>NC_143026.1:61615000-62352500 GCF_057628025.1 Oncorhynchus mykiss
CACAGGTGACACTTCCACATACACTACTGTTCAAAAGTTTGGGGTCACTTAGAAATGTCCTTGTTTTCCACGAACACATCAATGAAATGAGTTGCAAAATGAATAGGAAATATAGTAAAGATGTTGAAAATGTCCATAAAAAAAGTAAAAAGTCCCTGAATGATTTTTAATGATTTAATGAATAATGATTTTTAATTGAAATAATAATTGTATCCTTCAAACTTTGTTTTCGTCAAAGAATCCACCATTTGCAGCAATTACAGCCTTGCAGACCTTTGGCATTCTAGTTGTCAATTTGTTGAGGTAATCTGAAGAGATTTCACCCCATGCTTCCTGAAGCACCTCCCACAAGTTGGATTGGCTTGATGGGCACTTCTTACTACATACGGTCAAGCTGCTCTCACAACAGCTCAATAGGGTTGAGATCCGGTGACTGTGCTGGACACTCCATTATAGACAGAATACCTGCTGACTGCTTCTTCCCTAAATAGTTCATGCATAGTTTGGAGCTGTGCTTTGGGTCATTGTCCTGTTGTAGGTGGAAATAGGCTCCAATTAAGCGCCGTCCACAGGGTATGGCATGGCGTTGCAAAATGGAGTGATAGCCTTCCTTCTTCAAGATCTCTTTTACCCTGTACAAATCTCCCACTTTACCACCACCAAAGCACCCCCAGACCATCACATTGCCTCCACCATGTTTGACAGATGGCGTCAAGCACTCCTCCAGCAGCTTTTCATTTATTCTACGTCTCACAAATGTTCTTCTTTGTGATCCAAACATCTCAAACTTAGATTTGTCTGTCCATAACACTTTTTTCCAATCTTCCTCTGTCTAGTGTCTGTGTTCTTTTGCCCATCTTAATCTTTTATTTTTATTGGCCAGTCTGAGATATTACTTTTCTTTGCAACTCTGCCTAGAAGGCCAGCATCCCAGAGTTGCCTCTTCACTGTTGACGTTGAGACTGGTGTTTTGCAGGTACTATTTAATGAACCTGCCAGCTGAGGACTTGTGAGGCACCTGTTTCTCAAACTTGACACTCTTTGCGCTGTTCTGTGAAGGGAGTAGTACACAGCATTGTACGAGATCTTCAGTTTCTTGGCAATTTCTCGCATGGATTAGCCTTAATTTCTCAGAACAAGAATAGACTAACGAGTTTCAGAAGAAAGTTCTGGCCATTTTGAGCCTGTAATCAAACCCACAAATACTGATGCACCAGATACTCAACTAGTCTAAAAAAGGCCAGTTTTATTGCTTCTTTAATCAGAACAACAGTTTCCAGCTGTGCTAACATAATTGCAAAAGGGTTTTCTAATGATCAATTATCCTTTTGAAATGCTAAACTTGGATTAGCTAACACAACGTGCCATTGGAACACAGGAGTGATGGTTGCTGATAATGGACCTTTGTACGCCTATGTAGATATTCCATAAAAAATCTGCCGTTTCAAGCTAGCCCGTACGGGAGTTGTAGCGATGAGACAAGATAGTAACTACTAATAATTGGATACTATGAATTTGGGGAAGAAAAAAAAAATTATAATAAAAAAAACATGCCAAGCCCTGTCATTTCAATTATCTTAATTGACATTCACAGTATCCCCCCCATCTGAAATGCACACCCGACGTGCTGCACAACACTGGCCAACACTGGCCTCGAGGATGATCACAGGAACGCATTGGGGGTTGATCAGGACCTGATGCAGCTGCCAAAGTTGCGGAGGCGTCGTACGGACCAGTAGCAGTGGCGTCGGACAGACCGGTTGTGGTGGCGTCAGACGAACCAGTAGCAGTGGCGTCGGACAGACCGGTTGTGGTGACGTCAGACGAACCAGTAGCAGTGGCGTCGGACAGACCGGTTGTGGTGGCGTCAGACGAACCAGTAGCAGTGGCGTCGGACAGACCGGTTGTGGTGACGTCAGACGAACCAGTAGCAGTGGCGTCGGACAGACCGGTTGTGGTGGCGTCAGACGAACCAGTAGCAGTGGCGTCGGACAGACCGGTTGTGGTGACGTCAGACGAACCAGTAGCAGTGGCGTCGGACAGACCGGTTGTGGTGACGTCAGACGAACCAGTAGCAGTGGCGTCGGACAGACCGGTTGTGGTGGCGTCAGACGAACCAGTAGCAGTGGCGTCGGACAGACCGGTTGTGGAGGCGTCAGACGAACCAGTAGCAGTGGCGTCGGACAGACCGGTTGTGGTGGCGTCAGACGAACCAGTAGCAGTGGCGTCGGACGGAGTGGTTGTGGTGACGTCAGACGAACCAGTAGCAGTGGCGTCGGACAGACCGGTTGTGGTGGCGTCAGACGAACCAGTAGCAGTGGCGTCGGACAGACCGGTTGTGGTGACGTCAGACGAACCAGCAGCAGTGGCGTCGGACAGACCGGTTGTGGTGGCGTCAGACGAACCAGTAGCAGTGGCGTCGGACAGACCGGTTGTGGTGGCGTCAGACGAACCAGTAGCAGTGGCGTCGGACAGACCGGTTGTGGTGGCGTCAGACGAACCAGTAGCAGTGGCGTCGGACAGACCGGTTGTGGTGGCGTCAGACGAACCAGTAGCAGTGGCGTCGGACAGACCGGTTGTGGTGGCGTCAGACGAACCAGTAGCAGTGGCGTCGGACAGACCGGTTGTGGTGGCGTCAGACGAACCAGTAGCAGTGGCGTCGGATGGAGTGGTTGTGGTGGCGTCAGACGAACCAGTAGCAGTGGCGTCGGATGGAGTGGTTGTGGTGGCGTCAGACGAACCAGTAGCAGTGGCGTCGGATGGAGTGGTTGTGGTGACGTCGGAAGGGCCAGTTGTGGTGACTTCGGATGACCCAGTTGCAGCATTGTCGGATGGGCCATTCCCTCTGTCTCCTTTAATGATCCATTATTCTGTCATGCTGGTATGAAGAGATTCAGGAGACAGGCGCAGGAATGCGTAATAGTTTAAAAGAAATTAAGCCCAAATTACGTCGTGCCGTGTAATGGCACGGGGACGAAGACCAAACAAACACGTAACAAAACACAGGGTTGAAATCCAAATAAAAGAGCGAGGAGTACCTCGAATAAATAACACAAGCGCACGATGATTAACACACGGGACGAGACCCGTAATCATCTGAGCAATCCATAAGGGCGCGAAAGCCAAAACACACAGTACAGGTACTCACACACACCAACGGACATTGTAACAATAATCGACCGCACCATGAACAAAGGGCAAAATTAATGCATGTACTAATCAGTGGGAATAGGGGACAGGTGTGCGTAATGAAAGTTCCGGCGGGATCCGTGACAGAATACAACAGGTGTAGCGTGAAATGCTTACTTACAAGCCCTTAACCAACAATGCAGTTGTAAGAAAATAGAGTTCAGAAAATATTTACTAAATAAACTGAAGTACATTTTTTTTTAACACAATCAAATAATTTAAGAATAATGAGGCTATATACAGTGACAATGCATAGATAATAAACAGCAAGTAGCAGCAGTGTCGGACGGTCAAATGCCGAGCAGTTGCCATACCAGGTGGTGATGCAACTGGTCAGGATGCTCTCGATGGCGTAGCTGTAGAACTTTTTGAGGATCTGGGGATCCCATGCCAAGTCTTTTAAGTCTCCTGAGTGGAAAAAGGTGTTTCTCTGCTTCACAACTTTCTTGGTGTGTTTAGACCATGATAGTTCGTTGGTTAAGTGGACAACAAGGAACTTGAAACTCGCTGTATATTGTTCATTCTTTAAAAAAATATAATATTTTTTTACATTTTACCCCTTTTTCGTTATATCCATTTTTTTTAGTAGCTACTATCTTGTCTCATCGCTGCAACTCCCGTATGGGCTTGGGAGAGACGAAGGTTGAAAGTCATGCATCCTCCGATGCAGCCCAACCAACCCAACCCAACCAAGCCGCACTGCTTCTTAACACAGCGCGCATCCAACCCGGAAGCCAGCCGCATCAATGTGTCGGAGGAAACACCATGCACCCTTGGTTAGCGCGCACTGCACCCGGCCCGCCACAGGAGTTGCTGGTGCACGATGAGACAAGTATATCCCTACCGGCCAAACACCTCCCTAACCCAGATGGTACGCTAGGCCAATTGTGCATCGCCCCAGGACAGAGCCTGGGCGCAAACCCAGAGTCTCTGGTGGCACAGCTAGCACTGCAGTACAGCGCCCTTAACCACTGCACCACCCGGGAGGCCGTATATTGTTTTGCGGGAGAGGGCTCGACTGACTCTTCTGACTAGCGAATTTAAACGTTTAAATGAAAAGTAGCAGTTCATTTTTTAAGTGGAAAAAGTAGCTGGCTGAAAAAGAGTATGTTACCGGCTATTTAGCCAACGCCGGCGCTTAGGGAAACCACTGCATTCATACTCACTCAGTCAATTATATTTTGGGGGCATTGAGTTGGGGCATGGATATGTACTGTATACAATTTTTTTGCAAAAACATTGAAATGTAACAGATCTCATGAGACTGGGATAGGGTTAACTTAAAGAAGCATTGGGGCCTTCCCTCTAGTCTTGTCTCCAGGCTTAAAAATCATTTTTTAACCTGTGTCCTCTTTCCTCTTCAATGATTGAAGTGGATTTAACAAGTGACATCAATAAGGAATCATCACTTTCACCTGGATTCACTTGGCCAGTCTGTCATGGAAAGAGCAGGTGTTCCTAATGTTTTGTACACCCAGTGTATTCCCACAAGGTGCAAATGATTTTCTTTTATTGATCAGGTCACACTAGCCCAGAGTGACAGTGGTGTTCTACACACTGACAACGCTATGTTAAGAGCACTACAGGCTTTTCTTTAGTCTGCATATCTGTTCTTAATGTTTTGTATACTCAGTGTATATGGAACTAGTGTTGCAGTTCCCACATTCAACTCAATTGTCCGCCTCCTCTGTGTCACTCCTGCCCTGCGTCCAGTTGTCTCTCCGGACTGAACCCAGATCAGAGCATAAACTCTGTGTTCATGCCAAACACTTCACCTGGCACAAGTCCCAGCGCAGAGCTGAATAACGACCTGGGAGCTAGTGCTCTGCGGTGCAAGTGAAAGCTGGTTAAGCAAGGAAGGATTTCTGTCTCACAGCCCAGAGGTGCCCTCAGCTTGTTGGCAGGAACACGAAAATGACTGTCAAGCCATTCAAACCTAGTGAGAACAGAATGTCTCAGAATGCAGGTCGACCTGCTGCCAAGGGTACATTATAAACCCTACAGTACCTACTGTACTTATTATCTAAAAATACATCTGCGGTCCAAAATCATGTCTCTCTCTCTCACTCGCTCACTCTGTTAGATCTGTACTTTAAGTACTCTGATTTTGGAATGTTGTTAAGCAACAATGAAATGTCTGTAGATAGTCTCACGCCATGTTTTGTCCGTTCTTTGGACAGTGTCAAAGAGGGATGTGAAGCGACGCTTTTGTTTCGTAAAACAAAGTTTCACAAACAATAATTGATAAATGGAGGCTACTTGGCCATTAAAAAGTAAATGCTGTCAGGAGTGTTTTCAGCCACCTGGTCTAAACAATAGTGCTCCTTCATTCCCCTGCAGGTGGAAGTCATAGATTAACCAATCCACCTTTTGTGAGCCACGTTGCAATGTTGACCCAAGGAAACACCGCACTTCTGGATGATGTATTACTGACTGGTTGTCAAAGCAAAACTTGACTGTGGGATCAAGTGTTTACAGTCAGAACAGGAACTGAATTGAGCATTCTACAATCAACGCTAAAAACAAGTATTTCTACCCTTATGTTATTTGTCCCCTTGCTTCCTCAGTGAAGTAGGCTAGTTGTAAGATGTTTGTTTGTCTCCCCTCGCACAAGCATGAACACACCTCCTGCAAGGGACCTTACTACCAGTTATTGATTTAGCGTTTATCGCCACTCTTTGCATAGTGACTCACGTTAAGTCAGTGATTAATTAAACAAGGGTTACAAACCAACACCGTGTCACTTCGCAGCTCAGCATTCAACTCAAATAGGAGATCAAATGTCCCGAGGCCATTTAAACCAAATCCATCCCTAATCCTGGATGTTATCTATTGTTTGATTATCTGTTAAATTCTCATCTAGCAATAAAGGGGTTGTCAAGGATACAGGGGCCCCCTGCAGTGGTGGAAAAAGTACTCAAACATACTTAAGTATCAAAAGTAAAAGTATAAATCATTTCAAATTCCTTATTATAAGCAAACCAGACGGCATGATTTCTTGTTTTTTTATTTCCAGATAGTCAGGGGCACACTCCAACATCTTTACAAACCAGATCAGGGCAGTAGGGAAGACCAGGGATAATCTCTTGATAAGTATGTGAATTTGACAATTTCACTGTCCTGCTAAGCATTCAAAATGTAACAAGTACATTTGGGTGTCAGAGAAAATGTATGGAGTAAAAAGTACATTTGTTTCTTTAGGAATGTAGTGGAGTAAAAGTTGCCAAAAATATGAATAGTAAAGTAAAGTACAGATACCCCAAAAATCTACTTAAGTAGTACTTTACACCACTGGCCCCCTGTTCACCCTGTGTATAATGTGTTTGTGATAGCGAGATCGACCCAGAAGAGTATGGCAGTCTACGTGGTATCACACTGATACCCCAATTGTGTTCATTTGTGCGCGTGTGTATGTGTCACTGCCTGTGCGTGTGTGTGTCAGAGAGAGAGACAGCGAGTGAGAGAGAGAGAGGGAGACTTCTGCATTATCAAAAGATGTGTCATGGGAGAAATCTCAGTACATGGCTCCTGAAACAGCCTCCCACTGTCTGTGTCCTTACAGTGAACGTTCTTGGTCTTTCGTCATGGTCATTTCCCATTAAGAGCTCTGGCAGTTCAGTGAAAGTCATGGAACTTATTCATATCCGTTAATAGTAATTCTCTATATAGAAGCACATATAGAGCAAATCGGAGTGCCTTTAGTCAGTCTATATCATTCTATATCATTCCATTTCCCATCTATCAGATAGCCCAGTTGCTGGAAGGTGCACTGTTTTGCACATAGAACTCGTCCAAACTTACAACAGTGTTATTTGTATTTGTATTTATTAGGGATCTCCGTTAGTTCCTGCCAAGGCAGCAGCTACTCTTCCTGGGGTCCAAACACACCAAAGCACCCACATTACATATAAAACAACAGATAAAACAGTGAACTATGTTTGTACTGAGTGAGATAAAGATAAAACAGTACATCATATAACATCTCTACACCACCACATATCCACAACACAAAATGTTCAAACCCACCATATAAAAACATCACAATGTGTGCGTATGCATGTGTCTGTACCTTGTGTGTGTCTCTTCACAGTCCCTGTTGTTCCATAAGCTGTATTTTTAAATCTGATTCGACTTCTTCATCAGTTGCCTGATGTGGAATAGAGTTCCATGTAGTCATGGCTCTATTTAGTACTGTGCACCTCCCATAGTCTGTTCTGGACTGTTCGGGACTGTGAAGAGACCTCTGGTGGCATGTCTTGTGGGGTATGCATGGGTGCCCTGAGCTGTGTTCTAGTATTTTAAACAGACAGCTCAGTACATTCAGCTTGTCAACACCTCTTACAAAAACAAGTAATGATGAAGTCAATCTCTCTTCAACTTTGAGCCATGAGAGATTGACATGCATGTCATTAATGTTAGCTCTCCGTGTACTTTTAAGTGATGTTATAGTGATGGGGCGTCCTCTACCTCTGACTACACTGGGGTCACAAGGCCATGATCCCACCAGGATGACCCCACCAGGAAGTAAGTGTGAGAGAGTGACTGCCGAGAATCACTTTTGGTCAGAAGGCCTGACCACTGACTTTTCAGCCTGACTGTGTGTCATGCTCAAGCTCAGCCAAAGGGAGAGGAGGTGACCTGCAGTTCAATGTAAGAGGGATTCTTTTTAAATTTATGATGATGTTTTGCATCATCGTTCATTAATGCTAACTTCGTTCCATATGTGAACAGCCCACTTGTATTACTCATTACGTAGAGCAGTCCACAGAGCACATGGCATGAAGCACACCCATATGGATCGTTATTTTACATCAGCAATGAAATAAGAATGTATGGTGTCCAACAAAAAGTGGGTCAACATAAAAAAAAGTCTTCATCAACATGAAGATCTTTATAATGAACTGTAATAGGTGTGTGTGGGATCTGTGTAGCATCACTGACACACCTATACACAGAGGTAGTGTATGAGAGTGGGAGGGCCAAGCCTTCATGGGTACGTGGCCTGTGGTCCGTCATGTTTTCCTCTGTCGCAATGTGTGACAAAAGCTCACGTAGGAGGAGGAGTGTTCATGTTGTGAAATAGAACGACAACTCTGCTTTTATGACTTGTAATTATTCTGAACTGTTCCACCTTTCATTGTATAGACACATAGATTACATTGCACATTAGTATGACTAAGACAAAAAAAATTATGAGATGCAATTGCCATGAACATGCACTGAGCAAAAATAAAAATGCAACATGTAAAGTGTTGGTCCAGTGTTTCATGAGGTGAAATAAAAGTTTGAAGAAATGTTCCATACGCACAAAAAGCTTATTTCGCTCAAATTTTGTGCATAACTTTGTTCACATCCTTGTTAGTGAGTATTTCTCCTTTGCCAAGATAATCCATCCAACAGCATGATCATCACACAGGTGCACCTTGTGCTTGGGACAATAAAAGGCCACTCTAAAATGTTCAGTTTTGTCACATAACACAATTCCACAGGTGTCTCAAGTTTTGAGGGAGAGTGCAATGGGCATGCTGACTGCAGGAATGTTCTCCAGAGCTGTTGCCAGAGAATGTAATGTTAGTTTCTCTACCAGAAGCCGCCTCCAAAGTTATTTTAGAGAATTTGGCAGTGCGTCCAACCAGCCTCACAACAGCAGACCACGTGTAACCACGCCAGCCAAGGACCTCCACATCCGGATTCTTCACCTGCGGGATCGTCTGAGACCAGCCACCTGGACAGCTGATGAAACTGTGGGTTTGTACAACCAAAACTGTCTTAGGGATGCGCATCTGCATGCTCGTTGTCCTCACCAGGGTCTTGACCTGAATGCCACTCAATGGCCACTGGCATGCTAGAGAAGTGTGCTCTTCACGGATTAATCCTGTGTCGACACCCGGTTTCAACTGTACCGGGCAGATGGCAGACAGCGTGTATGGCGTTGTGTGGTTGAGCGGTTTTGCTGATGTCAATGTTGTGAACAGAGTGCCCCATGGTGGCGGTGGCGTTACTGTATGGAAAGGCATAAACTACGGACAACGAACACATTTGCATTTCATCGATGGCAATTTGAATGCACAGAGATACTGTGACAAGATCCTGAGGCCCATTGTCGTGCCATTCATCCGCCGCCATCAGCTCATGTTTCAGCATGATAATGCACGGCCCCATAACACAAGGATCTGTACACAATTCCTGGATGCTGAAAATGTCCCAGTTGTTCCATGGCCTGTTTACTCACCAGACATGTCACCCATTGAGCACGCTTGGGATGCTCTGGATCAACGTGTACGTCAGCGTGTTCCAGTTCCCGCCAATATCCAGCAACTTCGTACAGCCATTGAAGAGGAGTGGGTACAACCTTCCACAGGCCACAATCAACATCCTGATCAACTCTATGTGAAGGAGATGTGTCGCACTGCATGAGGCAAATGGTGGTCACACCAGATATTGACTGGTGTTCTGATCCACGCCCATATGTTTTTTAGGACCAACAGATACATATCTGTATTCACAGTTAGGTGAAATCCATAGATTAGAGCCTAATTTATTTATTTCAATTAACTGATTGACTTATATGAACTGTAACTCGGTAAAATATTTGAAATTGTTGCATGTTGCATTTTATATTTTTGTTCAGTGTATTTTACCATTCATGGTATAGAACTGTTCTGTAATGAATAAAGCATGAATGGATTACTTTGCACATTTTCTTCTGGCTAAACATCAAAATACGACTTTGTGCTTTTTGTCAGTTTAGAGACACAAGCAGAAGATCAGCGTCGAGATGTCACGATATTCAACATCTGTCAGTTTAGAGACACAAGCAGAAGAGCAGCGTGGAGATGTCACGATATTCAACATCTGTCAGTTTAGAGACACAAGCAGAAGAGCAGCGTGGAGATATCACGATATTCAACATCTGTCAGTTTAGAGACACAAGCAGAAGAGCAGTGTGGAGATGTCACGATATTCAACATCTGTCAGTTTAGAGACACAAGCAGAAGAGCAGCGTGGAGATGTCACGATATTCAACATCTGTCAGTTTAGAGACACAAGCAGAAGAGCAGCGTGGAGATGTCACGATATTCAACATCTGTCAGTTTAGAGACACAAGCAGAAGAGCAGCGTGGAGATGTCACGATATTCAACATCTGTCAGTTTAGAGACACAAGCAGAAGAGCAGCGTGGAGATGTCACGATATTCAACATCTGTCAGTTTAGAGACACAAGCAGAAGAGCAGTGTGGAGATGTCACGATATTCAACATCTGTCAGTTTAGAGACACAAGCAGAAGAGCAGCGTGGAGATGTCACGATATTCAACATCTGTCAGTTTAGAGACACAAGCAGAAGAGCAGCGTGGAGATGTCACGATATTCAACATCTGTCAGTTTAGAGACACAAGCAGAAGAGCAGCGTGGAGATGTCACGATATTCAACATCTGTCAGTTTAGAGACACAAGCAGAAGAGCAGCGTGGAGATGTCACGATATTCAACATCTGTCAGTTTAGCGACACAAGCAGAAGAGCAGCGTGGAGATGTCACGATATTCAACATCTGTCAGTTTAGCGACACAAGCAGAAGAGCAGTGTGGAGATGTCACAATATTCAACATCTGTCAGTTTAGCGACACAAGCAGAAGAGCAGCGTGGAGATATCACGATATTCAACATCTGTCAGTTTAGAGACACAAGCAGAAGAGCAGCGTGGAGATGTCACGATATTCAACATCTGTCAGTTTAGAGACAAGCAGAAGAGCAGTGTGGAGATGTCACAATATTCAACATCTGTCAGTTTAGCGACACAAGCAGAAGAGCAGTGTGGAGATGTCACGATATTCAACATCTGTCAGTTTAGAGACAAGCAGAAGAGCAGCGTGGAGATGTCACGATATTCAACATCTGTCAGTTTAGAGACACAAGCAGAAGAGCAGCGTGGAGATGTCACGATATTCAACATCTGTCAGTTTAGAGACACAAGCAGAAGAGCAGCGTGGAGATGTCACGATATTCAACATCTGTCAGTTTAGAGACAAGCAGAAGAGCAGTGTGGAGATGTCACGATATTCAACATCTGTCAGTTTAGAGACAAGCAGAAGAGCAGCGTGGAGATGTCACGATATTCAACATCTGTCAGTTTAGAGACAAGCAGAAGAGCAGTGTGGAGATGTCACGATATTCAACATCTGTCAGTTTAGAGACAAGCAGAAGAGCAGCGTGGAGATGTCACGATATTCAACATCTGTCAGTTTAGAGACAAGCAGAAGAGCAGCGTGGAGATGTCACGATATTCAACATCTGGAGCCCCCCTTATCTTCTCCTTGGTTTTCTTCATGAAGAACAATCTTTTTGTGTGTGCTATTTGTACATGTCATTATGTGGGATGTGTCGTCTATTTTTACTCCTCCTATTTGACCAGAAAAACAGATTTTTCCTCCTCTTGGTGCTTATGAACTTTCATCTCTTGCACAAGCCTACCCTCTTATTTGAAGGAAATAATCTGTAAATTGCCTGCTGGTTTGTGCCTAATCATAACAACTCAAAGTAAATAGGTCACAATGAGTGAGTGCCCATCTTCTATTCCCCCCCCCCCCCCCGAGTCAAATGAGAAGCACACGTGTCTATGGGTTTATTTTTACTTCCCTTAAAGCAGTTACGGCATTAAACCACTTCATGGCTGTTATGGAAAGTAGTCTTTGGTGGAGAGGGGACCAAATTATGGAGGCAGGCAGTGCACATGTCACACTGGTGGTTAGCCTGCAGCCTCAGAGGGAACTCTAGAGAAGCAGATGGAGTGAAGGGAGGACTGATTAGGAAGGACACACAGATGTTGATGGGTAGTGTAATGTACATGTAGCGTGAGCACCTGAATTGAGTGATAGGGGGGAAAACAATAAATACTTAACAGCATTGTGAGTAGCCAAAGGCACTTTTGGTCTTCGTTTTGCGTATACTGTATTTGAGTGTATATCAGCACAAAATCCCTGATCATAGGTGTTTAAGCAAATGGCTGTGTTTTAAGGTTGACACTTATGCTTAGTGTGACGGCAGATTTCCTCCTCTTCGTCTGAAGAGGAGGTGTAGCAGGGATCGGACCAAAACGCAGCGTGGTAAGTGTCCATGACGACTTTAATAAGAAAAGCCTGAACACTATGAAATACAAAACAATAATGTGAAATAAACCAAACCGAAACAGTCCCGTGTGGCACAAACACTGACACAGGAAAAAAACACCCACAAACCAACAGTAAAACGCAGGCTACCTAAATATGGTTCCCAATCAGAGACAACGACTAACACCTGCCTCTGATTGAGAACCATATCAAGCCAAACACAGAAACAGACAAACTAGACATCCAACATTGAATGCCCACTCAGATCACACCCTGACCAAACAAAACATATAAACATACAAAGCAAACTATGGTCAGGGCGTGACAGTACCCACCCCCAAGGTGCGGACTCCGGCTGCAAAACCTGAACCTATAGGGGAGGGTCTGGGTGGGCATCTGTCCACGGTGGCGGCTCTGGCGCTGGACGTGGACCCCACTCCACCATAGTCTTAGTCCGCTTCTGTGGCCTCCTAGGAACGGCGACGCTCGCCGCCAACCTAGGACTGGCAAGCTCCGGACTGAGGGGCAGCTCCGGACTGAGGGGCAGCTCAGGACTGGCTGACGGCTCTGGCAGCCCCTGGCTGGCTGACGGCTCTGGCAGCCCCTGGCGGCTCCGGCGGCTCAGGACAGACGGGCGGCTCCGGCGGCTCAGGACAGACGGGAGGCTCCGGCGGCTCTGGACAGACGGGCGGCTCCGGCGGCTAAGGACAGACGGGCGGCTCCGGCAGCTCTGGACAGACGGGCGGCTCCGGCGGCTCTGGGCAGACGGGCGGCTCCGGCGGCTCTGGGCAGACAGGAGACTCCGGCGGCTCTGGGCAGACGGGAGACTCCGGCGGCTCTGGGCAGACGGGAGACTCCGGCGGCTCTGGGCAGACGGGAGACTCCGGCGGCTCTGGGCAGACGGGAGACTCCGGCGGCTCTGGGCAGACGGGAGACTCTGGCAGCGCGGTAGAGGAGGAAGGCTCTTGCAGCGCTGGACAGGCGGGAGACCCTGTAGGCAGAAGACGGAGAGACAGCCTGGTAAGGGGGACTGCCACCGGAGGGCTAGTGCGTGGAGGTGGCACTGGATAGACCGGACCGTGCAGGCGCACTGGAGCTCTTGAGCACCGAGCCTGCACAACCTTACCTGGTTGAATGCTCCCCGTAGCCCGACCAGTGCGGCGAGGTGGAATAGGCCGCACTGGGCTGTGCTGGCGAACCGGGGACACCATGCGTAAGGATGGTGCCATGTACGCCGGCCCAAGGAGACGCACTGGAGACCAGATGCGTAGAGCCGGCTTCATGGCACCTGGCTCGATGCCCACTCTAGCCCGGCCGATACGAGGAGCTGGAATGTACCGCACCGGGCTATGCACCCACACCGGGGACACCGTACGCTCCACAGCATAACACGGTGCCTGCCCGGTCTCTCTCGCTCTCCGGTAAGCACAGGAAGCTGGCGCAGGTCTCCTACCTGGCTTCGCCACACTCCCTGTGTGCCACTCCCAAGAAATGTTTGGGGCTGCCACTCGGGCTTCATACCGTGCCGCCGTGCTGACTCCATTTGCCGGTACCACTCCTCACACTGCTCCAGAGAATCCCAGGCGGGCTCCGGCACTCTCCCTGGGTCGACCGCCCACCTGTCTATCTCCTCCCAAGTAGTGACACAGTCCAGATCTCACTCCCATGCCCAGAAATCCTGACATCGCTGCTGCTGCTGCCTCCCATTACCACACCGCTTGGTCCTTTTGTGGTGGGTGTTTCTGTAACGGCAGATTTCCTCCTCTTCGTCTGAAGAGGAGGTGTAGTAGCAGGGATCGGACCAAAACGCAGCGTGGTAAGTGTCCATGACGATTTTAATAAGAAAAGCCTGAACACTATGAAATACAAAACAATAAAGTGAAATAAACCAAACCGAAACAGTCCCGTGTGGCACAAACACTGACACAGGAAACAAACACCCACAAACCAACAGTGAAACCCAGGCTACCTAAATATGGTTCCCAATCAGAGACAACGACTAACACCTGCCTCTGATTGAGAACCATATCAGGCCAAACACAGAAACAGACAAACTAACATCCAACATAGAATGCCCACTCAGATCACACCCTGACCAAACAAAACATATAAACATACAAAGCAAACTATGGTCAGGGCGTGACACTTAGTTGCCGTGTCTCAACGTTTTACCTCAAGTCTAGATAAAATTCCCCTCAGAGCCATAGCTGACATTAGCGATACCAGGTCAAACTGCATTAGACTTCTCTCTGGAAGAAAGGGTTAATTAAACAGGAAATTCAAGGTAACTATTGACTGAAGCCCCCTTTGAACGCTGTCAGGACAACTCTAGACTTGAGTGTGTCTGGGGAGAGACAATGAGAGGGCAAAGCCCCCTGTCAAAGGGGGACTCTGATCTCAAACACATTCTTGCCTCTCCAAAACACCTAAGCCTAACAAAAATCAAAAATGCTTTTTTAGGGGACTGATGCTGGCACGCATGATCCTTCCAAGCACTGATGTTATTTTGTTTATTTGGATCCCCATGAGCGTCCTGGGATCAACAAGAAACACAAAACATGACAAGTAACAAAACGCTGATCCACTGATAGACAAGGACAGTCACAGAAGTGTAAAATACAATGATATACAAACAATACAATTTAAAAATAAAATTTAAAAAATACAACTATAAAACAATGTGTGCGTGTTCTGTCAAAGTTCAACTCTGGTCTGTTTGCTGGGGTCAAAGGTAAAAACTTGAGTCACGACAAATGCACTCTATCTTCAGACACAATCAGTAGTTGTTGACATGTAATTGCAAATGCAGCAACTGTTTATGTTTGTATTGAGTTTCCATTTCATAGCTGAATTAGTCACATAAGCGTGATGCTTATTTAACACTAAATGATTCATTGTCATGGGCAACTGTCACATTGTGATATTGGTTTTGTCTCCCAGTAGAAATGTATGATCATCATGTGCCTGCTTTTTATACGAATTCCTTATTCCTTAGTGCCACTAACAAACAATGACAAAGATAGTACACTATGTCCTTTTACTGTCATTCTTTATTCTAAAGTACAACTTTGAGTCGTTAAATGCTTCAGTGCTCTTTGTCAAATACTGTACATACGGAACTTTTACTCACTTTTAGACACTGTGTGAAACGGTGAGAATGTTTGACATAATGACGCCTACAGTATATAGAGAGGCACATAGCTTGCATGTCAACCTCAAGCAGGAAGTCGTGCCATCAGAAGCAATAGCACCACTAGAACTTGGACGCCGCTCATTGTGGATCTCAGCCAAACCTACTGTGTGTGTGTGTGTGTGTGTGTGTGTGTGTGTGTGTGTGTGTGTGAGTGTGTGTGTGTGTGTGTGTGTGTGTGTGTGTGTGTGTGTGTGTGTGTGTGTGTGTGTGTGTGTGTGAGTGTGTGTGTGTGTGTGTGTGGGGGGGGGGCGTTCGTGTGCGTGTATGTGTATGCAGCACACCCTTGATCAGGCCCAAGTGAGAACTTCTAGAACTCTGTGCGGATGACTCATTCTTTATTATTCCCCGTTACCATGGCAGCGTGCAAACCGGTGTGTGTACCTTTTGCATTGGGCAATCACCTGAGCCTCAGTGTACCTCCGAGATACATATTACTCAAGCGCCAGATTTTCCAAAATAGTGCGACCGCAGCACAAAACACAAACCGCCGACATGCCAAAGCATTGTCTGTCTGCCTGGGGCCATCACATTACAGACACAGCACTAGGGAAATCCGGAACTATACAATGTATCCATTTCAAAGGATCCAAGCCGACTTTGTATCTGCTTTACATTAGATAAAGTTCAGAGAAATACCTGAGTTGACTGTACTCTGTTGAGTCCAATGGAATGCTTGGAGAATACTACAAATCTCTCCATAAGGAGAGATTTGTAGTATGTATCATTGTACATTTTTGCTCTCTCATGCACAAATATGATGAAATCATAAACCAGGGGACCTAAAAAGACTCATAAATTACTAGGAAGATTTTTTATACTCCAGATGCATATCTACACTAGACGGTAATCAAAGAAACAATACGAGTGAAGCTATTTCACTCAGGTACATTTGAGCTCTCCCCTCCTTTCTCAGTACAGCCCCGTCTCTAGTCGGTGCTTCGTCTCAATGTCCTCCCGCCCTCCCCAGTCTGTCAGGTAGCATGCCTATGTGTGTGGGAGTCTGATCACAACCTGTGATTCTCTGTCAATCAGTCAGATACAGCCAGTGTGGCGGCGATACCATAGACATTGGTGCCTTTAACTTCCCCCCTCCCCCTTCCGTTTACCCTTGGCCTACTACCCCCTCCATATGGGGAAATACTGTCTGCTGACGTCACGCACTGAGCTCAGTCATTCACACGCAAGGGCTTCCCTGCAAGAATGAGGGTTGCTAGGCGACGAGGCGCCAGACCGTAACAAACACAGAGCTTCGGTGGGGTGCAGGGTACCTGTCACTGTGGGGGCGCAGGTCGAATCCCACGTAATCCGATAGCGGTTTACCTAGCTGCTCCTAATTGGCTCATATCAAAGCCATGCACTTTGGAATGCCAACAGACTTTTATATGACCCAAGTTCACTCATCTTAGACCCATTATAATGTCATCTCTTTTATGATATGTGTGGTTGTTAGGTTGGAGTGAGTTTAAACAGCAAGGTAAATATCGCTGTATTCCTTGAAGAAGGTAAGGAAGTGTTAGAACAGAACAATTCAGCAAGTTCCATAATAGTAGCGTCCTTCTTTGAATCCTGTGTGCACAATTGTGAAGGGATTTAAAAAAAAGATTACAATCATACTGTAATCAAAAGCGTTGAGAAATCGTAGTGAAAGTTAAACAAATCTATTCAATTTGAGACTTTATACAAACTTGATTTTCTCTCAACTGGACACAATTCAGAGAAATGTCACTGATATAAGCCACCTGTTCTTGGAAATGGTTGGAAGTGTGTAGGAGGGATTCAGCCTGTGTGTGTGTGTGTGTGTGTGTGTGTGTGTGTGTGTGTGAGTGTGCGTGTGTTGTGCTTGTGGCCTCTGTCTGTTTTACGTCTCTCTGTTGTACTCTCAGGGGCTGATAGCGTATGTGTGTGTATTTCGGTGTCAGAAAACCAATACAACCATCATCTAACCGTTGCTTTATCTCCTGAGCCTGTCCACTAAGTAAATGTGTCTTTTCAGAAACAGTCATATTTTTCATTACACTAACAACAGGCGGTAGGGCATAAACCCCATTATCCAACAGGCTTTGCATTGATTGGACTAAAGCTGCATTAATTTCCTCATTAGCACCTGAGCTGGGTAGCAGGGCTTAGTGCCAGTTTGCTCTGCAGTGATTGATTTGGTCCTAAATGAAATTCCCTCCTGAGTCTATTGGACAGCTGAGGAGGGATTGATTGTTAATGGCTCAACAAGCAGAAAGGACCATTGTCAGGTTTCACAGGCCATTGACAGAAGAAGTATGATGGAATCGCATGAGAACACAGGTAAACATACCATTAGCCAAGGCCTAGTGGGCGTCTGGTTAGCCTGTGTGTGGGCATTAATGCTGTGTTGCAATCAAGAGCTCTTGCTTAAAAGTCTCTCTATCTGTCATAATACACTTTCTGTGGAAGCGGGAAAAAAACTGAATTGTTTTCAAAGGGTATTAACTAGAAAGGGGTTGATGTGTACAAAAATTCCATACGCAATAAATTGCCTGAATTGATGCGATAACGATAAATCCGGTGTATGTGACAATAAATAATAATAATAATTTAACGATACGTTGATACGCACAATTTGTATTAGTATTATCCTTTAAGCTACTACTACTAGCTTGATGTTTGTAGACATCAAATGTCCCATTAACAATCACCCATATTGGCAAACTTATTTAATTTCAAACTTCTATTTTCATTTCACATTTCTCTAGTATAGGCTACTTATCGTAATGAATGATGTTAGCAAAATGCCTGTGATGAGTGATCGGTATGGTCGGTGTCGATAACTATCGTCCCAGCTTTAGTATTAACTTAAGTCTTCAGAGGGCCAGGTGGATGTGCTGTTTTTAACCACATCACACATTGTAACCAGCTGACGCAACAAGTCATGTGTAGTTTATGCAGCATCTATAAAGTGTTGTTCAGTGCAAAATCAGGACAGGATGAGGTCACAACCTGCGATCGACCTCTCACTGAAACCGTAGAGCTCATTTTAGGAATGCTCCCTGTTTCAAGTGGTTGTCCTCAATTTTACCGCAAAACCTCAAACATTCAGTTTGTAATTGAGTGTATTTTGTGTATTCCAACAAAGAGCCTTGTACAGTTCAGGACTCATTCATATCAATCCATTAAGAATTGTAAATGACTCAACTAGCTAAATAGTTTTTTTTATGTGAATGTTTTGTTGTTTCGTTGCTTTGTTACAGGAGATCCGAGAAAGGCAGAGAGAGGTGTGATGGAGTGAGTGGATGACAGCGCCGCCAATCTCTCCTTCAGCAGTACTGCAGTCGTACTAAGCTAAAGATTCCCTCCTAGTGGGACCAGAAAAGCCAGACACATGAAAAGTGTCCAGTCAGACTTCAGCACCTTCATCTATCTGTCTAAACTGGCCTCAAATCTCTCTCCGACAGATTTGATCTCCGACGATTTCATTATTCTGAATACATCGAATTCCACATCTGAAAATGTTTTTTTTTAGGCTCAGGAAAAGCTATTTCATATTTCCCGTAAACATGTTTACGTTTATAGAGGGACGTTTTTCCTTTATATGGCTAACAATAAAGTTCAATTGAAAGACGGATATCATACAATCGTATCACTGTCTGGATAGATCTCAATCTGCTGTCTCTTACCAAGCATAGTAACAATGTGATAATAAGTTAAGTTCCTAGATCCAGAGGAGTGGTGTCAGTCATCGCCGTTAGTACCCTTCCCTCTCATCTCTAGCATGGGTACCCACATCCTGATTTCACATACGTGATGTATTCTATAGTTTCCCTTGTGTGTATAGATTAGAAACGCCCGAATATCACTCAAAATGATACTAACGGTGCAGTTTCAGTCCCCTGCTCCTTCCATATCTCATAACCATCAACGTCACCTCGTCATTCTCAGATTAGTGTTCAGGCTGCACTGGTTGTCTGTTTGAACCATTGCGCGACATGAGTAGTTCAGAAGTTATGTCAGTGGTTGCGTGCCAGGAAGTTATTCTGCTTAGATAAGGACATAAAGGCATGATTGAAGCCAGAGGTGATTGTAGCCAGAGGTCCAGTGAGTGAGTCACAGTGACTGGCTGTATTTGGTAAATTGGTGTGGCCACATCTCTCTCCTTCTCAGTGGACCTGTCTGGCTTTCACAGTCTGATCTGGTACATTAAGCCAGATCCCAGCTACTATAAGGATCCCTGGCGGCTGCACAAGAGCAGCTAGAATGTAAACAGAAACATAGTAAAGGTTCAACTATTAAGCTTTTTAAATGCACTATGGCTGATCCTAGTTCAGCTGCTGCACTCACCCACACAGAGCAGAGGCTCAACACCAAGGTTAGGGCCACAGGCTAAGAATACAAAGACACTTACTCCCGGGGGGTTTTACCTTCAGATAAGACTGTTCAAAACTGTGATGTATTTTGAATGGGCCCCAAAACAATCTGCGACATTTGTTTCTAAACCCGATAACCACCTTGAGCTATTTGGAGACATAATGATAAGGTCAAATCCATAAATACATTGAAGGGCATTTTAATAAATCATTATATGAGTCAAAGGGGATGGCTGGCATATTGAAGAAGAAAAAAAATGTCAGGAAAAATGGCCAGGAAGACCAGGGCACACATCCCAAAATGGCCGCAAAGAGGTATAATGCAACATGGTGCGACTCATTTACGCTTGAGTGTTTTTTAAAAAAGAGCCAGGGAGAACTTGTGCCTGTGCATTCACCTCCTTCCTCGTATATAATTCCACATTTACATGCCACACACAGTGGAATGGAAACCGGATGGATGTCTGAATGTCTTTTATTGACCTTTGTATCCCTCCTTTTCTCCTTTTATTACAGTTTCTGTAAAGCTCTCTCCCCTAACGTATCAAGACCTAGTCTTTCATTCCTAGTACATGGAGCATTTGCCTTGCCTGTTGATCTGAGCATAAACACACTCTTCCATCACTCCGTCTGAAAGACACTTACATTGGATTAATGTCTCTCTCGCTCTCTCTCTTTCTGTCATTATTTCCGTGTGTACAGTATCTCTCCTCCTTTCTCGCTCTCTTTCTGTTCTGTTGCAGCGTAATGTAGTTGGATCTACTTGGGTTCGAAGCAGTTTACTTACTATCACATCATTCAACAACGTCTCATGAGGAGCCAACTGTACTGAGCACCCTGGTGAAGGCTTTAACGCAGCGCTATGTGCCTTACCGTTCAACAATAAAGAAACGCTGTCTATTGAACCTCCGTTTCCAAGTTTCCTTTGCAGATCCAGTCAGACGACATACCACAGGTGCGTGGTATACTGGAGGGTGTTGGAGAGCTGCTGAGATGAGATGATAGCACAGCTGCCTGGCGATGTGTCCGTCTGAGCTACACAGGTGATCCGTCTTCCTTTCGCTCTGTCTGACTGACAGGTTAAAGGCTGGATTCAATCCGTATCACCGAAGTATAGCGGAAGATCTGTGTTACAGTGCATTTCCACATACAACGATGGGGGCGATGAAACAACGGAGCCCCTTTCAATTTGAATGAAATGGGCTGAGGGACCGTTGGGCGATGAGCGTATGGCAAGGGAACAGACTAAAGTTGGGGAAAGCTGAACTTTATGCAAATACTCTACGATATCACAACGCTATTGAACGATTGAAGCTCACCATAGCTTCCAGACCCTACTGGTGTCATGCCCTGACCTTAGAGAGCCGTTTTCTTTCTCTATTTGGTTAGGTCAGGGTGTAATGTGGGGTGGGCATTCTATGTTTTGTATTTCTGTGTGTTTGGCCAAGTGTGGTTCCCAATCAGTGGCAGCTGTCTATCGTTGTCTGTGATTGGGAATCATACTTAGGCAGCCTGTTTTGCCACCTTAGTTGTGGGTAGTTGTCTTTGTTAGTGGCCTGTAAAGCCCTAGTAAGCTTTACGGTCGTGTCTGTTGACGACATTTATAATAGAGAAAGATGTACGCTCACCACGCTGCACCCTTGGTCCGGTCATTTCCACCCTGACGACGATCGTGACAACTGGATTGGTTGTTGATACCTAGCACTGACTATTCTGCTTGCTAGCACTCACATGAGGGCAAAGCTAGCATGGCAATCCAAATGATTGTGTTATGTGGAAATCCCTCATATAGTTTGATTGAAATGTAAAGGCAAAGTTCCTGTGTTCATAGAGACTGCATTCATGGGAAACGCTGCATATGTTGGCTCAATCGGAAATTACCTTTATATTTTAACGCTAATCTTCCGCAATACTTCCACAATATGGATGGAAAACAGTCTAAACATATTGAAGGGTTGAGCATTATCTAGCCTGAAACCCAGCCTGATACTTTGATAAAAGTCAAAGTAACTTTGTTCTGATACTTAAATGTGTGTTAACGAGTAGCATGTAAAAAGGAGTAGCAATTTCAGCTAATAAAAACATGTCTTACAATTTATGTGTATGTCAAACATGTTGTACAATGCAACCATATGGTACTCAATGGGTTGTATTTGTTTATTCAAAATAGTCATAAACCCATAACAAGAACCTATTGTTTGAAATTATGCTGACATTGAGCACTAACCTACAGTACCAGTCAAAAGTTTGAACACACCTACTCATTCCAAGGTTTTTCTATATTTGTACTATTTTCTACATTGTAGAATAAAGGGAAGCTCAGAAACGAGCTGCCCAGTGACACAAGCCTACCAGACGAGCTAAATTACTTATTTTCTCACTTTGAGGCAAGTAACACTGAATCATGCATGAGAGCATCAGCTGTTCCGGACGACTGTGTGATCACGCTCTTCGTAGCCGATGTAAGATCAACATTCACAAGGCCGCAGGGCCTGACGGATTACCCGGATGTGTATTCCGAGCATGTGCTGATCAACTGGCAAGTGTCTTCACTGACATTTTCAACCTGTCCCTGACTGAGTCTGTAATACCAACATGTTTCAAGCAGACCACCATAGTCCCTGTACCCAAGAACACTAAGGTAACCTGCCTAAATGACTACCGACCCATAGCACTCACATCTGTAGCCATGAAGCGCTTTGAAAGGTTGGTCATGGCTCACATCAACACCATTATCCCAGAAACCATTGACCCACTCCAATTTGCATACCGCCCCAACAGATCCACAGATGATGCAATCTCTATTGCACTCCACACTGCTCTTTCACACCTGGACAAAAGGAACACCTATGTGAGATTAGTATTCATTGACTACAGCTCAGCGTTCAACACCATAGTGCCCTCAAAGCTCATCACTAAGCTAAGGACCCTGGGACTAAACACCTCCCTCTGCAACTGGATCCTGGACTTCCTGACGGGCCGCCCCCAGGTGGTAAGGGTAGATAACAACACATCCGCCACGCTGATCCTCATCACCTCAGGGATGCGTGCTCAGTTACCTCCTGTACTCCTTATTCATTCATGACTGCATTGCCAGGCACAACTCCAACACCATCATCAAGTTTGCTGATGACACAACAGTGGTAGGTAGGCCTGATCACCAACAACAATGAGACAGCCTATAGGGAGGAGGTCAGAGACCTGGCTGTGTGGTGACAGGACAACAACCTTTCCCTCAACGTGATCAAGACAAAGGAGATGATTGTGGACTACAGGAAAAGGAGGACTGAGCACGCCCCAACTCTCATTGACGGTTGAGAGCTTCAAGTTCCTTCGTGTCCACATCACCAACAAACTATCATGGTCCAAACACATTAAGACAGTCATGAAGAGGGAACGACAAAGCCTATTCCCCCTCAAGAGACTGAAAAGATTTGTCATGAGTCCTCAGATCCTCAAAAGGTCCATATTTCATATTTGAGATTTTTAAAAGTAGCCACACTTTGCCTTGATGACAGCTTTGCACACTCTTGGCATTATCTCAACCAGCTTCATGAGGTAGTCACCTGGAATGCATTTCAATTAACAGGTGTGCCTTGTTAAAAGTTAATTTGTGGAATTTCTTTCCTTCTTAATGCGTTTGAGCCAATCAGTTGTGTTGTGACAAGGTAGGGGTGGTATACAGAAGATAGCCCTATTTGGTAAAATACCAAGTCCTTATTATGGCAGGAACAGCTCAAATAAGCAAAGAGAAACGACAGTAAATCATTAATTTAAGACATGAAGGTCAGTCATTGTGGAAAATGTCAATAACTTTGAAAATTTCTTCAAGTGCAGTTGCAAAAACCATCTAGCGCTATAATGAAACTGGCTCTCATGAGGACCGCCACAGGTAAGGAAGAACCAGAGTTACCTCCGCTGCAGAGGATAAGTTCATTAGAATTACCAGCCTTAGAAATTGCAGCCCAAATAAATTCTTCACAGTACAAGTTCAAGTAACAGACACATCTCAACATTAACTGTTCAGAGGAGACTGCGTGAATCAGGCATATGTTGTCTAATTGCTGCAAAGAAACCACTACTAAAGGACACCAATAAAAATAGACTTGCTTGGGCCAAGAAACACTGTCTGTGATTTATTTAAAATTCAAGGAAGACTTAACCAGCATGGCTACCACAGCATTCTGCAGCGATACACCATCCCATCTGGTTTGTGCTTAGTGGGACTATCATTTGTTTTTCAACAGGACAATGACCCAACACACCTCCAACGGGTGGTTACTTTTGATTTGTTTTACACTTTTTTGGTTACTACATGATTCCATATGTGTTATTTCATAGTCTTATTCTACAATGTAGAAAATACTAAAAATAAAGAAAAACCCTGGAATGAGTTGGTGGGTCCAAACTTTTGACTGGTACTGTATGTCTAATGCAGACACAGCTGAATGCAGGTCTAGGGTCTGGGAATGCCAGCTCTAAAGGCGACTGTCCCATTGTCCCCATCCACATGTGTGTGAGAGCAAAAAAATGTGTGTGTTGGAGGAATTAATCTATCTGAGTCAGGCAGCCCCACACTGCCCAGTGTGATCCCTTGTTCCCCACTTTGAATCACTTCCTCCTCCACATTCCAGGGCTTCTTTCCCAAACGCTGCACTCTGTGACTCAGGACGTGACCTCACACAGGCCCAGGCCGGAGCTGCAGCATTCACACAGTCACAGACCTCCCCTCAACAGGTCTAAAATAAGCTTCAAGGGCACAGACTGGCTGGCCCTGTCCAGGGAAGCCACCCGGCGGTCATCTTCCTCCTATTCAACTCTCAACACACATGGACAGCTTCAGACACACTGTGTCTGTGTGTGTGTAAACTCTCAACACACATGGACAGCTTCAGACACACTGTGTGTGTGTGTGTACACACTCACAGAGAAAACAGCCTGTCACTTCCTGGTCTATGTGCACGCCAGTCAGACCCCTTGTTTGCAGGCTATCCTTAGTTTCATCCTTGATACACAGCAATACATCGACTGGCAGCGTTTGGTTTATAGGCCATGTTGCTGTGTTTTGTTGTTACATCGTAAGAGTGTAAAGGGGGAGAAGACACACAGACGTATGTTGTGTAAATAGCAGATAGATTTGTTTTAGAGAGAGAGAGCCTCACAGGTCTGCATGCATGCTATTCTCAACCGGTGGTCTGCAGGGAGATATTCCATTCTGATCTGGACGAGAGCATGTGAGGCATGCACGCAACACAGCATCTGGACTGACTTACATCACACCTCTGAGGGAAAGAAAGTTGAGTAACACAAATTGTCTGCGGTGGAAGATATCGAAGACCTGTTCAAATAGTTTTATGCTTTTTGAAAATGCACCATTCCTTGGATAGGTGTAAGCAGGGGTGCCACTACATAGAACATAGAGTAGCTTTCACAGACGGTCATGTCAAGTGATTACTTCAACAAAGGGTGGTGGAATTGATGCATTTTCAAAGTATTCAAATGTGGCCTAAACATAATGCAGTAGTTTATTAATACAGAGGAAATAATCAAGCTCTTTTTGATAAACTACTTTCTTTATGCTTGATTTTAAAGACACAGATAATAATACAGGCAAGTCAATACCTCTGCTAAAAGCAGTATCACTTGAAAGCTTTTCCTAATTGTAAGGGTAATTATAATTCCTAATTTGAAGGGTCCCTGGTGTCATAGAATTCAAAAGTAAGCTATGGCTTGGTTGGATGATGAAGTTCTGACTTTCATATGTCCAACAAAACTATTTTATTTGATTTAATTTTGAAAGATCATTTGGCTGTGAACTGAAAAAAAACATACAACTTTTAGATACATTTTCAGCATATATCTGTATCCAAATGGTCTGGCCTCATGCCAACTTTGTTGTGATTAAAAAGGAACGGACAAGAAACACAGACAAACCTCAAATCCAAACACACACCCACTAGGACTGTTGTCCTTTGACTTGAACGTAAACAGTTTACAGCAAACAAGACCAAGATGACAAAACTGTGAGGGGGAAAGTGTATCCGAGTGGGATTTTTTTGGCAAAATTCAAGGTTTACAGCTTTTGGCCTAGCTTCTGAGAACTTATTGAAACATCCATGCAGTCAACTGTTACCACTGATATTAACTCGTATGAGTCATCTAAAAGATCTGCTAGCACTATACACTCACTGGCCAGTTTATATTTATTAGGTACACCCATCTAGTACCGGGTTGGACCCCCCTTTGCCTCCAGAACAGCCTGAATTCATTGGGGCATTCTACAAGGCGTCGGAAACCTTCCATAGGGATGTTGGTCCATGCTGATACGATGGCATCACACTGTTGTTGCAGATTGGACGGTGGTACATGCATGCAGTGAACAGCCCATTCCATCCTTAAGATGCTCTATTGGGTTGAGATCTGGGGACTGCGCAGGCCAGTCACGTAAACTGAACTCGTTGTCATGTTCCAGGAAAAGTTTTTCCACTCCTCAATTGTCCAGCGATGGGGATCTGGTGTTTTGCGGGTACTATTTAAATGAACCTGCCAGTTGAGGACTTGTGAGGCGTCTGTTTCTCAAACTAGACACTCTAATGTACTTGTCCTCTTGCTCAGTTGTGCACTGGGGGCCTCCCACTCCTCTTTCTATTCTGGTTAGAGCCAGTTTGCGCTGTTCTGTGAGAGGTGCTTCGGAGCACGCAGAAAGGAATTACTATTACTATATTTAGCCCAAGGGCCGCAGACACCATGGACTTCTTTATGTGCCATTACGTCCACACAAAGGGGATTCCATCGGGAAATTAGCCCAATGTTTGTAGAACAACTAAAGTCACACTAATATCTCTAAATGTAGCATATAGGTGTACCTATTTCTTTGTCAACCGCTCAACCTAAAATAGCCGCGTTTGCGCACGGACTCAAATCGTTTGGAGAAAATATCCTATTTTATTCAGCATTGTACAATTGCATTCTTCATACTATAAAATAATGACACGGAATTCTAAGCAAATCTTGTCTGCTAAATGAACTAGTGTAGCCCACAGCCATATGGCATAGCCAGATGAGGACCTAACATAAGGACAACTCAGAGTATGCTTTTCTGTTCTTCTGAAGTAAGACTACATTTTCTTCATATCATGTTTCTTAAGACCTGTCTAAAAGAAATCATGGATTTATTGTGAAAGAGTAGGCTATATTACATGGATTTAATATATATATCTATATATTTTAAATGTAGATGTTTCAAAATGTCTGTATCAGTGGCTTGTAGGCTTTGTGTAGAAGCCAGGAGATGCTAAATGTGGTTATGTTAATTAATGGTCAATTACCGCGAGACTGGCAGTTATTTGCTTGACAATCACCGACCGACGAAATTTTGAGACCGCCACAGTCCTACCCACACCACTTTCAAAGTCACTTCCGTCAGTCATATTTCAATCGAACAGTTACTGAACGCTTCTCTGCCTGCTTTATATAAACCAGCCACAGCCACATGACTGAGCGATAACATTTCAGAAATAGTCGCCAAACACACTGGCTCCAGATCATCTACAGTTGTAGTCGGACCTTTACATACACCATAGCCAACTACATTTAAACTCAGTTTTTCACAACTCCTGACATTTAATCCTATTAAAACATTCCCCTGTCTTAGGTCAGTTAGGATAACCACTTTATTTTAAGAATGTGAAATGTCAGAATAGTAGTAGAGAGAATGATTTATTTCAGATTGTATTTCTTTCATCACATTCCTAGTGGGTCAGAGGTTTACTTACACTCTATTAGTATTTGGTAGCATTGCCTTTAAATTGCTTAACTTGGGTCAAACATTTTGGGAAGCCTTCCACAACCTTCCCACAATAAATTGGGTGAATTTTGGCCCATTACTCCTGACAGAGCTGGTGTAACGGAGTAAGGTTTGTAGGCCTCCTTGCTCGCACACGCTTTTTCAGTTCTGTCCACAAATGTTCTATAAGATTGAGGTCAGGGCTTTGTGATGGCCACTCCAATACATTGACTTTGTTGTCCTTAAGCCATTTTGCCACAACTCTGGAAGTATGCTTGGGGTCATTGTCCATTTGTGACCAAACTTCCTGACTGATGCCTTGAGATGTTGCTTCAATATATCCACATAATTTTCCTACCTCATGGTGCCATCTATTTTGTGAAGTGCACCAGTCCCTCCTGCAGCAAAGCACCCCCACAACATGATGCTGCCACCCCCGTGCTTCACGGTTGGGATGGTGTTCTTCGGCTTGCAAGCCTCCCCTTCATTCCTCCAAACATAACAATGCTCATTATGGCCAAACAGTTCTATTTTTGATTCATCAGACCAGAGGACATTTCTCCAAAAAGTATGATCTTTGTCCCCATGTGCAGTTGCAAACTGTAGTTTGGCTTTTTATGGCGGTTTTGGAGCAGTGGCTTCTTCCTTGCTGAGTGGCCTTTCAGGTTACGTCGATATAGGACTTGTTTTACTTTGGATATACTTTTGTACTCGTTTCCTCCAGCATCTTCACAAGGTCCTTTGCTGTTGTTCTGGGATTGATTTGCACTAAAATACGTTACTCTCTAAGAGACAGAACGCTTCTCCTTCCTGAGCGATATGACGGCTGCGTGGTCCCATGGTGTTTATACTTGCGTACAATTGTTTGTACAGATGAACGTGGTACCTTCAGGTGTTTGGAAATTGATCCCAAGTATGACCCAGAATTGAAGAGGTCTACAATTTATTTTCTGAGGTCTTCGCTTATTTCTTTTGATTTTCCCATGATGTCAAGCAGAGGCACTGAGTTTGAAGGTAGGCCTTGAAATACATCCACAGGTACACTTCCAATTGAATCAAATGATGTCAATTAGCCTATCAGAAGCTTCTAAAGCCATGACATCATTTTCTGGAATTTTCCAAGCTGTTTAAAAGGCACAATCCTTACATCTATCACTTCTGTGTTAATGTTAAATTATAATTATTTGGCCTCCAACACCTATTTATCGCCTTACCTCCCTACTCTTCTACATTTGCACACACTGTACATGGATTTTTCTATTGTGTTATTGCCTGTACGTTTATGTGTAACTCTGTGTTGTTGTTTATATGTCGAACTGCTTTGCTTTATCTTGGCCAGGTTGTAAATGATAACTTTTTTTTTTAGTCACAACAGTCATGTTAATTCCACTGACCAATGTGAGGATAAGAAACCCAAAAACAAATTAAAGACCAAAATGTCAAATGAATTTTTTTTTTTTTTTAAATGAATAAACAGATAATTAGAAAATAATACATCCTTAATAAGCATTCAGGGTTTTATTCTTAAGAGGGTTAATGGTGGCATAAAGGTACTGCAACTTTGGAGTGCTGACACAAACATAAAAACTAATGTGGCACATATTTTATTACAATTTGTCTATTTTAAGTGCTCACTTTGACCTGCATGAATGTACCAATGCACCCCATCTCATAACAGCCACACAGACAATATATATTGAAGAGCTTTTTCAGCCTTGAGTCAGGCTATCACCAAGTAAATGGAACAGAGAAATTAAGAAAGCTGTTTGTCAATTCACATGAACTTCTTATAACACTGTACTGTTTTGTTGGTCAAACAACTTAACACCTGAAATTGACCTATGAAACAAAATCTCAAGCATGTAAGTTAGATGGAAAAAGGGGAAGTACCTTTTTTCTTTAAAAGGAGTGTCAGTCCCACTCACTTATTTCCGTTTTTAGTGGGCAGGATAGATAGAAGGACAGAAGAGAGAGAAAATAGCAGTGGTACAGATTCAAACCCATGCTGCAGGGGTATATGTGATCTGGAGACAGCAGCTTAGAACGCTGGACCACAGGGAAGTATAGTATCAATAACTGTATTTATTATTTGCAACTGACCTACCTTTTGAGTAACTCTAGAAATATTATACATTTCACTGCTTTTGGAATACAACTGTAACCAAATAAAAGCCTAGATGCAGAATTTTCAGAGGAGTATCATTTTTGTGTTATGGCACTTAAATTCGAACCAAACTTTAAGATGGAAATGAAAACAAAAATAACAAGACAGTTGACAACAATGGTCCATGACATAGGTAATTATACATCTTGGAAATATATGGGTCGGTCCTTCCTCTGCTGCAGCTTCTATTGGGTTCGGAGCTGGTAATCTGGAGAGGAAAAAAAAGTACAATTATTAAACAATTCGCAAACTCCATTTCGCTGACAGTCATACATGAATATTGACTGATCTAGAAACATCGGTTTGGCCATAAAAGCTAAGCGAATGCTTACAGAGAAGTCCTTTCCTTACCCTTCCATCTTGACCTCAAAACACACATAATTCATTAACGTTTTAATATTACTCCAAGAGCCAATCTAAATAAAATGTGATTCGTCTTGTGGGAGTTGTCTCCACCCATTATAAAACTAACAGAAGAAAGACAATAAGTAGAGAAAACTCTTGTTAAAACCAGCAGAACCAGCTCGAGGATAAGTTTCCTTATTTTAGTTCCCTCAGACCAAAGACTGTGTGTTTGTAAGGAGATGTTAAGTTCCTCTGGTGCTATGCTTGGCAGCATGACTCGTAAATAAACATCTTAAATGCACATACATTTACAAATGGGAAGCACACAGCTGTGTGGAGTTTGGTTTCTTCGCTCAAGCCAAGTTCTGACTGCTTATCTGTTCAGGAATCTGAGTTTTGAGTAGAGGTGAGCATGACATCCGCACTCCCTCACACACATAAACAAGTACACAATCTGTTGTGTGTGTGTGAATGTACAGTATGTGTGTGTGTGTGTGGACTGTGCGGACTTCACTTTTGCGACGAGGGCATGCACGCAGCATGGGCCGGATTTAACAAGATCAGTACCGTCTGTTCGTGGAAACCTCTCCAAAATCACACTCTAGCCTAAAGAACACAGCCTCAATTTCTGTAATGATAACAATAATAAGAAAAAAAAACACAGTTTGTTATGGAAACAGTGTGGTGTGTGGAACGTTAGACATGGAGTGATGAAACCGCTTGCCCCACAAGCCCAGCGTATCTGGTTTTCATTTGCCTTAAATCATATCTGCTTTAAGAGCAATTAAGTGCAAAGCCTACGGTGGAGCAGTGTTGTTGTGGTTGCTAGGGGGAACCAGAGGCACTTGGAACAATGGTGAACTGAGCCCAATAGTATTGTTACGTGACGTGGGTTTGAAACGCACTACTGACATTTGTAAATCCTTTAACGTGACGGTGGTTCGAGAAATGACGTGCCAAATTGGGTAGTTATGAAGTGTCTAACACAGACACCCACATGTGCCTGCCACACACACACACACACACACACACGCTTGAAATATCATAACATGTTTACTTCTAGTAAAACGCAACGGTTCGCTTTCTAAATGTGGCTCTTCATATTGTTAGTTTGACAGAATGTTTTCATGTGAATAAAACTAAAAGACTTTTGACCCCTTCAAAACAACTTTAACAGACCTAATAAAACTTCTAAATCCCACTTCTCTGCAATATGACATTTCTTACAAAATATGAGACTTGAACTCTTGAATCCAGTCTACACATCAGTCTAAATTACCCCGACTCGCCTGGAGACCTATTTCTAATTGTAGCGTGCACATGCCATGGGCTAGACAATGGGTCTGGTGGCTTATTCCCCCCCCAAGCCTTCTTGAAAATGACTGTCCTCTTAACCATCAAACACATGCTGGTTTCCTATATGGCTTTTGAGTGAGAACATTAAAGGGGTAGAATAAGGCAGCTTAAGTCTTCAGGACTACTTTGGCTGTGGTAATTGATAGGCTGTGTTTACAGACCTTCACTACACGCTCATGGGAGGTCTCTAATTTGGTCCCATGCGCCCCTCTCCCCAGAAATGCACGCGCGCACACACAGCTCTTCTTGCGGAGACGGAGCCAACGCGTGGCTTTGCTGACTCAGGCTCCTGGCCGTGGCACAGTCACACACAGGGACACGCAGATGAGGTGCCATTGGCTCTCCGTGGTCCACAACAAAGTGCTTGTCAGTGCAGGGGTAAAGCCACAGGTCCTTGGGGGTGGCATTACCCTGTCACACCGCTCCTACACTTTCCACCAGTCTTCAACGACAGCCCAGTCCGTGACCTCACCGCCACCAATATGCCAATCAGGACCTCCAGCCACATCAAGGCCCCAAGGGCGCTCTGCAAATAGGACAAGGCTTTTCATTCAGCCTGAAGAAACTGTCAGGCTGCCAAAGGCATCAAGGCCTCTAGTTGGGTTAGGGCCAGTGCTTTATTTCTGAGCTGTACGGTGTCGTGTATCGCTTCCCCATAAAAGAACACCGGTCCTCTTCAAAAGTGATATGAAACGTGGAATTTGAAGTAATTTGTCTTTCATTGTTTGATAACAGTGAGATGTCACCTAGACATAGAATGATTATTATTGACCTTCCCCTTTGAAGGTGTAAACGTTAATAGATGAGGTTAATAAAACCACACAGGGCTACCACGCTTAATATTAAGGATGCCCAATTACATTTCAGCTCTTTTGATGAAATCAATCTCATGAAGATTGAATCGTCAGTTACGGCTCGGGACATCTTTCTGCTAACGTTGCAGCTCTTTTGATCAACAAAATTACATAGGAGGGGAAAAAAAGACACAAAATGGTGGTGCGGTGGAAGTCTGCGGTGGGCCCTGGCAAGGAATCCGTCTGGAAACTGGTGACCAGCTTGGCCACCAGAACCCAGAGCTCATCAGGATGATGCAAGCAGTCAATTCAGGTGGCGTGGGCTAGTCAGTTGGGGCGTTGGGGGTGAACGTGGAAGTAAAACTTGGCAGTGGCCTGAGCACATGAGGTAGCGTACATGAGATATCTTGTCTTCACACCTAGTTTGTAATTGCACCGGTGTGATCCGTGTTGTTTAATTGCCCTGACAGCTTCCAGAACATGTCAACTTAAATCTGTTTAATTACAGGGTTGATGAGTGATAATAAAGTTGGATTTTTTTTTTAAATTAAAGTTTAGGGGCATTAACTCAAATAAACAAAAAGGCGTAGTATTTGTTTAACCCTAAGCGGAACACACACATGAACATAACAAATACAGATGTATGGAAATGAGGATCTACACCTTCCCTCTTGGCGAGATACAACAGTGCAGTATGATGGCAGCGTTCTTACATTTTTTAGATCTGTGTCAACTAATGAACTCAGTCTATATACAGTACATCTACTGTAGGTGTTCGGCGATCCACCCACGTTAAGGTCTAACCTCCCCAGTATGATATCTATCACCCATACTCAAGACAAGTAATTCAACAGACCCACAGGTCCCTGTTTAATTAGATCCTATCAGAAACATTGTGAGAGGGGCGATGGAAAAAGTATGCTTTCAGTTTCAGCAGCCCTGAATTCCCCTTCTCACATGTGCATTCCTAAACCATTCCTTGGCTAAATACACTGGCAATAACCCCGAGACAAAAGGTAAGATAAACATTTAAGAGCAAGGGCGTGCTCATGGAGTCCCTGTGGGCTGCCTACATTCGTCATCCGCTAACCCCAAACGGGATAGGTCACCATCGTTTGGCAAAAGCCTCTCCACCGGCCCGCCCTCCCCTCTAGCTACACTAGCAGGTTCTCTCAGTACTCTGGGACCTCAGCGCTCTCCCCCCTCCTGGTTTTCTTCCCTTTTTTCACTCTTTTTCAAAAGATAGTATCAATGTCAGCGTTGCAGCATCATTCATAACCGCTTCAGCATGTGTTGGCTTTCGCTCTCCTCGCAGACAATGGAGGTGGAACTCATCTATGTCAGAGGGGATTGAGACAAAATGGAGCCGTAGAATTGCTGGGACTCATATTGTCAAATATCATGATACCGTCGGGTGAGACTGGATCACTGGAGATATTGTTTCTTGTCCGTTGAATCTACTTTTATTGTAGTGAAAATATTGACATGAATTCCATCAGGATCAGCGATTCCGATTTGAGCTAAGCTAGACTTCTACTGATCTTCAAGCCACACAGGCAGACAACAACAAAACCAGGACCTGGAGTCTGGCCTTGCACGGCGCAGACACCAAAGACTGCTCGGAACAAAAGATTCAACCCCCCGATTGACAAAGTATCAAAACAAACTGTCGGCGAATGCCTTCCTCTGGTTGATATCGGAGGTAATGAATATGTTGGTTGGCTCTGCGTGGGCCGGTGTATAAGTAAGACAGCCATTAGTTGGGGTGTAGTACAGTACGACAGCTGGCCAGCGGCCGCCAAGAACAACACTATTTCCTGGATGCTCCCTTCCTGCCAATTAGAGTCGGGAGGGGAGGGGAGGTCTCAGACCACCTGCACAGATAACCTGATCAGGGAGAGAGGCCTGGAGGGAGACGGACTGCAGACTGTACTGTAGAGCCTTACAACATGGCACACAGCAGAGGGGAGATCATAGAACCACACAGCACTGCATGAAGCAGGGGAAAATCCAGTGAAGGAAGTTACAGACCACTTGGTAGCAGTGTCCCCTAGACTTATTCCTAGGCAGGGCAAAACGGTCCCTGAAGCAACATTCAGTGCTGCAATTACTAAAACTATTGAAACCAGTAAAAGCCCAAACATTTATGTGAGGGGCAACAGAGCAACGTGGGGGGCCCACCCAGAAGCAGACGAGCAGAGACACGTGGCAGTTCAGACATGCATAGTTCAACACATCGGATTGATGGCAGATGACAGTGCGTTTCATATGCAGATGTTTGGTGGCTGGGACAACGAGAGATCATTATTACAGTGTGGTGGGTTGAGGATCAGTCTTCATTGGGAGGTTTGGTTTTGAAGGGTGTGAATGTCTAGTTTTAGCCTTACCTCCGTTCTGTGTGATGTATCGAACCCATGGCAGAGCCTGGTAGCCACTCTTTTCAATGATCTTCAGGTAGCGCACCTAAAAACAAGAGTGAGCAAACATCACAAAACCTGTCCACCGTCACACCTAGCACAAACAGTGACTAAAGGGAGGAAGCAGTCAAATTCTATAGAATACAAACACTGAGTGGACAAAACATTAGGAACACCTGCTCTTTCCATGACAGACTGACCAGGTGAAAGTTATGATCCCTTATTGATGTCACTTGTTAAATCCACTTCAAATCGGTGTGATTGAAGGTAAGGAGACGGGTTAAAGAAGGATGCTTACGCCTTGAGACATGGATTGTGTGTGTGTGTGTGTATGTATGTATGTATGTATGTATGTATGTATGTGCCATTCAGAGGGTGAATGGGCAAAATAAAATATCTAAGTGTCTTTGAACGGAGTACGGTAGGTGTATAAGTAGGTGTCAGTCGCACCGGCTTGTGTCAAGAACTGCAGCGCTGCTGGGTTTTTCACTCTCAACAGTTTCCCGTGTGTATCAAGGATGGTCCACCACCCAAAGGACATCCAGACCACTTGACACAACTGTGGGAAGCATTGGAGTCAACATGGGCCAGCATGCCTGTGGAACACTTTCAACAACTTGCAGTCCATACCCTGACAAATTGAGGCTGCTCTGAAGGTAAAAGGGGGTGCAGCTCAATATTAGGAAGGTGTTCCTAATGTTTTGACATGCATTTCATGTCATTCTGAGCCTGTTTGGAAAACCGGTCAAGTAAAGTACATTGAATATAACAAAATAGGCTTAACTATACATGATACTGTGTTGTTTTTACAAGGAAGATTATTTTTATATTCACTTAAAATACTAACTTTAACAATGCCAAGTTCCACCCATAAGGTCATACATGCCCTGCAAACAAAGCCAATGTCTGTAGATGATGGGAACTTCTCTCACATTCAAGAGAGAAACGAGCTGGTGGTTAAGAAACTTTTAGATATTAATACAAAATTAGGGAACTGGCACTTCCCAATCCTATGTGAAATGTCATAAATTCTTCACTTGCCCTTCTTGTGAAACTACAACCTATTGAACAAGACCCACCAAGGGCACACATATTGCATAATATTACATAACTGAATTTACCAAATTGAGCCATGTCACATGAGAACACTTTGATAGTAAGCAGAACGCATGACAGGGAGTTAACTACTATTGTCATTAAAATCTCATTATTTATACTGAGGCCTATAAAACAAACAGCATAAATTAACATGCTTATCTCTGTGGTGAGCTTATCAGTGGATTGAGCTGCATATTACCCCATCGTAAAACAGTTCACTATTGTTTCATGGCTGGGCTTTCGTTGAAATGAGGAGAACCTTAAGGCATTCAGAGATCCTAACAGAACAAGAGAGTGGGGGATTAAGCCTTAAATCTTCTCCAGGATAAAACACTTGCAATAACCGCCCAGAGAATTACACCGACAGACAGACTTGACCATGTGTAAATGGCCACAGCACACCGCACCGCAGCCCAGCTCTCTTCACATAAATACTGAGCTTTTTATCAACACCATATGGGAAAGGTGATAGTTTTTGCTTTAGGGAGTGAAACACTTTTACAACAAGGGTACCATGAATCATAACTGGGCCGTAATGAAGAAACCCATGCTTCAACAGGACACCGGCCCTAACAGGCTCCTCAACAAACACCTCTGGGTGTGGGCCGTCTGTCTGGGGGTCCTGATGAAGATGCAACAGGCATGCAGTCGGCCACCCAAAACAGATCCTTCATCTTCCTCTCAGAAAAGGTGTGAACACTGCCGGTACCAGGACACAACCGGCCTCCAAGACACACAAGGTGGTTCTTCTCATAACAGGAAACAAACAGCTTGACAGAGAGGGTTGTTGTGTTCCTCGACAACAACAAAAAAAGGCTACAATCCCGCATGCTGGTGCAAAGGCAACCGAGTTGGATACAAACACATCATTTACTCCACAGAGGTAAATCGGTCTGCTGACCTGATCCATATCAGACTAGCGCTGTATTATGACTGTGCGCTGTACAAATCGCCTCCCATTTAGGCGCACAACGCCTATTTTTCAAGTGTGATTTAAAATCTAAAAAGGGTGTTCGAGGCGGATCCTACACGGCCAATACACAATGCAGAATGAATATGTCTATATGCATATAGGAGGAGGACTGTCTGAACGGTCTCAGAGCTGTTTGTGTGTGTGTGTGTGTGTGCAGTCTAGACATTGTGAGAACAGGAGAATCTCAGTGCTGGCAGGTCAAGGCTAACACTAGTTAGGTCTAGTGGCTGTCATTGGCAGAACAGGGGTGCTAGCAGGTCAATGCAAGCCAACAAGGACCATCAGAACAGCCTGGCGGTTATGTTGACATTCCCTAGCAACCCTCAACTATGCAATCTTCTCATATATAATCACTAAAGATGATAAATTATGTTTTTGTCCAACACATCCATTACATCTGGCCTACATTTATACATCCATACTTTTATCAGCCAGAATCATGCTAACCCTCCTAAGTCTCCTATCCTTGCCTAAAAGTGATATGCTAACTGAGCTAATTCAATATTTCATCGTTTCTATGGTTTTGCCAACAAGACCAAGTCATAGTGAGAAATAGCCTTGATCAAAAGAGATGCAGGAATAGTAGCCACGGGGTGAAACAAGGACAGAGGATTTTTCTTGTCCCGAAGTCTCCAACATTAGTTGACCTGTCTACAACTCTACACAGCCGGGGGTGAAATTGGTAGCTTCTTATTCCTACACTACCAGTTAGTCACAGACCGTAACAAGGTTGGCCGACGTGATGCTGTAATGAACGCAGCTAAATCGAGGTGTAGCCTACTGCTCTGTGTCCAAGTAGTCTGGTGCCTTACCAATTTAGATGTTTGTTGTTCTAAACTACTGTAAGGCCAAAGCAGGCACAAACATTCGCACACATTCGTTCCAAAGTTTGGGGCACAGCCGGACCAAGCTAAGAATGCTATATTTTAAGGACACTCTCTTGAAATAGAGCAGATTTATCTTGGGGATGAATGTGTCCTCAGTGTTGAGGATTTCTCTTGAGACGTTAGAGAATGTGAATACCAGACAGTAGTTGTGTAGAACAAGAGGTTTCTCCAGGCAGTCTGGTAGACAATTTACCTTTTCAACAGCCATTTGATTTGATCAGCATGAGGTCAGAGCTTCAATGAACGTTCAAGCGGAACTAGGCAATGAATCCGTCAACCAAGGTCCAACAAACAACTTGTTTGTGAAGTTCTCTTTTGAAATAACTAGGCCCACGGGACAGTTCTACTAACTACTGATAGACGTCTGATAATTTCTGTTTATAACAGGAAGAACAGTTTATTTACATTAAAGGAAGATCAAATGATCATGTGCTTACAAAAATTACAGCAGAGGCACTACCATCAAATCGCATGTGAAATTGATACCACACCGGAAACTTCTGTGATGATGCCTGTGCCAAATACAGTTATCATCTTCATACACAGTACCAGTTAAAAAAAAAAATAATTCAGTACATAATACAGACTATGATATATTTACTGTAAATAATGTAGTACATCAGTATTTTGCAGTTGGCCAAGCGTTCTGTTCTGGTGGTTGACTAGGCCTATATGGAGTACATCCCTCTGAGGGGCTGGCGGGCCACGCCACTGTGTCTGAGGGGAGGGGGAACCTGGCTGTAATTATCCCCTGGAGGGGGACAGATGAGCCCTGATGTGGCTTCCCCCCCTACCATCAGCAGGCTATAAAGAAACCAAGCAGCCTATGCCTCTGGAGCAGCCCAAACCGCTCTGGTGGTAAACTTCCCTTTTCTACCTCAGATGGGATATGGCTGGGGGGCTTAATGCACATCTGCCTGTAGGCCTGGCTGGTTGGCGGTGGGGTAAAACACCACTTTGATATACCACGCTGTCTAATCAAGGAGTTGATGATGTGGTGTCCCCCCCCCCCCTTGGTGCTGTGTGTCGTGTGCGAGAGACTGGGTAGCGTGGAGAGCGTGAGTGTGCAAACACATGGTCACACATGCAGCCAGGCATATGCAGAGGCACGCACCCACAGACACACACACACACTGAGCAGTAAGTGGCGTACTCCCTGTAATAAGCCCAGGCTGCATTAATGTTCCCTCAATGCTAGCAGAGATCCTCGGTGGCGTATTAAAACGGTTTGATAGGGAATTTGCATAGACGGTAAATTGAGATAGAGACCAGGTAACATATCCTGTGGCTCTACTGGCAAGACAAGAGGCCTTGTGAACACATGTCATACGCTCGTACAAAAAGAAAGGAAACCAGCCCAACGCACACATAAACCTGCTATGGAAGGTGAGGTAACCACCAGACACCAATGCGGCTTTCCAGCAATGTGACCTGATGTCACCACTGTGAGCTAGCATGGCACATTTACAATACGACACAAAGGAGGTGTAGATAACAGGCTTGAGTTTCTCCTGCTTTACTGACTCTTAACTCAACTTTAATAACCAGTTCCCTGCATCCCCAGAGTTCCTTAATTTGTGTTTAGCCAAATGCATGGCAGTTTAGAGGAGATGTCCCTAGGCAAACTTGAAAATCTAAGCTAGATTGTTACTAATGCTGAACATTTTCTGCGGGTACAGCTCAAAAACACAGCGCTGCAGCACAATGGTATTGGGATTAAGCTTTTCCAAAAGATCATTCATATTCATCCCAAGAATCCTGGGAAATACTGCAAAAATCTGATTTTTTTTGTTTACTCGTTTTGCAGAAGGAGTAGCTATTCTTTCTGGAGTCCACAAAGTGCCCATTTAAAGCGTTTAAAACCAAGATATGGTGAAAATGCCAGGGTTCCCCCCAAATAAGAGGGACGTTGCGACAGCTTGTCAGCGCCACTATGTAAAGATTTCAGAGCAAATGAAACTGATATTTAGTAATGATTGAGTAACTACCTTTGATCGCCAATGACATTGCTGTGAATTGCAAAACAGGCCATTATCATGTTCCTCAAATTCAGTGCGTTTCAGCAGTGGGTCATCTCAACAAAGACTGCACTCAGGACGCACCGAGAGCATAGAGTTGTCGAATCATACAAACAAAAGTCAAATGAACAAAGTTGCTAAGCTTGCTAGATAACATCCAACGAATGACAGAATCTCTCCTACATTTGGCAAAATGGGAGTTCATGATTATACAGATAGCAGATCAGCTCATGAATAACAGGGAGATGAAGAGAGGAAATGTTTTAAAAAGATACCTTAACAGGGACAAACTCTGTTCAAAAAATAAATAATAATAACATCCATATATAGTCTCACACCGTTTGTTGATCACACATTCTCTACCGAAGCTCTCAGATGGGCAGAAAGTAGGAGAAAAGCGGAGGAAATGTTATAGATGTATTTTGACATGCATAGGCAAAAAAAGGGCTTCGATAATGCAACCTATGGATCATAGAATAAAGTTAGGGTTTTTCGCATGAGACAGGAGTAAGGATTTGGGGTTTCAGTGCAATTGAAGAAAAGCCTAGGCTCTATAACAGGAGAGGATTTCCCCTCGGGCCTCTGATTTTTTAAAAGACTGACAGATGTAGTGTATTGCGCATAGGGGCCTATCAAATGTGTGACTGTCGGAAGTCACAACGAAAGCTCAAAGAGGCACACATTTTTTCCTAGGCTGTACTGTAGGGGTTTCCTGTAGGGTTTACTAACTGCATTCGGGTCGCGTGTGCAGTCCGGCAGTGTCAATTAAGCGTGTGCTTTGAATTTATGGTTACTTTGTGTGAAGTAAATATCCTAGACTCAAGGCTTCCGTGCAACAACCTGTTTGGATAATGTGCTATTTTATTTTTTGCTAATCTGCTGCTATACATGTCATGTATTTTGTGGAATTGCAACAATGCCACTAAGGAAAAAAAATATTTCCCGGGTCTTGTCATTTTATTTTTTTTGGGGGGGGGGGTAATGTGAAGAGTGTTCCCGGGACAGTCCCAGGATCCCGTTTAACCCCTACAATGGTGTAATGTGTTGACTTCATAGCTTTTGTATTCCTGTATGGAGACTCAAACGGTTTGTTTTAGTGCTGATGTGAGGGTGTGCGTCTCCATAATAAGTTGGCCATGCTCGTTTTTCACCAGGAAACAAAGACCCGAGGCGAGCAAACCCCGCACTGAGCCAACGAAAAGGCTTTCCTTTGATTCTCTGGGCTCTGATGTCATTTCCCTGGTGTCAGATCTGGAAGCAGAGGGCTGAGAGGGAGAACCTGACACTGATCCAGAACACTGCCCGACTTAAATAAGGACCTGAACACTAGTACTCTGCCCCTAATTGTTCTTATCTTAACCAGCCTATCTACTACCTATTGAGCATTCGGTCTGAGTATTATGGGTAGAAACATTTCAATAAAACAGAGCAAAACAAAGTTTGTCTTAAAAGCAGTGAGTTTTTTGGTGCTCCCGAGTGGTGCAGCGGTCTAAGGCACTGCATCTCAGTGCTAGAGGCGTCACTACAGACCCTGGTCCGATCCCGGGCTGTATCACAACCGGCCGTGATGGGGAGTCCCATAGGGCGGCGCAGAATTGGCCCAGCGTCGTCTGGGTTAGCCCTCTTTGTAAATAAAAATGTGTTCTTTACTGACTTGCCGAGTTAAATTAAATACAAAGTGTGTGGAGCAGTTTATTTATTGGCAGTTGCCAGATGCTGGTTATACAGAACCTGTGCAGAACTATTTGACTGTGTGTACATCCTTCTGAGTGTAGCTTGTCAACGACACCTTAACTCTGTAGTGTAGATATGTTACATAGAGACCCGCCAGACCAACGCTACAGTGATGTTGTTGTCCCTGTGTTGACTGACAGTCTGTTGTACGGTCTGTATTAAAAACGACAGTAGTTCTACCTACAACAGAACCATGCACACACGACACCAGTCTTTGAAGCAGCAAACCAAGCACACCTCAGGTTCTCAGCAGGAGCAGCCAGACCTCATCTGTGTTACAACAGCGCCATCCTGTGTTAGAATGATTCCCAGTCACAGCAACAAGAGACCCCTGGAGGATAGAAGAGGTACTGCAGTGAGGATGCTCACCTGGATGCCAGAGGTAGTGAAGTAGGGGATCTCAAACTTCACACTGATGGGGGGCTTCCCCTCCTTGTCCTCTGCTTCCACACTTGGCAGACCGAAGTGGGCTCTCATCAGATACTCTTTTCCCCCCTGGGACAAGACAAAACAGAGCAAGAGTTAGGATAATGTGGACTTTGTTTTACATAAATGTATCCAGGTCAGTTAAGTGACACATGAGGTCTTTGTGGTTATGATGTTCAGACACTCAAAATAACCGCATTTTGAGAACTATGTTCTACGCTAGCATGCAGTCCAGTGTGTTGTTGTGCTCACCGGGAATGACTTGATGGACCAGACAACCTCACTGTTCTCTGGGATCCACTTGACACTGCCCACCGTGGTCTTGAACTTGGGCGAGTCAGCGTCTGTGGGAACTGGAATGTGGATCTCCACGTTGTTGGCAGTGGAGCGCCTCTTGAACTGACTCTTGGCCTTAGACACAAAAAGAGAGGCTAATACATGGCATTTCTGAAGATCATGCTATTTGCATTTATGATAGCCTTGTGGTCAACTATTGATTTGATACTAGAGCATACTGTTAGCTGCTGGGTAACGTTACAGGGCTGGTATTTACCTTGATCATGTACTCGATCCTGCTGTGGGAGTGTTTCTCTATCACCGACTCTATCCAGATCAGGGGCTTCACCTGGGGACAGCACATTTCATAGGCTTAAAAAACAACAACTCATCAATACAACAAAAGGGTCATTTCTGCATTGACACGTCTTTCTTGCACACGCAAAATGGCATGCCATTATCTCATATGCATAAATAAAATAGCAATTCCTTAAAGCTGAAATCTGCATAAGGTGAAAGAGGTCACTGTCTGCCCCAGCGCATTTGTTATCGGTTTTGTTTAGTTGCTGAAACGGAGAGTAAAAAAAATTGCAATAAATACTCTGCTATTCTATTGCTCGTGCAATGATGTGCAATTCCCGAGGGGGAAAAAAACAGTGTTAGTTGTTTGAAGTAACTTCTTTATTGCTTTAATATTGCAAAACGGACGTGGCAGTTTCACCAAGTACCGATTCCAGCTTTAACTTGTACACTTCTAATTGGAGGCCCATCCCATAAAGGGGGCGGTTCCCTGGACAGAGATTAAACCTAGTCTTGGACTAAGAAGCCCTTTTGATGGAGAAGCTTCATGGACAATGTTTATTTTCTTTGTCGAAGACTTCATATCTTTGTAAAAACAAGACCCATTATGACAAGCCCATCTAATGAAACTGGCCTCCACCTCTCTCATACAGTACCCACGTGTGTGTTGAGGCGGTAGGACATGAGCTCAAACTCTCCATCGGGGGGAATGAAGGAGATGGTACGGTCATTCTCAAAGCGAGACAGACGCACACACTGGTGGAACTTCGTGTCCTCCAGCTCCACTGATTTACTCTTCCCTCCTGTGGTGAGCACAGCGACAGAGAGAGTCAGGGCATGAGAGGATTGTACCTGATACAAGTACAGTTTTCTGCAAAAAAAAATACAAGCTCTGTTAAGAATTTAAATAGATTAGAGGTAAGAGCTGAATCCTAACTTGAAATATGTGCGCACAGCACAGCACACAACTCCAACTTCCTTGCAAATCATACAATGATGCCGATGGGAAATTCTAAGCAAAAGGCTAAGTCGCGCGTTAGTGTCTAAAATTTGGGATGAGAACACAGACAGAAACAGCTTTGAAATCTGACATGCATTTGTATTTTAACTGAACTGTAACAAATCCAGTGACACACAGTGCAGAGGAACTCACGGCCAGTGTTCTCAAACAGAACTTTATCATTGAGGCCCAGACGCAGCTCAGGCATCCCTGACAAGAACACACGCATCTTGATGGAGCCCACGATCTCACTGCGCAGCACGTTACCGTTCGCACTGACCTGCACAGAGGAGAGAAAGGGGGAAAAGTGTCAAACCGTTTACAACAATTTCAGAAATGCGTCTACGTTCAAAATGGTTGATAGTACTTCAATAAAACACTGAATCATTTTGTCATAGAGAAATAATAAACATTGCAAGCCAAGAATGTATTAGAGGGAGGCGAGTGTTAGACTTAGAACACGACGTGACAAGGCGCCGCACCAGAAGATTAACAGACTCGATGACATCCAGGAAGACTTCATTCTTCCTGTACTTGATGCCCTCTGACCTCCAGGACACAGCGTTGGTGACAGTGGCAGGAGGGCGCGGGCCCCCTGTGTCCAGCTTGTGCCCCTCTTGGGTGATGTACCTACAAACAAACAGAGACAGACCTGGTGAGAGGACAGGACAACAATGACAGGAACTGTCTGTCTGCAGACATACTGGGTGTTTAGGTGAAATGGAAGATAAGCTGGACACAGTATTGTAGGTCACTACTACATTATTAAATCATGTTTAACTTGGAGGAATTTTAAACTGTTTAATGGAAGCTAAACATAGGTTTGTACAGAGAGAGTTTTGTAGACAGAATAAGGGCTAGGTAGGATACTCACTCTTGAAGGATCTTGCTGTCAGTAGTCTGAGGATAGCCAAAGTCCATCAGCTCATCCATCAACTCATAGATGATGACAAAGTTATCTCTGATACTCTCCTCTTCCAACTCTTTAAAATACTCGGAGAAAACCTGCAGAGACAATAGGCTGAGTCTAGATACAACACTTTTTTTTTTTACCAGTTAACCACCAGTAATACTTATGGGTTATTGGAAAATAAGACTACTGCACACCACACACCATTATAGAAATACTAATTGTAACTCACCTGGATAATTTTGTAGAGGAAAGAGAAGACCAAGGAGACACAGGCATTTTTCTTAGACGTTGCTACAACTGATGGAACATGTGTTAAGGTGAAAAGTTGATGTGGGGCTTTCAACATAAGTCGACTTGTATCTACCTTAAAAAAGGTGGCCAGTTTGAGAACAACTACAAGTGGAATTTGCAAGAAGTGAACCATTGAACTCTCAGCAAGAGAAGTAGTACTTTGACCTGAGCAGTCAAACCAACCATCACTCTCCCTTTTACCCAGAGCAAAATATGGAGGCGTTTCCCATTTCTATTGGGAACCATATATTGGAAAGGAAAAGGAATACTGAGGCAGTAGTCATTCTAATCCCGCGTGAGAGGTTGAGTAAGTGGCAGTAAGGATACGGTACAGATTGTTGTGTTTGATCCACATGAAGCGGACCCCTCCGTGGGCCAGGATAGGGGATAAATTGCCCTCCTCCTCTCTGTCCATGAGGATGGGCATAAAGTGCTCAATCTCTGACATGTCCACATCTCCTCTGTAGTTACGACAAACCAGAACCTGGAGCGGTGAAACAAAATCAACAGGAACTTACTTCTCTAGCTGTCTCTCCATCCTACATGGTATGTGCCTCATGATGACATCCTGAACTGGCATCCTGTTTTCATATCTTCAAGTGTCTTTGATATGGAACACAAACATCTACATGGGTCTAAGGGGACTTTGCATTTGAGGCTTCACATAAAGGGTGTTCTCATTCTCAAACAGGCCTTAGGATGGGGGCAAATGTTGGTGATCATGATGACGTCCATGGATGGTCAGGCTTGTGATACTGTTCATAAGGCCACCACAACCATTATCATAATCATGCAGAATTTGGCCACAATACATTACGTGATTCATTGAACCCAATCTGATCCTAATACCAGTCTAGCTGGGTGGGGTAGATGCTAGCTAAGTAACTAGCTACAATGCATATTATTAATGTCCCGTATCAACATCAAAAGCTAGCCATCTCAAATTCACTATTGTATATTTGTCTTAGAATGCAAAGTAGCTAGCTACATATTGTAACTTGGCCATCAAATTATGTGATGCATTAGTAAACATTTTAATGTGAACCATGTTAGATTAAGCTAGCTAACGTTAGCTCTTTAGCTAGCTGAGCTCATCACTTTTCTCTTACCTTGCCTTTAAGATCTAACACATACACCGCACTTGCTGACATTTTGCAAGTCCTAACTTACGAGTTGGTACCGGTGAAAAATATTTAGAATATCTAAAACATGCGGCGGTATGGTAGCATCCACCTAGGAGTGCTAGGTGTTACCGGCTAACATCAGAGAGGAAGAAGCGAAGCGAGAGGGTTTACTCCGCCCAAATTTTGTCCACGAAAACAAGACCGCGAAAGTGAGGAACTTTGAATATGAGTGTCGAATTTGGTCATCAAAATAATATAATTGCGAATTTGCTACGTGAGGCTTATTTGATCAAATATACGTTTCGAGATCGATTGTTACGAATAAACTAACGCACGTGGTATTTAAACAACAACAAAACTACTTTATATCAGAGTTCTGCCTGTTGTTGGCATGCGTATCTGACCTTATTAGCTAGAATGGTCCAACCTTTTCGCCTCCTCCCGCCTGCCTTCAACCTTTGAAGACATGTATTTCCATTGTTGGAGCGATTACTCGACTATCTTGTCAATATAATAGAAAACCTTTGCTAATATTTACAATTATATTGCTCTACTTCCGGGAAGCTGTCTGTCTATTCTCAACACAAATATTGCCTTCATACATAATTTGATACATATTTTTTTTAGATTACAAGTTATGCTAATTGTAATTAATATATTGAGTGACTACACTGTACGCATGTGGTGTTATAAGAGACCACAGCTCAGCCCTCTACTTTACAATAGAAGGCTCTGTAATTGGGCCTGGAAAATGCCACCTGTCGTTTCCCGTTTCAATCTTGACAGCAATGAACTGTCACAACCAATACCAATGTAAAAAATGTAAGGTGAATAAATTAGTGAAATTCCAGACAAGGAAAAGTAACTCAGTTTAATTAAATACACATCACAGCATGTCTAATCTGGTATAATTCTATGTATGGAACCAAAATATAGTCACACCAATTACCACATTATAAAATGACTAATGTAGAACAAATGACACAGAATGGGCAAAAAAAAAAGTTTTTCTAAAGCATATTCTAAAATGAAAATGGTCCAGGATTCCTCTTCATTTGGTCCAGCTGACTTTAGGAATATCATAATGTTCTGTCAGGGTGTCCAGGTGATGGTTGAAATCCTGCAATACAACAAAAATACCTTTGTTTATTGTAAATTCCAGGGGTTTGTAGAACTCAAATCTCCAAGTGTATTTTCTGAATTACAGTAAATTCATGCAGATGTTTTCAAATAATATGGTCTTACCTCAACTCTCCGCTTGTGAGTTTTTTCTGCTTTGTTCAAAATTCTCTCCATTTGCTGAAAGCAACATAAAAAAATTGGGTGTGAATATTGGTATTTGAAACAGGAAGTAGGTAATTTTATCCCATGACTAACATTGTCTCTATTTCAGTGCTAGAACATCAGTAGGACAATACATTTAGGACAATGATTATTACCCTCTTCTCTTGCATCTTGACAAAAGCCATTTGAGCTGGTGTTCTTTTGTCAATGTATCCACTCTTGGTTTCCTCCTCTTCATTTTTATTTGTATTAATTTGCTGCTCCAAACGATGCTTCTTCTCCTTGTTCTTCTTCTTCTTCCTAAAATAGTAAAATAATGCCAACAGATGAAGGGTTGTTAGTGAGGAGTTAGCTAGCCTACACCAGCTAGAGCTTTGAGGGAAATACTAGATATGTTTGTTTACTTTTATTTATTTAATTTAACTAGGCAAGTCAGTTGAAAAAAAAAATCTTATTTACAATGATGGCCTACCAAAAGGCCTCCTGCGGGGACTGGGGTTGGGATTAAAAATATATAAATATAGGACACATCACGACAAGAGAGAAAACACAACACTACATAAAAACACAACACTACATAAAAGAGAGACCTAAAACAACAACATAGCAAGGCAGCAACACATGACAACACAGCATGGTAGCAACACAACATGGTACACACATTATTGGGTACAGACAACAGCACAAAGGGCAAGAAGGTAGAGACCACAATACATCAAGCAAAGCAGCCACAACTGTCAGTAAGAGTGTCCACTATAGAGTCTTTGAATGAAGAGATTGAGATAAAACTGTCCAGTTTGAGTGTTTGTTGCAGCTCATTCCAGTCGCTAGCTGCAGCAAACTGAAAAGAGGAGCGACCCAGGGATGTCTGTGCTTTGGGGACATTTAACAGAATGTGACTGGCAGAACGGGTGTTGTATGTCAGATGAGGGCTGCAGTAGAAATCGCAGATAGGAGGGAGTAGGCCTAAGAGGGTTTTATAAATAAGCATCAACCAGTGGGTCTTGCGACAGGTATACAGAGATGACCAGTTTACAGAGGAGTATAGAGTCCAGTGATGTGTCCTATAAGGAGCATTGGTGGCAAATCTGATGGCCGAAAGGTTAAGAACATCTAGCCGCTCGAAAGCACCCCTACCTGCCGACCTATAAATTATGTCTCCGTAATCTAGCATCTAGCTGGGGTGAAAGAGGAGCGATTACAATAGAGGAAACAAAGTCTAGATCTAATTTTAGCCTGCAGCTTTGATACAGTGGGGCAAAAAAAGTATTTAGTCAGCCACCAATTGTGCAAGTTCTCCCACTTAAAAAGATGGGGCCTGCAATTTTCATCATAGGTACACTTCAACTATGACAGACAAAATTAGAAGAAAAAAAATACAGAAAATCACATTGTAGGATTTTTAATGAATTTATTTGCAAATTATGGTGGAAAATAAGTATTTGGTCACCTACAAACAAGCAAGATTTCTGGCTCTCACAGACCTGTAAGAGGCCTTCTTTAAGAGGCTCCTCTGTCCTCCACTCGTTACCTGTATTAATGGCACCTGTTTGAACTTGTTATCAGTATAAAAGGCACCTGTCCACAACCTCAAACAGTCACACTCCAAACTCTAATATGGCCAAAACCAAAGAGCTGTCAAAGGACACCAGAAACAAAATTGTAGACCTGCACCAGGCTGGGAAGACTGAATCTGCAATAGGTAAGCAGCTTGGTTTGAAGAAATCAACTGTGGGAGCAATTATTAGGAAATGGAAGACATACAAGACCACTGATAATCTCCCTCGATGTGGGGCTCCACGCAAGATCTCACCCCGTGGGGTCAAAATGATCACAAGAACGGTGAGCAAAAATCCCAGAACCACACGGGGGGACCTAGTGAATGACCTGCAGAGAGCTGGGACCAAAGTAACAAAGCCTACCATCAGTAACACACTACGCCGCCAGGGACTCAAATCCTGCAGTGCCAGACGTGTCCCCCTGCTTAAGCCAGTACATGTCCAGGCCCGTCTGAAGTTTGCTAGAGGGCATTTGGATGATCCAGAAGAAGATTGGGAGAATGTCAGATGAAACCAAAATAGAACTTTTTGGTAAAAACTCAACTCGTCGTGTTTGGAGGACAAAGAATGTTGAGTTGCATCCAAAGAACACCATACCTACTGTGAAGCATGGGGGTTGAAACATCATGCATTGGGGCTGTTTTTCTGCAAAGGGACCAGGACGACTGATCCACGTAAAGGAAAGAATGAATGGGGCCATCTATCGTGAGATTTTGAGTGAAAACCTCCTTCCATCAGCAAGGGCATTGGAGATTAAACGTGGCTGGGTCTTTCAGCATGACAATGATCCCAAACACACCGCCCGGGCAACGAAGGAGTGGCTTCGTAAGAAGCATTTCAAGGTCCTGGAGTGGTCTAGCCAGTCTCCAGATCTCAACCCCATAGAAAATCTTTGGCGGGAGTTGAAAGTCTGTGTTGCCCAGCAGTAGCCCCAAAACATCACTGCTCTAGAGGAGATCTGCATGGAGGAATAGGCCAAAATACCAGCAATAGTGTGTAAAAACCTTGTGAAGACTTACAGAAAACCTTTGACCTCTGTCATTGCCAACAAAGGGTATGTAACAAAGTATTGAGATAAACGTTATTGACCAAATACTTATTTTCCACCATAATTTGCAAATAAATTCATTAAAAAATCCTACAATGTGAATTTCTGATTTTTTTGTCTCATTTTGTCTGTCATAGTTGAAGTGTACCTATGATGAAAATTACAGGTCTTGCTCATCTTTTTAAATGGGAGAACTTGCACAATTGGTGGCTGACTAAATAATTTTTTGCCCCACTGTATGTGTTGGGAGAAGGACAGTGTACCATCAAGCCATACTCCCAAGTACTTGTATGAGGTGACTACCTCAAGCTCTAAACCCTCAGAGGTAGTAATCACACCTGTGAGGGGAGGGGCATTCTTCTTACCAAACCACATGACCTTTGTTTTAGAGGTGTTCAGAACAAGGTAAGGGTAGAGAAAGCTTGTTGAACACTAAGAAAGCTTTGTTGTAGAACATTTAACACAAAATCCAGGGAGGGGCCAGCTGAGTATAAGACTATCATCTGCATATAAATGGTCGAGAGAGCTTCCTACTGCCAGAGCTATGATGTTGATGTAAATTGAGAAGAGCGTGGGGCCTAGGATTGAGCCTTGGGGTACTCCCTTGGTGACAGGCAGTGGCTGAGACAGCACATTTGACTTGGAAAAACACTGCACTCTTTGAGAGAGGTAGTTAGCAAACCAGCCCAAAGACCCCTCAGAGACACCAATACTCCTTAGCCTGCCCACAAAAATGGAATGGTCTGCCGTATCAAAAGCTTTGGCCAAGTCAATAGAAATAGCAGCACAACATTGCTTAAAATCAAGGGCAATGGTGACATAATTTAGAACCTTTAAGGTTGCAGTGACACATACTTAACCTGAGTGGAAACCAGATTGCATACCAGAGAGAATACTAGACATCAAGAAAGCCAGTCAGTTGATTATTTACAAGTTCTTCCAACACTTTTGATAAACACGGCAAAATAGAAACAGGCCTATAACAGTTAGGATCAGCTTGATCTCCCCCTTTACATAAAGGACAAACCATGGCTGCCTTCCAAGCAATGGGAACCTCCCCAGAAAGGAGAGACAGATTAAAAAAGGTTGGAGATAGGCTTGGCGATGATAGGGGCAGCAACCTTAAAGAAAAGGTCTAAACCATCTGACCCATGACAAATCAGGACAGGCCGTTTCACTGAGCAGCCATTACAAACACAGGCTGTAAAATAGTAATCACTAAGGTCATTACAGAAAACACCAGACAGCTACCTATCAGGATAATTTGTGAGGATAACATCAAGGACATTAGCTTTTTTTTTTTTGGAGTCATACCTTGTGGGATTGGTAATAATCTGGCAAAGATTTAGGGAGCCCATTGCTCTACGACTTGGTCAGGTGGTTTAATTATGTCCCAGTTTAGGTCACCTAGCCGGACAAATTCAGACTTAGTGTAAGGGGTCAGGAGTGAGCTTGAGGCAGGTAGGGTAAAGAACGGTGCTGATGGACTGATGGCCGGTGCACTTAAAAGCTACATACATTTGAGAAGGCTAACACTATGTAACTATTTACAGTGAACAAAATATGATTTAGAGGTTATTAAAAGCTACATACATTCGAGAAGGCTAACACTATGTAACTATTTACAGTGAACAAAATATGATTTAGCTGTTGTTTCCATGTGTGATAGTAATTTTTTTTTTTAAATGTATCCGTTATTTTACCAGGTAAGTTGACTGAGAACACATTCTCATTTGCAGCAACGACCTGGGGAATAGTTACAGTGTCACGTTCTGACCTTTATTTCCGTTGTTTTGTATTTATTTAGTATGGTCAGGGCGTGAGTTGGGTGGGCAGTCTATGTTTGTTTTTCTATGTTTTGGGGCATTTCTATGTTTTCGGCCTAGTATGGTTCTCAATCAGAGGCAGGTGTCATTAGTTGTCTCTGATTGAGAATCATACTTAGGTAGCCTGGGTTGCACTGTTTGTTTGTGGGTGATTGTCTATGTTAGTGGCTTGTGTCAGCACAGGTCTCATTTTGTAGCTTCACGGTCGTATTTGGTTTATTGTTTTCGTTACTCTTTTGCATAGTGTTCAGTCTTTCTTTATTAAAGATTCACCATGGACACTTACCACGCCGCATATTGGTCCTCTGATCCTTCTCGCCTCTCCTCTTCAGACGAAGAGGAGGACGGCCGTGACAGAATCACCCACCAACCAAGGACCAAGCGGCGTGGTAGAAAACAGCGACGACAGCAGCAGCAGCAGCAGCAACAACAGCGGCCGGTATCACAGGACTCCTGGACATGGGAGGAGATACTGAACGGAGAGGGACCCTGGGCACAGGCTGGGGAATATCGCCGCCCCAAAGCAGAGCTGGAGGCAGCGAAAGCTGAGCGGCGGCGATATGAGGAGGCAGCACGGCAGTGCGACAGGTACGAGAGACAGCCCCAAAAAAATTTTGGGGGGGGGCACACGAGGGGTGGAGCTAAGCCAGGTAGCAGACCTGCGATCACTCCTCGTGCTTATTATAAGCAGCGCGATACTGGGCAGGCACCGTGTTATGCGGTTAAGCGCACGGTGTCGCCAGTACGTGGCCATAGCCCGGTGCGCTATAGGACAGCCCCCCGAGAGTGTCATGCGAGTGCGGGCATCGAGCCAGGGCGTATGGTGCCTGCTCAGCGGGTCTGGTCGCCGGTACGCAGTTTTGGTCCAGGGTATCCTGCGCCGGCTCTGCGTGCTGTGTCTCCGGGGCGCTGGGAGGGTGCAGTGCGTCCTCTGCCTGCGCTCCGCTCGTGCCGGGCGAATGTGGGAATGGAGCCTAAGGGAGAGGTGCGTGTAGTAAGCACTAGATCTCCCGTGCTTACCCACAGCCCGGTTCAACCTGTGCCTGCACTCTGGAGGGTCCGGGCTAGAGTGGTTATCCAGCCTGGGGAGGTGGTGCCAAGGTTGCGCACCAGAGCTCCAGTGCTCCCCCACAGCCCGGTCCTTCAGGTGCCTCCTCCTAACCCCAAGCCTCCTGAAGGGCTCCCCAGCCTGGTGGTACCTGTGGCAGCCCCACGCACCAGGCTGTCTCTCTGTCTCCTCCCTGCAGGTGGTCCCGCCTGTCCGGCGCCGCTGCCGGAGTCTCCCGCCTGTCCGGCGCCGCTGCCGGAGTCTCCCGCCTGTCCGGCGCCGCTGCCGGAGTCTCCCGCCTGTCCGGCGCCGCTGCCGGAGTCTCCCGCCTGTCCGGCGCCGCTGCCGGAGTCTCCCGCCTGTCCGGCGCCGCTGCCGGAGCCTCCCGCCTGTCCGGCGCCGCTGCCGGAGCCTCCCGCCTGTCCGGCGCCGCTGCCGGAGCCTCCCGCCTGTCCGGCGCCGCTGCCGGAGCCTCCCGCCTGTCCGGCGCCGCTGCCGGAGCCTCCCGCCTGTCCGGCGCCGCTGCCGGAGCCTCCCGCCTGTCCGGCGCCGCTGCCGGAGCCTCCCGCCTGTCCGGCGCCGCTGCCGGAGCCTCCCGCCTGTCCGGCGCCGCTGCCGGAGCCTCCCGCCTGTCCGGCGCCGCTGCCGGAGCCTCCCGCCTGTCCGGAGCCTCCCGCCTGTCCGGCGCCTCTGCCGGAGCCTCCCGCCTGTCCGGCGCCTCTGCCGGAGCCTCCCGCCTGTCCGGCGCCGCTGCCGGAGCCCCCCGCCTGCCCGGCGCCGCTGCCGGAGCCCCCCGCCTGTCCGGCGCCGCTGCCGGAGCCCCTCTGTCCCGAGCAGCTGCCCCTCTGTCCCGAGCAGCTGCCCCTCTGTCCCGAGCAGCTGCCCCTCTGTCCCGAGCAGCTGCCCCTCTGTCCCGAGCAGCTGCCCCTCTGTCCCGAGCAGCTGCCCCTCTGTCCCGAGCAGCTGCCCCTCTGTCCCGAGCTGTCCCTCTGTCCAGTGGGGTCATTGAGAGGGGTGGTCATGCTGAGAAAGCTACGGAGGCGGACAATAAGGCGGACTAAGACAATGATGAGGTGGGGTCCGCGTCCCGCGCCAGAGCCGCCACCGCGGACAGACGCCCACCCAGACCCTCCCCTATAGGTCAAGGTTTTGCGGCCGGAGTCCGCACCTTTGGGGGGGGGTACTGTCACGTTCTGACCTTTATTTCCGTTGTTTTGTATTTATTTAGTATGGTCAGGGCGTGAGTTGGGTGGGCAGTCTATGTTTGTTTTTCTATGTTTTGGGGCATTTCTATGTTTTCGGCCTAGTATGGTTCTCAATCAGAGGCAGGTGTCATTAGTTGTCTCTGATTGAGAATCATACTTAGGTAGCCTGGGTTGCACTGTTTGTTTGTGGGTGATTGTCTATGTTAGTGGCTTGTGTCAGCACAGGTCTCATTTTGTAGCTTCACGGTCGTATTTGGTTTATTGTTTTCGTTACTCTTTTGCATAGTGTTCAGTCTTTCTTTATTAAAGATTCACCATGGACACTTACCACGCCGCATATTGGTCCTCTGATCCTTCTCGCCTCTCCTCTTCAGACGAAGAGGAGGACGGCCGTGACATACAGGGGAGAGGAGTGGGATGAATGAGCCAATTGTAAACCGGGGATTATTAGGTGACCGTGATGGTTTGAGGGCCAGATTGGGAATTTAGCCAGGACACCGGGGTTAACACCCCTACTCTTACGATAAGTGCCATGGGATCTTTAATGATCTCAGAGAGTCAGGACACCCGTTTAACGTCCCATCTCAAAGATGGCAGCCTACACAGGGCAGTGTCCCCAATCACTGCTCTGGGGCATTGGGATATTTGTTTAGACCAGAGGAAAGAGTGCCTCCTACTGGCCCTCCAACACCACTTCCAGCAGCATCGGGTCTCCCATCCAGGAACTGAACAGGGCCAAAAGTTAGCAAGATGGTTAGCTTAGCTGGCAAAAAAATAAAAATAAACTTTTGCAAATTGTAAAGTCTACAAAACGCAGTCCACTCTGTGACATATTCTAGTTTTGGAAACAGAAAACTGCATGGAGATGTTTCATCGATGAGAAAATGTACAGTAATGTCGGACAAAATTAATCTCACTCCTACTTCCGGCCACTGAGCTTCCTCTCATCACCATATTTGGCAGTGAGTGGGAAACGACAACCGGATGCTTCACATTTTTAAATCTGGTGAATTATCTAGCTCATTGTTCTAGCTGTATTAGCTGGTTAATAGAGACAGAGAGCTAGCTACTTTGCTCCTTTACTCCATTTTAAACACAGTAAGGTGTGGACAATTTTAAGAACACATTGACTTAGTAATAATAACATGAAATACATACTTTTTACCGGCGGAAACATATATAATTTAATCTAGCTAACGTTAGCTCCATTCGAAAATATAACTGAGTAATGAACAATACACAGGTACAGATAAATAGCAGGCACGGTGAGCAAAAGTTATTTATATGATTACAGTATGAGTAGTTAACATAGATGGTTTAGCTGACAACGTCACGAAAACGATGTGCACGCTTCAATGGGGCAGAAGCCTGTGTGTTGTTGTGATTCTGGATGCCAGATATTTCAAAAGGGTCCCGCTGCAACGTCATCTCCCAGGGTCTATATGCTCCCACCTACTGATATGTCATCTCTCGTGAAGAGTGGGGGTGTCGAAAGGACTGGGCGTTTCGAAAGGAACCATGTAAGGAGAAGTGGGGGTTTCTTGGAAAATGTATTCGATAATACCATGTCTTGTTTTCACTGATTTCATGGCAATGCTAATATGGAAAAAATGTGCTAGCTAGTGTAACAACAAGTGTGCTTTTGCTACAACAAGTGTAACAACGTATTTGAGACAGCAAGTGCTCATTGTGCAAATGTCATTATTTTTTTAAACAAACCTTGGAGACGAAACATAGTTTATGTTGTCAAAGCCTACTTGGACACTGGGTCCCCACATTTCCTGTGATAAATAGCCATATTTTTGACCTGGTTACATGTACATTGAACAACACAGAAGCTTTTCAGCATGTTTCTGTACCAATTTAGGGAAACCCTGCAATAGAGTACCACAGAATGAGTCATAATACCCATAAAACCTAGCAGTCAAACAAGACAATGGTTCCAATCATTTTTCCACCATTCATTTTCCCCATAAGGATATTAGAAACACTTCAAATAAGGGCTGTGTTTCGTGTAGGCTTATCCTGGCATGAGGTTTTGCTAACCATGTAAATCTCTCTAGGACAAGATGACTTATCAATCAATATATTTGCCTGTATTTACCCCCTCATCATGAAATGCTAATTAGCTGGTAATATGGCTATCATAAAGAACTTCAAATGCCATGATGATCTGGATGAGACTGCCAAATCGAGGCAAAGGTAGGAATCTCTGGATTAACTATCTAAATTTAGTCATGAAGAAATTTGCTAAATTTCTTGAAATTTACAATTCTTTAAACTGTCTTGTGCAAGTTTTAAATTGACATAATGCCTGTTAGCAAAGGTGTCAGCTAGTGATGACGTGCAGGAGCTTGCAGGGATTTGTAGTCTTGCATGATGTCTACTTTGATGCTAATTAGCATTTTTGAATCTGAGAGTAAATAGAGCTGAGTATATTGATAAAAGTCACCTTGTCCAAGAGAGAGTTACATGGTTATCAAAACGTCACACCAGGCAGGGTAAGCCTACATTCTTGAAGTTGACATATGACGCCTCCTAGTGACCATGTTGGAAGACCACCGCATTTATTCTAATGACAATAGCTGAGTGGCTACACCAAACTGTATGATAATAGTGCCTAAAACTACAGTGAACAAAAATATAAACGTAGTGTTGGTTTCATGAGCTAATATGATCCCAGAAATGTTCCATGCGCACAAAAAGCTTATTTCTCTCAAATGTTGTGCAGAAATTTGTTTACATCCCTGTCAGTGAGCATTTCTCCTTTGCCCAGATAATCCATCCACCTGACAGGTGTGGCATATCAAGAAGCTGATTAAACAGCATGATCATTACACAAGGGCACCTTGTGCTGGGGACAATAAAAGGCCACTCTATAATGTGAAGTTTTGTCAGACAACATAATGCCACAGATATCTCAAGTTTTGTGGCAGTGTACAATTGGCATGACTGCAGGAATGTCCACCAGAGCTGTTGCCAGAAAATTAATGTTAATTACTCTACCATAAGCCGCCTCCAACGTCGTTTTAGACAATTTGGCAGTACGTCCAAACGGCCTCACAACCGCAGACCATGTGTTACCACGCCAGCCCAGGACCTCCACATTCGGTTTCTTCACATGTGGCCAGGTCTGAGACGAGCCACTGATGAAACTGTGGGTTTTCACCACCAAATAATTTCTGCATAACTTGTCAGAAACCATCTCAGGGAAGCTCATCTGCATGCTTGTCGTCCTCACCAGGGTCTTGACCTGACTGCAGTTTGACGTAGTAAGTGACTTAAGTGGGCAAATGCTCACCTTCGATGGCCACTGGCACGCTGGAGTGTGCTCTTCATGGATGAATCGCGGTTTCAACTGTACCAGGCAGATGGCAAAAAATCAAATAACATTTTATTGGTCACATACACATGGTTAGCAGATGTTAATGCGAGTGTAGCGAAATGCTTGTGCTTCTAGTTCCGACTGCACTAATATCTAACAAATAATCTAACAGATTCACAACAACTGCCTTATACACACAATGTAAAGGGATGAATAGGAAATGTACATACAAATATATGGATGAGCAATGGCATGCGGCATAGGCAAGATGCAATAGATGGTATAGAATACAGTATATACATATGAGATGAGTAAAGAAGGATATGTAAACACTATTAAAGTGGCGTTATTTAAAGTGACTAGTGATACCTTTTTATTAAGTCCATTTATTTAAGTGGTCAGAGATTTGAGTCTGTATGTTGGCAGCAGCCTCTCTATGTTAGTGATGGCTGTTTAACAGTCTGATGACCTTGAGATTGAAAAACAGCTTCTGTCTCTCGGTCCCAGCTTTGATGCACCTGTACTGACCTCACCTTCTGGATGATAGCGGGGTGAACAGGCAGTGGCTCGGGTGGTTGTTGTCCTTGATGATATTTTTGGCTTTCCTGTGACATCGGGTGCTGTGGGTGTCCTGGAGGGCAGGTAGTTTGCCCCCAGTGATGCATTGTGCAGACCGCACTACCCTCTGGAGAGCCTTGCGGTTGAGGGCGGTGCAATTGCCGTTCCAGGCGGTGATACAGCCAGACAGGATGCTCTCGATTGTGCATCTGTAAACGTTTTAGTGTTTTAGATGACAAGCCAAATTTCTTCAGTCTCCTGAGGTTGAAGAGGCGCTGTTTCGCCTTCTTCACCACGCTGTCTGTGTGGGTGGACCATTTCAGTTTGTCTGTGATGTGTACCCCGAGGAACTTAACTTTCCACCTTCTCCACTACTGTCCTGTCGATGTGGATGTTTTGTTGACGTTGAGTGAGAGGTTATTTTCCTGACATCAAACTCAGAGGGCAGTGAATAGTCCCTGTAGGCCGTCTCGTCATTGTTGGTAATCAGGCCTGCCACTGTAGTGTCTGCCAACTTGATGATTGAGTTGGAAGCGTGCATGGTCATGCAGTCATGGGTGAACAGGGAGTACAGGAGAGAGCTGAGAACGCAACCTTGTTGGGCCCCAGTTTTGAGGATCAGCGGGGTGGAGATGTTGTTTCCTACCTTCACCACCTGGGGGCGGCCCGTCAAAGTCCAGGACCCAGTTGCACAGGGCGGGGTCGAGACCCAGGGTACACGGCTAGGGATGCCATCCGGGCCGGCAGCCTTGCGAGGGTTAACACGTTTAAATGTTTTGCTCACGTTGGCCATGGAGAAGGAGAGCCCACAGGCTTTGGGCCATGTCAGTGGCACTGTATTGTCCTCAAAGCGAGCAAAGAAGTTGTTTAATTTGTCTGGGAGCACGACGTCGATGTCCGCGACAGGGCTGGTTTTCTTTTTGTAATCCGTGATTGACTGTAGACCATTCCACATACGTCTTGTGTTTGAGCCATTGAATTGCGACTACTTTGTCTCTATACTGACGCTTGTTTGATTGCCGTGCGAAGGGAATAGCTGCATTGTTTGTATTCGGTCATGTTTCCAGTTGCCTTGCCATGATTAAAAGTGGTGGTCCGCGCTTTCAGTTTCTGGTTAGGGAAGGTTTTAATAGTCACAGCGGGTATGACATCTCCGATGAACTTGCTAATAAACTCGCTCACCGAGTCAGCGTATACATCAATGTTGTTGTCTGAGGCTATCCAGAACATATCCCAGTCCACGTTATCGAAGCGTGGAATCCAATTGGTCAGACCAGCGTTGTATTGACCTGAGAATGGGCGTTTCCTGTTTTAGTTTCTGTCTATAGGCTGGGTGCAACAAAATGGATTCATGGTCAGCTTTGCCGAAGGCAGGGCATGGGAGGGCTTTGTATGCATCACGGAAGTTCGAGTAGCAATGATCCAGAATTATGCCAGCTCGTGTTGTGCATTCAATATGCTGAAATAATTTAGGGAGTAATGATCTTAGGTTAGCGTTGTTAAAATCTGCTTGGGGGGGTTATACATGGCTGTGACTATAATCGAAGAGAATTCTCTTGGAAGATAATGCAGTCTGCATTTGATTGTAAGGAATTCTAGGTCAGGTGAACAAAATAACTTGAGTTCCTGTATGTTGTTGTGATGACACCATGAGTCGTTAATCATAAGGCATACACCCCTGCCCTTCTTCTTACCAAGATGTTTGTGTCTGTCGGCGTGATGCGTGAAGAAACCGGTTGGCTGTACCGACTCTGACAACATATCCCGAGTGAGCCATGTTTCCGTGAAATAGAGAATGTTAGAATCTCTGTCTCTCTGGAAGGCAACTCTTACCCTAATTTCGTTCACCTTGTTATCTAGAGATTGGACATTGGCGATTAATATGCTAGGAAGAGGTGGATGGTGTGCTCGCCTTCTGAGTCTGACCAGTAGGCCGCTCCGTCTGCCTCTGCTGCGGCGAACGCTTTGTTTTGGGTCGGCCTCTGGGATAAGATTGTGTGTCCAGGTTGGAGGTCCGAACAAAGGATCCGCTTTGGGAAAGACTTATTCCTGGTCTTAATGATGGTAAGTTTACATCACTTCTATATCCAATAGTTCTTCCAGGCTGTATGTAATAACACTTGAGATTTTCTGGGATAACAATGTAAGAAATAGTACATAAAAAAAAAAAAAATAACTGCATAGTTTTCAAAGGACCGCATAGTTTTCTAAGCGAGGCGACCATCTCTGTCGGCGCCATCATTCCAATTGAATGGCAACGCCGTGTATACAATTCCTGGAAGCTGAAAACTTCCCAGTTCTTCCATGGCCTGCATACTCACTAGATATCACCCATTGAGCATTTTTGGGATGCTCTGGATTGGCGTGTACGACGGCATGTTCCAGTTCCCGCAAATATCCACCAACTTCGCACAGCTATTCAATAGGAGTGGGACAACATTCCACAGGCCACAATCAACAGCCTGATCAACTCTATGCAAAGGAGATGTCGCATTGTGGCGGTCACTCCAGATACTGATTTTCTGATACACACCTTTGCTTTTTTAAGGTATCTGTGACCAACATACGCATATATGTATTCCCAGTCGTGTGAAATCCATAGATTAGGACTTAATGAATTTACAGTTGAAGTCGGAAGTTTACATACACCTTAGCCAAATACATTTCAACTAAGTTTTTCACAATTCCTTACATTTAATCCAAGTAAATATTCCCTGTTCTAGGTCAGTTAGGATCACCTCTTTATTGTAAGAATGTGAAATGTCAGGATAATAGTAGAGAGAATCATTTATTTCAGCTTTTATTTCTTTCATCACATTCCCAATGGGTCAGAAGTTCACATACACTCAATTCGTATTTGGTAGCATTGCCTTTAAATTGTTTAACTTGGGTGAAATGTTTCGGGTAGCCTTCCACAAGCTTCCCACAAGTTGGGTGAATTTTGACCCAATCCTCCTGACAGAGCTGGTGTAACTGAGTCAGGTTTGTAGTCCTCCTTGCTCGCACACGCCTTTTCAGTTCTGCCCACAAATTGTCTTTAGGATTGAGGTCAGGGCTTTGTGATGGCCACTCCAATACCTTGATTTTGATGTCCTTAAGCCATTTTGCCACAACTTTGGAAGTATGCTTTGGGTCATTGTCCATTTGGAAGAACTTTTTGCGACCAAGCTTGAACTTCCTGACTGATGTCTTGAGATGGTGCTTCAATATATCCAAATAATTTTCCGTCCTCATGATGCCATCTATTTTGTGAAGTGCACCAGTCCCTCCTGCAGCAAAGCACCCCCACAACATGATGCTGCCACCCCCGTGCTTCACGGTTGGGATGGTGTTCTCCGGCTTGCAAGCCTCCCCCTTTTTCCTCCAAACATAACGATGGTCACTATGGCCAAACAGTTCTATTTTTGTTTCATCAGACCAGACAACATTTCTCCAAAAAGTAGGATCTTTGTCCGCATGTGCAGTTGCAAACCATAGTCTGGCTTTTTTATGCCTTCGTAAGAAGCATTTCAAGGTCCTGGAGTGGCCTAGCCAGTCTCCAGATCTCAGCCCCATAGAAAATCTTTGAAGGGAGTTGAAAGTCTGTGGTGCCCAGCAACAGCCTCAAAACACCACTGCTCTAGAGGAGATCTGCATGGAGGAATGGGTCAAAATACCAGCAACAGTGTGTGAAAACCTTGTGAAGACTTACAGAAAATGTTTGACCTCTGTCATTGCCAACAAAGGGTATATAACAAAGTATTGAGAAACTTTTGTTATTGACCAAATACTTATTTTCCACCATAATTTGCAAATAAATTCATTACATTTCTTTTTCTCATTTTATTTGTCATAGTTGAAGTGTACCTATGATGAAAATGACAGGCCTCTCTCATCTTTTTAAGTGGGAGAACTTGCACAATTGGTGGCTGACTAAATACTTTTTTGCCCCACTGTATGCCTATGAAAAGTAGTCATAGCTAGAAGGGATGCAGCTTTTAGCTCTTTTCCTTACCTTAACCTAATTCTCCTAACCTGCTACTTGAATTCTCCTCATCTGTAACACATAGTCAAATTACGTTAATTTGACAAAGGATGGATACATTCTACCCATGTAGAATGTACAATATGAGGTCCCTATAGCCCCCCCAAAAAACAATGATCATTTGAGAACTTTATTCATAAGAGAGAAAATGTATGGACATTACAGCATAGGAAAAATGCCTCAATGGGTTAGGACAACCTGCTGTGTTGACTGGTGTTTCCAGCCCAACAACATATTTAATCTTTATATGACACACTGGTGGTGGTGTTGGTCCATGTCAACTCCTCAGTGATGTGGATGCAGAGGATCTTAAAACTTGTGTCTCTACTGCAGTCCCGTTGATGTGGATCGGTGCATGTTCCCTCCTCTGCTTTCTGAAATCAACAATCAACTCTTTTGTTTTGCTCACATTGAGGAAGAGGTGTTTGTCATGACACCACAATGCCAGTTCACTTACCTCCTCCCTATAGGCTGACTTATTGTTGTTGGTTATCAGGGCTACATCCGTGGTGTCGTCAGAAAACTTGATGATGGAGTTGTGTCGTGCAAAGCCACACAGTCGTGGGTGAACAGGGACTACAGCAGAGGAAAGAGGACACCCCTGGGGGGCCCCTGTGTTAAGAGTCAGTGTGGAGGAGGTGTTGTTGTCAATCCTCACAGCCTTTGGTCTGCCTGTCAGGGTGTCCGTGATCCAGTTGGAGAGGGTGAACAATAGTGTTGAATGCTGAACTGTATTCAATGAACAGCATTGACTACAGTTCACATACTGTAGGCGTTCCACTTGTCCAGATGTGTTACGGCCATGTAAATAGCGATGGAAATGGTATCTTCCATGGATCAGTTGGATCTTTAGCCAATGTTAAATCTATTGCATGAATTAATTTACCTGATTTTTAAGACTTTATATCTATAAATATGGGATCAAGTAGATGTATTTAACGTAAACACTGGGCAAAAATGCAGAAGAGCACAAATCATGAGTCCAGTCTTGTTCATGTTCTCGAACTCATTGTTTCCATGTTTTATAGTATGACCAGTGATAGCAATGCTGAAGTGTAGAATGAGTCATAACAGGTTTTATCCCAACTTGTTTTCTCTCTGCCAGTTGCCAAAGGGTTGTAAAAGGTGTGCTGAAGGGGCCGGAGTTGTGTAAGGACCCTGTGAAGCTCACCTCTCATGCTGTCAGAGTCAACATTTTTAAGCAAGGAGACAACCCTGCACTTAAACCACACAAGGAATACCCAGTGGTAAGTGCTCAAATGTGGTACTAACTTGACAAAGAGAGCTGGAGATCAGTTATGTTTTTGTGGGATATTTTGAGATATAGCTTTCACTTGAAAAATGTAAATATGTCCTGTTTAATGCTCTACTTCCTGTTAATGCTATACTTCCTGTTAATGCTCTACTTCATGTCCATGAATATCAGCTTTTGTTATAAACATGTAGCGTTGTGTGTTTTTATTAATGAATAAACACAAAAGCTTTATAAACTATTTAAGTGACACAAAGCTTCTGCCCCCCAGGCTCTTCCAGTTACAGCTGGGTCCCCTTAAGAATATCTACGAGCTGGAGCCAGATAGCTGTGAATACTGGAAGGTACTGAGGAAGGAGCACGTGACGCTTTAACAGGTTACACATAGGGAAGAAGCTGTAGGACACTATAGCGTAGCTGTAACCAGACACTATAGCGCAGCTGTAACTTGACTGAGTCAATACTCTCAGCTTGCATGTCATCTTTCTGCTGAAAGGGAATAACCCATCACCTCGAGAACTTGGACTTAGTTTACAGTACAAAGGCAAATAGAAAGACCTACATTTTGAATCCATCTCAACTTTTGCCTTTCGATTTCTTATCTCAAATGTTACCATGTCTAGGCTTCTTTGAAAAAGAAGACGCATGCAGACATGTTATTTTAGAATTATGTGAGGGTATGCGTTTTGATTCACACCTTGCAGATAGCATCTGTAGTACTCTGTGAACATACAAAAGGATTTATCTTTTGTCTCAGTATGTGTAGCCCATCTATGTCTGTTCAAAAAGTGTATAACACTGTTGGCAGTATACAAAGCGTGTGAAAAGTTAGGATTTGGCTTGACACCAATCACATCAGAAGCCAAACGTCATTGACAGAAACAAACTTGAATTGTTGTGTCGTTGTCCTCCGGTGTCTAGCTAGCTAAAATCGTCCCTTTTCATGGATAGAGACAGGGATTTGGAGTTTTGGTTTTACTTAATTCTCCGTGCTGGTCAATTATTATAAGGGATAATTCTGATCCAACCATAAATTCATACATTGTGCCCCTGGCCTGAGAGGATGGAAGATCAACATGTAGCTAGTTTAATTAACTGGTCTGGCACATCATTGCCCATGAAAGGAAGTTAGGCTAGCGAGCAAGCATTTTAGCCAGGTAGCCTAGGACAACAAAAACTATAAACGTGTGTACTGTATGACATAGACCGTTTAGGCAACATAAAAGAGTAGGATGGCATTTGCATTTCCCTACAAGTAGGGTGAGTCAACATGTTTTTTCTACTTACACACACACACACACACACAGAACTCAGTCCCATGGACTGACATCTTATTTAGCTTAAGTTGATTGGACTAAATAGTTGTTGGTATATTTTAGTAGTCAGATGAAGTGTAGCACATGAGGATGTGTGAAACTTACTCCTCAGCCTGAAGTGTCCACACTTGTGCCAGCGAATAGCTAGCTTTTCGCGTAGCACCGACTGGTAAGACGTTACAGGAGGGCGGTCATGTGTGCTAGCACGGCAGAGGTCCCAAGTTTGCGTTCAGAAAAATGAAGGCCTTGTTTATTCTCGTCACTTGTCAGAGAGAGAACACCTAAATACTTTTTGACCTCTGCTTATTTCGTGCAAGATTTTGTGTATCAATGGTGAATAAAATGACTGCTTTGATTATTCTGTAAGTGATTATTTTGATTATTCTACACAGTGCCGTGTTCATGGATGCCAAGGGAAGCCAGGCTCCCTCAAATATTTGACCAATACCAAAATATTAATACAATTATATTTCGTCTCTGTGTTTTCATAATTTGAGTGTCTGAATCTCACTGGAGACATCATTGGAGCGAGGGAAACAGCGGCCCTCTGTCTCAGTATGTGTAGCCCATTTATCTGTTGCTATCTGGACCTAAAAAGTATAACATGTTGCCACCGTAGCATTTGATTGAATGATACCAGCAAGCATTTGGACAAAACTTCAGTGTCGGTTTCTGGTCTGCTTGTGTTGATGTCCTGCAGTAGCTAGCTTGCTAAATCATCCCATTCCTAAACCATGGATGGAGATGGGGATTTGGACTTTGTTTTGTTTTCTCTGTACAGGCCAATGATTGTGATGGCGATTCTGATCTAACTATAAATGTATATGTTGTGCCACTGGCCTGAGATGATTGAAGTTGAATATGTAGCCTAGCAGGCTCCCATTAACTAGCTAGCAAGAAAGGAGGTTTGCATTGGCATTCAACTAGTCTACAAGTATTGTGAGTCCCCAAAAATGTTTTGCTTAATCACGCCCACCCACACACACACAGACTGAAATCTGTACCATGGACAACCACATGACATTTAGCAACACTGATTGAACTAAATTGTTTTGAGTATATTTTAAGTTTGTTTTCAGTGTATTAAACTAAGCATGTATAGCCTTGTTCATTTGATGATGTTTAAGTTGAAATGGTACTGGAATAGCAGAGGCAGTGCTCCTGTTGTTTTTATGCTGACTTGTGGTAACTGGTTTTAAATCAGTAGTTGTTTAGTAAACTGTTGAAAACATGAACTTGCTTGACCATGTTGCTGTTGAAATTACTGTTACATGCAATATTTGCTTTGTGGACTTCACCACTCTGGATTTGTGATTAAACAAAGGTGTGGTTGAATTTATTCTGCCACTGTGGCTTCCCAGGTAGCACAAAACGTCTGGCCCACATCTGGCCTGAATCCGGCATGCCAGATCTAAAACTGCTGGCCCGGGTCTGGCAGCCGGATCCTGCCCGACCCCGAAATTAATGTCGGTACAGACTAGGCCGGAGTCATTTGGGACAGATCTGGCAGTCTGAACTGAGCCAAAGCTGCCATTTTAGGGACAGAATCGTCCCAGCGATGGCCCAAATCCACTTGATTTTACCCCCCCCCCCCCTTCTCCCACACACACACACACACCGCTGCAAAATAATATGAAGATTAAAATATGTGGAGAGGTGTGCAAAAATGATCAATGTGACATTAAGGAGACGTTTTTATCCAAAGCGACAGTATGTGTCAGGTATTAATTTTCCGTTCGTGGACCCAGGAATCGAACCCAAAATCATGATGTTTCGGGCGCCATGGTTTTTTCCAGTGACAGCTATGGTCGTTGTTTATTTTAGATAAAGACTAAATTTGTACATTTAATAGGCTTTTGGAATAATTCAACATGCATGGTTGTAAGCTGCATCACTCCTTCAATTTAGGTGGCAGATTATCAAATGGAAGATTTAGGCCTATGTTTTTGGAAAAATACAAGTATTCTATGTCTTAGGATACAACACAGTGCAATGAGAAATGTATTATTGTTAGTACACAATTATTGTTTTTGCTGTAAACTGCAGTGATGTAGGCTAATATGAATAACCCCTCAAATGTCCTTTTGTGTTTCGTGCAGAAATAAAGCCCTGATTATACAACCATTTAGGAACAGTTTTTGCTTTATTCTCTACAGTACAGGGTCCAGAAAATGAGATGTATCGACGTTTACACATAGGCTATAGCTAATTGTTCTATGGTAGGCCTATGACACTGAGATGTGCTGTCTGTCATAGACAGTGGTGTAAAGAACTTAAGTAAAAGTACTTTAAAAGTATTAATTAAGTAGTTTTTTGGGGTATCTGTACTTTACTATTTATATTTTCAGCTACTTTTACTTCACTACATTGCTAATGAAAATAATGTACTTTTTACTCCATACATTTTCCCTGACAACCAAAAGTACTCGTTACATTTTGAATGCATATCAGGACAGGACAATGGTCCATTTGCACATTTATCAAGACAACATCCCTATTGCCTCTGATCTGGTGGCCTCACTAAACACACTACTAACACACATTTGTAAATTATATCTGAGTGTTGGAGCGTGCCCCTGGCTATCAGTAAATTTAAATAACAAGACAATGTTGCTGTTTGGTTCGTTTAATATAAGGAATTTGAAATGATTTATGCTTATTAAGTATATTTTAGCGATTACATTTACTTTTGATACTTAAGTATATTTAAAACCGAATACTTTTACATTTACTCAAGTAGTATTTTACTTGGTGACTTTCACTTTTACTTGAGTAATCATCGGTTCCTCTTTTTGTGTTGTCCGTTGTATTTTTCTTTTTACTCAACTATGACAATTTGAAACTTTTTCCACCACTGGTCGTGGATCATGTATCCCAAATCATCCTATAATTAACATTGCCACCAGCATATGCCTAAAAATCGCTAATGCCATTATACTAAACCAGGATTGGCCGGATGACTGAAACTAATAGAACTGTGAGTGGGGTTCGAAAAAGAAATCTGTAGTAAAATCTATTTCATTTATACTAGAGATTATCTAGGGTCATTCTCCATCTAATGGTTTAATAGGCCGATTTTTTGCTTGCAAATGACCTAGCAAATTCGAGGTGAAATTATTGCATTCATTTGTTTTTTGTATTATTCCATCACCTGCCGAATAAAAAATATAATATTGCCCTACTTCTGAAAAAGTTAGATATGCTGAGCAAACAACGCAATTATCACAGGTTGGAATATGGCATTTTTTTGTGTGGTTTGGCGTCGCTTGTGATAGAGTTCTTCTGAAAAAAATGGCCTTGTTTATTCTCGTCACCTTTTGAGATCTACTTATTTCGTGCAAGATTTTGTGTGTAAATGGTGAATATACATGTTTTTTGTGGATTTAAACTTGTTCCGCCACTGTGTGACTGTTGTCTATTTGTTGTCACGGCCTTATTGTATTTCACGGTGGCGTATGAATTAATGGGTTGTAGAGCAAACAACGCAATTATCATACCAGGTTGTAATAGCTTTTTTTATTGGCTTGGCTTTCTCAGTGATTTTACCCATGAACCGATAGTGTTTCTGCAACGCGATGGAGTTGTCTCTTTTGTTGATAGTTCCAAACTTCTCTCTGATACATATTTCCACTGACGCTGAGTTTTGGTGTGATTCTATTGGCGTAGGGAAGGTGAAAGTAAACTTGAGGGGGAACATGGTTGCTTTCATGCAAATACAAGGGACAACACAAAAAGAGGAACCGAGGTGAAATGAGAACCAAGACATTGTTCAACCAATTGTGAGAGTTGATTCACACCGAGACGAGATTGGCAAAACGGACTACTCTAGTTCCGAAATATATGATTATCGATAGAGATTTCTGAACTAGATGAGAGCGGTCGGTTTGTCTCTTCTTCCACTGAAAACTATTGAACAACTTCTTGTCTCATCGAAAACATCGTCGGAATCGGTAAAGAGGCGGGCGTTTGTAAATTTTGAGATAAAGATACAGTAGTCTCGTTTACGTGGACGAAGAAATCCATCTCAGGTTATTCCGGAAGCTGCTGAATAGAACGCAGGTAAATGGATGCGCTTTCAGTCACTCATTTAAGTGAGCGATACATTCGGATAAATAGGCTATAGCAGTTGACCGATATTTAGGCCTATTCGTTATGTTGTAATGTGCTTGTTTAATTGTTATAGCTTTTAACTAGGCTACGTACAATCCAATCATACAAATATTTTTTCACAGGCTTTGCATACTGCCAGTCACCATAAGCATAATCAAGTGAAAGTTGTAACCATAGCATTAAGAATACTAGAATGGACATGAACGTTGTTATGATCATATAAAGGTCAGCCATTTTGGTCAAGTTTGTCAACCATGGTTTGCCAGTGCTGTGATTAGATATTGTGTAAAATAATGTATTTGAACAATTTATCTGCAGTGTATGTTTGTTAGCTAGCTATAGCAAGCCAGTTTTAGAGGAATGATTCCATTAATGGGTCAAATGAACTGCTAATATTCCAACATTCCATTCAAACAATGCAATCAATCCACAGCCTAGCGGACTAAACTCCACTTCCGCTATCCATTGCCATACACCGGCTGAAACTAATTGATGACAGGACTTAGACAAGTTGTAAATGCAACAAGTACTCATATTGTATCATATAATAGCACTCACAGCTTTATAAGAAAACTGAGACATTTCTGGCCTGTTTACATATATTGTAGATGCTATTTATAAAGAAAATAGATATAAAACCTGTATAAACTGTATGTATGTATATGACAATATTTTATGTTGACAATAATTATATTACACAATTTCTAAAATATCACATGCCTTACTTTTATTTTCATGTATAAGTAAAATCAGGATTATACCTCTTACTGCCATTCATTCCAGTTAGACTGTTTGGGATTTTTCCCTGAACAATATGGCTGCCATTTTCTTCCCATTCTGGAACTTTGAGGATCTATGACATATCCCTTCTAGTAATTTAACAGGATATCTATGGTTGGAACAATGTGTCTTCTGTAGTGTGTTCTGTCATCACAGCCACTCAAGGCGTGACTGGCACGATTGACTCTGGATGACCACTGTTACAAGTTTATTCCAAAATGTTTTGAGGACTGTGAAAACTAAGGTCAATAACCATTAGCTGTTTCTTTTCTTCCCTACACAAAAAAAAACAATATTGTGTGAAGACAGACTAGAGATGGGTGACTGGAATCTCAGCATTGGGACTTTGAGTGAAGGAGCTCAGAGCAGGTTAGCTGACATGCTGGATAATGCTAAATGTGGATGGAGACAACTTGCCAATGTTGTCACTGAGGAACCTCGATTCCGCTGCAGGTGAGACTTTGAAATGAAACACTCAATGCTAATAGCATTGTTAGAGCTATGATGTTGATAACTGAGTTCGTACCCAATATTCTTAACGAATGATAACACTCAATCTGTAACTTTTCTTAATGGTGATGTTGTGAAATTGTGGTGTCTTAATGATGGTATAAAGCCATACAGAGAGAATGTCGATGTTTAGCCTGACCTGTTAGTGGTTTGTCACCATTTACTGACAGTGAGAATGAGATGACCAGCTGTTCGCTCCAGGTGCTCAGCCCGACAGGCAGCCCCAGCCGCTACCTCCTAGAGAAGCTATCTGAGCGCTCCTGCACCCTGGGCTTCCTGCTGCACTGCCTGAAGAAGATGGAGCACCATGAAGCTGTGCAGTACCTCACTGCTAACGGTCAGTCTTAACCTCTGCCTGCCTGTCTCTTTATCTCTGAAATATATGATATTTGCTATATTTTAGCAACACTACAGGTGTCCTCTGTCACCTTACTTGTTACCTCAGTCACTGTGCGTGTGTATATGTGTGTGTGTAGTGATGGAGCGGTTTCAGATCACAGTGCAGCCCCAGGCCCAGCATGCTACAGAGGGAGGCAGGGTTGTGCTGGTCTGTAAGGCCATTGGTCCTGCTGCTATGGGCTACCAGTGGTTCAAAGGCAAAGAAGAGGTCAGTCCATTGGATATTACAGTGATTATACACTGAGTATACAAAACATTAAGAACACCTTCTCTTTCCCTGACAGATTGACCAGATAAACCCAGGTGAAAGCTATGATCCCTTATTTATGTCACTTGTTAAATCCACTTCGATCAGTGTAGGTGAAGGGGAAGAGACAGGTTAAAGAAGGATTTTTAAGCTTTGAGACAATTGAGACATGGATTGTGTAGGTGTGCCATTCAGACGGTGAATGGGCAATACAAAAGATGTAAGTGCCTTTGAACTGGGTATGGTAGTAGGTGCCAGGCGCACCCGTTTGTGTCAAGAACTGCAACGCAAGTTATTCACGCTCAACAGTTTCCAGTCTGTTTCAAGAATGGTCCGCCACACAAAGGACATCCAGCCAACTTGTTTAATTAAGGGGTGGGGGGGTGCAACTCAATATTAGGAAAGTGTTCCTAATGTTTGGTGTGCTCACTGTGTGCCCACATACAGTGTAAAGTGTATGAGTGAGATAATTTATTCTCTCTTTAGGTGCTGGGTGGAAGTGGTCCAGAGCTGGTCCTTTGCCCTTTAACCCCAACCCACCAGGGACACTACATCTGCCGGGTCAACCATGGAGAGAACTTTGTCTTCTCCCAGTGGGCACATGTCCGCATTGTCAGGTCAGCTGGCTCCAGCACAGGTAACTCAATTCAACTATATTTTCAAATATAGTTCAATCAGTAGAACTAATGTAGTCAATTTACCGATGGTATTAAAAGATCGTCTTGGCATTTAGGCTCTGCCCTTCCTGAATTCATCACATTGACTTTACCTTGCATTTTTTTGTGTCATAACCATTAGGCCCCTTGGTTGTGTTTCAGGTGTCAGTAGCAGCTTCTTCCCCCCCTCAGTGAGTGGAGTGCGTATTGTCCGTCAGCCCCGGCCCCAGGTAGTAGCTGAGGGGGACTCCTTGTGTCTGGACTGCTTTGCTGAGGCCAACCCTCCTCCTCAGTACCAGTGGTACCACAATAAACAACCAATGCCAACAGACAAGATAAGCACCCTGAGGGTCAGTGCTGTTTTGGGTCCCCTGAATATATGATTACTTACCTTTTTTTTAAACTCTATGTTTAAAAAGCCTGTATCATAATTATAGGTCCAGTTATGTCAGACATCTTGGGACTTGTATGTGTCTGTTCATTGGCTGTATATGATTGTCATGTTTGGGGTTGTTATGTGTCGTAATTGTCTGCAGATACTGTGTGTGACCACAGCAGATCGAGGAATGTACAGCTGCAGGGTGTTCAACCTGTACCATGAGGTGTGGAGCGACCAGGTCCATGTCAAAATAGGTGAGAGTGGTGCATCGGCAATGATTGTATTGTCTGTTATTTCTGTTCTGTGGTCAGAATTTTACGACGTATTTTGTAAGTTTCCTTTTTAGTGTTGGCTTAGTTGTGAGGATTCGTGCAAAAGTGGTTCTATGAATATATTTTGATTGTCCCAGAAAGCACATGACACAGTGCTTTGACTGACTTCCTTGTTTGTGGTTTTTGTAGACCCTGGTTCCTCCATTGATGCCTCCTGGGGAGAAATAGACCCTGGTACAGACATGATAGTATTTTAACTAACTTCACTGTTTTTCTACTCCATGTCGCACCAATGTTTTTGGGTGGTAATGTGATTCATTCATAACCATGTTATAAATAATGTTTTACAGCTGCCTCACCTAGCCCTGCCAGGCAGATAAGTAAATTATATGGTAAGTGCAGTAAACAACATAGCCAAGAATATGCAATGTCGGAAAAAAACATAAATGACTGTATATGATTGTCCATTTGAATAACATTAATAACAGAATGTTTTTGATGTGTACCCTTTTTCCTCATACCTTAATTTCCTCTTGTTTGTCAAAGCCACGGACAAGGTGGCTCTTCTGATGGGCAACATGAACTACCTGCACCACAGGCCTCTGCGAGCGCCCATGGCTGACGTGCACGAGATGACCAACCTGCTGCGCCAGCTGGACTTCAAGGTGGTTTCTCTGCTGGACCTCAACTGGCAGGAGATGCACAGCGCTGTAACTGAGTTCCTACTGCTGCTCGACCGCGGCGTCTATGGTCAGTTTAGTTACTATAAGAAATCATGGTAGTTAAATAGTCATATTATTTGCATTGTCCAGCTGTGTCTGATAGTGCCTATCCCTTTCCCGTTCCTCCTCTCCCGTCATGTTCCAGGGCTTCTGTACTTTGCGGGTCATGGTTATGAGAACTATGGGAACAGTTTCATGGTGCCCATTGATGCCCCGGCTTCTTATACCTCAGAGAACTGCCTGTGGGTGCAGGATGTGCTACAGCGGATGCAGGAGCGAGAGACGAGCCTCAATGTATTTCTATTGGACATGTGTCGCAAAAGGTACAGTTCTCAGCATCAACTATGTGATTGGGCTCTATGATAATGTAATAATGATATTGCTGTTATGATGTTGTAAATTAACTCAAATCTGTACTAAACTTGTACTGTTTTAGAAACTTGAACGACGGCGTCCCTCCACAGCCAGGGCAACTGAAAGTGACCGCAAACATAGTGTTTGGTTATGCCACGTGAGTTGCTTCTCTGCCAACTTAAAGTACCTCTTTCACTCATACACGTATCACAGAATGTGTTATATTAATCTCCGATTATGTCTAGGTGTGTGGATGCAGAGGCCTTTGAGGTGAACAAAGACGACCTGTCCAATGGAATCTTCATCAATTTCCTCAAACAGAGAGTCATGGAGGACGAGAAGGTCACTGTCATGCTGGACAGGGTGGCCGAAGGTATGACTAATGAAGTAAAAAAAAAAAAACGAAAACATATTTTGCTATATTGTGACACTTGGTATCGTGAATATCAATCTTTACAAATGACTGTTAATGTAGTTTCTCTGTTTTGTTCATGTATCTGTACAGACATGGGACGGTGTGAGATCACACGAGGGCGTCAGGCTCTAGAGTTACGCAGTAATCTTTCTGAGCGGCGTGCACTCACTGACCGCATCCAGAGCTCCGGCTGCCCGGAGACCACCTCGGCACGCAACCTGCAGTGGGCCATAGCACACGGTGAGACCTTTGGCTAATTCACCATGCATTTTTCAATCAAAGTACATTAGTGGAGTGACCGACTGGGTTTTGAACCAGGTCATATATCCCTCTGAGCTAAATCCAATGCATTAGCTCTGGGAGCTGATATGCGTTTTCTGGTAGACCTAAGTAAGCACTGCATGACGGCTTCAATAAGCATTAGCTGTCTCTGTCCAGTTCTTCCAAAGAGTCGTAACCTGCAGTTTGACTGTGGCGTGACGGTGCAGCTGGGCTTCGCAGCAGAGTTCTCCAACATCATGATCATCTACACCCGAATATTGGAGAACCCCAAGGAAATTGCGTCCTGCTCCGCCCATCTCACAGACTTCACTGAGGTGAGCTTCTCCATTGTCAAAATGTCTTAATATGTTCAATAGACTTCAACTGCAGCACAGTCAGGGTTGGTGACTCTTTATTAAACATTTCACAGTAATAAACTCATCAAAAAAAGAAACGGCCCCTTTTCAGGACCCTGTCTTTCAAAGATAATTCGTAAAAATTCAAATAACTTCACAGATCTTCATTGTAAAGGGTTTAAACACTGTTTCCCATGCTTGTTCAATGAACCATAAACAATTAATGAACACGCACCTGTGGAATGGTCGTTAAGACCCCAACAGCTTACAGACGGTAGGCAATTAAGGTCACAGTTATGAAAACTTAGGACACTAAAGAGGCCTTTCTACTGACTGAAAAACACCAAAAGAAAGATGCCCAGGGTCCCTGCTCATCTGCGTGAACGTGCCTTTGTCATGCTGCAAGGAGGCATGAGGACTGCAGATATGGCCAGGGCAATAAATTGCCATGTCCATACTGTGAGATGCCTAAGACAGCGCTACAGGGAGACAGGACGGACAGCCGATTGTCCTCGCAGTGGCAGACCACGTGTAACAACACCTGCACAGGATCGGTACATCCGAACATCACACCTGCAGGACAGGTAAAGGATGGCAACAACAACTGCCCGAGTTACACCAGGAGCGTACAATCCCTCCATCGGGGATGTTCCCAATAGGCTGAGAGAGGCTGGACTGAGGGCTTGTAGGCCTGTTGTAAGGCAGGTCCTCACCAGACATCACCGGCAACAACGTCTCCTATGGGCTCAAACCCACCGTCGCTGGACCAGACAGGACTGGCAAAAAGTGCTCTTCACTGACAAGTCGGGGTTTTGTCTCACCAGAGGTGATGGTCGGATTTGTACTCTGGAGCGGGATCGATTTGGAGGTGGAGAGTCCGTCATGGTCTGAGGCAGTGTGTCACAGCATCATCGGACTGAGCTTGTTGTCATTGCAGGCAATCTCAACACTGTGCGTTACAGGGAAGACATCCTCCTCCCTCATGTGGTACCCTTCCTGCAGGCTCATCCTGACATGACCCTCCAGCATGACAATGCCACCATCCATACTGCTCATTCTGTGTGTGATTTCCTGCAAGACAGGAATTTCAGTATTCTGCCAAGGCCAGGGAAGAGCCCGGATTTCCATATCAATGAGAATGTCTGGGACCTGTTGGATCTGAGGGTGAGGGCTAGGGCCATTCCCCCCAGAAATGTCCGGGAACTTGCAGGTGCCTTGGTGGAAGAGTGGGGTAACATCTCACAGCAAGAACTGGCAAATATTGTGCAGTCCATGAGGAGGAGATGCACTGCAGTACTTAGTGCAGCTGGTGGACTGTTACTTTTGATTTTGAACCCCCCTTTGTTCAGGGATACATTATTCCATTTATGCTAGTCGCATGTCTGTGGAACTTGTTCAGTTTATGTCTCAGTTGTTGAATCTTGTTATGCTCATACAAATATTGGCACATGTTATTTTTGCTGAAAATAAACACAGTTGACAGTGAGAGGACCTTTCTTTTTTTTGCTGAGTTTATGGTTCTGTCATGTGGACATACAATCACACTTGTTCCGGTTTCCAATTGTGTTCTGTATGATGGCAGGGTTTGGATATGGATCTGAAGATGAGTAATCAGGAGAACCTCCTAGATGCAGGGAGTTTACTGCCAATGGAGATCCTCCTGCCTGCAGAGCTTCCAGGCCTCTACACCCGCCTGAAGGGACTGCAGAGACTGAAGGTCAGGGTTCATTTTACACATTGAAATCTCATGGGTGCTCCACAACAGTGGGACCAGTGTTGGTATTCAAACTCCAAATCAGATATCATTGTTACCCGTTTTGTTTGGGGATACGGGAGAGCCCAGAAACCCTGTAAGAACCTTGCTCAAGGTGATTGTGAATCCCTTCTCTGTGTAGGCCTATGAGATATGTGACTATCACCATTTTCTGAGCTTTGACGCATCTGCCTTTGTTTGTTCTCATTACAGAAAGAGTTGACATTCACTGTGTGCCTTCAGTATAAGTATACAAACTTGGATGAGGAGGTCCATGAGAGGCAAACTGTCACTGTGGGCAAACCACTGGTATCCAAACTCAATCTCCACGAACCTCGGCTTCCCCGCTCCTACTCGGCCTCCTCCTCATTCGACCTTCACTCCTTCAGCCATTCCTCCTCCTTCCCAGAGGGCTTTGGGCCAAGCTTCCCTGCCTCAGAGACTTCCTCCATTGGCTCAGCCTCCACCACCTGGTCATATTACTCACAGCCAGGAGTGTCTGCCACCCCATCTTCCCCCGGGAAGTTAAATCTACCTGTGGAGGATGACAGTCCAGAGTTGTTTGATTCTGACACCCCCCAGCCTCTCACCACAAGCAAAAGCCTGCCTCATGGTCAAGTAGAGGACCTCACATATCGGTTCAGTAACATGCACAACTTCCATTCATGTTAGTCATGTCAATTTGCAGTGTTGTAAGCTGTGCAACCCATTGTGTTTTGTCCACAGACCTACACATTAACTTATAGTGCAACTTACTTTACAACAAATTGATCCCATGACCTGCATTGTTTATACGTTAAAGAATATGTAGAGAAAAACGGATGTAATCTCATTTTTTTAGCTCATGTAATGGGTGTTTGTCTTAATGTTATGAACATATAGTGCCTTAAAGCATAACCATTTGGGCATGCTGTTAATACATTTCTTTCACATCTTTCACATGGTGGATTTAACTTCTTTTTTTTTTTTTTACTGACATAAATAACTTATTAAAATGTGCTTGAACATTTTGATTCTGGCCTGTCAAATATTGTACCCAAAACACAAATCATTTAGGCTGGGATATGTTTATTATCCTGTCAGAGCCTTTATATCCAGGCCTTTGCAGTGTAAGAGATGTAAAAAAGTGTCTGCAGACGGAAGGAGCCGAGATGTGGAACGTGTGGGGGAAAATCAGGTTGATAGAGACTGTAGCAGAAGAGAATTGCAAAGGAATAAAGTGTTGTAACTGTGGTGATGAGGCAACATCCTTGGAATGCCCAAATATGGTGAAAGAGGTGGAGGTGGCCAAAATCAGGGCAGTTCAGTTCAGTCTTCTATGCGGAAGGTTCAGTAAAGGGTAGAAATAGCAAAAGGTCCGACACAGCAACAAGCAGCGATGCCTGCGTGTCACCTGCAGGATCCAGACATTCTTCAAGTAAAGAAAGTGGACTTTGTGTCATTTATAGCAATGGTGATAAATGGAACTGCAGAAGTAAAAATAAGTCAAGAAAGATCGACATTGATCCTGCAGCTGAACTCTGTCAAGGATTAAAGGATTTTACATCTGAGGAGTTGCAGTGCCTTCGGAAAGTATTCAGACCCCTTGACTTTTTCCACCTTTTCTTACGTTACAACCTTATTCTAAAAGGGATTAAATAGTTTTTTTCCCTCCATCAATCTATACACAATACCCCATAATGTCAAAGCAAAAACTGGTTAGGAAATGTTTGCTAATTGATAAAAAATAAAAAAACATCACATTTACATAAGTAATCAGACCTTTTAATCAATACTTTATTGAATATCCTTTGGCAGTGATTACAGCCTTGAGTATTCTTGGGTCTACAGTCTGCTGTTCCCACATGCTTCAAGAGGGCAAACATTGTTCCTGTTCCCAAGAAAGCTTAGGTAACTGAGCTAAACGACTACCGCCCTGTAGCACTCACTTCCGTCATCATGAAGTGCTTTGAGAGACTAGTCAAGGACCATATCACCTCCACCCTACCTGACACCCTAGACCCACTCCAATTTGCTTACCGCCCAAATAGGTCCACAGACGATGCAATCTCAACCCCACTGCACACTGCCCTAACCCATCTGGACAAGAGGAATACCTATGTGAGAATGCTGTTCATCGACTACAGCTCAGCATTTAACACCATAGTACCCTCCAAACTCGTCATCAAGCTCGAGACCCTGGGCCTTGACCCCGCCCTGTGCAACTGGCTACTGGACTTACTGGCGGGCCACCCCCAGGTGGTGAGGGTAGGTAACAACATCTCCACCCCGCTGATTCTCAACACTGGGGCCCCACAAGGGTGCGTTCTGAGCCCTCTCCTGTACTCCCTGTTCACCCACGACTGCATGGCCATGCACGCCTCCAACTCAATCATCAAGTTTGCAGACGACACTACAGTGGTAGGCTTGATTACCAACAACGACGAGACGGCCTACAGGGAGGAGGTGAGGGCCCTCGGAGTGTGGTGTCAGGAAAATAACCTCACACTCAACGTCAACAAAACTAAGGAGATGATTGTGGACTTCAGGAAACAGCAGAGGGAGCACCCCCCTATCCACATCAATGGGACAGTAGTGGAGAGGGTAGTAAGTTTTAAGTTCCTCGGCGTACACATCACAGACAAACTGAATTGGTCCACCCGCACAGACAGCATTGTGAAGAAGGCGCAGCAGCGCCTCTTCAACCTCAGGAGGCTGAAGAAATTCGGCTTGTCACCAAAAGCACACACAAACTTCTACAGATGCACAATCGAGAGCATCCTGTCGGGCTGTATCACCGCCTGGTACGGCAACTGCTCCGCCCACAACCGTAAGGCTCTCCAGAGGGTAGTGAGGTCTGCACAACGCATCACCGGGGGCAAACTACCTGCCCTCCAGGACACCTACACCACCCAATGTCACAGGAAATTCCATAAAGATCATCAAGGACAACAACCACCCGAGCCACTGCCTGTTCACCCCGTTATCATCCAGAAGGCGAGGTCAGTACAGGTGCATCAAAGCAGGGACCGAGAGACTGAAAAACAGCTTCTATCTCAAGGCCATCAGACTGTTAAACAGCCACCACTAACATTGAGTGGCTGCTGTCAACACACTGACTCAACTAAAGCCACTTTAATAATGGGAATTGATGGGAATTGATGTAAAATATATCACTAGCCACTTTAAACAATGCTACTTAATATAATGTTTACATACCCTACATTATTCATCTCATATGTATATGTATATACTGTACTCTATATCATCTACTGCATCTTTATGTAATACATGTATCACTAGCCACTTTAAACTATGCCATTTTGTTTACATACCCTACATTACTCATCTCATATGTATATACTGTACTCGATACCAACTACTGCATCTTGCCAATGCCGTTCTGTACCATCACTCATTCATATATCTTTATGTACATATTCTTTATCCCTTTACACTTGTGTGTGTATAAGGTAGTAGTTTTGGAATTGTTAGGTTAGATTACTCGTTGGTTATTACTGCATTGTCGGAACTAGAAGCACAAGCATTTCGCTACACTCGCATTAACATCTGCTAACCATGTGTATGTGACAAATAAATTTGATTTTATTTATTTGATTTGTATGACACTACAAGCTTGGCACACCTGTATTTGGGGAGTTTCTCCCATTCTTCTCTGCAGATCCTCTCAAGCTCTGTCAGGTTGGATGGGAAGCGTTGTTGCACAGCTATTTTCAGATCTCTCCAGAGATGTTCGATCAAGATCAAGTCCGGGCTCTGGCTGGTCCACTCAAGGACATTTAGTGACTTGTCCCTAAGGAACTCCTGCGTTATTTTGGCAGTATGTCCAGCCAGCCTCACATCCGCAGACCACGTGTTTGGCGTCGTGTGTGCATTTTATCCATGGCAGCTTGAATGCACAGAGATACTGTAATGAGATCCTGAGGCCCATTGTTGTGCAATCCATCCACCCCCATCACCTCATGTTTCAGCATGATAATGCATGGCCCCATGTCACAAGGATCTGTACACATTCACCGGAAGCTGAAAATGTCCCATTTCTTCCATGGCCTGCATACTCACCAGACATGTCACACATTGAGCATGTTAGGGATGCTCTGGGTAGACGTGTATGACAGCGTGTTCCAGTTCCCGCCAATATCCGGCAACTTCACACAGCCATTGAAGAGGAGTGGGACAACATTCCACAGGCCACAATCAACAGCCTGATCAACTCTATGTGAAGGAGAAGTGTTGTGCTGCATAAGGCAAATAGTGGTCACACTGGTTTTCTGATTCACACCGCTACTTTTTTTTTTAAAGCTATCCGTGACCAACAGATGTATATCTGTATTCCCAGTCATGTGAAATCAATAGATTAGGCCTAATTCATTTATTTCCATTGACTGATTTCCTTATGTGAACTGTAACACAGTAACATCTTAGACATTGTTGCGTTCATATTTTTGTTCAGTGTGTTCAGGGACAATTAACACGAATCCACGAATACAACATATATATTTTGTGTAGTTTGTGTGGATTTGTGTATATATTCGCTTCCCCGTATTGAATGTACCTTTCTCTTGTATATTTTTTGCACCCCCGTTCAGTTGGTGGCAACAATACACCACCATCTTCTGCGTGTAGCGCGACGTAAAACTCAAAAGAAGAAGCGCACGTGTAGGCGTTCACAATTATAAGAACACTGCCCCTTTTCACAAACTGTTTTCAGATGACATATGCGCAGTGGAGTTCCCTGTTCATAGTGCGCCATTTTGTGACAGTAGGCCGCTTGTTTCGTGCAAGAGATTAGTTAACCTGTGCTTGCAAACAAAATAACGTTTTCTCAGTGTAATCATGGCTGAAAACTATTCGACGGGGGAAGCAGGGGGCGTTGAGATTCCTGAGGGAGCAATTCGTAAATTGTCGGAGCTGAGAGTCATTGACTTGAAAGCAGAATTAAAAAGACGAAATCTGGACGCCACTGGCATCAAGAGTACGCTGACAGAGAGACTGAAAAAGGTAACGTTAGCCATGCTAACTAGTAGCTAGTTAGATGTGCTTATGCATCATGATAATTCACAAATTAACTGGAACCAGTGTCACGTCATTAGTTAGTTGCATGATGTATATAACCACTAGTATTTGCTAGCTGACTAAGTTGTATATTTCAAATAAAGGAAGCTAACGTCAGCTAGCCATGGCCTTGCGTAGCCGAACGGCAAGGCCTTTGTGAGCGGTAGCCACATGGTGCCCTTTCCCAAACCTCTCCTCGGGCACCCCTGCTCCGTATTCCAGAACTAGCTAGTTTAGCATACATGATTCAACAAATGAAAGCCTTAGTGATTAGTTGACCATTTGAATCCGATGTGTTTGTACTACAATACATCGAATAGGTTTAATGCTTGTAGGCACTGGAGGAGAGGTTAAGGAAACACTGAAACAAGGCCTGCAAGCTGGCTTGTCAGATGTTTGTTAGTGCTAGTTGTTGAACATTATCACTATGTTGTAGCAACTAGCACTGTGTTGTAGCTGACCACAGCCGTGTGTTTGATAATAGTCGAGTTGGCTAAACTGAAACCAGATATAACGTAGTTAACTAGCCAGGTAACTATAATAATTCCTTATGTAATTTCTCCACAGGCGATTGAAGAAGAGGGTGGAAACCCAGATGAGATGGTGGTTGTTCTCGATGCAACTCCTAAGGCGGCACTGGCTAAACGGACCTCCAAAGGTATGCTTAGGGAGTGAGACCAAGGTCTTAATTAAGCAATATTGTCTTGGGGTAAATTGATATTAGGGACTTAAATATTAGTTTTTAACCCCACTTTTCTCCCCAGTTTTGTGATCTTTATTTGCGATCCAATTACGGTCTTGTCTGCAGGGAAAAGACCAGAGAACGATGAATCAGAGGACTGCACCATTGAGGAAGATTCGGGTGATGGCCAGGTGAGCATCTACCACCGTTTTTATCTAATGCAATCACTATGCACTCCCTGGATAACAATCTATTCATAAATTCACCTTCCATAATTCCATTCAAGGATGACAACATGCAGGACATGGACATCCTGGATATGAATGTGCTTGATGAGGCTGAGAATGACAACAGTATGCCGGCAGAGGAGGAGTATGACACAGATGAAGTCCTGAACTCTCCTTCAGATGAAGTCAACACCGAGATCCTGGCTGACGAAGAGGCCATGAATGAAGATGAACGCAATGGAATCTCTGGCTCTCTTGAGCTGATGCGTGAAGCCAAACCTGAAGAGGTGAGAAACTCGCTTCTGTTGTGGCACAGTCATATCTAATGATTCCAATATTCTCACTTGTTTTTTGTGTTTTTTTTATTTATTTGGAGGCACAGCCTGAATTGGCAGACATTTAAGAGAAGGAAGATCTAAAAATTAGTTAAAATAAAAATAAAATGCAAGCACATTTCATAATAATTTGTTTAGACTGTAAAACCCCATTTGTGCTAGGAGCCATGTTACACAAGATACATTTTCCTTTTATTCCATTAGGTTCAAGAGAAGGATCCGAAGCCCAAAGACTCAAAGGAAGAAATAGGTACTGTTGAAAAGGGGTTGGAAGTTGAAATGAATGCACACTATCTTTTTGCAGTGTTAAATCCGGTATGCAAGTCGTTTTAGATTAACATTCTTGCCTGTGGTTGGTCAGGAAGAGACTGGAAATCCAAAGAAAATTGCTGACTGTGTGTTGATGCTTGTTAACTGGAATTGCTAAACACTGATATATGAATCTGTCTGTTTTGGGCACCCTCCTATTATTAAAACAGAACTGGTTAACAATCTGAAGCACAAAGACAGTAATTAAAGGTTTAGTTGTTGCAGTTTTAGCACGCAGTGTTTTTAGCTTGCCACGCAAAGACCAAGAAGAGAAGACTGAGGCCCATCATTTGAAACCAACCATTCAAAAGCCTTTTTAGGACTCTGACTAATATTCTCACTGGAGATGAGACTAATGGACTTGTTATACAAACCAAAAGAATTCTGAATTCGCTGTCACTTACCAGATTATGGACACTCATGAAGTCAGCAATTGCATGAAGATGGACCTTCATGGAGCCTCTGCTGATCTTCTGGCTTTCTTCAGATCAGATCTTTTTCTGCCTAGGGATCAGGTGAACTGAAATGGTCGACTTGAATGAGGAGTTAGGCTGCTTGGTCAGTCTCTTTGGTTTTTCCAGTCTCTTGTTACGTGTGTATCTGTGTATACGTAGTTCAATGACAGCGGAGGGCCACGTCCTTTTCCAGCCTTGCCAGTTCCACGTTAACCATTGCTGTGTTTCAGAAGTAATTAAACTCTGTGCCATTCTATTCCTGTTAAATCCGTAGAAACTGATAAAGTAGCCGGGTCTTGTTTATCTGAGCCGCTAAATGAAGAGCGCCAGGAGCCACCGACAGAAGATCAAGCCACCATCGGGGACAAGGTCAATGTTGCCGAGGAAGACAATTTGGAGCCTGAACTGTCGACTAGCGACATGGACGTTGCTAAGCTAACTGCGAGTGAAATGAAAGACACTGGCGACAAACAAAATGTTCCCGACGAGGCAGATGACGCTGAAAGCGAGTGCGCTCAGGCTGTTAGCGTAAGCGAGCAGGGCGCGGGTGAAACCGAAAGCGCTGTTGATTCGGAAATGGTCTCTAAGGCTGAGGGTGAGGAGAAGACTGAAGAGAATGCTGCAGAATCAACGACAGTGAAAGAGTCCTCTTCTGTTGAGGGTGATGATCAGAAAAAGAGGTTTGTTGTTTTCTGTCTACTAGAACAATGGCTATCTCTGTTGCATTGGGTCCTTTTTTTAGCAAGTTTTGGTGCTCCTCTGGATGTAAAATGGTCTGCATTTGTGTCAAGTTATCATTTTGTCATTTCCCACCCCTACCTCACCTCTTTACCTTCATAAAGTAATGTATTGGGAGTTTCTTTGGCCATGTAAGGCTGCCTTGTAACATTGACACCCACCCAAATCACTGTAGTGTTGTATATGCTGGGGTAATTACTATGTGCACAGGGTAAGTATAATTCATCTGGATGAGCCCCCTCCCCCAGGTCTTCTCACTTCCAGATATTAATTGTGTGTTCTCTTTGTCTTTAGTTCTGATGAGGAAAAGGGTAGCAAGCCTGACTCAAAAGATGAAAAGGGTAAGAGTAAACATTGTTCATTCTGTAATTGTGATGTGTCCATTGTAGGAAATTGCAATAGACTTCCTCACACCTGAATGAGGTGCTGAATCAGCTCTGATGAATGATGAATGTCTGTACATTTGTCTCATATTTGTCTGTGTTCTGAAAGGCCCTGCAGGTAGTGCTCCAGCTAGTAGTGGCAGAAACCTGTGGGTTAGTGGCCTCTCCTCCAACACCAGAGCAACTGATCTAAAGACTCTGTTCAGCAAGCACGGAAAGGTCAGTATCCTGAGGGGAAAATAAGCTCTTTTTTTGGTATATATGTTCATGCAAGATGTAGGTGTGAAATTGTACTGTACTTTTGGACCCCACACACCTTCCCTGCCCACGAATTAAGTGTTCTATCCTTCTCCGTCTCAACATCAGGTCGTTGGCGCTAAAGTGGTGACTAATGCCCGGAGCCCCGGGGCTCGCTGCTATGGTTTTGTCACCATGTGTTCCACAGAGGAGGCCACCAAGTGTATCAGCCACCTGAACAGGACCGAGCTCCATGGTAGAATGATCTCTGTGGAGAGGGTGAGGGTCATTATCTAACATCTATATCAGTGGCCACTGCTCTAAACCTGCAGTTTTGTCAAATGTATGGGATGCCTTCATTCAGAAAAGTGAGGATTGACCATGCCAACCTGCATGCATTTTGCGTGCCATATACGCCATTTGAGGGCTTCTAGTTGGCACATTGTGGTGTTTCACTTAATAGGGATAGGCGTCCCGCTAGCGGGACACCTGGGAAAAATATCCGGTGATGTCAGAGGGCGCGCAATTCAAATAAATAATCGTAATATTAAATATTCATGAACATACAAGTATCTTATGTCATTTAAAAGCTTAAATTCTTAATCCAACGGTGTTGTCTGATTTACAATAGGCTTTACAGTGAAAGTGTTGAATAGACTGACATCTAGTGGAAGCCATAGGAATTGCAATCTGGGAGCCAGAATTACATAGGACCCTTAGCTATCCATTGTAAAAGCCTAGAACCTAAAAAAAAATAACATTCTGGTTGGTATTTCTTTGGCCTTTCGCTTGCCATATCAATTCTGTTATAGTCTCAGATATTATTTTAACAGTTTTAGAAACGTCAGTGTTTTCTATCCAATGCTACCGATTATATGCATATCCTGGCTTCTGGGCCTGAGTAACATGCAGTTTACTTTGGGCATGTCAGTCAGGCGGAAATTCAGGAACCTAGACCCTATCCCTAACAAGTTTTAACTGTCTAAAGTTGGAGCTGAGCCAATCAGACGATTCGGGCAAGGATAAAATGATCTCTAGCTCTCCGCTCCGGCCTGCCCTGTAGTCTTAAATCCTCTTGGAACTACCCATCCCGGATCCGGGAGAATTGTCAGCAACTACACTAATTAGCATAGCGCAACGGTCAAATAATCTTACTAGACAATTTTCATATTCATGAAATCACAAGTGAAATATAGCGAAACACAGCTTAGCCTTTTGTTAATCACCCTTTCGTCTCAGATTTTGAAATTATGCTTTACAGCGACAGCAAGACAAGCGTTTGTAAGTTTATCGATAGCATAGCATAGCATTATGTCCAGCTAGCAGCAGGAAGCTTGGTCACAAATCAGAAAAGCAATCAAATTAACCGTTTACCTTTGCTCTTTGGATGTTTTCACTGATGAGACTCCCAGTTAGACAGCAAATGTTCCTTTTGTTCCAAAAAGATGATTGTTATACCCAAAATACCTCAGTTTGTTTGTCACGTTACGTTCAGAAATCCACCGGAAATAGCGGTCACGACAACGCCGGAAAATTCCAAATTATATCCATGATATCGACAAACATGGCAAACGTTTTTTATAATCAATCCTCAAGGTGTTTCAAATATCTATTCGATAATACACTGCTCAAAAAAATAAAGGGAACACTAAAATAACACATCCTAGATCTGAATGAATTAAATATTTTTATGAAATACTTTTTTCTTTACATAGTTGAATGTGCTGACAACAAAATCACACAAAATGAGGCTCAGTAGTGTTTGTGGCCTCCACGTGCCTGTATGACCTCCCTTCAACGAAAATGCATGCTCCTGATGAGGTGGCGGATGGTCTCCTGAGGGATCTCCTCCCAGACCTGGACTAAAGCATCCGCCAACTCCTGGACAGTCTGTGTTGCAACGTGGCGTTGGTGGATGGAGTGAGACATGATGTCCCAGATGTGCTCAATTAGATTCAGGTCTGGGGAACGGGCGGGCCAGTCCATAGCATCAATGCCTTCCTCTTGCAGGAACTGCTGACACACTCCAGCCACATGTGGTCTAGCATTGTCTTGCATTAGGAGGAACCCAGGGCTAACCGCACCAGCATATGGTCTCACAAGGGGTCTGAGGATCTCATCTCGGTACCTAATGGCAGTCAGGCTACCTCTGGCGAGCACATGGAGAGCTGTGCGGCCCCCCCAAAGAAATGCCACCCCACACCATGACTGACCCACCGCCAAACCGGTCATGCTGGAGGATGTTGCAGGCAGCAGAACGTTCTCCACGGCGTCTCCAGACTGTAACGTCTGTCATCATTGCGCCAGTGGCGAATTTGCCTATCTTGGTGTTCTCTGGCAAATGCCAAACGTCCTGCACGGTTTTGGGCTGTAAGCACAACCCCCACCTGTGGACGTCGGGCACTCATACCACCCTCATGGAGTCTGTTTCTGACCGTTTGAGCAGACATATGCACATTTGTGGCCTGCTGGAGGTCATTTTGCAGGGCTCTGGCAGTGCTCCTCCTTGCACAAAGGCGGAGGTAGCGGTCCTGCTGCTGTGTTGCCCTCCTACGGCCTCCTCCACGTCTCCTGATGTACTGGCCTGTCTCCTGCTAGTGCCTCCATGCTCTGGACACTACGCTGACAGACACAGCAAACCTTCTTGCCACAGCTCGCATCGATGTTCCGTCCTGGATGAGCTGCACTACCTGAGCCACTTGTGTGGGTTGTAGACTCTGTCTCATGCTACCACTAGAGTGAAAGCACCGCCAGCATTCAAGTGACCAAAACATCAGCCAGGAAGCATAGGAACTGAGAAGTGGTCTGTAGTCACCACCTGCAGAACCACTCCTTTATTGGGGGTGTCTTGCTAATTGCCTATAATTTCCACCTGTTGTCTATTCCATTTGCACAACAGTGTGTGACATTTATTGTCAATCAGTGTTGCTTCCTAAGTGGACAGTTTGATTTCACAGAAGTGTGATTGACTTGGAGTTACATTGTTGTTTAAGTGTTCCCTTTTATTTTTTTGAGCAGTGTATATCAACCGGGACAGTTGGCTTTTCAGTAGGACCGGGAGGAAAAATGGCTACCTCTTTTACGCAAGAATCACTCAGCCATCAGCTGGCCACTTACGCAATGTGCCCGTTTATGCTCATTCTTCAACATAAAGGCGTGAAACTACGTAGACACCTTAGGGAAGACGTAGAAAAAGGAATCTGGTTGATATCCCTTTCAATGGTCAATAGGGATGCATAGGAAAACAGAGCGTTCAAAAGAAGTCACTTCCTGATTGCGTTTTCCTCATGCTTTCGCCTGCAATAACAGTTCTGTTATACTCACAGAACATATTTGTACAATTTTGGAAACTTTAGTGTTTTCAATCCTAAGCTGTCAATTATATGCATATTCTAGCATCTGGTCCTGAGAAATAGGCAGTTTACTTTAGGAACATTATTTTTCCAAAAATAAAAATAGTGCCCCCTAGCTTCAAGATGTTATTACTAAGAAACGTCCCCTTTTCAGGACCCTGTCTTTCAAAGATAATTCATACAAATAACTTCACAGCTCTTCATTGTAAAGGGTTTAAACACTGTTTCCCATGCTTGTTCAATGAACCATAAACAATGAATCAACATGCACCCGTGGAACGGTCGACACCGAACGGTCGACACTAACCGCTTAGACGTAGGCAGTTAAGGTCACAGTTATGAAAACTTAGGACACTAAAGAGGCCTTTCTCCTGACTCTGAAAAACAAAGAATTGATGCCCAGGGTCCCTGCTCATCTGCATGACCGTGCCTTAGGTATGCTTCAAGGAGGCATGAGGACTGCAGATATGGCCAGAGCAATAAATTGCAATGTTCATACTGTGAGATGCCTAAAACAGCGCTACAGGGAGACAGGACGGACAGCTGATTGTCCTCGCAGTGGCAGACCATGTGTAACACCTGCAAAGGATCCGAACATCACACCTGTGGGACAGGTACAGGATGGCAACAACTGCCCGAGTTACTCCAGGAATGCACAATCCCTCCATCAGTGCTCAGACTGTACGCAATAGGCTGAGAGAGGCTGGACTGAGGGCTTGTAGGCCTGTAAGGCAACAACGTCGCTTATGGGCACAAACCCACCGTCGCTGGACCAGACAGGACTGGCAAAAAGTGCTCTTAACTGACGAGTAGAAGTTTTGTCTCACCAGGGGTGATGGTCTGATTTGCGTTTATCTTCGAAGGAATGAGCGTTACACCGAGGCCTGTACTCTGGAGCAGGATCGATTTGGAGGTGGAGGGTCCGTCATGGTCTGGGGCGTTGTCACACCATCAGACTGCGCGTACACGCAAGCTCAACTCTGTGCGTTACAGGGAAGACATCCTCCCTCATGTGGTATCCTTCCTGCAGGCTCATCCTGACAACTCTCCAGCATGACAATGCCACTAGCCATACTGCTCATTCTGTGTATGATTTCCTACAAGACAGGAATGTCAGGGTTCTGCCATGGCCAGCGAAGTACCTGGTTGCAATCCCGTTGAGCACTTCTGGGACCTGTTGGATCAGAGGGAGGCTAGAGCCATTCCCCTGAAACCAGCTCATATAGGCTGTCTACAATGTTTTTAAAACCCTATTCAGACGGGACTTCTATTAGAGAACGCTGGTTATGTATTTATAACCCAAGAATGTCCGTTACGCCAGAGGACGATTCGGACAGAATTATTTTTTTCCAAAATGCTCCCTGTAATTATTTCTCTCAATAAATTGACAGTTATGACAGAAGCCTGGGAAAAAAATTCTAGACTTGTCCAGGCGACAACAGGCTACACTGATAACTCAAGTTTCTTTAAACGATACCAAACCATCTTTGCTATAGTGTCGTCATAATATTTCAGTTGTGGAAGTGTGATCATTAGGCTATTTTAGCAATCCACAGTAGTAGACGTCCTAAATGTCCCCCAGCCTAAACAATGCTGTTGTGGAAATTCCTACACAGGGACACTCAAAGTCAATCTTAAATGAATCATTGTTTATTGTCAGTGCACTGGAGAGGTTCTCAAACTTGATGCACCATAGTGAATGTCTGTCAGGAGCTCTAAAGGGACAGTCCTGTTCCTGGTCCTAGTCCTGGTCCAGTCCTCTTTTATATATGATAGACAAGTCATATTTGCATAATTTTAGCTTATTCATAATTCGTTCAACGTTTGTTTCATTCATGTGACCGACCAATACATCACGGGCTTTTGGGTTTGCTGCCAAATAGCAGACACTAAACAAATCCTCACTATCAGTCACTAGCATGAACACAGAAATTGGTTTATAGAAAGCACCAACATAACATTTTCCATCACAGCTCACTTTTTATCAAATCAGTTAATGACTTTTTGCTCAAACCGCGAGCAACGCCTGTCAAATTCTAACATTTCTCTCATAGCATGAGAGATGCCGATTCGCAAAGGGCTAGTATTATCAGAGGAGGTTATGGTTGGAAATGTTACTCTCCTGGCATGGAAAATTTACTGACATGGCAGATTCGGACGTGACTGAAATTGTACTTTTGTACACAATTACATTACCTGACCTTACATTACCCCCAGTAAAACTAATCCCATCTGAATAGGGCTTTATATTTTGTATTTATTTAACTAGGCAAGTCAGTTAAGAATGAATTCTTATTTTCAATGACGGCCTAGGAACAGTTCAGGGGCAGAACGACAGATTTGTACCTTGTCAGCTCGGGGGTTTGAACTTGCAACCTTCCGGTTACTAGTCCAACTCTCTAACCACTAGGCTACCCTGCTGCCCCACAGAGCGTGAGCGTATCCGCCTGTTAAGAAAGTATACATTTTTGTAAAAATGTGTACATCAATCATTTTCTAGTTAGCTACTGAACCGCAGCCGATTACCAAGTACCCGTAAGTCTAGCATACCATTCCTGCTTCTGCCAACATCATTATTAAGCAAAAAAAAGTGCATTTGATGTGGGAAGTGTGGGATTTGCGCGGGAGCCGGAGATGCTGCTGCCACCCTGAAGTGGTACTCTTAAAGAAAAATGTTTTTAAAAAATCTTCCATGGTTGGCAAGTCTGCCGTTTTTATAATCCGACCTCTGTTCCAGGCTAAGAACGAGCCTGCTGGCAAGAAGCCTGCTGACAAGAGCGATGCTAAGTCTGGCACCGACAGGAGACACTCCTCAGACTCCAAGTAAGCTCTGAGGTCAATGTCATTACACATTAAGCTATGTACCTATTGTATGTCATCAGATTCTAGATTCATGTTTTTAACCATTTTCTCTATCCAGGTCCGATGCCAACAAGGATGAAATGGCTGAAGGTGAAGTCGGAAAAGATGGCAAACGTAATGAGAGGACAGTGGTGATGGACAAGTCCAAGGGAGAGCCTGTCATCAGCGTGAAAGCCAAAAGCAAAGACCGGGTAAACTACCCAAACGCTGAAATCTATGCTCAGTCTATTGAAATTTCACCTCAAACTATTGTGGTAAAAATGATTATGCAACATGAGCTTTTGTCTTGTTCAAAACAGAGCTCCAAGAGTCGCGACCGCAAGTCCCCAAGCAAAGAGAAGGACATCCTGTCGTTTGACCAGATCAAGGAGCAGCGTGAGCGCGAGAGACGGAGGCAGCGGGAGAGGGAGGTCAGGGAGGTGGACAGACGCAGGCCCTCTGGGTGAGGAGTTGCAATAGCTGCACGACATTTCACCTCAATGCTAAGAATGAAGCCAGCTTGTTACAGCAGTTAGAACGCTTTGAAAAGAGACGGATCATTCAAAGTTATTCCACTAAATATCTCCTATGCTTTCTGTTTGGCCCAGGGAGCGCGGCAGTGGCCCAGACCGTGGCAGCGTGGACAACCGCACAGAGCGTGAGCGTATCCGCCTGTTCCGGGAGAAGGAGGAGCGCGAGCGCCTCCTGCGGAAAAGGAACTGGCTAGAGGTGGAGAAGGAGCGGCTGAACTTTGACCGCATGGAGCGCGAGTTCCTGGAGCGCGAGCGTCAGCGTGTGGAGTACGAGCGCCGGCGTGAGCAGGAGAGGATCCAGCGGGAGAGGGATGAGCTCCGCAGGCAGCAGGAGCAGCTGCGCTTCGAGCAGGACCGCCGCCCCCTCAAGAGGCCCTACTCCGACCTGGACAACAGGTACACACTTCGTCCACGTCTGCCAACCTTTCACCCCTCTCCACAGCGTCAGTACCCCTGTTTGAGTTACCAGGTCTCTTATCATAGACTAGATGGCTGTATATGGCCATATAACAACCTCAGCCTTACTCTAGCTCTTCAGTGTGCATGATTGTCATCTAAAGACTTGCATGGTTTGAAAATATTTTATTGCGACTGACAGACCTGCTGCTTGTAGGAAAGACGACTGGCAGGACAAGAGGCTGGCTATGGATGACCGCTATGGGGGGCGCTCAGACTTCGGTCGCCAGGAGCGCTACCAAGACATTGACCACAGGGACCGCGGTCGCTACCAGGACGATGCCGTCATTGACAGGTACAGAGTAGACTAAGGTTATTTGCAGTGAGCTGACACCAGCTGTCATTACTGTTTATAACATCTGTTATGTAGGGCTTATGATGGGAGGGCCTCAAATATTTTCCGCCTGTTTCTGCATCACTTGAATTGATGCTTATATTTATACTTACATAAAAAGCAGTTTTAATGGCCAACTGCTTGGTGGTGAATTTGTGGTTGTATGCCACACGTTTCGGTCAATAATCAATGTGTTCAGTAATGTTTAATGTAATCTTTCTTGTAGGAGGGACACTTCACGGGCTGTAGTTGCAGACAGGGATAGCACGGTAAGAGACATGGCCTCATGCAATCTACTCACAATGCCCCATACTGACCAAGCGAAAAAAGGTTTTTAGTTTTTTTTTTGCAAATTTAATATAAAAAAATATATGTATCGTGCTCGCTCTCTGCTATGAGACTTGAAATTAAGCTCAGGTGCATCCTGTTTCCATTGATCATCCTTGATGTTTCTACAATTTGATTAGAGTCCACCTGTGGTAAATTCAAATGATTGAATGTGATTTGGAAAGGCAATCCTGTCTATAAGGTCCCACAGTTGACAGTGCATGTCAGAGCAAAAACCAAGTTGTGAGGGCGAAGGAATTGTCCGTAGCGCTCCGGGACAGGATTGTGTCGAGCCACAGATCTGGGGAAGGGTACCAAATAATTTCTGCAGCACTCAAGGTCCCCAAGTGGCCTCCATCTTCCATTTTAAGAACGTTTGGATCCGCGAAGACTCTTCCTAGAGCTGGCCGCCCAGCCAAACTGACCAATCGGGGGAGAAGGTCCTTGGTCAGGGAGGTGACCAAGAACCCGATGGTCACTGACAGTGCTTTAGAGTTCCTCTATGGAAATGGGAGAATCTTCTGGCAGGACAACCATCTCTGCAGCACTCCAGCAATCAGGCCTTGACGCTAGAATGGCCAGAGCAAAGTACAGAGATCTTTGTTGAAAACGTATTCCAGAGCGCTCAGGACGTTTCACTTTCCAACAGGACAACGACCCTAAGCACACAGCAAAGACAACACAGGAGTGGCTTCGGGACCAGTTTCTGAATATCCTTGAGTGGGCCAGCAAGAGCCTGGACTTGAACTCTATCGACCATCTCTGGAGAGACATGAAAGTAGCTATGTAGCAATGTTCCCCATACAACCTGACAACACTTGATAGGATCTGCAGAGAAGAATGGGAGAAACTCCCCAAATACAGCTGTGCCAAGCTTGTGGTGTCATACTCAAGGCTGTAATCGCTGCCAAAGGTGCTTAAACAAAGTACTGAATCAAGGGTCTGAATACTTAGGTAAATGTAATATTTCTGTTTTTGTTATTTTTTATCAATTAGCAAAATGTCTAAACTGGTTTTTGCTTTGTCATTATGGTGTATTGTGACGATTTGTCTCCCCTCAATTTAATACATTTTAGAATAAGGCTGTAATATAACAAAATGTGGATAAAGTCAAGGTCTGAATATTTTCCCAAAGGCACTGTATGCTATTAGGCACCAATATGAGTTGTTGATCATGTCGTACCACTGTTTTACAGCATTTGGTGCCTTTTTAGAAATGTGATGCGATTTTGTTTTTAATTGTGCTTCCCTCACCAGCACTTCTCGGACCGTACCGAGAGGCACGGGAGGGACACCTGGACCGCAGCAGGAAGTTATGACAAGCGTACTATTAATCCAAGGTTAGTTTGATTTTAGATGGTTTTGTTAATTTTAATTTGCTTCTCACCAGATGGATGCCACGGTGTGCTTTGAGCTGCTCATCACTCTGTCTTTCTTTCAGGGAGGGCCGTGACTGGGACAGAACCTGGCAAACCGGTCGAGACGGGGGCATCCCAGGCCAAAGTCACATGGGGGCACGGGGAGGAATGGCGAGGTAAGCTCAAATATGTGCTTATGGCAATATTGATTATGTTTTTGAGACATCCGGAAATGTGGGGCCAGTAAGTGCGAAATCCTTTATCAATTCTGGTCCTTATGGTGTCTTGTTTTCTGACCCCCAGTCGTGGAGGAGGCTACATGACAACCGGGACCTCCCAGTCCCTCTCTGGAGCTCTGAATCGTCAGAATCAGATGATGCAGGGTGGCGGGGCCTTCGGTCGCCGCTACTGAGGTCTGAACACCCTTGTTCCCAGTCACATGTTTAGATGTATTGTGAAACTGTCTGCAGCATGTATATTGCTCACAAAAGCTTTGTGAATTCGATGTTGCTTTTATAGACCCTTTGACTTTTCTTCCTCCTTTTAAAATTTAAGATTGCAATTGAATTTAACTGAACATCTGAGTTTTAAATGTCTGATCAGATCATAGTTTTTTCACTCTGTATTACCGTTTTTTTTTTTCAAATAGAAAATTGATAAATTCCGTTCAATTTGTGTGTTTTGTATGTGGTTGAATCTCGGTAAGAAATGCTCAGGAATGCGTCTGCTTAAACTTGGTTGCGGAAAAGTATGAACACAATGGTTATGATTGCATTTCAGGCTTAATTTCAATTACTGTCAAATGTGGCATTGTCTTAGTGGTAATGTACAAATCTTTTAAGAATTTGTATTGGATAGTAGTAAACGATTAACTGCGTTTGATTCAACTGCAGTTGTACAATACCACCACTGGATGGCACCAGATGGCTATTTTCTGTGAGATGAAAATGCTGCCTAATAAAGTTTTCTTTTTGCAGGCCAAGGGCAAACATTTTTATTTACTTTCTCGTCATGATTGTTTTTAAGAGCAATGTTTTGCAATCAAATATTACTAACACAGGTTTGGTTTGTGGTAGATAACTCTCCACAAATCAAAAATAATTAGACCCAAGAGCTCTGGGCTCTTCATGCAACCAGAGAAATTATAAGTACATTAATCATCTTGCCCTAGTGAAATGTGTTATGTGGGTATTTTCACCTACATACTTGTAGGCTACATGTTTGGAGTGTTACATTTTTTTTGTGACCATCTTTTCATAATGAGCTTAAGAGTGTTAAAATAACCTGATTAGTTTGGCATGATTGTTGTCTATCTACTCCATAGGGCCTAGGCCACACTGATGTAAACAGTTGTTTAAAATTGACGTTTTGTTTAATCTACTCAATTTTCTCCTAACCTACCAGCAGTTTTCCCCTCTAGCAGCCTGCCATAATCTTTGGTGTCTATCTTGCCCAGCTCAGCGATTAAAGATTAATCTTTGGTCCAGTCATAGAATTAGCATACTATGATAGACATGAACCTTAAGGTCAGCCATCTTGGTCAGGGAGTTGGACAGACAAGTTGTAAATGCAACAAGTACTGATATTGTATCATAATAGCGTTCAGTGTTCCAAGAAAAACATTTAGACATTTACTGGCTGTTTGCGTATTTTAGAGGCTATTCATATAGAAATTGTATTTATAGTGACAGTATTTTGGGTAGACAGTGTAATAATTATCACATGCGTAACTTATTTTCCTGCATAAGTAAAATCAGAGGTTTTGGATTTCTCCCTGACCAATCTGGTTGCCATTTTCACCACATTCTGGAATGTTGACGGTTAAAATTAGCTAGATAACCAACAACTGTAATGACGTATTTGAGACGAGTGCTCATTGTGAAAATGTATTTGTTTTCAATAAACATTGGAGACAATATAGTTTACATGTCAACAAATCTAAACCAACCCTGTCTGTTTTGCCCGCAACAGTTTTGTTGCTAAACCACCAACCCATCGATGGGTCCAGTACTGTCTTCGTGCCCAATTCGCGCCACACACACATGACGGGCGTTGACAGAAAAACCCGACTTGCTAGCTAACGGATCCACTGCAAAGTGATTTCACATGGATTAAACAGTCAAACTATGATTATTTACCAAACTAGCTTTTTATTCTTTCACTAGCTAGCCAGCTATACTGAACTAAAATTCAAACGCAACATGCAAAAATGTAAAATAATTTACTCAATTAATTTAAGGAAATCAATCAATTAGGCCCTAATCTGTGCGTTTCACATGACTGGGCAGGGGCTCAGCCATGGTGGGCCTTGGAGAACATGGGCCTACCACTTGGCAGCTAGGCCCACCAATTGGGGAGCCTGGCCCACCCCCACAGGTCAAAAAGCCGGATGTGGAGGTCCTGGGCTGACGTTATACGTTGTTTTGCCGGTTGGATGTACTGACAAATTCTCTAAATCGACAGTGGGAGGCAGTTTATGGTAGAACATTTAACATTCAATTCTATTGCAACAGCTCTGGTGGACATTCCTGCAGTCAGCATGCCAATTACACTCTACCTCAAAACTGCACATTTTATAGTGGCCTTTGTCCCCAGCACAAGGTGCACCGGTGTAATGGTCATGCTATTTAATCAGCTTCTTGATATGCAATACCTGTCAGGTGGATGGTTTATCTTGGCAAAGGAGAAAAGCTCACTTACAGGGATGTAAACATATTTGTTAACACAATTTGAGAGGAAAGCTTTTTGTGCATGTTTAAAATTTCTGGGATTTTTTTGTTTCAGCTCATGAAAAATGGGACCACCACTTTACATGTTCCGTTTATATTTTTGTTCAGTGTACTTTTGCTTGTTATCAAGCAAAGATACTGCTCCTTCCATCTGTGTTACAAGTACATAATGGCTCTCCAGAGTGGAGAAAAAGTTATCCGGATAGCTATGGGTCAAATAAACCTGAACATGTTTTGTAAGTAAAATCACTAATTCATATTTGGTGGCCTACATTATTGTAGCCAATTTTGGTGCTATTTCTGCGTGTCATAATACACCAAGTGGCCCAAACCTTTGACATGGTAGTCCTTGCAGATCTGAGAGTAAGACTTCAACATTTCTTCATAGAAGGTGTCCCTGCGCTTCACACAATTCATTCTGCCAGCCCAGTTAACGATCAGACAAAACACGACTCCAACAACAGTTTGCTGACGACACAACAGTGGTAGGCCTGGTCACCGAAAATGAGACAGCCTATAGGGAGGTCAGAGAACGGGCAGTGTGGTGCCAGGACAACAACCTCTCCCTCAATGTGAGCAAGACAAAGGAGCTACAGGAATATGCAGGCCAAACATGCCCCCATTAACATCGACAGGGCTCTAGACGGGTCGAGAGTTTCAAGTTTCTTGGTGTCCACATCACCAACGAACTATTACTTTTTTACTTTTTATTATTTCTTTACTTCAGTTTATTTGGTAAATTTTTTCTTAACTGCACTGTTGGTTAAAGGATCAGCCCCTTTTTTCAGTTTTCGCCTATGATGACATACGCAAATCTAACTACCTGAATCTAAGACTGCCCAAATGTGCCTAATTTGTTTATTAATAACTTTTTATGTTCAAAACTGTGTACTCTCCTCAAAAATAGCATGCTATTATTTCACGGTAATAGCTACAGTAAATTGGACAGTGCAGTTAGATTAACAAGAAATTAAGCTTTCTGCCAGTATCAGATATGTCTATGTCCTGGGAAATGTTCTTGTTACTTACAACCTCATGCTAATTGCATTAGGCTACGTTAGCTCAACTGTCCCGCAGGGGACCCACCAATCCTGAAGAAGTTTTAAGGGCTTGTAAGTAAGCATTTCACGGTAAGGTAAGCCGAACTTGTATTCGGCTCATGTGACAAATAAAGTTTGATTCGATTTACTAAGGTTGTTACTGTTGCTCGCTGGTGGTGTCTACCGGAATCAAATAATCTTGATGCAATATATTGATTACAAATTGTGTTGTGTTAAATTAATGATCATTCATTAGAAAAAGAAAAGCAGTAGGTGACACCAAATACCTATCTGAGTCTTGAAAGTATTTTTTCATGTCCTTACAGTGACAATACCATGCCAGCACCTACATTTTTTTAATTTCAAGTACAGAGGATGACCTTATCCTGTCCTCGGAGTGGTAAGGTAGTCCATGGCTGCAGGAGTGGGCCTAAGAAGCTTATCAGAGGACAATGAGAGATTGGTGAAGGCATGTAAAAAAGGGCATGTCAGTCAGGAAGGCAATTGTGATATTTCAACCGAGAATGACCTTAGCAGTGGCGGTCATGAAAGATGATTGTTAAGCAAATAATTGCTGGACTCATGGTAATTGACCGTTAATTAACATAAAAATGTTTATCTCCTGGCTTCCGCGCATAGCCTGCAAGCCACTGATGCAGACCTTTGGAACATCTACATTTTAAAAAGTATAATAAATCCATTGAATATAGCCTACACCATCCCAATAAATCCATTATTTATTTTAGACAGGTCTAAAGAAACATGATATGTAGGAAATTTAGTTTATTTCCGAAGAACAGAATAGCATACTCTTGAGTTGTCCTTATGTTAGGCCCTGATATGGCTATGCCAAATGGATGTAGGCTACACTAGTTCATTTAGCAGATAAGATTTGTTTAGATTTCTTTGGCATTATTTTGTATTCATTTATAGTATGAAGAATACAATGAACATAGCCTAATAAAATAGAAAGGATATTTTCTCCAAATAATTTCCAAGGAAGTTTGCCCACACGGCTATTCTGTGTTGAACGGTTAACAAACATACAGATCCTCCCTATATACTTAATTTAGAGATATTTATGCAACTTTAGCTGTCATACAAATGTTGGACTATATGTTTAGGTGTTTTATATATTCCAAGGCTGCATGATGCAACTAATGATGATCTGAAAAAAGTTGCATGAACGGCATGAGCTCTGATTAGTTTCATGTGCATGCTGCACACACTTCATCAGTCTCTCATTCACAATTTGACAATTTCCCGGTGGCATCCCCATTATGTGGCTGTAATACCCCTAAAAATCCACGCCTTTTGCGGCCAAAGTGGCCGTTGTGCCCTTGGGCTGAATATAATAATTCTCCCAGCTGCCGTGCTCCGAATCACCTCTCACTCACATGGCTATCAGATATCTCAATTCTTATTCGCCAATGCCCGTCATGTGATTGCGTCCTTCTCGCAGCTAAGAAGTAGGCTACAAGTGAAGACGGACACATCCCTCTTATAGAATTCTGAGGTGCATATTGAAAATGTTAGAAGAACCGTCCACATTTTGCCTAACAAACAGCAAAAACACTAGCCTATGTTAATCTACTATCCCACATAGTACAACAGTTGACCTATTCTATTTGTCAACTTGTCCTGTGTGTAACAGGGTTATATTGGTGATTCCCCTTGCCACTTTATTGTTAAGCCAATGGGTTTTAGGTTTGAGTTTGTTTTGCCTTCACCTACTCAACATGGTATCTTATTGGCTGGTTTGCGTAGCTTGCTTACGAGGGGGGATGTTCCAGTTAGAATCGTCCCAGTGAACAAGCACCAAACCAGCGGTAAGTTGTTGGTTGCAAAGCACTATACATTAAAAGTGATTTTTATACTCTCAAGTGATAATTTAAATGTACAATTTATATCAAATTATTTGTAAATGTTATTCGATAAGATGCAGTGGTTTTTGGAGAATATTTGTTGTGCATTTTGTTGTAGAGAATTCCCGCCAGTATTAGCTAGCAACTTACTGTGTCTGGTGGGGGGGTTCATATATTTTGTACAGTGCGTGAGTGCAGAGTTGGATGGTGAGACGTGCATTGCATGACGTGCAATTTTGTGTCGTTCTTATCAGGTACATGGTTAAATATATTATATTGTATATTGTAATTGTATTATTTTGGTAACTGTCCCAGTGAACAAGCACCAAACCAGCGTGCGTGAGTGCAGAGTTGGATGGTGAGACGTGCATTGCATGACGTGCAATTTTGTGTCGTTCTTATCAGAATAAAGCTACATGACTGGTGCTACATGTTGGAGTTCCGTGTCGATGACTGATTGTACACAACGCAAGACGAGTACTGTTACATGTGTAATAAATAAATATTCTTAACATAAGCTGGGACAGTTGTGGGACGCGATAGATTCGAAATGAATACAACCACTCGCATCAACATTTTTTTTTAAAGCAACACTCGCAACATATTTTTTTTTAAAGCAATGAGGCTGGTGCAACAGATCAGAACATTCAGCTTAAAATGCTGATATACCATTAGACTATTTCTTCACATTTTATGAATGTTCCAAAATGCAATCAATTAGTGGGAAAACACTGTTCTGATTGCAAATGCAATTATACATGTCATGAAAATGATCTTCCCCAAACTTGAAACTCACGTGCCGCTTATGTATGCCAGTTACGCTCTACACCATTGTAAAGCGGATTAATTAACTTAACTACAGTGGCCAAATAACTTATTTTAAATTGTGACACAAACCTTATTAAAACATTTTTGCCTTTGGGCTAGGCTAAATAGTGCAACTATGATTTGAAAAAATCAACAACAAAAAAAGGCATGCACTCTTTCTTGCCTTGCTGGGCATCATTCACAAGTAATAATACATCATTCACAAGTGATAGGCTAATATTGTCAACCATGAGACTATTCTTAATTGTATGTCGTCTATTATAGTAAATAATATGTGTGAAATTAGTTTTGATTTAGAATGGACTATTATCATGCACCTGTCTTGGAACAGGTGTCACACCTGCTCCCGCTCTCCCCCTCATTAAACACACCTGTCACCATCGTTACGCGCATCAGAGCTCATTGGACTCAATGCACTTTTTGATGAAGCCGGTGACTGAGGTGGTATACTCCTCAATGCCATTGGAGGAATCCCGGAACATATTTCAGTCTGCTTAAACAGTCCTGTAGCATAGCATCAGCGCCATCTGACCACTTCTGTATTGAGCGAGTCACTGCTACTTCATGCTTTAGTTTTTGCCCGTAAGCAAGAATCAGGAGGATAGAATTATGGTCAGATTTGCCAAATGGGGGACGAGGGAGAGCTTTGTATGCGTCTCTGTGTGTGGAGTAAAGGTGGTCTAGAGTTTTTTTCCCTCTGGTTGCACGTTTCATGCTGGTATAAATTAGGTAAAACTGATTTAAGTTTGCCTGCATTAAAGTCCCCGGCCACTAGGAGCACCGCTTCTGGACGAGCATTTTCTTGTTTGCTTATGGCCTTATACAGCTCATTGAGTGCGGTCTTAGTGCCAGCATTGGTTTGTGGTGGTAAATAGACGGCTACGAATAATATACAGTTGAAGTCGGAAGTTTAAATACTCTTAGCTTGGAGTCATTAAAACTAGTTTTTCAACCACTCTACAAATTCCTTGTTAACAAACTATAGTTTGGCAAGTCGGTTAGGACATCTACTTTGTGCATGACACAAGTCATTTTTCCAACAATTGTTTACAGACAGATTATTTCACTTATAATTCACTGTATCACAATTCCAGTGGGTCAGAAGTTTACATACACTAAATTGACTGTGCCTTTTAACAGCTTGGAAATTCCATGTAATTCCTTGTAATTGCCTTAGAAGCTTCTGATAGGCTAATTAACATAATTTGAGACAGTTGGAGGTGTACCTGTGGATGTATTTCAAGGCCTACCTTCAAACTACACAAGTGGGTTGCCCCATGTTAATGGGGGCATGTTTGGCCTGCATATTCCTGTAGCTCCTTTGTCTTGCTCACATTGAGGGAGAGGTTGTTGTCCTGGCACCACACTGCCCGTTCTCTAATTTCCTCCATTTCTACACAGTCCCTTCTAGCCTTCTCTATTTAGAACAAATAAAAAAATAAAAATGCCCAAGGTCGTCAAGCTAGGCAAGATATTATCATCAAATATGTTTAAATGATTGATTAGACTGAACGAGATCAAAGGTAATTCAATAATCAATATTGTGTTGCACCTCTAAACCACAGAGCTCTTTTTACATGCACACAATATAGTTGGGTTGCCCCATTCTGTCCCTAGGGGTCCACTATCCTGGACCCTCCACCTCCAAATCAATCCTGCTTCAGAGTACAGGCCTTGGTGTAACGCTCATTCCTTCAATGATAAACGCAAATCCGACCATCACCCCTGGTGAGACAAAACCGCGACTCGTCGGTGAAGAGCACTTTTTGCCAGTCCTGTCTGGTCCAACGACGGTGGGTTTGTGCCCATAGCCAACGTTGTTGCCGATGATGTCTGGTGAGGACCTGCCTTACAACAGGCCTACAAGCCCTCAGTCCAGCCTCTCTCAGCCTATTGCGTACAGTCTGAGCACTGATGGAGGGATTGTTCGTTCCTGGTGTAACTTGGGCAGTTGTTGCCATCCTGTACCTGTCCCGCAGGTGTGATGTTCGGATGTACCGATCCTGTGCAGGTGTTGTTACACGTGGTCTGCCACTGCGAGGACGATAAGCTGTCCGTCCTGTCTCCCTGTAGCGCTGTCATATGCGTCTCACAGTACAGATGTTGCAATTTATTGCCCTAGCCACATCTGCAGTCCTCATGCCTCCTTGCAGCATGCCTAAGGCACGTTCACGCAGATGAGCAGGGACCCTGGGCGTCTTTCTTTTGGTGTTTTTCAGAGTCAGTAGAAAGGCCTCTTTAGTGTCCTAAGTTTTCATAACTTAGACCTTAATTGCCTACCGTCTGTAAGCTGTTAGGGTCTTAACGACCATTCCACAGGTGCGTGTTCATTAATTGTTTATGATTCATTGAACAAGCATGGGAAACAGTGTTTAAACCCTTTACAATGAAGATCTGTGAAGTTATTTGGATTTTTACGAATTTTCTTTGAAAGACAGAGTCCTGAAAAAGGGACGTTTCTTTTTTTGCTGAGTTTAGTATTCATTATGATCTTACCTTTTGCAAATTCTTAGTCTGGATTGTTCTCTTGGGTCAAGAGGACCATGTACATTAATGAAATATGATTAGTACTGTAAATCCATATGTACATGTAGGCTATAAGCTAGCTAGCTAGCACTGTAGTAGTGCCTAATATAGAATAGCCTACTTGTATCTAATGTTATAGATTAACTTAATGATGATGAGCTCCTACATGTGCTCCAGTAAAGTTGCCCTCCAGGGGTGGCCACTGCTCCAGCCACATCTGGAACTCCAAGACAGACAGACAGACAGACATACAGTCTGAGAGCTGGGCAAAATAGACAAATGCAAAACTAATATTGATATTCATGTGTGGTTGGCCGTAGCAAACTACAGTATCTGCTTTAGTTTTCTAGATGATCGATCTCACCCTCACGAAAAGGCACTATGGGATTAATATAAAAGAGTATTATATAAATATATTTTTTTAAACGTATAGTATTCTTGTTGTGAATTCAGACATACTATAGAATAACTATAGCAATCTTATAGTAATAATATAGCAATAACTATAGCAATATTATAGTGATCCTATAAGATTACTATAGAAGAATATTATAGAAATATCACAGAAAAACTTTTTTCAAATTCTATAGTATTCTTATTGTAAATTCAGACATAACTATAGTTATTCTACACTATCTTAAAGGAATACTATAACATCTTCTTATAGTGATACTATAGCAATAACTAATATTATACATTACTATACCAATATACAAAGATATACTAATGGTATATCTTATGGTAATATTAAAACAATCTTATAGTGATACTACAGCAATAACTACAGTAGACTTTTGAAATGTTTTTGTTCAGTGTACATTAAGAAGTTGACAGATACACGAGGACATCATATTTGAAAGATTATCAATTTTAATACTTTTTCACATAGTTAACAAATCAAAAGTTAGGCCTTAGCCTCCAAGTTACTCCCTTTGAGTAAAAGAAAGCAGTTTTAAACCTAAATCTTGAACTTCTTAAGCAATTTCGATTCAAGCTTCAATTAAATTATTTTAAAGACATCCTTCTCCTCCATCTGGTTTCGCCTCAATAAAAGGCTGTGGAGAAAAAGAAGAGAGGGTTTTAACAAATTTGCTTTGAGTACAGAATAGTCTGCCCAACCCCAAATTAATCAACAGTCTTGGCACAAACTAATAGACCTGAGATCAGGTTACACACATAAATTCACACTTGTAATAATTAAATAATTAAATTAAATAAACTACAAAACCCCTTTTTGGCATTCAAATGTTTTCCTGTCAACGAAGAGACGGCCATCACCTCTCTGGGAAACAGAGCTGTCATGAGCTCAGAAATGCACCTTGATGGTTCCTTGCTCAGTCGAGTGATAATGTTCACCTGGAGTTTAACACCCTCTGCCAGTTCCACCTGTAAAACATCATAAAACATTAACTTTAATAAAAGACATACGCAAGTTACACATGATTTTGCTATTTGCAGAGAGAGTACTGTAGTAGTTATCAACAATGTGTATTCAAACTTTCCTTTGTGATGGACAGAAACATAGTTTTTTTTTTGCATGATATTAGAATATTTCAAACATTACTATCTGAAATCAATACAGTATTTTAATATTAGTATTTGCTATGACTTCCAGTTTGTGTGCACCTGTTCTAAAAAATAAAACTTGTCTTGTTAGGGCAATCATCTCCCCAGCATGTCTTTAATAGGGGTGTGTCGAGTATTCGGACAAAACCATTTTTGCTACCGATATTAGGACTTTGCAGAACACACACATGAATAGATTATTAACATCACCATCCGGGATTATAAAAAGTTTCTGAAAACAGAATTTCTCGAGTCGACTGCAAATTTAACAAAACATTGTTTTTGACATTGTCACGTCGTCGCCATTGATGATGGTTGTAGTCCTATCCCCAGCACTAGTGGTAACTATACAACTATTATCTAATTCTTTCTCTCTGTCTCCTTCGCTTTGTCACTCTCCCCTTCTATCTTTCTCCCCCGTTTCTAAGTACAGTATATTAGAATTGAGTTTTGGACTTAGTCAAACATATGTTCTCTGCCATCCTCTCAGATTCATGCTCAGATAAATGCTTTGTTCATAAAGTATTATCTTGAAATGGAAACTGCTGTGTTTCCTTGTTTAATGTTTTCATCAACTATGTTAAATGGGTGGTTCATCAAAAAATATGTTTAATCTCACTAGAACATTTTCCTAGGCATTAGCCTTCACCAGAGACAGTATTTAGTTTAGCTCATCAGCAAATTCTACTTCTCCCTCTCCCATAGAAACCCAATTTAAAGTCAAAGTTGATCGTCAATACCTTCAAAAGACACCAAAGGTGCCTCCAATCACTGCAATAACCCTTGCAGTTAAAATCTCGATAAGATTACTTTGGTAAAATATTTACCTAGCCTAATATTTCCCAATGATATCGGTCATTTTTTTATTAAAATCCAGGAAGTCATTAATTCGCACCGAGCCGCGACTTAGGTCAGAGTGAGAACTTACATACAAATCTTTGAATCAAGAGGAAGAGGATCAACCAAATGACACAAACTGAAGAAAGCATTACCTCTAGCAGGACGATTTTTGTAACATGTTTTAACTTCTTGGTGGCAGTATTTTCATGTCCGGATGAAATGCATGCCCAAATTCAACTGCCTGCTACTCATCCCCAGAAGATAAGATATGTATATTATTAGTAGATTTGGATAGAAAAAACTCTGAAGTTTCTAAAACTGTTTGAATCATGTTTGTGAGTTTAACATAACTTATTTAGCAGGTGAAACCCCGAGGACAAACCATTCAGAATTTTCTTTTTGATGTCACTCTCTTTTCAATGTGCTTTCATTGGGATTCCAGATTTCTGAGGGACCTTCTTGCAGTTCCTATCGCTTCCACTGGATGTCAACAGTCTTTAGAAATTGGTTGAGGTTATTCCTTTGTGTAATGAAGAAGTACGGCCATCTTGAACGAGGGTCACTTGAAGTGTACTGATAGAGGCGCGTGACCAGCAAGCATGCTTGTTTGTTTTCTTCCTGTATTGAACACAGATCATCCCGTCTTCAATTTTATCGATTATTCACGTTAAAAAATACCTAAAGTTGTATTAAAAAAGTAGTTTGAAATGTTTTGGCAAAGTTTACAGGTAACTTTTGAGATATTTTGTAGTCACGTTGAGCAAGTTGGATACAGTGTTTTTCTGGATCAAACGCGCCAAAGAAATTGACATTTTGGATATATATCAACGGAATTAATCGAACAAAAGGACCATTTGTGATGTTTATGGGACATATTGGAGTGCCAACAAAAGAAGCTCATCAAAGGCATTAATTATATTTTTATATCTGCGTTTTGTGTCGCGCCTGCAGGTTTGAAATATGGTTTCTCTTTCTTTACGGAGGTGCTATCCTCAGATAATAGCATCGTTTGCTTTCGCCGAAAAGTATTTTTGAAATCTGACATGTTTGTTGGCTGGATTCACAACAAGTGTAGCTTTAATTTGTTCTCTTGCATGCGTGATTTAATGAAAGTTAGATTTTTAAAGTAATTTATTTGAATTTGGCCCTCTGCATTTTCCCTGGCTTTTGGCCAGGTGGGACGCTAACGTCCCACATAACCCAGAGAGGTTAAAGCAAAACAGATTGTTTTGGGGCAAGTCAATGACGAGACAACATTTGTTGCATAAGTGAGGATAAATACATATCGTTTTTCATACAATCGTAAATGTCGGATTTTGAAATAAAATTGTTGAAGTCTAAATACTGATCCAACTAACCTAAACTTTCTGGTAAAAACTCATGCCTAGACAAATGTTCTAATGAGGTTAAAAGTATTTTTCTATAAACCACCCCTTTAAGTAAGTAAATGCATTTGAATTATAAAACCACTCTCGTGGTCCTTTCCGCCACGACTCAAGTAGTTTGCTTGCTGTACTCCCATTAGATAGTTTTAGTAGTTAACGAGAAATAGTTGTGTGAGTATTTTTCTGCTTGCTGTATTTTTACAAGGTTAATACACCTGCTTTTGTATTCAAATTGTGACTAGTTTGCATCCCCGCTTTACAGCTCAAGGTTTGAAGTCACCCTATCATAATGTCTGGTAGGGTTGTGATGGCTATGTCTTGGAGTGCTGTTTTGGGGGGTTGGAGGAAGGGTGTGGATTCACCAGCCATGATGTCTGGGAACACACAGTGTGACAGACAGTTAAAGAGATTTAATACAGATCCATTCAACCACGGTAGACAGTAGAGTTAAGTTGTCTGCGGTTTTTCTTCTCACTGTTACTTTTTCACTGTTATAATTTGCATGAGTTATGTTACGGGTCTCCCCCCCCATCTTCCCCTCCATCCTGACTAGTCTCCCAGTCTCTGCCGTTGAAAAACATCCCCTCAGCATGATGCTGCCACTACCATGCTTCACCGTAGGTATGATGCCAGGTTTCCTTCAGAAGTGACGCTTGGCATTCAGGCCAAAGAGTTCAATCTTGGTTTCATCAGACCAGAGATTCTGGTTTATCATGGTCTGAGAGTCCTTTAGGTGCCTTTTGGCAAACTCCAAGCGGGTTGTCATGTGCCTTTTACTGAGGAGTGGCTTCCGTTTGGCCACTCTACCATAAAGGCCTGATTGGTGGTGCTGCAGAGATGGTTGTTCTTCTGGAAGGTTCTCCCATCTCCACAGAGGACCTCTGGAGCTCTCAGCGTGACCATTGGGTTCTTGGTCACAATTTCGAATCTCATAGCAAATTAATGAGGGATTTTTAAAAATATACATATAATTGTTATATATATATATATATACTGTATATATATATACATACACACACACACACATTTGCAAAAATTATTAAACCTATTTTCACTTCGTCATTATGGGGTATTGTATGTAGATTGTGTGTGTATATATATATATATACAAATTATATTATATTTTAGAATAAGGCTGTAACGTGGGCTATGCATCCCTCCTATGTGCTGCTTCTAATCTGCATCTTTATTGCTGTGTGAACATTCAGATGTATTTAGCCAACATCTATTTAGGCATATTAAAACACTGATCACGAGAATCGACCTATCCCGACTATCAACTGTCAATTTACGGATATGATTACAAATATAAGTATGGCCATTTCGGGACACCCATAGTTAGGAAGTTATCTTTCTTGTAATAAGGAAATAATGGATTATTTTGTTTTAATTAGTTATGTAGTTATTTCGTAATAATGAGTTCCAGAAATATGCAATGTCTGGCTTTTTTTTTTATGTGTGCAAAAAATGACAAGTTAAATTAATGCCATTGCCTCATCTCTGGTCTGAGTTATTAAGAAACTGCAGACTGGGGCGACTGCCCGTCTCTAATGAAATGTGCCCAACTAGAATCCTCAAGGGTGAAATGTTGCACAGAATGAGCCAGTCAATGTTGAAGAAATAAGGTGAAAAGCTGATCGTGTGAAAGACAACCTTCGACCTGTACTGTACAAATTGTGTTGCATTGACCCCCTGTATTTATTGCTTACCAAATGACACAATCGTTCATATTTCGGACTGGTGAACATTACAGAGAATCCATACGCAAACAGATACTTCACATTGACAACATTTTTCTGACTTATCTATGATCTTCAAAAAGTTGTGATCTCTCATATCAACAACAAAATATCTGACCGGTTTTCTTTTTAAAGCAGAAGGAACTCTTCCCAATTATCACTTCCTTGAGCCCAATATGCTTATTCGTCCTCCTCTGGAGTTGTCTCTTCAGTTCCTCTCTCTATCCATTGTTCTCTGTCTTTGTGGGGTTTCTTTAGGACAGTGGCTATTTTATTTAGGAGGAAGAACGTAAACAGCGCAGAATCGCATTAGTGGAAACCAAGACTGTTCTCAGGGCAGGCCTGGTTATAACAGGGAACATTTTAGCTAACCCTTTTCATAACCTTAACCTAACTATCCTAACCTGCCATGTTAATTACCTACCTTCAGTGTCAGCCCCGGACAACTAGATTAATGTATGTGGGCAATTCCATGCCAGGATGGCCCAAATATATTTGAGGTTTTGGATCTTCCTGAAATTCATTCCCATAGAAAGGTCCTTTTGGGGAAGAATGTTTGGCATACATTTGAAGTCAATATGATTATTGAGAAATTGTATTGAAGTTGTGAAATGTGTGTCATTTTGGCCTTGCTCAGGCCTTCTTTAAGACACTTAAATTTGTCTGTAAATGCTACTACGCCAGATTTGTTGTCATCTTAAATGTTACCGTTGTTTGAAATATAAGTAGTGTTTAGATTAAGCGTTCAATTCATTTACATGAATTTATGGATCATTTAAAATATTAATTAACTCAAGTGTTTTTAGACATATTGTTTGTAATGCTATGCTCTTCAAACATGTCAAATTTCCATAGCTCTCACTTCAAAAGTAGCAGAGAGCCCACTGGAAATGTGATTTATTTATAGAATATCTTTACAACAATATGTCTAATAATTAAGAACATCAAAAAGGGTACTTTTGAGATATTTATGTTCATATTTTTCTTTGTCCATAAATTCATGCAAAAAGGTGTATTCTTAACCTAAACACTTCTCGTATTTCAGAACACACGGTAAGTTTTATGGCTTTTTAGCATCTACAGACTTTGGAGAAGGCCTGGGTATGGCCAAAATGTCAAACATTTCACAACTTTAATCATTATTTTTAAGTAATTATTTTGGATACAAATTTCGAAGATATGCCAGACATGCTTGCCCAAAATGACCTGTTTGGGCTATCCTTGCACTGTGGAATTGCCCATATATGGCCACGGCCAAGACAAATGGCATGACCTATGCAAGTGTGAAGATATCCTTCAGAATGTGATTTGCACAATGACTGTATATATGAAGGATTTGCCTATCATTCATCCAACCTTGCTGATGAAAGGTAACTATGGTTCACGTGGTGGCACATGTTGTCCAAATGGGCCAGGGAAGGGCAGCCACCTGTATTGAGGAAGTGAGTGATTTGATTAACACTGCAGACTCATCATTTTAACAAAAGTGGAAGGAAATAATGAAACATCTCCACCCTGACTACTTTAGGTCAAGTGGAAGGAACTTCAGTGCATAGGCCGACTATGTCATTTTTCTCAGACATGTTTATCCTCCAACATTCATGTTTTTTTCTTGGATGGTAATCTAATTTTCTTTTACGGTAATATGACATTTCTATTAGGAAGTGTGATATTGATTATAATATTATTATCATTAGACAAAGCTTCACCCAGCTGCAGATAACCCACATGTATGGGATCCAGGGTAAAACAAGGACGTGTTTTGGCTTTCCCCTCTACGAAAAACATCTGCCATTCAAGGATTCATTATTTAACTAAACAAAGATTAAAGTAGTTCAGAAATGTCCTTTGTTCATTGTTTTATATACGCAGAGGACTATCACAGGCTGTTTCTGATATAAAGTAGCTGATCAGGGACAGTTTCTAATCCGAAGTGATAGGCGCTGACAAACACCCCACCCAGAAGTCCTTGCCTAGCCTCTTGTTTTGGGATGCATGTCCTTGTGTCTGTTGAAGTTTCGGTCTCTTGGCTGCAGTGCTGCAACTAATGGCCCTTTTCCAAATACCATGCTTACCTCACAGAGTACGACGTTTCAAGTAAGACCCAAGTGAAGACTGTGTTGAAGTAACCATGTTTATTACAGGGGCAGGCAAACGACATGTTATGGCAGGCAGGGGTCGATAATCCAGAGTAGGGGCAAAGGGTACAGGACGGCAGTCAGGGTCAAGGGCAGGCAGAGTGGTCATGCAGGCGGGCTCAGAGTTAGGACAGGCAAGGGTCAAAACCAGGACTGCTAGGGAAAGCGCGACTGGGGGAAAAGCAGGAGCTGAGAGAAACCACTGGTTGACTTGAACGAACAAGACAAATTGGCCACAGACAAACAGAGAGCAAGTATAAGTACCCAGGGGATAATGGGGAAGATGGGTGACACCTGGAGGGGGGGTGGAGACAAGCACAAGGACAGGTGAAACAGATCAGGGCGTGACGCAGAGAGTGAGGTGTGTATCTTGTGCACTAGAGAGACTTTCATTCCCCAAAGCTTGCAGCAGGGGGCGATGAAATACCACATTTGAATTACCCCCAAGTTTACCCCCGAAGGTTGAATTAACTGCATCTGAAGATGTCATGAAGGATAGGACTTTTTCAAACAGGTAATCCTCTGTTAGTGGTGGGAATGTGGGTCTTTTGACACACACATTATGTCTATCAGACTTTCTCCCCTCTAGTACTTCACTATTTGTATAGATCATATCTGCTGGCTGGGAGTAATGACAAGATATACCTTCACCTTTCACAGTCTTTGAAGCATCCTGAAATAGTTCACTATGGCTGGGGTAGCAGTCTACTGTGCATGGGACATTGGTAGCCAGTCTAGAGTCTAACACGTTCCATGATATCATGGTTGCGGCCTGGATAGACTTCAATGGACAGAAATTGGTCGAAATGCTGACCATTGGTTACACTTGAGCTCTCCTGCCGCATGGAGTTTCATCCATGGAACCCTGACTAACATACTTAAGATACTGATGAATGGACGTTTGCCTAGTGTGGACATTGTGTGCTTTAAAGGCATGAAATGGAAGAGCATCTCTGTATTGAATCCTTTATGAAGTGGGTCATGTACTTACCTATATAGAAAATAATAATGAAAATCAACTAAGAATCTTATATGGCAGAAGATCATTTGTACAAAATGTGTCTTAAGATTTTTTGATGTTTTTTTTCCTTATATGTCAGTTTTGTATTTCTGTATGTGTTAACTTATGTATTTTGTGACTAACACACTTGAATACATGATTGTTGTGATTTCCCTACATAGATATGGTATTACATATGAGACAAAATACACTACATGGCCAATAGTATGTGAACACCTGCTCATCGAACATCTCATTCCAAACTCATGGGCATTAATATGGAGTTGGTCCCCCCTTTGCTGCTATAACAGCCTCCACTCTACTGGGAAGGCTTTGATTTGGGGACATTGGTGCAGGGACTCACTTCCATTTAGCCACTAAGCCTGGCTCACAGTCGGCATTCCAGTTCATCCCAAAGGTGTTCGATGGACTTAGGGTCTGGGCTCTGTGCAGGCCAGTCAAGTTCTTCCACACCGATCTCGACAAACCATTTCTGTATGGACCTTGTTTTATGTACGGGGGCATTGTCAAGCTGAAACAGGAAAGGGCCTTCCCCAAACTGTTGCCACAAAGTTGGAAGCATAGAATCGTCTAGAATATCATTGTATGCTGTAGCGTTAAGATTTCCCTTCACTGGAACTAAGGAGCTTGAACCATGAAAAACAGCCGCAGACCATTATTCCTCCTCCACCAAACTTAACAATTGGCACTATGCATTGGGGCAGGTAGCGTTCTTCTGCCAGATGGTGAAGCTTAATTCATCACTCCAGAGAACGCGTTTCCACTGCTCAAGAGTCCAAAGGCGACAAGCTTTACACCATTCCATCTGTCACTTGGCATTGCCCATGGTGATCTTAGGCTTGTGTGCGGCTGCTCGGCCATGGAAACCCATTTCAGCTCCCGACAAACAGTTATTCTGAAACTTGGTAGTGAGCGTTGCAACCGAGGACAGACCATTTTTACGCGGTACGCGTTTCAGCACTCAGCGGCCCCATTCTGTGAGCTTGTGTAGCCTACCACTCTGTGGCTGAGCAGTTGTTGCTCCTAGACGTTTCCACTTCACAATAACAGCACTTACAGTTGACCTAGGCAGCTCTGGCAGGGCAGAAATTTTACAAACTGACTTGTTGAAAAGGTGGCATCCTATGACGGTGCCACGTTGAGAGTCACCGAACTCATCAGTAAGGCCATTCTGCTGCCAATGTTTGTCTATGGAGATTGCATGGCTGTGTGCTCGATTTTATACACTGGTCATCAATGGGTGTGGCTGAAATAACCAAATCCAATAATTTCAAACGGTGTCCACATACTTTTGTGTATATAGTGTATAAGAATTATGAGTCATCTATGAATATTGTAAGAAAAGTGCATGTTCTGACAATGTAACCTCTACAAAATAAATGTTTTCCTATTAGGTTTCATATTGTTTTTCTAAGTCAACATATACAAACCCATGACAATTACGATTAGAAACATATAGCATATATACAGTACTAGTCATGTTTTTTTGTTTAGCACTTTTTTGGTCACTACATGATTCCATTTGTGTTATTATATAGTTTTGATGTCTTCACTATTATTCTGCAGTGTAAAAAATAGTAAAAATAAATAATAACCCTTGAATGAGTAGGTGTGTTTAAACTTTTGACTGGTAATGTATACAGGGCATTCGGAACGTATTCAGACCCCTTGACTTTTTCCACATTTTGTTACATTACAGCCTTATTCTAAACGGGATTTATAAAAACATACTCATCAATCTACACGCAATACTCCACAATGACAAAACAAAAACACTTTTTGCAAATTATTATTTAAAAAAATCTGAAATACCTTATTTACATATGTATTCAGAACCTTTGCTATGAGACTCAAAATTGAGCTCAGGTGCATCCTGTTTCCATTTATCATCTTTGAGATATTTCTACAACTTGACTGGAGACCACCTGTGGTAAATTCAATTGATTGGACATGATATGGAAAGGCACACCTATCTATATAAGGTCCAGTGCATGTCAGAGCAAAAACCAAGCCATGAGGTCGAAAGAATTGTCCGTAGTGCTCCGAGACAAGATTGTGTCAAAGCACAGACCTTTGGCAGGGTACCAACATTTCTGCAGCATTGAAGGTCCCCAAGAACACAGTGGCCTCCATCATTCATGAATGGAAGACGTTTGGAACCACCCAGACTCTTCCTAGAGCTGGCTGCCTGGCCAAATTTAGCAATCGGGGGGAGAAGGGCCTTGGTCAGGTAGGTGACCAAGAACCCGATGGTCATTCTGACAGAGCTCCAGAGTTCATCTGTGTACAGCACCATAAAAGCCTAACGGAAGCCAAAAGGCACATGACAGCCCGTTTGGAGTTTGCCAAATGGCACCAAAGGACTCAGACCATGAGAAACAAGATTCTCATGTCTGATGAAACCAAGATTGAACTCTCGTCTGAATGTCAAGCATCACTTCTGGTGGAAACCCGGCACAATCCCTATGGTGAAGCACGGTGATGGCAACATCATGCTGTGAGGATGTTTTTCAACGGCAGGGACTGGGAAACTTGTCAGGATCACATCAAATATTGTTTTTCACATGCGCCGAATACAACAGGAGTAAGTAGACCTTACAGTGAAATGCTTACTTACAAGCCCTGAATCAACAATGCAGTTAAGAAAATACCCCCCAAAAATAAGAGAAGAATAACAAATGCTTAAATAGCAGCAGTAAATAACAATAGTGGGTTATATACAGTGGGGCAAAAAAAGTATTTAGTCAGCCACCAATTGTGCAAGTTCTCCCACTTAAAAAGATGAGAGAGGCCTGTAATTTTCATATATATATACCGTTTTAATGGTAATCTTGTTGTTAATCCCACCTCAGTGTCCGATTTCAAATAGGCTTTACAGCGAAAGCACCACAAATTATTATGTTAGGTCACCACCAAGCCACAGAAAAACACAGCAATTTTTTTCCAGCCAAAGAGAGGAGTTTCAAAAAGCAGAAATAGAGATCAAATGAATCACTAACCTTTGATGATCTTCATCAGATGACACTCATAGGACTTCATGTTACACAATACATGTATGTTTTGTTTGATAAAGTTCACATTTATCAAAATATGAGTTTACATTGGCGCATGACATTCACTAGTTCCAAAAACATCCAGTGATTTTGCATAGCCACATCATTCAACAAAAATACTCATCATAAATGTAGATGATAATACAAGTTATACACATGGAATTATAGATATACCTCTCCTTAATGCAACCGCTGTGTCTGATTTCAAAAAAACTTTACGGAATAAACAAACAATGCAATAATCTGAGAAGGCGCTCAGAAGAATAAGTCACAATAGCCGCAATGTTGGCATCAACATAAACAAGAAATGACATGATAAATATTCCCTTACCTTTGATGATCTACATCAGAAAGCACTCCAGGAATCCCAGGTCCACAATAAATGTTTGTTTTGTTCGATAATGTCCGTTATTCATGTCCAAATACCTTCTTTTGTTAGCGCGTTTTGGTATACATATCCAAACGCTCATTCTGGTCACCGTTATGTCGGACAAAAACTTCAAAAAGTTAAATTACAGGTCGAAGAAACATTTCAAACTATGTACAGAATCAATCATTAGGATGTTAACATATAGCTTCAATAAAGTTGCAACCGGAGTATTATTTTGTGTCTTGATGAGCAATGGAACGCAAGTGGATACCATGAGGAATGCACGTGATCAGAAAATGGCTGACTGCCAGTCACCTGATAGATTCTGCTCTCATTGAGTCCCACAACACAGTAGAAGTCTCATTGAAATTTCTATAGATGGTTGACATCTAGTGGAACTCCTAGGCAGTGCAACATCATTAACATCTCAAGGGGATTTCATTGGGGACTGCAGTGAATACATAGAAAACTCAGATTTCTCACTTCCTGCTTTGATTTTTCCTCAGGATTTTGCCTGCCATATGAGTTCTGTTATACTCACATACATCATTCAAACAGTTTTAGAAACTTTAGAGTATTTTCTATCCAATACTAATAATAATATGCATGTATTAGCAGCTGAGACTGAGGAGCAGGCCATTTACTTTGGGCAACTTATTCATCCAAGCTACTCAATACTGCCCCCCAGCCATAAGAAGTTAAGGTCTCTTATGTCTCTTGGTAGATTGGCCTTATACAACACTGTAGCTTGTCCAAAACAGTAAAATATGTTGGTATTACCACAGGATCAACTAGTAGTCTCTTTCTATATATATATAATACCAACATATTTTACTGTTTTGGACAAGCTACAGTGTTGGACAAGCTACAGTGTTGTATATATATATATATATATATATATGAGAGCACCTAACAGAGTAAAGCCTTCATATGATAACATTATTGGCATGTTTTTTAATGAGTTGTTGGTAATGATTAGATTGTCAGTGATGCAGAAATGACAAACCAAACACAGGATCAATAGCAGCCACTTTCACATGGGCCCAGGTGAGTGATGTTGAGCTAATTGAATAATGTTTGACATTGATTAATCAAAGTGAACTGACTTATTTAACTTAAGATGTAGAAAAAGTAATGACAAAATGCACACCACTGTAAACACACTTCCCCTCCCTCTCTCTCTCCATTCTAATTTTTGTTTCTATCATGTGTGTTGTGGCTTTCTTTCTCTTTTGTGCAAAGTACAGTAGACCAGGGCAAGGTTATAATGCAGTAATGGAAAACTAAAATCAAACTGTACCTACATAATTAAACTTCTAATATTGTTTCCTACCACTTGTAGGACAAGGTCCCACAAGAAACAGAGGATACTGGGATGCCCACTCATATGGACTTACAGAAGACCGAAGTCGCATCTTGATTCTCTACTTTGCTTTCAGACACGACGCTACTGGTGTGTTGGTGGAAGACCTGCTGACACTTCTACGGTTACATTCTGCTGGGACAAGTGCAGGTCCAGCAAGCATGTATGTTTTTGAAAAACTGGCTGGTATTGTAGATCAACATGAACGTCATCATTACTGCAGAGAATGTAAACAGTACCTTGGCAATTCACAAACTAAAGTAGAAACACTCACGTGTGTCCTGTTCCTCATCTGTAACAGTGAAAGACAGTTTTGAGGAAGGACATTTCTTTATCAATGTCCCATTGAAGGATCAACTGAAATTTCTTCTTGACAATCAGGGTATGCATGATCTACAGTATGTTTACGTGCTGATGACAGTGGTCGTGTCTTTGGCTATGCCGGATTAAGTGATATGACATGCTATTCTATAAAATAATTTCTCCGTAATTAATATCACCTGATTGAGCAAACCATGTAAATGTAATTAACTATAAAATAATATTTATAGAGCTGTTATCTTCCGAATATACTCTTAAAGACCTAGTAATGTTTTACATCAATAGCAGTCCATATTAATCATCAGCTTAATTCAGTCTCATCTGAAAGTTGTAAATTCTTGGTTATCTTCACGAACCCCGGCTAACAAGTTGAATCAGCAATTCAAAATTGGGTTTAATTATTTATTTACTAAATACCTAACTAATCACACAGAATTACATATACAAAGAATGAATTATACCTTGATTACAAATTACATCATAAAGGAAAACGTCCCTAGCGGGTTGAACAGATATGACAGCTGGTTACACAAAAGAAAAGGGCTGGGTTTGAGTGAAAGAGCGGGAAGACTGAGGACCAAAGGAAGAAGCTGTGCTATTGTAAATACAGTATTTTATGCATTCTAAATTACAGCCCATTTGGAAAAGGAAAATGCAATACATTTTTACTCTGAGCTGTGCTTCGGTAGGTTGGTGGTAGATGGAAGGCCGTGTTGCCAAACCGAGTCCTTTGTCCTTTGAAGAATGTCTCTGGTGGTCAATTGGATACGTTGTAGTAATGTCGTTGTGTGATAGACAGGATACTCTGTCTGTTCCTTCCTAACCCTCGTTTGCAGCTGCTGTTGCTAACTCAACGGCTAGGAGGTATCCCTTCTGTAGTGAATAAGAGTTCAAAGTTTATACCATTCGCAACCAAAGCTCACGCTGATGTTGGCTTTGTTCTGTAGTTATTATCTGAACCATTCTGACATCGGACCGTCGTCCTCACATCCTCGGAACAGGAGGTTACATTTTCTTCAAGGGCTTTTATAGTTGAGGGAGAAAAGGGGTGTGTTTCATAGTTTTCAACCTATGTCTCTTCACGTGGGCAGGCCACTGAGTCGGGCCTAATACACTCATGAAAACCCAATTCTCACATTTTAGAAGCTAAAATCACATTTCATCCCATCAAGAATAATTTCATATTCAAACATTTAAATTGAACAACAATTCCATGTGAATCTGATAACTCTGATGTGTAGACTTTACACTGTAGAGTTTGTCATCTTATCATTGATGAGAATGTCTCAGATGACAACCGAACTGACATCATATTCATTAAGTACCACTGCATATGTTCAATTGGTCGGAGTACCAGAATATAGTTCATTTCCCCTCACCTGATGTTCCCAGAATCTCTATGTTAACCAAGGGGTGTTCAAATATAACATCAGTAGGGTAGAGAGAGGAAAAAGGGGGAGAGGTATTTATGACTGTCATAAACCTACCCCCAGGCCAACGTCATGACACAGACATGTAATACGTGACATAGAGGATGGCACTTTACATCAGCCCTTGAAGGCAAACTGTGATGATGATGTCTTGTCCCTTACATTTAATTGTGATTGTGTACCAGTCGTTCAGTCCTCCAAATTCAGTATTTCGCCAGTACTGTGTTGTCATTAAGACACTCCCAGAAAGTAAAGATAAGCATGTGCTTTTGTGCGACTTGTGGTTTGGATCCAAAAAGCCAGATGTGACCTTTTGTGGAGGAATGTGCCACTCTTTTACAGACTTGCTTTGAGTGGCAGCATCCCAGTGAACAGTCATGTAGACACGTGAAGGTGTTACGCCCTGACCTTAGAGAGCCTTTTTATTTCTCTATTTGGTTAGGTCAGGGTGTGATTTGGGTGGGCATTCTAGTTTGTCTGTTTCTTTGTTGGCCGGGTATGGTTCCCAATCAGAGGCAGCTGTCTATCGTTGTCTCTGATTGGGAATCATACTTAGGCAGCTTTTTTCCCACCTGTGTTTGTGGGTAATTATTTATTTTCTGTGAGTGTTTGTGTGCGCCACGGTTGCATCACGGGCGGTTTCTGTTTACCTGTTTTTTTTGTGAAGGTTTCACTCCTATTAAAGATGTGGAATTACATGCACGCTGCGCCTTGGCTCATTTATGACAGGGAGTTTGAAGACAGTCAACGTGACAGAAGGTGCACACATTATGTTGTGTTTGTGATGCATTAGCAAGACCATTACTACAGAACTTCAAACTATTTCATGGAGATTATGGTTGTGGACTATGCCTTCACCCTGGGCTGCAACACACAAGGGAATTGGAATGTTTAGATGAGAAACCGAACAACAGAACCACTGTGAAGTTAGGAGAAATAGCTGCGACATAAGGGCAGACTATTGCGCATAAAGGACTCATTTGCCATTTTAGGTTTACCAAAGTTTGATTTGATCAATGGAATGGTCCCTGACTACATGCACTGTGTGTTTCTTGGAGTGTGCAGACAGATTGGCACTTTTTGAATTGATTCCAAGAGCTAAGCACAGCCATGGTACAGCTATGGTACATTTGTACACAAACCCAAAGAATTGACATACACCCTCTGTCTATAAAACCTCCAATGAGTTCCAAGATCAGTAACTGTAAAAACAGTCAGCTCATCTCCTATTCAAGACCCCCAAATTATTTTAGTTTTCTTATTGGAATAAGGTCATGCCAATCATCATTATTTTATTAGCCAGTCAGTAGTCTCTATTCACAGGAGTTAGGGTAGGACCCCACCAGGCAGGGCCTTATTCAGTCAGTAGTTTTCCATCCTGATGACCAACTCTTTTTTTTACCCCTCCTGCTCATTCTACCTCCTGGGGAATATTTTTTTTCTGATGTTTGATTGTGTGTGCAGCTAAATGTAAGTGCCTACATCTTTATGTCTTGTTTTTTGGAGCTAAATAGTGTCTGTTATAAATATGTACCATATGCATACTCCTGCTATCATTAATGTTAGCATTAGTATTGCAATCCAAATGCATTACTATTTAGCATGCTTATTTGTGATTAGCATTTGTTAGCATTTCTCTGTGGTGCTAGGCATAATAATACATAGATATGTATACATTATTTGTGCATCTAGCATGTGTTTGGGTCCACAAAGACTGTTTAGTTTGTTGACATGTAAATAGGCATATTTTCCCAAATTGTGCTATATACAGAACCACATTTAGTATCAGAGATAGTGGTGTTGTATGTGTGTGCATTAAAAACCTTGAACTGGAAGCAATGCTTCCTCATGTTCTGGACGGACACATTGGTGGTTGCTACCGGCCTTAACCCAGCACCTAAGTTTCCTATCCTTATTTATTTTTGGTCCTTCGAATTCCTATAAAAAAACATACACCGGTGTACAAAACATTAAGGACACCTGCTCTTTCCATGCCATGGACTGACCAGATGAATGCAGGTGGAAGCTATGATCCCTTATTGATGTCACTTGTGAAATCCACTTCAATCAGTGTAAATTAAGGGGAGGAGACAGGTTAAATAAGGATGTTTAAGCCTTGAGACATGGATTATGTATTTGTGCCATTCAGAGGGTGAATGGGCAAGGCCAAAAATGTAAGTGCCTTTGAACGGGGTATGGTAGTAGGTGCCAGGCGCACCGGTTTGTGTCAAGATCTGCACAACTGCTGGGTTTTTCACACTCAACAGTTTCCTGTGTGTATCGAGAATTGTCCACCACCCAAAGGACATCCAGAAAACTTGACACAACTGTGGGAAACATTGGAGTCAACATTGGCCAGCATCCCTGTGGAAAGCTTTCGACACATTGTAGAGTCCATGCCCTGACAAATTGAGGCTGTTCGGAGGGCAAAATGGAGGGGGGGGGGTGCAACTCAATATTAGGAAGGTGTTCCTAATGTTTGGTATACTCAGTGTATATTTTCATGGTCCTTAGGAGCCGGATGCAGTAACTGCCACAGCCCAAGGATGCCAGTCACCAGAGAAGATCCTCCACAAGTTGTGGTTTGTCCCAGCCGCCAGACTCACCCCCCACATTGTCTAATCGACAAGGCACGCACAACAACACACAAACAACACACCACTCCAACGAGTGAGACCAAGAGGAGGCTGTGGAATGAATTATTTCCTCACATAACCAGACAAGCACCAGCTACCTTTCTGCGCGAGATGAGAGAAGTTCCCTGTTCTTCCAGAACACTCGCAACGTGCCTGCAGCTAATTGGAGAGGAATGTGAGAAGTTGACACATGAGATGATGGCGCTATTGGAAGAGCAAACTTCATCTGCTTCAATGAGTATCCAGCAGTTCAAGTCAGCACCCAGGCTGACCCGCATCTTCATCGGTTGCCATCTCACTGGCCCCCCACAGCAGGTGTATCTCGACTAGAGATCATTAAAGATCAATGCCAACTTGAGCGGTCACAGCTGGTAACAACCAAAGAGGACACACTGCGGTCACAAACGTGATAAGATAAATCAGCTCATTGAAGAACTCAGGATCAGAGAGCTCCCCAACCCAGACCAGTCATCATCATCATCATCACCTACTCCATTAAACCCTCTCCATCGTGAGCCATTGCACCATCGAGACAGGTCGTCTTCTCATTGCAGTACTCGTAGCCCTACAGTGCCACTTAGAGGGCCGACTTCACGAGATCGCTATCAGCCTACACCTGACTGTTGCTGTCAGACCCTCACATGATTGTCACCGTCAGCCCTCACTGCTGGCACTCACATGTCCGCTACCACACAATTTCTCCGTTCAGCCGGGAGCGCACCTACTGTGAACCAACACCTACCATCCCTAACTTTGTCAATGAAGATCCACAGGATTTTGCAAGCTTGAAGGTTGCCCTCAACAATGTGCTTCCTGTAGATGCAACAGAGCGCTTCAAGTATCAGGTACTGGTGGACCACCTGAATTTGGAAGAGGCTTTGCTCATTGCAGACTCCTACAGCAACAGCAGGAACCCATACTGTACAGCTACACCATGGAGTCCCTCATAGAACTGTATGGCCAGCCCGACCAATTATGACAGGGTTAATGAACGGCCCCAACATCTAGAGTGGTGAAATCAAGGCATTTGCTCTGAGGCTGAGTGCCTTGGTTGGCATGCTGGAACAGCTAGGGAGCAATGGATGAACGGAACTGAGGTGCGGCTCAATACTTCTCCCGCCTCTTAGCTAAGCTGCCACATGACCTAAGAGCCAGCTTCAAGAGATGGTTGAACCCGTTCCAACCCTCCTGGCATGCAGTTCAGCAGCGACCAAGGCAGGGACCAGCCTGGCTCACGCCAAGATCAGCGTAAAGACAAGTCTTCCCCCAAGACCACCACCATCTTCCACGGAGGTGAGCAGAGAAAGGTCATGAGAGAGGCCAAGGAAATATTGCCCATTCTGTAATACCATAAAGCACCAAATGAATCAGTGCACAAACTCCCAGCTCCATTCCAAAGAACAGATCGAATCCTGGATCAAGATAAATCACAGTTGTTGGAAGCACCAAGTGTACTCCCAAGGCAAAGCGCAAGATGTGTAAGAAGAAACATCTTGAAATTCTCCATGACGTCAACGCTAGCACTACCGCTACCAAGAACGCTAGCACGAGTGCTACAAAGACAGGGTTCAAAGGTACGCCACTCCCCTCTTGTGGAAGAAGAACATTTCTCACTTAGAAGCTCCGAAGGAGGTACTGGCTCATCTGCGAGGGACAGAGAAGCATCTGTCAAAAGATCCAGAGAATGCAGCAGTGTACAACACAGAGGTTGACAACTTGGTGGAGTCCGGCCACATCAAGAAGGTACCCTTACCGGCAGTCAGAGTGCCAAGGTTGGTACATTCCTATCAGTGGGAAGAACAGAGTCGTATTCAACTGGTCTATCAACTACAGAGGCAAGAGCTTGAATTAGAGGAGTCCTTCAGCGCGTCTGGTAACACTCTGTGGCCATCAGAAGCAACATCAAAGGTATGTTCCATCAAGTCTGCCTGCTACCCGAAGACCAGCCTCCTCTCCGGTTTCTGTGGCGAGACCTGTACTACGATGATCATCCTGATGTCTACGAGTGGCAGTGGCTTCCCTTTGGGAGGACATGTAGTCCCTACTGCGCCACATTCACCCTTCAGAAGTATGTGTTCGACCATAGCGAGCCCGTGGAAGATGTGCACTCTCTCTAGAACATTGTTTCTATGTAAACAAAAACTGTCTACCAAGCCTCCCCTCTGCGGATAGCCAATAATCAGGTGGACAAGCTGAAGCACCTCCTTGCTGAGGGCGGATTCAACCTACGCCAGTGGGCCAGCAACCTTCCAGGAGTCATCAGACACCTACCTCAAGAGTCCAGGTCAGACAGCAGTGCACTCTAGTTCCCCCAGGATGGCGTGGAACCCCAAGAGCTTACCCTTGGACTATGATGGTAATGTCTGTCTGACACTCTTGGCTACAAGCAAGGTCAAATAAAGAACGCTGAGCCCACCATACACAACATATATCGATCCTTGCCAGCCAGTAGAATCCACTTGGCTTCATCATCCCATACACCAGAAGGGCCAAGGTCGTGGTCCAGAGGCTTTGGGACAAGAAAAGAGGGTGGGATGACCCAGACCTACCTGAATATCTTCTCCAAGCGATGCTTACTTGGGAGAACAAACTTCCACAGCTGCCTCAGGTCACACTGCCAAGGTGTTAAGTCAGCACCGACATGGACCTCCCAACCAGCACAAGAAGTGTCCATGTTTTCAGTGATGCCTCAGAGTGTGCGTAAGGTGCCGTCTTATACCTCTACATTTAAGACACCAATTAACGGATCCAAGTGGCAGTCCTTGCAGCAATATCAAGAGTGGCTCTGAAACAACAACAGTCGATGCCAAGACTTGAGCTCTGCGCTTCACTCACCGGTGCCCTGCTGACCGTGGTCCTCAGAAGAGGACTCACCCTGGAGATCCGTGACTTCATATACTGGTGGGATTCTACAACTGTCTTAACTTGGCTCCAGTCAGACTCCTGCAGGTACAAAGTATTTGTTGGAACAAGAGTCACAGACATACAGGAGCTCACGGATCCACAGGCCTGTTGTTACGTGGACACGGAGAGCAATCCAGCTGACGATATCACACATGGGAAGACACTGTCTCAGCCAGACCCTCTGGGCAGTCGTCTGGTGACGACGACATCCGGGCCAAGAGAGAGTGTTTGCGGTTGTATGTAAAGGGTTCTGGATTCTGAGGGGGAGGGCAGGTATCCATCGCTTCCAGCTTGGTTGCGCCAAATACAGGAAGTGCCGAAGCCAGTCTACAAGCCTACATTATTTTCTACAGGTGTGGACTGCTTTGGACCGTATGTTATCAAGATTGGACAAATAAATTAAAATAGATGGTACATCATCTTTAAGTGCATGACCACCCAGGCTGTATATGTGGATCTACTGATGAACATGGATACCGATTTGTTCCTGACGGCGTTGAGACTGCTTTGCTTGCTTGCAGAGGAAAGCCTTTTAAGATCTTGTCCGATCGAGGAACACATGTAGCGAGAGCTATAGCAGTGGTGTTGTGTGTGTGTGTGTGTGTGTGCGTGTGTGTGTGTGGATCTTCATCCCAATTCCACAATAAATGTTTGTTTTGTTCGATAATGTCCATCATTTATGTCCAAATTCCTCCTTGTTGTTAGCACGTTCAGCCCAGTAATCTAACTTCATGACGCACGAGCAGACGAAAAGTCCAAAAGTTCCATTACAGTCCATAGAAACATGTCAAACGAAGTATAGAATCAATCTTTAGGATGTTTTTAACATAAATCTTCAATAATGTTCCAACCGGAGAATTCCTTTGTCTGTAGAAATGCGATGGAACAGAGCTCGCTCTCACGTGAACGAGCGTCACGAGCTCAAGGCATTCTGGCAGACTCATTCCCCTCTCATTCCCCCCCACTTAACAGTAGAAGCATCAAACAAGGTTCTAAAGACTGTTGACATCTAGTGGAAGCCTTAGGAAGTGCAACATGACCAATATCACACTGTATCTTCAATAGAGAATGAGTTGAAAAACGACCAACCTCAGATTTCCCACTTCCTGGTTGGATTTTTTCTCAGGTTTTTGCCTGCCATATGTGTTCTGTTATACTCACAGACATCATTCAAACTTCAGAGTGTTTTCTATCCAAATATACTAATAATATGCATATATTAGCAACTGGGACTGAGTAGCAGGCAATTTACTCTGGGCACCTTATTCATCCAAGCTACTCAATACTGCCCCCAGCCATAATAAGTTTTTAACATGGGTGATCAGTGTTTGTATACCATAGGAAACTATAGCCATTGCATGGTGCAGAAGTTGGACAGAGGGTCTCTGATCAGAACACTCACCTACATGTCAACCATCTACTTCCCATCAGACTTTCACAAAGACATACACACTAATCAGGTAGTCAGACCATGCATGCATATTCAGTGGCCACAGTCCAGCTCCATTGAATTTAGGTTAATAAAGACATATTACTGTAATTGAAAGGAATGTGAACCAAATGTGAAGAATGCCATGTTTGTATCATCACAATCAAATTGGTTTGCTTGTAGTTTTGTAGACTTTTCATTGGGGTCCAGAAAAACAATCTACAGTAGAAATAAATAAAGGTGAATACAATGGAGGAAAACAACTGATAATACTATATAGGCCTCAATCCACACCAAAACAATGTTCTATATTGGAAGTTCACTTTGTTGAAGATGATGACCTAGGAGTAACCCAAAGTTACGTATAAGTAACCCAACTTATTTCTCTGCATGTCTGCAATTTTGTAAAAATCACAACAATCCGACAGTCCCCATTCTCCAGATATTTCCATATATTGTACATGGTATGACACTGATGGGATAGTTTAGAATATTGTGCAGTAGTATATACTGATTGCCGGACACGGTGAACACAATTGCAGACATTTCTCTTCTGATGAAGACAATGTGTTAATATTCTGTGAGCAAAACAGTGCATTTTGTATTTACTGATGATATTTGTATTCAATGTTTTGCAAAAGGTAGTCTATGCAAGTCATGGAGTGGACCTTCCTCGCACCCAAACATGAAATTTGAACTTTCTACAGAACACAATGAATGAAATGAATCATGAAATTAGCCTCTGTACTTGTTATGATCCAAGTGCTTTGAAATGTGTATTTCTCATGTATGTGAGACCTTACATGTCTCACATGTCTACAACATTTCTGTAATAATAATTCCCATAAACCCAGGGACAACAAAATAATCCAGCCAGGGCACAGTCTTAACCTAATAACTTGCAATCCTTTGTCTGAGTCTGAATACCGCTCACTTGTAGGGTCAGCTTGGATGTCACATGATGTTGGTTTAACTTAGTGTCACTGGCAACCAAAAAGGCTAGTAAAAGTTGGTTTGAAGTAGTGCTGAACAACTCATCAAATTCACATCCTAATCGCTAAATATTGACATTTGCAATATCCATATCGCAAGAGATCATATCGCATGCAACATCTTTGAAACGCCACTCAGGTGCGTGTAACTTCCGTTTTTAGAATTGACCCTGTTTGTCGTCTCTCTCCCTCTCTCCTCTTGCGCCTGCTTCCTACACACAAATCCCTGCCCCATGTCACAGTTACTTCGCTATACTGTTAGGGCAGATGTGTTCAACAGATTGTTCCAATCAAGAATGAGGATTCTTTCCACTTTGCTTCTTAATATAAATAATATATTTCTATGATTCCATCCGTTAACCCAAATGTTTTAATCTATATCGCATGTAAAATCACAAAATTGGGTTAAAAAAAACCCGCTATAAATGTTTTTGCCGATATGGTGCAGTTTGAACCTAGTTTGAACAATTTATTCCCATGTTTAAAACATATTGCCCCTGTGGGACGAGAGCTAAAGGCTGAGTGTGCAGGGAGCAGAAAGGAAAGGAAAGAGCTCTATATCTGAGCCTGTCCCAGGGCTGGCTAAAGACTCCGAACCGGACTAGATGGGTACATTTACAACTTTAGAGATCTCATTAAATATTAAGATCACATCCTATTGCATGGGGAGAGGTAGTGTTTCAACCCACCCCAATGTCCTAAAGTAACCTTGTGTGGAGTGTGGTTCCATGTGGGCTGGATTTTGTGGGTGATGTCATATTTCAGATCAGGCTGTCCAACCCTGGCCAATCAGTTTAAGGCAGGAGGTTTGGGGGAGGCAGTCATAAAGTAGAAGAGCAGCTGGAGAGATCAGTTACAGCCCCGAAGAGCAAAATATTAATCTAAATGAGAGTGGCTGAAGCTCAGAACACCTCTACTTGTGACAGCTGTGTTTCTCTGGAGGTAAACCAGATCAAACAAGAAGTCAAATTAGGTTTTGCGTCTCCATTTCAGTCTAAGACACATTACATTGTCTGGCCTATATTGTGTTCTGTCATGATTAGTTCCTCTCAGTGTCCCTGGAGGCGAAAGAAACGCACACCTGTTTAGGCGAGGTGCTGGCCAGCGGAGTAGAACACCTGTTTAGGCGAGGTGCTGGCCAACGGAGTAGAACACCTGTTTAGGCGAGGTGCTGGCCAACGGAGTAGAACACCTGTTTAGTCGAGGTGTTGGCCAACGGAGTAGAACACTTGTTTAGGCGAGGTGCTGGCCAACGGAGTAGAACACCTGTTTAGGCGAGGTGCTGGCCAACGGAGTAGAACACCTGTTTAGTCGAGGTGTTGGCCAACGGAGTAGAACACTTGAAAAATAAAAGGAGAGCTGCACACTCTAGGAGCTCAGACGCAATAATTGAATAACCAACGTTTCGACAGACAAGCTGTCTTCATCAGGGTATAATGACAAACACTGCGGGTCACTTGTTTATATAGTGTCAAAGGACACACACAGGTGTCTGTAATCATGACCGTGTGTCTTGATATCATTGGTTAATTTACAGATATAAATAGAACATACAAAAAACATGAATGGATAACATACGACCACAGATACAATTTGGCTACAATGGCCAACAAACATTTACAATGAATAGCAAAATCACAAGAATGGCTTCAGATCTAAGTCTATGTTGAGACCGAGGTCACCCCCTCCCCGATATAACGTAGGTACGAAATCGAATGGTTCGCTTCCTACAAGTGGGCCACAACTGGGTACATTGAGTTTTTGCACCTAATGGTGCTACGATGCTCAGAGATTCATCCTTTAATTTGCGCTTTGTTTTACCCACTTTTTAACCAGAAGGACAAGTTATAAGTGAAAACCTTGTGAAGACTTACAGAAAACGTTTGAGCTCTGTCATTGCCAACAAAGGGTATATAACAAAGTATTGAGATAAACTTTTGTTATTGACCAACATTTGCAAATAAATTCATAAAAAATCCTACAATGTGATTTTCTGATTTTTTTTCCTTCTCATTTTGTCTGTCATAGTTGAAGTGTACCTATGATGAAAATTACAGGCCTCTCTCATCTTTTTAAGTGGGAGAACTTGCACAATTGGTGGCTGACTAAATACTTTTTGCCCCACTGTATCTAGCTAAAATTGTCCCTTTCCTAAATGATCCATGGATGGAGATAAGGATTTGGACTTGTGGTTTTACCTAATCCTCTGTATTGGCCAATTATTATAACGATGATTCTGATCCAACCATAAATTCAGACATTGTGCCCCTGGCCTGAGAGGATAGAAGTTCAACATTTAGCTAGATGTAGTTGGTTAATTTGAACTAACTGGCCTGGCGTATCGTTGCCCATGAAAGGAAGTTAGGCTAGCGAGCAAGCATTTTAGTCAGGTAGCCTAGGACAACACAACTAAAAGTGTGTACTGTATGACAGACATAGACCGTTTGAGCAACAGGAAAGAGTAGAGTGGCATTGGAGTTTCTCTACAAGTAGGGTAAGTCAACATGTTTTTCTACAATGTTTTCTACTTGCACGCACACACACACACACACACACACACACACACACACACACACACACACACACACACACACACACACACACACACACACATACAACAACAAAAAATCAGTACTATGGACAGTCACATCATATTTAGCTTACATCGATTGGACATAATAGTTTGTGGTATCTTTTAGTTGTCACTGTATTAGACTAAGCATAGGTGATTAGATATGGTTGAAATGTTGAAGTTGAAATGGTGCTGGAATAGTGGAGGCAACGCCTGTTTTCTTTGCGACTTGCAGTAACGCCGTGGTTCTAAATCAATAGCTGTTTAGTAGTCTGAAAATGTCGGAAATATTAACTTGCTTGACCATGCTGTTGTTCATGTGACTATGTTTTGTGGACTTCACTAGACAGATGTTGCTCTCCGGTTTTGAACTGAAACAAAGCTGTGGTTGAATTTATTCTGCCTCTGTGTCTTCTTATTGTCTCTGCCTTAGGCCTATATATGACGGTGTCAAGGCATATGAACTAACAGGTTATAGAGCAAACAACGCAATTATCACACAGGTTGTAATATGGCTTTTTTTCCTGGCTTGGCTTCCCTGGTGATTTTACACACGCAACGCCACTGCCACTAGGCTACCTGCCGCCTTATCCGCCTTATATAGGAACCTGGCTTTGACATGGGCTTTATATAGGAACCTGGCTTTGACACTGGCTTTATATAGGAACCTTGGCTTTGACATGGGCTTTATATAGGAACCTGGCTTTATATAAAAACCTGGCTTTGACACTGGCTTTATATAGGAACCTGGCTGTGACACTGGCTTTATATAGGAACCTGGCTGTGACACTGGCTTTATATAGGATCCTGGTTTTGACACTGGCTTTATATAGGAACCTGGCTTTATATAGGAACCTGGCTTTGACACTGGATTTGACACTTAATGCGAACACTGAGAGTGCACCATAGTTCAGTCAAGTCAATGGGTTGCCTTGATCCGCTAGGGATGGGAATGTCTCTATTGCAGTTTCCCAAACTTAAAATGTCCACATTTGTTCCTTGAATGAGTATATTTGCAAGTAAAAGGAGGTCGTTGAAAACACTACAGTACAGGTTTTTTACTTCCTTTATATTAGTCTTCCCTATAGTTACTTCCCTTTTATTAGTCTGGTGAGAATACTTTGATATGCGTTCTACATTGCTCCCCAAAATATATAAATGGTCTATTATAAAACATTCTCCAAATAGATTGGATGTTGGGTGGATCCTCTTTTCCTTTTTGGGGGAAGTGTTAATGAAGTCATGTCACAAATAGCATGACATGTACCTATGATCAGACACTTCACATCTCTGTATCACACGCTGTGTCCAATAGAAGTTTCCAGCATATCATGATCTAATACAACTAAGTAAAGATAACTTCTCACCCTAATTCATGTTAGTGTGACCATTTCAACCACAATTTACTTCCACAATTTACTTCATGACCTCTGTTATTACCACTATTACCACATTACCACTTGTCTGGGAAGGCTTTCCACTATATGTTGGAACATTGCTACGGGGACTTGCTTCCATTCAGCCACAAGAGCATTAGTTAGGTTGGGCACTGATGTTGGGTGATTAGGCCCGGCTCGCAGTCTGCGTTCCAATTCCTCCCAAAGCTGTTGGATGGGGTTGAGGTCAGGGCTCTGTGCAGGCCAGTCAAGTTCTTCCACACCGATCTCGGCAAACCATTTGTGTATGGACCTCACTTCATGCACGGGGGCATTGTCATGCTGAAACAGGAAAGTGCCTTCCCCAAGCTAGCCATCTTGATTACTTTCTTATGTCATTCTCTCTGGCACCAAAAGTAAAACAAGTGTTGATAGGGGACAGAATGCGGTCGGACCATCACATAATTGGCATATACAGTTGAAGTCGGAAGTTTACATACACCTTAGCCAAATAAATTTAAACTCAGTTTTTCACAATTCCTGACATTTAATCTTAGTAAAAATTCCCTGTCTTAGGTCAGTTAGGATCACCACTTTATTTTAAGAATGTGAAATGTCAGAATAATAATCATTGGCCTCCCATTAGCTTGGAACTGTCAGTTAAGACAGGAGATCTGCTTAAGCTTGTCCTCTGTGGAATGCTTTGACCAACAAACACATAGGCCTTCCCCACTGGGCACAGACATCAATTCAACATCTATTCCACATTAGTTCAACTTAATTTCATTGAAATGACATGGGTACAACAGTGCTTAAACCGGTGTGTGCCCAGTGGGACATTGATGCGAAGGCCTTCATGCGATGTTGAAGCTGTGTTTTGCTTGATTTTGCTCTCTGAAAACAGATCCAGTACAGCGGATCTCTTCCATCTATATTCTGAAGAACTTGAAGGTATGACATTTCAGGGACTCGTGGCATCATAATCCAACATACTGTAGCCTGCCTCCCCTCAAAAATACAATCTGCCTGCCTTTCTCTATCTCTCTCCCCACTCCATCTCTCACTAACTCCCACCTGTCTGTCTCTTACCAGATGAGAGGGGTTCCTCCTGCCACGGCTCTGTCATCCAGGGCCAGTTTGAGGGTTCCGTCCTTACAGCCAATATCATGTAGAGCCCATCCACAGATACACCAGCGACCCCTCACAACACCACTCAATCATCTACCATGAGGACAACATAGGTAAGAGGATTGTTGAACATCTAATGTGTTCTTCTTAAGTGTATATCAATTGCTATGTTGCGTCCTCAAAATGATATGGTCTATTACAAACGAAAAATATATCTGCCATTGTGTCACATGCGTATGTATACACCCTTCCTCATTTTTGGAATGAGGAAATTAATATAAACCTATAATAAGACCATGACCTCATCTACCAAAGGTCAAGCTGACATATTTTATGACATGATGGTCAGATGAAATGGACTAACGCTCAATGCCATGGCCTGACACCTTACCAGACCAGAGCAGACCATGGCATTGATGAAAACAGAGAGGATCCTGCACGAGGGCCAGACTAATGGCTGTCTATTGTTCCCTATCTCTCCTTTTATCCTAACCCAGTTTTAAACCAGCAGGCTGTGGGCCGGGGTTACCATGGTTCACTGATCCAGTCATGCCCTGTGCTGTTCAGAGCAGACAGGGGGTAACGGGTCCTCTTATGGAGCTCTGGGGGTTAGGAGGAGGTGGAGACTCACTCAGAGCTCCAGCCAAAGAAAATAAAAACCTGAGATGATGTGAGGGAGGAGGAGGAGCAGTGTCGGGTGACCTTCCTCCCAAGGCTGGGAACCCTTTAAGCTGGGTAGGCCTGTGAGAGGGCCTTACTAGAGAGGTTTGGCCAGATGGCACTCATTGGAAAGAGCCGTCATCCTATTTAACGTGTGCTTGTGTGTGTGTGTGTGTGTGTGTGTTTCAGTGTAAGATGAATTCCAGGAAAGAGGTTTGCTCCCTAAAGCTATATTACGCACACAAAGCACAACTTGCTGGTTTCTCAAGCTTTTTGTATCCCCCCAATAAACAACTGTAGTAAAACTGTCATTTTTTGCATTTTGTTGATGTTGCTTGTAAGCAATGTCCTGTACTTTTATATACATGCCAAAATACAGTATAAGGAAGTTACAGTACGCAATATTTAATTGAAACACACGAGAACTGATGGAGACCGATGTGTTATATCAGTACAATCAGTGCATGTGGGCCTGAGGTAATGTTGCTCTTTTGTACTACACTAACTTCCTGTGGTTGTCATCTGAACTTGAGGTTGGATAAGGATTAAGGATTCCTGGTCCCCAGACATGGGACAGCCTAGGTTTGTTTGTAAATAGGCCTTTAGGAACAGCCCTCCAGACAGTCTGTTTAACATCACTTTTATCAACAGACTGTCTGACTAATTATTAGGACTTCTTATTTATTTAGCCAACTAGGCAAGTCAGTTAAGAACAAACTCTTATTTACGATGACAGCCTACCCTGGCCAAACCCTAACCCGGACGACACTGGGCCAATTGTGCACCACCCTATGGGACTCCCAATCACGGCCAGTTGTGATACAGCCTGGAATCGAACCAGGGTCTGTAGTGACACCGCTAGCACTGAGATGCAGTGCCTTAGACCGCTGCACCACTCAGGAAGTCATGGTACGTGAGGTGTGTGTCACATACATTTACTCCATGAAGACCAAGCTCATAACAATGTTATGAAGGCCCCGGGTAGGACGTTTTACCACCCATGGGGTTATAAAGCATTGAGGTTATCTCCAATGGCTTTGATAAGAGTCTTTTGAAGTGTGTGTGTCCACGCGTGAGTCTGTGTGTTTGTGTGCAGGGAGGAGATAGAGCGGTGGGGGCAGGCCAGTACTGACAGGTCCCCATGCTGTGTAGAGTCCTGGCAGACAAGCCAAAGTTAAACAATATCAGAGAGAGGAGTGTCCGACTGTGTCTGTGTGTGAGCTCTCCATGGTAAACCCTGGTCACGTGACCTCTCTTTTGAAGTCACACCACCTTGGTGTGAGAGAGGGATAACTATTGAGCATTTGTCATGCTTGCTGCGGCTCTGTCATTCAGCCTGCTAGCTCTCCTTCCGCTCTGGGTATCATTAGTTAAGAGGCTCACTCATGAAAACATACTTAGACATCCCCGCCAACACCCTGCAAGCAAGCAGATTGACAAAGTCTCTAGTTCTGCTTGTAGGGGAAAAACAAAACAAAAACAACAGTGTGTATGTATTCCAGATGTGTGAAATCATTTTTGCTAAAAGATTCAAAAGATGGGCAGCCCTCACAGAGTACTTTCACACATTGTTCATATTGCAGTCCCGTGTAGCTCATTTGGTAGAGCATGGCACTTGCAACACCCATGGGGGACTAGTATGAACAAAATAGAAAAATAATGAAAAATGTATGAAGTCACTCTGGATAAGAGTGTCTCCTAAAATGTGTGTTGTAAAGGGACAGCTGTTGAATTTCATCCAGCATCGAAGACTGATTTCAGTCCCTCCATGGAGGATTTTGCGGAAAGAATCCGTGTTGGGAAATACCTCCATGACCACGCTTGCAACACCCCCACCAGGTCTTCTCCTGGCCCGGGTTGATTACATGACTTTAAGCCCACCGCGGATGACGTCTAAGGGTGGCTACTTTTAGCAAATGACTGTTACTTTGACATAACTTTTAAATTAGCACATTCAGGGTGTTCATGTGGCCAAGTTCTCCTATAGGATTTAATATGAACTCTAAAAAATATATATATCTGGTGACTGGGGGTTCTGACCTACTCTGTGGCTGAGTATGGCAGCGTCTCAGTGCACGTTTTATGGAATACACTTTTAGTCCTGAATTGGTTTGATGTTCAGGTAAACCAAACAGGAAATCCACCTATGGGTTTTATGATGGATGTAGTACGTTTAGGCTGTGTAATAGGCTGTTTAAACTATGTACGGGGTATTTCTCTACTGCAGTGAGACAGATTGAGTTTAGTTATTTAAGTTGGCAAAGAACTATGCCTTTCTTTTAAGAGTTTGGCTGCATGGTCCAGAAACTTGTAGAGCGTTTGCTTATTTTTGTCTCCCCACGCATGCATAGTTGAGAGAGAGCCCAACTCTTCATCTCTGAGGCTCAGGGAGCCCATGGCAGATGTCTGGAAATAATTCTGTCAATGGGTCAACGCCCGGCATTTAACCCCCCCCCCCTCTCCCCAGTCCAACATCCCCACCCATGCCATCTATAGAGCCAACAACTCTCATTGGCCATAGGTGCCTCAGCAGAATGGTGTGACCCAATCACACATTGTCTCCCTGAGTGTTTGATGGAGCGACAGGTCGCCCAGGCCTGACAGTAGTATTTTCTCAGTCCTCCACGGTTCAACAATCAGGTCTTCCTCTGTCAGCCCTCCAATCTGGGTCGCCAATTAATAACATCGCAGAAATCCAGGAAATCACACGTTAAAGTGATTATTGTTATGTCATACAGTGCCTTCGGAAAGTACAGTGATGTACAGTGAAAGTACAGTGATGTACAGTGAAAGTACAGTGATGTACAGTGCCTTCGGAAAGTACAGTGATGTACAGTGAAAGTACAGTGATGTACAGTGAAAGTACAGTGATGTACAGTGCCTTTGGAAAGTACAGTGATGTACAGTGAAAGTACAGTGATGTACAGTGAAAGTACAGTGATGTACAGTGCCTTTGGAAAGTACAGTGATGTACAGTGAAAGTACAGTGATGTACAGTGAAAGTACAGTGATGTACAGTGATGTACAGTGATGTACAGTGCCTTCGGAAAGTACAGTGATGTACAGTGATGTACAGTGAAAGTACAGTGATGTACAGTGCCTTCGGAAAGTACAGTGATGTACAGTGAAAGTACAGTGATGTACAGTGAAAGTACAGTGATGTACAGTGATGTACAGTGAAAGTACAGTGCCTTCGGAAAGTATTCAGACCTCTTGACTTTTTCCACATTTATTACGTTACAGCCTTAATCTAAAATGTATTAAATAAATAAAAATCATCAGCAAACTACACACAATACCCCCATACTGACAAATATTTTTGAAATGTGTTAAAAACAAACAAACAGAATACCTTATTTACATAATTGTTCAGATCCTTTGCTATGAGACTTGAAATTGAGCTCAGGTGCATCCTGTTTCCATTGATCATCCTTGAGATGTTTCTACAACTTGATTGGTGTCCACCTGTGCTAAATTCAATTGATTTGACATGATCTGGAAAGGCTTTTTAAGTGGGAGAACTTGCACAATTGGTGGCTGACTAAATACATTTCTGCCCCATATATATATCTACAGTGGGCTCCAAAATTACTGGCACTGCACAAACAATACTTTAAAAAATAGAAACAATATAATTATAGAGAAACTCAAAATACCAACATGTGAGAAATACTGTACTTTATTCATGTTTCAATGGAACCCACCAAAATCATACAATTATTTAATAGAAAATACATTTCACCAAAATCAAGGTTTCATAATTATTGGCACTCCTCATTTAGTACTTAGTGCCACCACCTCTGGCAGGGATAACAGCATGGTATTTTCCTGTAATGTTTGACAAGGTTAAGGAACACATTTGGAGGGATTTTGGACCATTCCTCTATGCAGATCCTTTCAAGATCCTTCACATTCTTGGGTTTGCGCTTATCAATTGCCCTCTTCAACTCAGCCCACAGGTTTTCAATTGGATTGAGGACCGGCGACTGAGATGACCATGGCAGAACATTGATTTTGTTGTCACAGAACCATTTCTGTGTGGATCTTGAGGTCTGTTTTGGGTCATTGTCTTGTTGGAAAGTCCATATACGGCCAAGTCCCAGCCTTCTGGCAGAGGCAACCAGATTGTCAGCCAATATTGCCTGATACTTGGTGGAATTCATTATGCCATCAATCTTAACCAGTGCCTCTGGAGCTCTGGAATTAAAACAGCCCCAAAACATCACTGACCCACCACCATATTTCACCGTGGGTATGAGGTGCCTGTCCTTGTATGCATCTCTGTTTCGACGCCAAACATGCCGATGCTGTATCTGACCAAAAAGTTCAAATTTGGTCTCATCTGACCAGAGCACCTTCTTCCAATCATAATTGAAATGACGTTTGGCAAACTCCAAGTGCTTGCGTCTGTGTCTTGGGGTCATTAAGGGCTTTCTTCTGGCAACCCTTCCAAAGAACCTGTGGTTGTGGAGGTGGCGTCTGATGGTACTTTTTTAAACCTGGTGACCCCAAGACGTCACCTAGGCCTGCAATTCTTTCACAGTGATTCTTGGGAATTTTGTTGCTTCTCTCACGATCCTCCTCCCTATCCTGGGGGGCAAAATGCATTTGCCTTCTCTACCCATGAGGATTTCAACTGTTGCATGTCTTTTGAAATTTTGAATAATTGCCCTGACAGTGCTCAGTCATATATTCAATAGTTTGTGGATCTTCTTGTAGCCATTACCAGATTTATGAAGGTCTACGACCATCTGTCCCTTTTGAACTGCCAGTTCTTTTCTTTTCTTCATGGTGTTGGATGACAAAGGGATATTGCATGTGTGTTACCTCATTTTTATACCCTAGTGAAAAAGGAAGTGATGTAATGGCTCAATATAGTTCCTTAGATAAACTTAAATAAGTGGAATATAATTCCTGGTTTAATGTTGGTAGATGTTATTTACAACAATATTTAAGGGTGCCATTAATTGTGAAACCTTGATTTGGAGGACATTGATTTTTTATTAAATCAATAAATGATTTTGGTGGGTTCCATTGAAACATGAATAAAGTACGGTATTTTTCACATGTTGGTATTTTGAGTTTATCTCTATAATTATATTGTTTATATTTTTTAAAGTGTTGTTTGTGCATTGCCAGACAAGGGTGCCAGTAATTTTGGAGCCCACTGTATATATATATTATACCAAAAGGGGTCCTGAAATGCAAAACAAATAGCTAAATGATCCACAGTTTGACCATCATAAAACAATTCCATATGTCAGCTTAGAAGATGTGGTGTCGTGTTCTTTCAATAGAGTTCCAGACACTTGTAGAATCTATGCCACGGTGCATTGAAGCTGTTCTGGCTTCTGGTGGCCTAACGACCTATTATAATGGCGCCGGAGGGGATCGCTGCCGTTTTACGGGCTCCTAAACAACTGTGCTCTTTAAAAAAAAATATGGCGGTTGTTTGTAACTTATTTTGAACATAATGTTGCTGCTACCGTCTCTTATGACAGAAAAAGCTTCTGGATATCAGAACAGCTGTCAGTTTCTCCCTAGGAGAGGTGGGTGTGTCAGGTCAGGTGCAGGAGTGAGCGAATACGAGAAAGGGCGTTTTATTTACAAGTCCAAAGAACAGGAATAGTACCACAACAGTAGCCACAAAACAACAGGAACGTAGTCCCGAAAAAACACCTGTTCAACAGAACAAACCAAAACACAACCCAAACAAAATGACAGCTACACGAACAATCCCACACAAAACCAAGAGGGTAGGGCGAGATTAAATACCCCACTAATAACCTAAACTATACACAGGTGAACAACAATACAGACAAAACCAAATGAAAAACAAAAAGGGATCGGTGGCAGCTAGTAGACCGGCGACGACGTCCGCCGAGCGCCGCCCGAACAGGGAGAGAAGCCACCTTCGGTGGAAGTCGTGAAAACAGCGATCACTGGACGAAGATTTTTTCTTTAATGAGTCCGATGCGAAGGATATACTGCTTCTCTGAGACCAGGCCCAAATCCCAGTAATTCGCGGGAAGAAAATATGGAAATACGGGGGGCGGAGATCAGGGTGCCTTGTGAGAATTAGTCGGTGAGTGTGTAACCCGGCTCTACCATCCGTTCTATTGGCCAATGTACAATCACTGGAGAATAAACAGGATTATCTCAGTTCGAGACTATCCTACCAACGGGACATTAAAAACTTGTAATATCTTATGTTTCACAGAGTCGTGGCTGAACGACAATACAGATAATATACAGCTGACTGGGTTTACCGTGCATCAACAGGACAGAACAGCTATGTCTGGTAAGATGAGGGGTGGTGGTGTGTGTCTATTTGTCAATAACAGCTGGTACGCAATGTCTAATATTAAGGAGGCCTTGAGGTATTGCTCGCCTGAGGTAGAGTACCTCATGATAAACTGTAGACCACACTATCTACCAAGAGAGTTTTCTTTTTTTTAAAATTTTCGTAGCTGTCTATTTACCACCACAAACCTGATGTTGGCACTAAGACCGCACTTAACGAGCTGTATAAGGCCATAAGCAAACCAGAAAATGCTAATCCAGAAGCGACGCTCCTAGTGGCCGGAACTTTAATGCAGGCAAACTTAAATCCGTTTTGTCTCATTTCTACCAGTATGTCACATGTGCAATCAGAGGGAAAACAACTCTAGACCACCTTAACTCCCCACACAGAGATGCATACAAAGCTCTCCTTCACCCTCCATTTGGCAAATCTGACCATAATTATATCCTCCTGATTCCTGCTTACGAGCGAAAACTAAAGCAGGAAGTACCAGTGACTCGCTCAATACGATGTGGTCAGATGACGCAGATGCTACGCTACAGGACTGTTTTGCTAGCACAGACTGGAATATGTTCCGGGATTCATCCAATGGCATTGAGGAGTATACCACCTTAGTCACCAGCCTCATCAATAAGTGCATTGACGATGTCATCCCCACAGTGACCATACGTACATATCCCACCAGAAGGTATGTATTACAGGCAACATCCGCACCAGGCTAAAGTCTAGAGCTGCCGATTTCAAGGAGCGGGACACTAATCTGGATGCTTATAAGAAATCCCGCTATACCCTCAGATGAACCATCAAACAGGAAAAGCATCAATACAGGACTAAGAGTGAATCCTACTACACCGGCTCTTACGCTCGTCAGATGTGGCAGGGCTTGCAAAATATTGCGGACTACAAAGGGAAACCCAGCTGCGAGCTGCCCAGTGACGTGAGTCTACCAGACTAGTGAAATACCTTTCATGCTCGCTTCGAGGGAAGCAACACTGAAGCATGCATGAGAGCACCAGCTGTTCCAGAAAACTGTGTGATCACGCTCTCCATAACTGATGTGAGTAAGACCTTTAAACAGGTCAACATTCACAAGGCCGCGAGGCCAGACTGATTACCAGGACTTGTACTTAGATCATGCGCGGACCAACTGACAAGTGTCTTCACTGACATTTACAACCTCTCCCTGACCGAGTCTGTAATACCTACATGTTTCAAGCAAACCACCATAGTCCCTGTGCCCAAGAAAGCAAAGGTAACCTGCCTAAATGTCTACCGCCCCGTAGCACTGACGTCTGTAGCCTCCTGGACAAAAGGAACACCTATGTGAGAATGCTGTTCATTGTCTACAGCTTAGCGTTCAAAACCATAGTGCCCACAAAGCTCATCACTAAGCCAAGGACCCTGGGACTAAACACCTCCCTCTGCAACTGGATCCTGGACTGCCTGATGGGCCGCCCCCAGGTGGTAAGGGTAGGTAACAACACATCTGACACACTGATCCTCAACACAGTGGCCCTTCAGAGGTGCTTGCTTAGTCCCCTCCTGTACTCTCTGTTCACCCCCGACTGCATGGCCAAGCACAACTCCAACACCATTATTAAGTTTGCAGATGACACAACAGTGGTAGGCCTGATCACCGATAACGATGAGACAGCCTATAAGGAGGAGGTCAGAGACCTGGCAGTGTGGTGCCAGGATAACAACCTCTCCCTCAACATGAGCAAGACAAAGGAGCTGATCGTGGACTACAGGAAAAGGAGGGACGAACATGCCCCCATTCACATGAACAGGCTGTAGTGGAGCGGGTCCAGAGTTTCAAGTTCCTTGGTGTCCACATCACCAACAAACTATCATGTATCATGGTCCAAACACATCAAGACACTTGTGAAGAGGGCACGACAACACATTTTCCCCCTCAGGAGACTGAAAATATTTGGCATGGTTCCCAAGATGGTATGGTAACTGCTCGGCATCTGACCATAAATCGCTACAGAGGGTAGTGTGCACAGCCCAGTACATCACTGGGATCAAGCTTCCTGCCATCCAGGAACTATATACTAGGCAGTGTCAGAGGAAGGTCCAAAGAATTTGTCAAAGACCCAAGCAATAAGACTGCTGAACAGTTAAACAAATGGCCACTTGGACTATTTACATTGACAACCCCCCCCCCCCCCCCCCTTCTTTGTTTTTACACTGCTGCTACTAGCTGCTTATTATCAATGCATAGTCACTTTTACCCATACCTTGATTTGATTTGACACTGATGTTGATGTTTCCTTTATTTTGGCAGTTACCTGTATGCATCAATTTCTGGAAACAAAATGTGGCCCTTGACAGCATGGCTACTCAATTATTTAAAAAAGTTCTGAGGGTTCATGGTCCCTGAGTTCTAATTCAAATTCAGACAAATTATTGTGATTCAGGGAAACCACACATGGTAATACTAAAGGCTACACAGTCAGTTTATGGTGATTGGATAAATACGTGTTTTCTACTCTGAGATAGGCCTACAACTACAACTTAAAAATGTATCATTATTTTATGCACTGGCACTATAGAATGGTATGAGTTACACAAAACAAAAAAGTTGAGTTGATTGTGTTGTAGAGTGTTGAACATTATATATGTAAAATACTGTGAGCAAAAGAAAACAGAAACTTACTTATCTATTAGGTGGTGTGGTTTGTATCTTTTGGGACTTAAAGCAATTAAAGTTGCCCTTTGCACCCTCGTGGTTGATAATAGTAAGTATTAGCCTCATGAGACATGGAGTAGATTACAGATCTCTGTATACAACTTGGAGATGTTCCATGTCATCCAGTCTGTTGTGTACATGAAGTTATCAGGAAACACAACTGCTCCTATCTACCAAGCCAGTTATTAGTAATTTAGGTCCTTATTGATAAAAAGCAGCTGTGCAACTCGTATTTCAACACTACAAACACATGTTCACTGCTTCCTGCCAAATAGGAAATGCTGTTTGATGTTTCAGTTGTCCACATGCGCCAACACATACAGTGAGTCATTAACCTTCTCCGGCCATGGATTTGATTTCAGCAATCCAGCCTCCATTAACCTAGACTAGTGGGTGTGCCGGTCATCGGTGTGTTGATTTTACACAACACCATATTAGGGCCAATACTGGTGGATTATCAACAATCATGTGACCACCTCCTACGCTTAAATGGAGGAGTAGAACATAGCACAAGGCCCATTACCTTTGGCCTACTGCAATGACTGTTTGATGGGAATTCAGAATGCTGCAGTTGTTAGAAAGAGTCTTTGCTTTTGCGGGAAAACATCAGTGTACAATCGTGATAAATATTACGAATTGAGTTGCTAGGGTTGGTTTGTGTTCCAAATAAACATTTAGAAGTAAATGCAAATGACAAAGTCAATGTGTTTGATGCTTATTTATAAAACCCTCTTAGGCCCCCCTATCTGAGATATCTACTGCAGCCCTCATCCTCCGCATACAACACCCATTCTCCCAGTCACATTCTATTAAAGGTCCTTCTTGACTTTTGTGCTGTTGACTGTGCCCAATAATGTTTGTACCATGTTTTGTGCTGCTACCATGTTGTGTTTCTACCATGTTGTTATGTTGTGTTGCTACCATGCTGGGTTGTCATGTGTTGCTGCCTTGCTATGTTGTTGTCTTAGGTCTCTCTTTATGTAGTGTTGTGTTGTGTCTCTTGTTGTGATTTGTGTTTTGTCCTATATATATTTTGTATTTAAAAAAAAAAGTTTTTTAATCCCAGGCCCCAGTCCCCGCAGGAGGCCTTTTGCCTTTTGGTAGGCCTTCATTGTAAATAACAATTTGTTCTTAACTGACTTGCCTAGTTAAATAAAGGTTAAATAAAAAATAAATAAAAATACATTTGTATTTGATACCCTGAAGAATTGTGTTGAATTAAGGCAGAAACATGCATTTTTTGTGAAAACTTCAAGAGGCTGAATATGTCTTGCACACTTGTTTAACTGTGTAGTTGTGCATGTGTTCATGTGTTCATACAGTAAAATATACATTTGTAAAGATTTTTTTTTTTACCAAGTTAGTGCACTAGGCTTTTACGACTCCTGTATGAGCATAGAAAAATACTCGTCAGCAGATCAGGGATAAAAATCCACATAGATTCTCCACCCAATGGAAGCAGCCATGACAGGTTCTGTGGTGCAGAGCGTCTGTAGCGCCTTGCCCAAAGCCTCAGATCCAATAAAGTAGGCCAGACATCACCTCACACACACACACACACACACACACACACACACACACACACACACACACACACACACACACACACACACACACACACACACACACACACACACACACACACACACACACACACACACACACAGTGTCTGGTACTAGTATTGGCACCATTATGGCATAGTGTTTGACGGAACTCATGATAAAATGGCAGGTAAGAGAAAAGATAAGAGAAAAGAGTGCCCACATAAACTCAGCAAAAAAAGAAACGTCCTCTCACTGTCAACAGCGTTTATTTTCAGCAAACTTAACATGTGTAAATACAGTGCCTTGCGAAAGTATTCGGCCCCCTTGAACTTTGCGACCTTTTGCCACATTTCAGGCTTCAAACATAAAGATATAAAACTGTATTTTTTTGTGAAGAATCAACAACAAGTGGGACACAATCATGAAGTGGAACGACATTTATTGGATATTTCAAACTTTTTTAACAAATCAAAAACTGAAAAATTGGGCGTGCAAAATTATTCAGCCCCCTTAAGTTAATACTTTGTAGCGCCACCTTTTGCTGCGATTACAGCTGTGAGTCGCTTGGGGTATGTCTCTATCAGTTTTGCACATCGAGAGACTGAAAGTTTTTTCCCATTCCTCCTTGCAAAACAGCTCGAGCTCAGTGAGGTTGTATGGAGAGCATTTGTGAACAGCAGTTTTCAGTTCTTTCCACAGATTCTCGATTGGATTCAGGTCTGGACTTTGACTTGGCCATTCTAACACCTGGATATGTGTATTTTTGAACCATTCCATTGTAGATTTTGCTTTATGTTTTGGATCATTGTCTTGTTGGAAGACAAATCTCCATCCCAGTCTCAGGTCTTTTGCAGACTCCATCAGGTTTTCTTCCAGAATGGTCCTGTATTTGGCTCCATCCATCTTCCCATCAATTTTAACCATCTTCCCTGTCCCTGCTGAAGAAAAGCAGGCCCAAACCATGATGCTGCCACCACCATGTTTGACAGTGGGCATGGTGTGTTCAGGGTGATGAGCTGTGTTGCTTTTACGCCAAACATAACGTTTTGCATTGTTGCCAAAAAGTTCAATTTTGGTTTCATCTGACCAGAGCACCTTCTTCCACATGTTTGGTGTGTCTCCCAGGTGGCTTGTGGCAAACTTTAAACGACACTTTGTATGGATATCTTTAAGAAATGGCTTTCTTCTTGCCACTCTTCCATAAAGGCCAGATTTGTGCAATATACGACTGATTGTTGTCCTATGGACAGAGTCTCCCACCTCAGCTGTAGATCTCTGCAGTTCATCTAGAGTGATCATGGGCCTCTTGGCTGCATCTCTGATCAGTCTTCTCCTTGTATGAGCTGAAAGTTTAGAGGGACGGCCAGGTCTTGGTAGATTTGCAGTGGTCTGATACTCCTTCCATTTCAATATTATCACTTGCACAGTGCTCCTTGGGATGTTTAAAGCTTGGGAAATCTTTTTGTATCCAAATCCGGCTTTACACTTCTTCACAACAGTATCTCGGACCTGCCTGGTGTGTTCCTTGTTCTTCATGATGCTCTCTGCGCTTTTAACGGACCTCTGAGACTATCACAGTGCAGGTGCATTTATACGGAGACTTGATTACACACAGGTGGATTGTATTTATCATCATTAGTCATTTAGGTCAACATTGGATCATTCAGAGATCCTCACTGAACTTCTGGAGAGAGTTTGCTGCACTGAAAGTAAAGGGGCTGAATAATTTTGCACGCCCAATTTTTCAGTTTTTGATTTGTTAAAAAAGTTTGAAATATCCAATAAATGTCGTTCCACTTCATGATTGTGTCCCACTTGTTGTTGATTCTTCACAAAAAAATACAGTTTTATATCTTTATGTTTGAAGCCTGAAATGTGGCAAAAGGTTGCAAAGTTCAAGGGGGCCGAATACTTTCGCAAGGCACTGTATATTCATGAACATAACAAGATTCAACAACTGAGCCATAAACTGAACAAGTTCCACAGATATCTGACCAACAGAAATGGAATAATGTGTTCCTGAATGAGCAGTATGGCTGGTGGCATTGTCATGCTGGAGGGTCATGTCAGGATGAGCCTGCAGGAAGGGTACCACATGAGGGAGAAAGATGCCTTCCCTGTAACGCACAACATTGAGATTGCCTGCAATGACAACAAGCTCAGTCCGATGATGCTGTGACACACCACCCCAGACCATGACGGACCCTCCACCTCCAAATCGATCCCGCTCCAGAGTACAGGCCTCGGTGTGACGCTCATTCCTTCGGTGATAAACATGAATCAGACCATCACCCCTGGTGAGACAAACCCGCGACTCATCAGTGAAGAGCACTTTTGCCAGTCCTGTCTGATCCAGCGACGGTGGATTTGTGCCCATAGGCAATGTTGTTGGCGGTGATGTCTGGTGAGGACCTGCCTTACAACAGGCCTACAGGCACAAACCCATCATTCTGTCCCTATCCCGCTGTCTTAGGCGTCTCACAGTACGAACTTTGCAATTTATTGCCCTGGCCACATCTGCAGTCCTCATGCATCCTTGCAGCATGCCTAAGGCACGTTCACGCAGATGAGCAGGGACCCTGGGCATCTTTCTTTTGGTGTTTTTCCAGAGTCAATAGTTAGTTTTCATATTTGCGACCTTAATTGCCTACCGTCTGTAAGCGGTTAGTGTCTTAACGACCGTTCCACAGGTGAATGTTCATTAATTGTTTATGGTTCATAGAACAAGCATGGGAAACCGTGTTTAAACCATTAACAATGAAGATCTGTATTTTTGCTAATTATCTTTGAAAGACAGGGTTCTGAATAAGGGACGTTTCTTTTTTTGCTGAGTTTAGTATTGTAGATGATCTGCAGATACAATAGCTATTGCAGGTCATATTATGTTTAGAGCTATAAGCTACCCTGTAAATTGATTAAATAAACAGCAGGTATAATTTTGCGTGTCAGCTCCATGAATAATCTATTATAGGCAGGCCATTGTCTCTAAGGCATGAGGCTAGTTTGGTTATGGTCCCTATATCTTGATCAACAATGGGTACAGGGAGATTTGAACATATACAGAACATCATGTAAAGTTATTTATAGCCACATGCTTGGAAACATACATAATTTCCTTTATGTTGAGATTAGCTATAAAATGGATTGAGCAGATGTTATTCCATGAGGAATTTTCCATCCTGCCGAACCCGTTCTCTCCCCTCAAACACGTTCCCACAGGTGACTGGCCTTCTGTCTATGTTGCAGAAGTATTACCTTCTATTTTTTTTACCGGACAATGTGATTTTAACAACAAACCTTAGCTTTGCCCAAAAGGGTAATAACCATACATTTGTGGTGGTGTGAGAATGTACAAGGCCGTAAAGCTACAGTGGGGCAAAAAAGTATTTAGTCAGCCACCAATTGTGCAGGTTCTCCCACTTAAAAAGATGAGAGAGGCCTGACATTTTAATCATAGCTACACTTCAACAATGACAGACAAAATGAGGGAAAAAAATCCAGAAAATCACATTGTAGGATTTTTAATGAATTTATTTGCAAATTATGGTGGAAAATAAGTATTTGCTCACCTACAAACAAGCAAGATTTCTGGCTCTCACAGACCTGTAACTTCTTCTTTAAGAGGCTCCCCTGTCCTCCACTCGTTACCTGTATTAATGGCACCTGTTTGAACTTGTTATCAGTATAAAAGACACCTGTCCACAACATCAAACAGTCACACTCCAAACTCCACTATGGCCAAGACCAAAGAGCTGTCAAAGGACACCAGAAACAAAATTTAATTTCTTTAGCCTCCTGAGGTTGAAGAGGCACTTTTGTGGGTGGACCATTTCAGATTGTCAGTGATGTGTACACCGAGGAACTTGAAGCTTTTCACCTTCTCCACTGTGGTCCCGTCAATGTGGATAGAGGCGTGATCCCTCTGCTGTTTCCTGAAGTCCGCGATCAGCTCTTTGTTTTGTTGATGTTGATGGAGAGGTTATTTTCCTAGTGCCGGTCCTCCAGGGCCCTCACCTCCTCCCTGTAGGCTGTCTCGTCATTTTTGGTAATCAGGTCTACTACTGTTGTGTCGTCTGCAAACTTGATGATTGAGTTGGAGGTGTGCTTGGCCACGCAGTCACGGGTGAACAGGGTGTACAGGAAGGGGCTGAGCACGCACCCTTATGGGCCGATGAGTTGAGGATCAGCGAAGTGGAGGTGTTGTTTCCTACCTTCACCACCTGGGGGCGGCCCATCAGGAAGTCCAGGACCCAGTTGCAAAGGGCGGGGTTCATACCCAGGGCCCCAAGCTTAATGATGACCTTGGAGGGTACTATGGTGTTGAAGGCTGAGCTATAGTCAATGAACAGCATTCTTGCATAGGTATTCCTCTTGTCCAGATGGCATCCATGTCTATGTAAGGGGGTTTATTGTGCCTGTCTTTTCAGCCCAATGGCCAAATACTTTCCAAAGTATTTACTCCAAATGTCCATTTATGGAATGGAGAGAGAATTTATTTCATTTTTGGACTGACCTCCGCCCTTTCCGTCTGCCATTTGTGAGTTGGTTCAATGGGAAGGGAGTCTGCCACATCTGACTTGTTCTGTGTTTCCTGACCCAGAGAATGTGCAGTACATTTGAAACGCCAGCATGCTAGATGCCGTCATTATGTAGTATTAGTATGCCAGAGATAAGGCATCAGGATTTCCTTGTCCCTCAGTAACCCCATCCGTTATATTTACCTTTGTTCTCGGAAGTTGTGTCCAGAACTGGAGTTACTACTCGATGTCGGATACATCTGGACAAAAGCTCACTTGTTTTGGGTCATTTGCATTTGTGTTAACCATTGTCCAACATATTTAGGCCTTCCCTGCCGTCTATCGATATCAGAACTCCTTTTTGGGAATTATAGTTTTTTTTCAGAATTTGATGAAAACCTTTGATAACTTTAGAGCTTTTGGATCTCGACTGTCTGTCAAACAAGTTATTAAAAGCTTTGCTACATAAACCAGACATCAAAGCAATCCTAATAGCGTTTGATGTTATTCAGGATTAGTTAGATTGAATAAAAGATAAATGTCAAAAGTTCAATGCTGCTATTCAGTCAGATGACTGGATAAAACAGATTATTACGGAGACATGTTGGAATTCCATTTGGTATGTTCAGTCTGAGTTAATTAAATTAGCTTTTGATGTTGAACGTTCAGGCCTGTCTGCGTTATGCATGGGCGTTAAAGACACCCCACCTTTTCTGTGCCAACTGCCAAGCCCTCTCTTCTCCTGACCACACAGCTGCTGTGGCACCACACTGGCAGGGATTAGGAGAGAGCTTCAGGGCACATGGTGCCATATGTGTCAAGGCAGTGTGCCAGGTGTAAGCGCTAGCTGCCCCATATGTTAACCCAATGCTAAGGGCATATCAGCACAGGTTCTAGTGCTATTTAGCTGCCTTCCCCTCCACAGGCCCTCAGCTACAGTCTGTGCCAGCTACACCCTTCAGAATGTAGTAACACCACTGCCATGCCCAGCACTATGCTGGGGCTGCCAAGATGGCTGCAGCCAAGTCCTTGTTCCAGGATAGTTTCCCCTGGGTGTTCGTGTGACTGTGAGCCCCCATGCACATGACACAGTCCCAGTCCCTGCAGCCCCAGAGACCTGTAGTGAACTCTGGCGTAACTGGCAGACTGACTGGGTCAAAGGCTCACCGCCCCGCCCACCAAACAGCCTGCCTGTCCACCCGCCGCCTGCCTGACTGGCTGGGATGCTGTGCAATAAATGTCCCTATGGCAGTGATTTAAGTGTCTATGTGGAAACGTCCCATAATGGAACAATGTATGATGGTCTGGATTAGAGATTGTCACACATTGATCTGGGAGTCTGGTGACATAACTTCATCTTAAAAAAGAAAAGGAAAAGCGTCACACTCGAAGAGCACCGATGCAATCTTTAATTTCCACCGCTTCGACAGCCAAGCTGTCTTCATTGGGGTATACTGACAAACAGCACAGGTCACCAGTTTATATAGGGTTTCAAAGGACTCGTGCAGGTGTTTATAATTATGGCCGGCTGTGGCATGATTTCATTGGTCGATTTACAAATATCAATAGTACATATAAAAAAACATGAATAAATAACATACGATAATAGATACAATTAGGCTACATCATATAGGCCTACAAACACAATATTAGTTACAATGGATAGCAAAAACACAAGAATCACAGGACTGGCTTCAGATCAAACTCTGAGAACGAAGGGAGCGAGGGTCTTTAAATTAAAGATTCAGGCAGCCTCTCGTTTTAACAAAGAATTGTCAAAATAGTGAAGGGACGAAATAGGCTGGTTCGCTTCCAAAAAGTGGGCAGCAACTGCGTACATCACGTTTTTGCACCTAATTGTGCTACGGTGCTCAGAGATTCTTACTTTTAGTTCTCGCTTCATTTTGCCCACATCATTTTTACCACACTGACAAGTTATTAGATAAGTAACTGCCATAGTGGAGCACTTGATATCACCTTTCATTGGAATATGTTTCTCTGTTTGGGGGGGTTTGAAGGATCAACATTTGTAAGTGCCATTGCATTGAGCGCAGCCATTCCACTTGTGGTATCTATCTGGTGGTGGCGCAAGGAGACTTTGTTGTGGTAAATCAGAGGTTACCAATTGATCTCTTAGATTTCTACCCCGGGAGATGAGATCCATGTGCGAAAACACATTACCAATACTGTCATCGGATTTTAGAATGTGATAATATTTGTGGCCGATTCCCTTAATTTGTTCAGAGCATTTTGAATAGCGCGTAGTGAGAACTCAATAATTATTATTTTTGTCTCGATTTTGTTTTTGATTTTCTCAACATCCATGTTTTGTACCCCCTTTCAATTACTTTTCTTTGAATTTCAGCCATGTTTCTGTTGAAGTTTGATTGTTTTTTGCAAATTCTTTTGATTTGACAGAATTGGCTGTCGGGCAAACTGTTTTTCAAGGGACTCGGGTGGCATCTATCAGCCTTCAACAAACTGTTACGATCAGTGAGTTTCTTGTAAATATCTGTGTATAGAACATTATCCACACAAATAATCAATTAAAAAATTGATAAGTGCTATTGATAAGAGACAGGTAAATGAGTAATCCGTTTGGAGAAGGGGATTGTAAATACACATAGCAATCGTTTTAGATTATTTTTTCCTGATGATCCTTGGAGACTAATGTGAAACCAACCATATGGAAGCAAACTGAAAATCCTATCAACATGACATGTACTGCGGCCTTATAACATAGATGCAGGGAGTCAGGAAGCAAGTGCAGTTAGTGAGTTTAATGACGAAGAACATAGAATGATACAAAACAAGGGAGAGGTCTTACATGGAAAAATAAACAATATTTCCTGGTGGGTGATAACAAAGTAGTGCTAGATAAAGGGGAAGTAATCAGGGTAATGATGGAATCCAGGTGTGCCTCATGATGGGACACGTGTGCGTAATGAGGGTTGCCAGGTGTGCGTAATAACCGGTGGTTAGTAGACCTGCTACGTCTAGTGCCGGAGAGCGGGAGCGGGAGTAGGTGACAGTACCTCCCCCCGACGCACGGTTTCTAACCGCAGGATGACGCCGGCCAGGAGGACAGCCCCAAGTACGAGGAGCAGGCCGGTCCGGATAGCGAAGGTGTAATTCTTGGATGATGTGGGGATCTAGAATGTCGCCCACCGGAACTCAGCACCCCTCCTCTGGACCATACCCCTCCCAGTCCACCAGGTACTGGAGTTGACCCCCACTACGTCGGGAGTCCAGGAGTGATCTGACGGCATTGGCACGGCTCTTCTCGATGTCTGAGGGAGGTGCAGGGTTGTCGTGGGGGACAGCATTCGCCAGGGGACCAGGAACCACCGACCTGAAGAGGGAAACATGAAAACATGATGAGATCCGGTAGTTAGTGGGGTATTGTAATATGTAAATTACCTCGTTGACGAAGAATAGACTGATGAGATTCAGAAGAAACTGTAATCGAACCCACAAATGCTGATGCTCCAGATACTGAACTAGTCTAAAGAAGGCCAGTTTTATTGCTTCTATAATCAGAACACAGTTTTCAGCTGTGCTAACGTAATTGCAAAAGGGTTTTCTAATGATCAATTAGCTTTTTAAAGTGATAAACTTGGATTAGCTAACACAACGTGCCATTGGAACACAGGAGTGATGGTTGCTGATAATGGGCCTCTCTACGCCTATGTAGATGTTCCATAAAAAATCTGCCGTTTCCAGCTACAATAGTCATTAGACAATAGACAATAGTCGGATATGCTTAACACCCCGGCAGCATTTTTCTGCGGCTGGCCATGCTTTCCTCCTGGCTACCCCAACCCTGGCCAACAGCTCCACACCCTCCGCAGCTACTTGCCTAATCCTCCCCAGCTTCTCCTTCACCCAAATCCAGATAGCAGATGTTCTGAAAGAGCTGCAAAACCTGGACCCATACAAATCTAGACAATCTGGACCCTCTCTTTCTGAAATTATCCGCCGCCATTGTTACAACCCCTATTACCAGTCTGTTCAACCTCTCTTTCTTATCGTCTGAGAACCCTAAAGATTGGAAAGCTGCCGCGGTCACCCCCCCCCCTTCAAAGGGCGTGACACTCTAGACCCAAACTGTTACAGACATATGCATCCCGCCCTGCCTTTCTAAAGTCTTCAAAAGCAAAGTTAACAAACAGATCACTAACCATTTCAAATCTCACCGTTATCTTCTCCGCTGTGCAATCCGGTTTCCGAGCTGGTCACGTGTGTACCTGAGCCACGCTCAAGGTACTAAACGATACCATAAGAGCCATCAGTAAAAGACAGTACTGAGGAGCCGTCTTCATCACCCTGGCCAAGGCTTTCGACTCTGTCAATCCCCGTATTCTTATTGGCAGACTCAACAGACTTGGTTTCTCAAATGACTGCCTCGCCTGGTTCACCAACTACTTCTCAGATAGAGTTCAGTGTGTCAAATCTAAGGGCCTGTTGTCCAGACCTCTGGCAGTCTCTATGGGGGTACCACAGGGTACCAATTCTCGGGCCGACTTTTTTCTCTGTATATATCAAAGATGGCTCTCTTGCTGCGGGGGATTCCCTGATCCACCTCTACGCAGACGACACCATTCTGTATACATCTGGCCCTTCTTTGGACACTGTGTTAACAAACCTCCAGACGAGCTTCAATGCCACACAATACTCCTTCCGTGGCCTACAACTGCTCTTGAACGCTAGTAAAACTAAATGCATGCTTTTCAACTGATCGCTGCCCACACCCGCCCGTCCGACTAGCATCACTACTCTGGACGGTTCTGACTTAGAATATGTGGACAACTACAAATACCTAGGTGTCTGGCTAGACTGTAAACTCTCCTTCCAGACTCATATTAAACATCTCCAATCCAAAATTAAATCTAGAATCAGCTTCCTATTTTGCAACAAAGCCTCCTTCACTCACGCTGCCAAGCATACCCTTGTAAAACTGACAATCCTACCGATCCTTGACTTTGGTGATGTCATTTACAAAATAGCCTCCAACACTCTGCTCAGCAAACTGGGTGCAGTGTATCACAGTGCCATCCATTTTGTAACCAAAGCCCCATATACCACCCACCACTGCGACCTGTATGCTCTCGCCGGCTGGCCCTCGCTACATATTCGTCGCCAGACCCACTGGCTCCAGGTTATCTATAAGTCTTTTCTAGTTAAAGCTCCGCCTTATCTCAGCTCACTGGTCACAATAACACCACCCACCCGTAGCACGCGCTCCAGCAGGTATATCTCACTGGTCATCCCCAAAGCCAACACCTCTTTGGCAGCCTTTCCTTCCAGTTCTCTGCTGCCAATGACTGGAACGAATTGCAAAAATCACTGAAGTTGGAGACTTATATCTCCCGCACTAACTTTAAGCATCAGCAATCTGAGCAGCTTACCGATCGCTGCAGCTGTTCACAGCCCATCTGTAAACAGCCCATCCAATCTACCTACCTCATCCCCATATTGTTTTTATTTTATTTTTTGCTCTTTTGCACACCAGTATTTCTACTTGCACATCATCATCTGCACATCTATCACTCCAATGTTAATTTGCTAAATTGTAATTACTTCGCTACTATGGCCTATTTATTGCCTTACCTCCTCCTTGATATTTCTAAGTGATGCAAATGAATAAGTTATGTCTGAATACCAAATGCTGAGAAGTGAGCAGGGAAGGTGTGCGCAGGAAAGGTGTGCGCAGGAAAGGTGTGCGCAGGAAAGGTGTGCGTAGGAAAGGTGTGCTTAGGAATGGTGTGCGTAGGAATGATGTGCGTAGGAATGGTGTGCGTAGGAATTGCATAAATTCCTAAATCTGGATCGAGCCCTCAGTGAATGTGGCACATGGCATTAGCCACGCTATTTAGACTCTGCTCCTCTCTTCTCACCTCTCCTGACTAGCCAGATTATTTCCACTCGTGACAATTTATGTTGTCCATGGCCCTTGTTGTGGCCCATTGGGCATTTTTATTTTTAAAGCAAGCATTATAATGTAAATGGTGCACTGATTTCGTCTGCCTGTAAATATGGCCCTTGTGTTGTCACTGATGACCCCATTCTCACAGGATTGAGACAAGGCTCCTGTCTCCTCACTCCGAGGTGTCAATATTTATGACAGAGGAAAGTTCACGCTGTGCGTCGTTGTTGCATGCAGAAGAGTAGGGATTATATGTTCTGTGTGCCTTGGTTGGCATGTGACTGGTTTGCACGTGTAGGGTATGCAGGGTACAATGTCAGCAGTCTCCCACTCATGCTGAAAATACAGTGGCTTATAAATCTTTGTGGAGGAGATTATGAATTGCATTAATGCCATATCCACTGTACTGTAGTTTTCTCCTTTCCTCCACTCCTGACTGCATTTCCTGCCATAGAAATGTAATGAATAAAACAGGCGTTCCCATTCAAGTCAATGGTCGCATAATGGATGGACTGGTGGCCATTGCGAGTGTATCCATAGGAGCAAAGCAGGAAGTAAAAGCAGGAAGTGTACCCATCAATATGTGCTGCAATTTCTTGATTCAACTCAACTAACATTACAAAAAATACAGTCCATAGCATGATCCACATCAGTTAACATCATTTGAAAGAACATTCTATATTACCATGGAAGTGATTACACCACTCTACAAGGCAGCAATTGTGAGTGTACCCATGAGTTTACCAGTCAAATTGTCTGAGTTAGAGGTTCCAAGCCCATTCTATTAATTGTTTTCTACAACACCTTGCTTGTTTCAACAAGGAGCAACAAAGTTGAATCACTTTGTTGAGTCCATGTTATCGCAGAAACAGACTCAACCATACAAATGACCGCCAGTCCCTTCTTCAGTCAGCTGTTCGTTCCCAAAATAGTTATGACGGTTATTTTATTTCCATGGCGGTTTTCATCCATAACTGCTGGTTACAGGGTTATATGGTAATTGTGCCAGCCCTAACTGTAGTGAGTCTCCTCAAGTAGAGAAGTATCGAATCACACTGTGTGTTTTTTGTTGTTGAATATTCTGTCCCTTTTGGCTCTGTGTCCTCCTCTCACTGGTTGCCTCCTACGAGAGAGCGGTAAATGATACTTATGGCAAGGCCGACTGTGATGGACTCCAGCTCTAATCAACTTCATAGTGAAATACCTCAGTGTAAGAACTCCTAGACTCACAATGGCTGTAATGTTTCCTGTTTCAGGGCTTATCCAATTTAGATGTGCGGATGTTACGCTATGATAACCCCGAGCTTCAACTTGATGTGCAATTCACAAACTAGTTAGGTTTTTCCTTTCATTCTCTCTTCCTTAGACTCATGCTCATCCTTAGCTTTATGACAGATTTTATAGAAATAATGCAGTGTTCTCAGGTGGTGCTGATGTGTCTGAGAGAAACTGGGAAAATGACTGTCTGTCCGACCTGCTGATCAACAGGGACTACAGTGGAGTCCTGGGGCTGGTCTGGGAGGGCAAGACAGGCACACACCCACGGACAGACACACATGACCACCTTGTCATCAATGGCCTCTAATACTAATCTGCATTATAATGCATTTGCACTATGTACACTTTCCGCACAACACTGTATATACACTGTACATAATTGCCACGGCAGAATCCATGCCTCTGTAAATTGTTAATTGTATATTCCCGCTGTAATCAGTCTATACCCTAGAGTTGGATGTAAACTGTTCCGATATGGCTATATTCTGTATGATGTCTGTGGTATGTGTAAATGTACCTGGCAAATAAAAGTGATTCTGATTCTGACAGAAGCACTCTTGTTATTATGGGGTGTGATTGAACAGAATCCCCTCAGCAGTTACAACATGGCCATAAAAACAGTCCCCCCACTACCTCTTAAACACCACTGGATTACCCACACACACAAACCCACCCCTATCTGTGAGTTGTGGGGGGCAGTGCCCATATTTGTAACAGTTGAGCTAGCTCAGCACCTTTCAAGTGGTTGGTATTTGTCCTTTGTCCGTTTCTGGCCAGAGGTCACCCCTGGCCCCTCCCAACACCCACATTGGAAAAGTTTCCATACTAAGTCAAAGTAAATAGGGTTATTGAATATTTGACCTTCACAGCATCAACTGCAGGTGACTTTGGATAAAGAAAGTTAGCATGGCTGTCATAAGGCCAGAAAAGGGTTTAGCATAGTGCTTTTTCAAGTCCATAAACTGGGCTGTGCCAACACTCCTGTGGATGTTTTTAAGATGGTACATGTAGAATAGATATTTTTCCTGCTGGCCTGTGTCCAACATGTGCTGAATTATTGTACTATGAGTGTGTGAGCCCTGTTAGTTCTCTCTCCCTACGGCCAGAGTTCAATCACTGAATTTTGACTGCACTCCAATCACAGCTGTGTGTCCAATCGTAGGCAAATTACAATTGGCCCAGAACCAAGCGGCATGGCTGGCCCTTAAATTAAAATCAAATCAAATGTTATTGGTCACATACACATGGTTAGCAGATGTTTTTGCGAGTGTAGCGAAATGCTTGTGTTTCTAGATCCGGCAGGGCATCAAGCAATATCTAACACGTAATCGAACAATTCCACAACTACCTAGTAGACACAAATCTAAGTAAAGGAATGGAATAAGAATATGTACATATAAATATATGGAAGAGCAATGACATGCAGGGGGGTGGGGGGGGGGGATATCAATAACAAATTGTCAATCTCTCCTGGCTCAAAGTTGAGGAGAGATTGACTACATCACTTTGTGAGAGGTATTGACTTGCTGAACGCACCAAAGTGTCTGTTCAAACAACTAACACACAGCTCATACATACCGCACAAGACATGCCACCAGGGGTCTCTTCACAGTCCCCAAGTCCAGAACAGTATCTGTGAAACATGCAGTACTATATGGTGCAATAACTACATGGAACTCTCTTCCACATCAAGTAACTCAAGCGAGCAGTAAAATTAGATTTAAAACAAACAAACAGATAAAACAACACAGCACAACGGCAGACTGTGAAGAGACACACAAACACGCACACTCTACACAAACACACGTTGTAATGTTGTGGTATTGTGGATTTTACATTGTAAATGTGTAATAATGTAATAATGACATGTATGATGTTTTGTTTTAATGTAATTGTTCTGACCCTGTTTGGAACCCAGGAAGAGTAGTTGCTGTAATAAATAAATACAAATGACTAAATCAAAGTTGCGTGTCCAATGTATTCGCTAGAAGCCAAATTGACATCTGAACTTGTCCACATCTGATATGCATCTTATTTGACCTAACTTGACCTGTGCGAATACCCCAGGTTTGGTGGATAAAGTGTTGTTTTTTTACAGAAACTGATCATCCTTGCAAAAACACCTCCGAAATGTCATCAATAAAACACACAGTGCTGCCATTCTATGGACAATGTGACATTTCTTAATGTCAGCGCGGTTTCACAGGCCGGTGACAAAGCTTTCTCTGTTTAATTATTGTTGTTTTGGAGGAAGTGGGACCTGTTCCCACAATGGGTGGAGCACCATTTCCATCACATTGTCAGCTAGGGCCGCCTTTTGATTGGCTAATCGGAGGGGTGTGAGAGAGAGACTCTCATGATCACACGTGACCAGAATGCTTTGAATCCTGGCTCCAGCTAACCCCCCCCCACCCACCCTCCGACGCTTTAACTTCACTGAACACAGGGCGACTGCATTCCACGGCCCCTGCAGAAGCATAGTTTGGTCACCATGGTGAGGTCTCACATGAGGAGCACGCTTACACATGCAAACACACACACACAGTCTTGATGACATCGCTGTGACATTGAATGGCTTGAACCACTGACATGTCACAACCCAAAGAATTACCACAATGTGAGAATGTTTGACCTGAGTCTAGATACAAGGCCTAAATCCACAGTATCGCCATCAGCCAAATCTTCCTAATTTATTGGTCAAGGTAGAGAGATTGGGTAACATGAACTATATGGCATGGTGTTATAAACCCAGAGACATTGGTGTCCCTGGTACCACTGGTGTCCCTGGTGTCCCTGGTGCCACTTCCCAGCCCCACACCACTACAATTAATTTTCCTTTTGACAATATAATTACGAAAGTATGGGTGTTAATTTTCCAGCAGCAACAATATAGGAGGTTATGTCTCCATAAAGCGCTGTGGTAACAAAATGGTTAACTAACTGTTTATGTTTTACTGAACAATAGGGTCAATTCTATTCAGTTCGGTCAATTCTATTCAGTTCGGTCAATTCTATTCAGTTCAGTCAATTCAGGAAGTAAATTGAAATTCCAATTGAAGAATTGAAAGAACATCATTGAATTTGAATGGCATTTAAAAAAATTCTTGAATGGAAAGGTATCTAAGGTATATATCTCAAGTTGAATAAAATTTTATAGAATTCGGCATTCACAAAAAGGGTAGGCAATGGCCTTTACATGAAAACACTTTTGATAATCAGCCATAGAAAGGGAATTTCTTTGGAGTGAGGACACTATGAGCGAATCAAAACACACAAGCCTTACCCCCACTCTCAACCCAAGACACACACACACAGACACACAGACACAGACACACACACACACAAAACACTGCCCCAGTTGTTCCTCTGTTGACAATGAACTCAGTGGAAGGGTGTCCATAGTGATGAGGAGCAACAGCTTATTCCTTTGGAGCTGCATCAACAATGTTTGGCACACAGAGCCTCACAGAGCTAAAACAGCATTGTCTGAGCTCGGTGAAAAACTAGCCTGACATACAGTAGAAAGCATAGCTCCAGCTTGGAACAGACTGCAACCATACACACATCCCTGTACAAGGACTCACATGGTACGGTGGCAACTCTCGACAACCTACGCTTTTGCTGCTTAATGTGAAGTGGATAAATGATGGGAAAGTCTTGTTGTTTTGACAGTGCAGTCTAAATATAGCACACGGTCCACTCATCTGTTTCCCGGGCGTCCTCATTCAAACGAGAGCATCACTTGAGTCAGCTCCTCCTTCTACTGTTGTTTGTTTGTCCAAGACCGTGAAAGTGTGTGTGTGTGTGTGTGTGTGTGTGTGTGTGTGTGTGTGTGTGTGTGTGTGTGTGTGTGTGTGTTTGTGTGTGTGTGTGTGTGTGAGAGAGAGAGAGAGAGAGAGAGAGAGAGAGAGAGAGAGAGAGAGAGAGAGAGAGAGAGAAGACTGGTTGCCCTCTAGGTTACAGAGAGCTGGTAGTCCCAGCCACCAAACTACTAGGTGTGAAACAGGGAAGAGGCTCAGGTGTGCTACCTATATCCCCCCAATAGAATCTCCATACTTTAATCCTAGAGAGGGAGATCAACCATTTCCAGGCTCAGGGACATGTACAAGTCTGTGGCAACCTAAATGCCAGAACTAATCATGAGCCATTAAATCCAAAGGAACTGAATAATATTAAGAAATGCTATAGATGGAAGGAAAATAGTGTGGAAATCTACCAAAAGCAATTAGGAACAACAAACCCTTCTAGACAATTTCCTGGACAAAAGGTTTCACTGTAATAGTGAAAGTGTAAACTTGGCAGTATAAAACCTGAACAGTATATTTGACCTCTCAGCTTCCCTATCAAATCTAAAAATGTCAAGCAGACAACCTAAGAAAATTAACAACAATGCCAAATGGTTTGATTAAGAATGGGAAAACCTAAGAAAGAAATTGAGAAACCTATCTAACCAAAAACACAGAGACCCAGAAAACCTGAGCCTTCACTATGGTGAATCACTAAAACAATACAGAAATACACTACGGAAAAAGAAGGAACAGCACGTCAGAAATCAGCTCAATGTAATTGAAGAATCCATAGAATCTAACCACTTCTGGGAAAATTGGAAAACTCTAAACAAACAACACAAAGAGTTATCTATCCAAAATGGAGATGTATGGATTAACCACTTCTCCAATTGTTTTGGCTCTGAAACAATGAACAAACAGCAAAAACATCAAATCAAATTTATTTATATAGCCCTTCGTACATCAGCTGATATCTCAAAGTGCTGTACAGAAACCTAACCTAAAACCCCAAACAGCAAGCAATGCAGGTGTAGAAGCACGGTGGCTAGGAAAAACTCCCTAGAAAGGCCAAAACCGAAGAAGAAACCTAGAGAGGAACCAGGCTATGTAGGGTGGCCAGTCCTCTTCTGGCTGTGCCGGGTGGAGATTTTAACAGAACATGGCCAAGATGTTCAAATGTTCATAAATGACCAGCATGGTCCAATAATAATAAGGCAGAACAGTTTAAACTGGAGCAGCAGCACGGCCAGGTGGACTGGGGACAGCAAGGAGTCATCATGTCAGGTAGTCCTGAGGCATGGTCCTAGGGCTCAGGTCCTCCGAGAGAGAGAAAGAAAGAGAGAAAGAGAGAATTAGAGAGAGCACACTTAAATTCACACAGGACACCGAATAGGACAGGAGAAGTACTCCAGATATAACAAACTGACCCTAGCCCCCCGACACATAAACTACTGCAGCATAAATACTGGAGGCTGAGACAGGAGGGGTCAGGAGACACTGTGGCCCCATCCGAGGACACCCCCGGACAGGGCCAAATAGGAAGGATATAACCCCACCCACTTTGCCAAAGCACAGCCCCCACACCACTAGAGGGATATCTTCAACCACCAAATTACCATCCTGAGACAAGGCCGAGTATAGCCCACAAAGATCTCCGCCACGGCACAACCCAAGGAGGGGGGGGGGGGGCAACCCAGACAGGAAGATCGCATCAGTGACTCAACCCACTCAAGTGACGCACCCCTCCCAGGGACGGTATGAAAGAGCCCCAGTAAGCCAGTGACTCAGCCCCTGTAATAGGGTTAGAGGCAGAGAATCTCAGTGGAAAGAGGGGAACCGGCCAGGCAGAGACAGCAAGGGCAGTTCGTTGCTCCAGAGCCTTTCCGTTCACCTTCACACTACTGGGCCAGACTACACTCAATCATATGACCCACTGAAGAGATGAGTCTTCAGTAAAGACTTGAAGGTTGAGACCGAGTTTGCGTCTCTGACATGGGTAGGCAGACCATTCCATAAAAATGGAGCTCTATAGGAGAAAGCCCTGCCTCCAGCTGTTTGCTTAGAAATTCTAGGGACAATTAGGAGGCCTGCGTCTTGTGACCGTAGCGTACGTGTAGGTATGTACGGCAGGACCAAATCAGAGAGATAGGTAGGAGCAAGCCCATGTAATGCTTTGTAGGTTAGCAGTAAAACCTTGAAATCAGCCCTTGCCTTGACAGGAAGCCAGTGTAGGGAGGCTAGCACTGGAGTAATATGATCCATTTTTTTGGTTCTAGTCAGGATTCAAGCAGCCGTATTTAGCACTAACTGAAGTTTATTTAGTGCTTTATAGCCGGAAAGAGCATTGCAGTAATCTAGAAGTGACAAAAGCATGGATTAATTTTTCTGCATCATTTTTGGACAGAAAGTTTCAGATTTTTGCAATGTTACGTAGATGGAGAAAAGCTGTCCTTGAAATGGTCTTGATATGTTCTTCAAAAGAGAAATCAGGGTCCAGAGTAAGGCCGAGGTCCTTCACAATTTTATTTGAGACAGTTTTGAATGAAAAACACATTTTTGTCTGTTAAAATAACATCAAATTGATCAGAAATACAGTGTAGACATTGTTAATGTTGTAAATTACTATTGTAGCTGGAAACGGCAGATTTTTTGTAGAATATCTACATTATCAGCAACCATCACTCCTGGCACGTTGTGTTAGCTAATCCAAGTTTATAATTGTAAAAGGATAATTGATCATTAGTAAACCTTTGCAATTAAGTTAGCACAGCTGAAAACTGCGAGAAATTGCCAGGAAATTGAAGACTCCCTTCACAGAACAGCACAAACTGGCTCTAACCAGAATAAAAAGAGGAGTGGGAGGCCCCGGTGCACGACTGAGCAAGAGAACAAGAACAGTAGAGTGTCTAGTTTGAGAAACAGATGCCTCACAAGTCCTCAACTGGCAGCTTCATTAAATAGTACCCGCAAAACACCAGTCTCGACATCAACAGTGAAGAGGCGACTCTGGGATGCTGGCCTTCTAGGCAGAGTTCCTCTGTCCAGCATCTGTGTTCTTTCGCCCATCTTAAGGTTTTCTTTTTATTGACAAGTCTGAGATATGGCTTTTCCTTTGTAACTCTACCTAGAAGGCCAGAACACAGGAGTGATGGCTGCTGATAATGGGCCTCTGTACGCATATGTAGATATTCTACCAAAAAATCTGCCGTTTCCAGCTACAATAGTCATTTACAACATTAACCATGTCTACAATGTATTTCTGATCAATTTTATGTTATTTTAATGGACAAAAAATTTGCTTTTCTTTCAAAAACGAGGACATTTCTAAGTGGCCACAAACTTTTGAACGGTAGTGTACAGTGCCTTGCGAAAGTATTCGGCCCCCTTGAACTTTGCGACCTTTTGCCACATTTCAGGCTTCAAACATAAAGATATAAAACTGTAGTTTTTTGTGAAGAATCAACAACAAGTGGGACACAATCATGAAGTGGAACGACATTTATTGGATATTTCAAACTTTTTTAACAAATCAAAAACGGAAAAATTGGGCGTGCAAAATTATTCAGCCCCCTTAAGTTAATACTTTGTAGCACCACCTTTTGCTGCGATTACAGCTGTAAGTTGCTTGGGGTATGTCTCTATCAGTTTTGCACATCGAGAGACTGAAATGTTTTCCCATTCCTCCTTGCAAAACAGCTCGAGCTCAGTGAGGTTGGATGGAGAGCATTTGTGAACAGCAGTTTTCAGTTCTTTCCACAGATTCTCGATTGGATTCAGGTCTGGACTTTGACTTGGCCATTCTAACACCTGGATATGTTTATTTTTGAACCATTCCATTGTAGATTTTGCTTTATGTTTTGGATCATTGTCTTGTTGGAAGACAAATCTCCGTCCCAGTCTCAGGTCTTTTGCAGACTCCATCAGGTTTTCTTCCAGAATGGTCCTGTATTTGGCTCCATCCATCTTCCCATCAATTTTATCCATCTTCCCTGTCCCTGCTGAAGAAAAGCAGGCCCAAACCATGATGCTGCCACCACCATGTTTGACAGTGGGGATGGTGTGTTCAGAGTGATGAGCTGTGTTGCTTTTACGCCAAACATAACGTTTTGCATTGTTGCCAAAAAGTTCAATTTTGGTTTCATCTGACCAGAGCACCTTCTTCCACATGTTTGGTGTGTCTCCCAGGTGGCTTGTGGCAAACTTTAAACAACACTTTTTATGGATATCTTTAAGAAATGGCTTTCTTCTTGCCACTCTTCCATAAAGGCCAGATTTGTGCAATATACGACTGATTGTTGTCCTATGGACAGAGTCTCCCACCTCAGCTGTAGATCTCTGCAGTTCATCCAGAGTGATCATGGGCCTCTTGGCTGCATCTCTGATCAGTCTTCTCCTTGTATGAGCTGAAAGTTTAGAGGGACGGCCAGGTCTTGGTAGATTTGCAGTGGTCTGATACTCCTTCCATTTCAATATTATCGCTTGCACAGTGCTCCTTGGGATGTTTAAAGCTTGGGAAATCTTTTTGTATCCAAATCCGGCTTTAAACTTCTTCACAGCAGTATCTCGGACCTGCCTGGTGTGTTCCTTATTCTTCATGATGCTCTCTGCGCTTTTAACGGACCTCTGAGACTATCACAGTGCAGGTGCATTTATACGGAGATTTGATTACACACAGGTGGATTGTATTTATCATCATTAGTCATTTAGGTCAACATTGGATCATTCAGAGATCCTCACTGAACTTCTGGAGAGAGTTTGCTGCACTGAAAATAAAGGGGCTGAATAATTTTGCACGCCCAATTCTTCCGTTTTTGATTTGTTAAAAAAGTTTGAAATATCCAATAAATGTCGTTCCACTTCATGATTGTGTCCCACTTGTTGTTGATTCTTCACAAAAAAATACAGTTTTATATCTTTATGTTTGAAGCCTGAAATGTGGCAAAAGGTCGCAAAGTTCAAGGGGGCCGCATACTTTCGCAAGGCACTGTACATGATCAAATACAAATCGTAGAATCAACTACTAAAGACTACCAGAACACACTGGATTCTTCAATTACATTGAATGAACTACTGGACAAAATACAAACCCTCCAACCCAAATAGGTATTTGGGGTTGATGTTATTCTAAATTAAATGATAAAATATACAGACCACAAGTTCCAATTGGCTATACTTAAACTTTTTATCATCCTCAGCTCTGGCATCTTTTCCCCAGTATTTGGAACCAAGGACTGATCACCCAAATCCACAAAAGTGGATACAAATTTGACCATGTACACAAACAACAAGTGTGTGGTTAGAATTGCCAAAAAAACACACATTTCTTTCCACAGGGTCAGGGGGTGAGACAGGGATGCAGCTTAAGCCCCACCCTCTTCAACGTATATATCAACAAATTGGCGAGGGCACTAGAACAGTCTGCAGCACATAGAATCTGAAGTCAAATGTCTACTATTTTCTGAGATATGGTACTTCTGTCCTCAACCAAGGAGGGCCTACAGCAGCACCTAGATCTTCTGCACAGATTCTGTCAGACCTGGGCCCTGACAGTAAATATCAGTAAGACAAAAATAATGGTGTTCCAAAAAAGGTCCAGTTGCCAGGACCATGAATACAAATTCCGTCTGGACACCGTTGCCCTTGAGCACACAAGAAACTATACATTGAGTTGAAGTTGGAAGTTTACATACACCTTAGCCAAATACATTTAAACTCAGTTTTTCACAATTCTTGACATTTAATCCCAGTAAAAATGCAGTTCTGCCCACAAAGTTTCTATAGGATTGAGGTTAGGGCGTGTGATGGCCACTCCAATACCTTCACTTGCTGTTCTTAAGCCATTTTGCCACCACTTTGGAAGTATGCTTGGTGTCACTGTCCATTTGGAAGACCCATTTCCGAACATGATTTAACTTCCTGACTGATGTCTTGAGATGTTGCTTCAATATATCCACATAATTTTCCTACCTCATGATGCCATCTATTTTGTGGAGCGCACCAGTCCCTCCTGCAGCAAAACACCCCCACAACCCGATGCTGCTACCCCCGTGTTTCACAGTTGGGATGGTGTTCTTCGGCTTGCAAGCCTCCCCCTTTTTCCTCCAAACACAACGATGGTCATTAAGAGCAAACAGTTCAATTTTTGTTTCATCAGACCAGAGGACATTTCTCCAAAAAGTACGATCTTTGTCCCCATGTGCGGACTTTCAGGTTATGTCGATATAGAACTCGTTTTACGGTAGATATAGATACTTTTGTACCTGTTTCCTCCAGTATCTTCACAAGGTCCTTTGCAGTTGTTCTGGAATTGATTTGCACTTTTCACACCAAAATACGTTCATCTCTAGGAGACAGAATGCGTCTCCTTCCTGAGCGGTATGACGGCTGCGTGGTCCCATGGTGTTTATACTTGGGTACTATTGTTTGTACAGATGAACATGGCGTTCAGGCGTTTGGAAATTGCTCCCAAGGATGAACCAGACTTGTGGGGGTCTACAATTTTTTTTCTGAGGTCTTGACTGATTTCTTTTGATTTCCCCATGATGTCAAGGAAAGAGGCACTGAGTATGAAGGTAGGCCTTGAAATACATCCACAGGTACACCTTCAAATTATGTCAATTAGCCTATCAGAAGCTTCTAAAGCCATAACATAATTTTCTGGAATTGTCCAAACTGTTTAAAGGCACAGTCAACTTAGTGTATGTAAACTTCTGACCCACTGGAATTGTGACGCAGTGAATGATAAGTGAAATAATTTGTATGTAAACAATTGTTGGAAAAATTACTTGTGTCATGCACAAAGTAGATGTCCTAACCGACTTGCTGAAACTATAGTTTGTTAACAAGAAATTTGTAGAGTGGTTGAAAAAAGAGTTTTAAAGACTCCAACCTAAGTGTATGTAAACTTCTGATTTCATTTGTACCTCTGCCTAAACATCGGCGCCACAGGTAACTTCCACAAAGCTGTGAACGATCTGAGAGACACGCAAAGAAGGGCCTTTTATGCAATCAAAAGGAACATAAAATTCGACATACCAATTAGGACATGGCTAAAATATTTGAATCAGTTGTAGAACCCATTGCCCTTTATGGTTGTGAGGTCTGTGGTCCGCTCACCAACTAAGAATTCACAAAATGGGACAAACACCAACACCAGACAAACACTAACACAGACTCCGCATGCAGAATTCTTGCAAAAATATCCTCAGTGTACAATGTGAAACACCAAATAATGCATGTTAATTATCAAAAGCCAGAAAAGTTACATTCTACAACCACCTAAATGGAAGCGGTTCCCAAACCTCCCAAACCTTAACCATAACAAAGCCATCACCTACAGAGAAATTAACCTGGAGAAGAGCCCCCTAATGAAGCTGGTCCTGGGGCTCTGTTAACAAACACAAACAGACCCCACAGAGCCATAGGACAGCAACACAATTAGACCCAACCAAATCATGAGAAAACATAGAAAATAATTTACAAAAATACTGAGTGACCTAGAATGCAATTTGGCCCTAAACAAAGAGTAAACAGTAGTAGAATACCTGACCACTGTGACTGACCAAAAATTAAGGAAATATTTGACTATGCACAGTGAGCATAGCCTTGCTTTTGAGAAAGCCTGCCAAAGGCAGACCTGGCTCTCAAGAGAGGACAGACTATGTGCTCACTGCTCACAAAATGAGATGGAAACTGAGCTGCACTTCCTAACCTCATGCCAAATGTATGACCATATTAGAGACACAAATTTCTCTCAGATTACACAGACCCACAAAGAATTCGAAAACAAATCCAATTTTGATAAACTCCCATATGTATTGGGTGAAAAACCACAGTATACAATCACAGCCGCAAGATTTGTGACCTGTTGCCACAAGAAAAGGGCAACCAATGAAGAACAAACACCAACGTAAATACAACTTATATTTATGTTTATTTATTTTCCATTTTGTACTTTAACTATTTGCACATCATTACAACACTGTATATAGACACAATACAACATTTGAAATGTCTTTATTCTTTTTATTGTTTATTATCTATTTCACTTGCTTTGGCAATGTAAACATGTAAACATATGTTTCCCATGCTCCTTAAATTGAATTGAGAGAGAGAAAGTGAGAGATAGCGAGATAGAAAGGAAGAGAGAGAGAGAGAGAGAGAGAGAGAGAGAGAGAGAGAGTGAGAGAGAGAGAAGTGTGTGGGGGCTGTGTGTTTGTGGTGAGTCTAGGAGACTAATAATAGGAGGCATTCATCAGGGCTCTTTCTAAGGCGGAAAGGGGGAGGAGGACATGATATAAACAGAGCTGATTGCAGTTGGCCAAACCACAACCTAAGATCACAACACTGGTGCCAAAGCCATGCTCTTTCTAGGAAATCCAGCCCTCTGAATAGCCCCTTTGGGTCCATTCAGTGAGGATGCGCACGGCATTCTTGATTAGCCTGGAGATGTTCGTGTTGGCATGCAGCCGGGCCCATGTTGTGAATTCCCCAAGCGAAGCATGCCTGGGTTGGCTATGTGTTCTCAAGCAGGGACTCCTTTTGATGGTGATTCTTAATTGCTTTTTTGATCAGCCTGAAAGGCATGGCAATCTCTAGGACTTGTGTAAATCCTGGATGCTGAGTACCATTGGGATGAACAGTAAAAACAGCCTCATCCACAAAGCAGCATGGATTAGATGCTCAAATTAAAGGTTGCCCTAACCCACAGATCTAGGATCAGATTATCATAGTTAACCTAACATAGCCTTGATGAAATCATACCTATATCAGCAATTAGGGGAAACTCCCCCCTACTTTGGGTTGGGCAGGCAGGGGAAATAGGGCACCCTTGTTTTTGCAGCTCAACCTTCACTGTCCTCCAGTGCAAGTGGTGAAAAAAGTACCCAATTGTCATACTTGAGTAAAATTACTACTTGAGTAAAAGCAAAGATACCTTAATATAAAATGACTCAAGTAAACGTGAAAGTCACCCAGTAAAATACTACTTGAGTAAAAGTCAGAAAGTGTTTGGTTTTAAATATACTGTATGTACTTAAATATCAAAGTAAATGTAATGGTGTAACAGAGTAGCTGGGTAAGGTAGGTTACTTTCTAAATGTAATCCGTTACAATTACTAGTTACCTGTCCAAAATTGTAATCAGTAATGTAACTTTTGGATTAACCAAACTCAGTAACGTAATCTGATTACATTCTGTTACTTTTAGATGACTTTCCCCTTAAGAGGCATTAGAAGAAGACAAAAATGTATGTTACCAATTGAACCACTTCTATTTCAGGATAAATCAATGTTAAAGTTTACATAGCTGGTCATAAAACAGGTTCAGCCCCTGGTTCGACCATGATCTGGCAGAGTTACTCCACCTCAAGAATTCCATTTGGCAAATTGCTCGGCACACGCATACTCGTTCAGGCAAATTTAAATAAGTGCACTCAGGCTATCCGGAAGGCCAAAGTTAGTTACTTTAAAGAGCAGTTCTCTCTCTGTGGGTTTAATCCCAAGGAAAATGGTTAAAGACCTGGAGAATAAACCCTCCTCCTCACAGCTGGCCATGTCCCTTAATATTGATGATGTGGTTGTTACTGACAAGGAGCACATGGCTGAGCTCTTTAATCCCCACTTCATTAAGTCAGGATTCCTATTTGAATCTGCCATGCCTCCTTGCCTGTCCAACATTTCCTCATCTCTCACCCCTTCAAATGCGACTATCCCCGATGCTCCTCCCTCTTTTTTCCCCTGCAATGATACAAAGTTTCTCCCTGCAGGCGGTCACTGAGTCAAGGTGCTAAATGAGCTCCTGAAACTTGACCCCAAAAAAACATCTGGGTCAGATGGTTAAGACACAGTTCGTGAAGGCAGCCACAGTTCGTCCTTTATTGAAAGGGGAGATCAAGCTGATCCTAACTGTTTAAGCCAATTTCGATTTTGCCCTGTTTATCAAAAGTGTTGGAAAAACTTAATCAACTGACTGGTTTTCTTGACATCTATAGTATTCTCTCTGGTATGCAATCTGGTTTCCGCTCAGGTTATGGATGTGTCACTGCAACCTTAAAGGTTCTATATTATGACACCATTGTCCTTGATTCTAAGCAATGTTGTGCTTCTATTTTTTTGACTTGGCCAATGCTTTGATATGTTAGACCATTCCATTCTTGTTAAATAGTACCCGCAAAACACCAGTCTCAACGTCAACAGTGAAAAGGCATTCATTGAAAAGACAAAAAAAATAGTTTTTCTTTCAAAAACAAGGACATTTCTAAATGACCCCAAACTTTTGAATGATAGTGTTTATATATTTTATAAGTCAAAAAATGGATGCAGCTACTACAGACTACAAATGGATACAGCTACTGCCCCTTTTAAGTCTATCTAAAGTGTGTATTTTTGAGCATGTGTCCATTAGGCCTATGGAGTTTAAAATGTTTTATCAGCATGAATTAGATTGAGCGATAAAAGCCCCACTTTTATTCCATAGGCTGGGATCTGCACTACGCAGCTGTTGCAAGAGCGCATTTTTCACTGGCTGTCCATTGGTTTCAAAAGCAATGATTGATAGGCAGCTTAAACTTCTTGAATTCAACTATTATTGGGTTCAAATACACATTTAGATTTGTGAACAGCCATCCACAACAACCCCAATCCGTAAGGCGCAGATATCTAAATGATAGAGCAGCAGCTTGATTCTATGTGCTATGTAGATTATATTTTTTATTTAACCTTAATTTAACTAGGTAAATCAGTTAAGAATAAAATCTTATTTACAATGACGGCCTACCCCGGCCAAACCCTAACAACACTGGGCCAATTGTGTCACCCTATCAGGGCTGGTTGTGATACTGCCTGGAATTGGTCCAGGGTTTGTAGTGATGTTAATTGCACTGAGATGCAGTGCCTTAGACTACTGCGCCACTTGGGAGCCCAAGATATCAATAATAAGTGATATCCGTTATGCCGTAGAGTACACCACTGCTGTCATCCGTCCTTCCAAGTGTTTATTCAAGTTGGATAATCTTCGAATGCCGACTGCAGTCGCACCATTGGAAGACATAGCTTGGACTGGAGCCTACAAAAGCCTATTCCTACCCTTTTCCCGCGATCCATCAAGCACATTTGGTGTGTCATCATAGTGGTCTCTGACTTGTGGTCAGACTCACTCAGGTGGAACAAACGTAAACTTGTGCCTTTTTTCAATGCTGATTTGAAGTGTAAAGATTTTTTTCCGCAAACATCCTTTCTGAATTAAATGTAATCCTCGAAGTAATCATCTAGTTTTTACAGTATCTGTAATCTGATTGCATTATTTTTTGCTTGTTAAAGATTACAGTTACAGTTTTTTTGTAATCTCTTACATATAACGGATTACATGTAGTCCATTACTCCCCAACCCAGCAGAGTGGTTATATAAAAGACATAGGTAGCACTTGCATGTGCTGGACAGGCCCTGCTACCCAAAGCATACACATCAGGCATGGGACTGAAATACAGGAAAAGGGACAGACTTGGGGGTAGGGGAGGAAATGTGTGTGAGGGAAGTTCCTTGTTCTTGTTCTTGTTTATTGTTAGCTAAGTTTATTCAGTAGTCAAATGAGACATTGTCCTTCATTGTTGTTGTTGTTGGTGGTGGTGTTGATGATGATGATGATGACTATAGTGGTTCTGCAGTGGTAGCCGAGGTTTATTGCTAGTAGCGGTTATTTCCTGGAGAACACCATAATACGTGCTGTCCTCACTATTTGCTTGTATAAGTTGCAAATATCCTTTGTCTGAGACAGGTAGAAAAGGCTAAATGCCACCCCCACATGCCCTGACCACATGACCTGAATTCCCGAACAGTATTCACAGATGTGGTAAAGAGATCAACCGAACTCGACCAAAACATTGGAATTGCCAGGTAAAAAGAATGTATGCAGCAGTTAAGGATAACTAACGTGGCAGGTTAGGAGACTTATGTTAAGGTTAGGAAAAGGGTTAGGGTTAGCTAAAATTCTCTCCTAAACTGCTGCGAAAAGTTACTTCTGGTCATAGCTGTACTCCCTCCACTCAAAACCTCAGAATCTCTTCATTTCCTCCCATCAAAATTAGCCTACACTTAGGCTATTGTTTGTATGTGTATTGCACACTATGTTGGGGTAAAAAGCGGAGTATAAAAGGTTTATGGATGTCAACCCCAATACATGTTCATGTCATCTTCCCCAAACAACTGCATTACACTTTTAAAAAATGTCTATGCTACCAGCTTATACAAATGGGAGTTAGCATTTAGCTGACATTTTTTCTAACTCCAAAAAGGACTATTTCTAAATATTATACAGCAAAAACATCGGATTTTAGTAACCACATTGTGGGTTTAACAGATTTAACAAATATATCCACTTTGTAAAAAAAAAATGCATGTCACCAATGACTGCGTCCTTGTTCTTTCCCCAATGGTCTGCATTCCATTGATCTCTTTACCGCATGTATCTAATCAATAAGTATCTGTCAGTGCCCCCCGAGAAGCAGAGCTGATCCTTTGTTGAGCCAAGGCGAGAAGACGCTGCTCTACTCCTAAAGCCCATGTCAGATCCATGACCAAGGCTTTTCAATGATCCACATACTGTCACAAAACAGGCCTCTCTGAAACGAGTGGGGGCCTAGCTGAGGGATGATGTCACAGTACTGTGTTCTGTGAGAAAAAGGCCAGCTGTTTGTAACTGGTGGCAGTGGGGTCGCCTGCAGTGCAGGAGCGTTATATAAGGTGGTCACCGATACAGATCCAACTGGCTGTGAGGCTTTCATCTGCCACAGTGAGACTTAAGCCTGCCTGCTGGCCTGTCCACACCTCCACTAATATGCAGGGGGCTGGGGACAACCGCTATAAAACTCTGGGAAAAAATTGCCCTGTTTTGTAAAAGTATTTACTGAAAGGATGTGGTAGGGTCAAGGTCACAGTGGTCATTTATGCAACCTAGAATGCAAACAATATAGTGTGGGATGGAAAAAAGTCCCTGTGGACGTCTGGCAGTGTCACGTTCTGACCTCTATTTCTGTTGTTTTGTATTTATTTAGTATGGTCAGGGCGTGAGTTGGGTGGGCAGTCTATGTTTGTTTTTCTATGTTTTGGGGCATTTCTATGTTTTCGGCCTAGTATGGTTCTCAATCAGAGGCAGGTGTCATTAGTTGTCTCTGATTGAGAATCATACTTAGGTAGCCTGGGTTTCACTGTGTGTTTGTGGGTGATTGTTCCTGTCACTGTGTTTGTCGTCACAGGATAGGACTGTTTTGCGTTCTCACATTTCTTGTTTTTGTTAGTTTGTTCATGTGTAGTGATTTATTAAAACATGAATAACCACCACGCTGCGCTTTGGTCCGCTTCTCTTCCTCCTACAGACGAACGCCCTTACAGAATCACCCACACCCCAAGGACCAAGCGGCGTGGTAAACAGAGGCAGCAGCAACAGCAGCAGCAGGAGAAGCGACTGGTGCAGCAGGAGCAACAGCAGCAGCAGCAAAAGCAGCAGCAGGAGGAGCAACAGCAGCAGCAGCAAAATCAGCAGTGGGAGAGGCTGCACTACTTGGAGAGATGGACTTGGGAGGAGATTCTAGACGGGAAAGGACCCTGGGCAGAGCCAGGAGAATATTGCCGCCCCAAGGCCGAGCTGGAGGCAGCAAAAGCAGAGAGGCGGCATTATGAGGAACTAGCACGGCAGAGCGGATGGAAGCCCGAGAGTCACCCAAAAAAAATTCTTTGGGGGGGGCACAGGGGGAGTGTGGCAGAGTCAGGAGTCAGACCTGAGCCAACTCCCCCCGTTTATCGTGAGGAGCCAAGGAGGAGCTCAGAACCAGAGCTGGTGTTGGAGGTGAGCGAAGCAGAGACTGTGAAGGAGTTAATGGGGAAATTGGAGGAGAGTGATATGAGGGACTTGCTGGTTTGGTGCATGAGGCACGACATTCGCCCGACGGAGCGTGTCAGGGATTTAATGGCACCGGGGTCAGCTCTCCATACTCATCCTGAGGTGCGTGCGAGGGGTCTGGTGAAGACTGTGCCAGCCTCACGCACCAGGCCTCCTGTGCATCTCCCTAGCCTTGCACGTCCTGTGCCATCTCAGCACTACAGTGCTCCTAGCAGTGCTAACTGTGGCGGGCGTGGTGCTGGTCAGGCACCGTGTTATGCAGTTGTGCGCACGGTGTCCCCAGTACGCGTGCTTAGCCCGGTGCGCTACATCCCAGCTCCCCACATCTGCCGGGCTAGGGTGAAGATCCAGCCAGGGCGGTTGGTGCCAGCCCTGCTCTCAAGATCTCCAGTACGCCTTCACGGCCCGGTCTATCCGTCACCACCTCCACGCACCAGCCCTCCGGTGGCAGCCCCCCGTACCAGGCTGTCTCTCCGGCCCATCCTTACAGGGGCTCCCTCCTCTCCAGCGCTGCCGGAGCCTCCCGCCTGTCCGGCGCCGCTGCCGGCGCCTCTGCCGGAGCCTCCCGCCTGTCCGGCGCCTCTGCCGGAGCCTCCCGCCTGTCCGGCGCCGCTGCCGGAGCCTCCCGCCTGTCCGGCGCCGCTGCCGGAGCCTCCCGCCTGTCCGGCGCCGCTGCCGGAGCCTCCCGCCTGTCCGGCGCCGCTGCCGGAGCCTCCCGCCTGTCCGGCGCCGCTGCCGGAGCCTCCCGCCTGTCCGGCGCCGCTGCCGGAGTCTCCCGCCTCTCCGGCGCTACCAGGGCCTTCCTTTTCTCCAGCGTTGCCGGAGCTTCCCGTCTGCCCAGCGCCAGCTGAGCTTCCCGTCTGCCCAGCGCCAGCTGAGCTTCCCATCTGCCCAGCGCCAGCTGAGCTTCCCGTCTGCCCAGCGGCGCCAGCGCCGCCCGTCTGCCCAGCGCCGCCCGTCTGCCCAGCGCCGCCAGTGCCGCCCGTCTGCCAGGAGCCGCCAGTGCCGCCCGTCTGCCAGGAGCCGCCAGTGCCGCCCGTCAGCCAGGGGCCGCCAGTGCCGCCCGTCAGCCAGGGGCCGCCAGTGCCGCCCGTCAGCCAGGGGCCGCCAGTGCCGCCCGTCAGCAAGGGGCCGCCAGTGCCACCCGTCAGCCAGGGGCCGCCAGTGCCGCCCGTCAGCCAGGGGCCGCCAGTCAGCCAGGGGCCGCCAGTGCCGCCAGTCAGCCAGGGGCCGCCAGTGCCGCCAGTCAGCCAGGGGCCGCCAGTGCCGTCAGTCAGCCAGGGGCCGCCCGAGCAGCTGCCCCTCTGTCCAGAGCAGCTGTCGCCCCTCTGTCCCAAGCTGCTGTCGCCCCTCTGTCCCGAGCAGCTGCCCCTCTGTCCCGAGCAGCTGCCGCCCCTCTGTCCCGAGCTGCTGCCGCCCCTCTGTCCCGAGCTGCTATCGCCCCTCTGTCCCGAGCTGCTATCGCCCCTCTGTCCCGAGCAGCTGCCCCTCTGTCCCGAGAAGTTGTCCCTCTGTCCCGAGCAGCTGCTTCACCTCTGTCCCGAGCTGCCCCTCTGTCCCGAGCAGCCCCTCTGTCCAGTGGGGTCATTGAGAGGGGTGGCCATGGTGAGTAAGCCAGGGAGGCGGACAATAAGGCGGACTAAGACAATGGTGAAGTGGGGTCCGCGTCCCGCGCCAGAGCCGCCACCGCAGACAGACGCCCACCCAGACCCTCCCCTATAGGTCAAGGTTTTGCGGCCGGAGTCCGCACCTTTGGGGGGGGGGTACTGTCACGTTCTGACCTCTATTTCTGTTGTTTTGTATTTATTTAGTATGGTCAGGGCGTGAGTTGGGTGGGCAGTCTATGTTTGTTTTTCTATGTTTTGGGGCATTTCTATGTTTTCGGCCTAGTATGGTTCTCAATCAGAGGCAGGTGTCATTAGTTGTCTCTGATTGAGAATCATACTTAGGTAGCCTGGGTTTCACTGTGTGTTTGTGGGTGATTGTTCCTGTCACTGTGTTTGTCGTCACAGGATAGGACTGTTTTGCGTTCTCACATTTCTTGTTTTTGTTAGTTTGTTCATGTGTAGTGATTTATTAAAACATGAATAACCACCACGCTGCGCTTTGGTCCGCTTCTCTTCCTCCTACAGACGAACGCCCTTACAGGCAGACAGCTTTAATACGGCTATTCAAGTAGAATATACAGTACCAGTCTGCTTCACAGAGTTAAAGTAACAGACACATCTCAACGTCAACTGTTCAGAGGAGACTGCATGAATCAGGCCTTTGTGGACGAATTGCTGCAAAGAAACCACTACTTAAGGACACCAATAAGAAGAAGAGACTTGCTTGGGTCAAGAAACACAAGCAATGGACATTAGACCGATGTAAATCTGTACTTTAGTCTGATGAGTCCAAATTAGAGATGTTTGGTTCCAACCACCGTGTCGTTGTGAGACACAGAGTAGGTGAACAGATGATCTCCGCATGTGTGGTTCCCATCGTGAAGCATGGAGGAGGAGGTGTGATGGTGTGGGGGTGCTTTGCTGGTGACACTGTCAGTGACTTATTTAGAATTCAAGGCACACTTAACCAGCAAGGCTACCACAACATTCTGCAGCAATACGCCATCCCATCTGATTTGCGCTTTGTGGGACTATCATTTGTTTTTCAACAGGACAATGACCCAACACACCAGGCTGTGTAATGACTATTTGACTAAGAATGAGAGTGATGGAGTGCCTCATCAGATGACCTGGCCTCGACAATCACCCGACCTCAACCCAATTGAGATGGTCAGAGTGAAGGAAAAGCAGCCAACAAGTGCTCAGCATATGTGGGAACTCCTTCCAGACTGTTGGAAAAGCATTCCAGGTGAAGCTGGTTGTGAGAATGCAAAGAGTGTGCAAAGCTGCCATCAAGGCAAAAGGTGGCTACTTTGAAGAATTTTAAATATAAAATATATTTTGATTTGTTTCACACTTTTTTTTGTTTACTACATGATTGTTTACTACATGATGTGTTATTTCATAGTTGTGATGTCTTCACTGTTATTCTACAATGTAGAAAATAGTAAAAAATAAAGAAAAACCTTTGAATGAGTAGGTGTTTCCAAACTTTTGACTGGTACTGTCTAAGTAGAGTTACAGTACAGTATATAGCACTCCTGCACTAACACCTAACACGTTCATGAGGTTAAGTAACCCACTGCAGCTGAGGTTTCACCCGCTCTATTGATACTGTTCAGGGCATGCTGTTGTCTACTGTACACATTATGCCAAGCAAATTGCCCTTTCACCTAAATTATAGTCTCAAGACTTAATACCTTACCTTTGCTCTACTTACCTTTCCCTTATATTTTAGGGAGCTGGGGAGGGATTTGTTCAAGACACACGCTGCAGAACTACACCCAGTACCTCCCCCCTCAACATGTTAAGGTCACCCTGGCCCACGAGCTGTGCCACAGCCTGAGTGCCGCTGTGAGTACTGGACAATGTCATCCTTGCCTATTGTTATTGTTTTTCCCCATTGGTGTTCCAACACATACTTTTATTTGTTATATCACTGATATTTGATGTTTGATATATCATTATATGCCATTTGATTATATTACTTATTTTGTTGTACAGGTCTTGTTGCAGCTCTCTGTGTTAATTCATTGTCACGTTCTGACCTTAGTTCCTTTGTTTTGTCTTTGTTTTAGTATGGTCGGGGCGTGAGTTGGGGTGGGCAGTCTATGTTCTTTTTTCTAGAATTTGGGATTTCTGTGTTTGGCCTGATATGGTTCTCAGTTAGAGGCAGCTGTCAATCTGATTGAGAACCATACTTAGGTAGCCTGGTTTCACCTTTGAGTTGTGGGTGATTATTTTCCTGTTTAGTGTTTTTTGTCATTCACCTTACGGGACTGTTCACTGGTCGTTTATTGTTTTTGTTCAGTCTTCTATTACTTCATTAAAAGATATGAACACTTACCACACTGCGCATTGGTCCTCTTCTTCTTCCACCAACAACGGCCGTTACATTCATTGCAGGACTTGAACCCTATGGGCTGATCTGTTCTTATCTCTTGAAATTTGTACAGTATTGCACACAATATCTAACTATTACAAAGGAAAACATTAGGCCATAGGGTTAGATAAGATCATGTCCTGGCTTGTTGTCATGCAGGATTTGTTTTGATTGTGTACATGTAGCATGATCAATCCAAAATCAAATCTAATCAAATGTTATTTATCACCTGCGTTGAATTACTGTGAAACGCTTACTTACAAGCCCTTAATTAACCAACAATGCAGTTCAAGAAATAGAGTTAAGAAAATATTGACCAAATAAACAAAAGTAAAAAATGTAATAAAAAGTAACACAATAAAATAACAATAACGAGGCCATAATACAAGGGTACCGAGCCAATGTGTGGGGGTACAAGTTAGTCGAGGTAATTTGTACATGTAGGTAGGGGTAAAGTGACTATGCATAGATAGTAAACGGTGAGTAGCAGCAGTGTAAAAATAATGTGGGGATGGGGTGTCAATGTAGATAGTCCGGGGGGCCACTTGAGGAAGAGGTTGTTGTCCTGGCACCACACTGCCAGATCTCTGGCCTCCTCCTTATAGGCTGTCTCATCGTTGTCGGTGATCAGGCCTACCACTGTCGTGTCTTCAGCAAACTTAATGATGGTGTTGGAGTCGTGCTTAGCCACGCAGTCGTGGGTGAACAGGGAGTACAGGAGGGGACTAAGCATGCACCCCTGATGGGCCACCGTGTTGAAGATCAGCGTGGCAGATGTGTTATTGCCTACCGTGACCACCTGGGGGGTGGCCTGTCAAGATGTCCAGGATTCAGTTGGAGAGGGAGGTGTTTGGTCCCAGGGTCTTTTCCTAAGTCATTTGTGGGCACTATGGTGTTGAACGCTGAGCTGTAGTCAATGAAAAGCATTCTCACATACAGTCTCTTCGGAAAGTATTCAGACTCCTTGACTTTTTCCACATTTTGCTAAGTTACAGCCTTGTTCTAAAATGCATTCAATATTATTATTTTTTCAGCAATCTACTCACAATACACAATACATAATGACAAAGTGAAAACAGGTTTTTAGAAATTGTTGCCAATGTATTAAAAATGAAAAACAGAAAAACCTTATTTACAAAAGTATTCAGACCCTTTAAAATGAGACTCGAAATTGAGCTCTGGTGCATCCTGTGTCCATTGATCATCCTTGCGATCTTACTACGTCTTGATTGGAGTCCACCTGTGGTAAATTCAATTGATTGGACATGATTTGGAAAGGCATACAACAGTCTATAGAAGGTCCTTCAGTTGACAGTGCATGTCAGAGCAAAATGTCAGAGCCATGAGGTCAAAATAACTGGCCGTAGAACTCCGAGACAGGATTGTGTCAAAGCACAGATCGGGGGGAGGGTACCAAAAAATGTCTGCAACATTGAAGGTCCCCAAGAACACAGTGACCTCCATCATTCTTAAATTGAAGAAGTCTGGAACCACCAAGACGCTTCCTATTGCTGGCCGCAAGGCCAAACTGAGCAAACAGGGGAGAAGGGCCTTGGTCAGGGAGGTGACCAAGAACCCGATGGTCAATCTGACAGAGCTCTAGAGTTCCTCTTTGGAGATGGCAGAAACTTCCAGAAGAACAAACATCTCTGCAGCACTCCACCAATCAGGCCTTTATGGGAGTGTGGCCAGACGGAAGCCACTCCTCAGTAAAAGGCACATGACAGCCCACTTGGAGTTTGCCAAAAGTCACCTAAAGACTCTCAGACCATGAGAAACAAGATTCTCTGGTCTGATGACACCAAGATTGAACTCTTTGGCCTGAATGCCAAGCATCACGTCCGGAAGAAACCAGGCACCATCCCTACAGTGAAGCATGGTAGTGGCAGCATCATGATGTGTTGATGTTTTTCAGCAGCAGAGACTGGGAGACTAGTCAGGGATGAGGAAAAGATGAATGGAGCAAAGTACAGCAAGATCCTTGATGAAAACCTGCTCCAGAGCACTCAGGACCTCAGACTGCGGTAAAGGTTCACCTTCTAACAGGACAACGACCCTAAGCACACAGCCAAGACAACGCAGGAGTGTCTTCGGGACAAGTTTCTGAATGTCCTTGAGTGCCCCAGCCAGAGCCCGGACTTGAACCCGATCGAACATCTCTGGAGGGGCCTTGAAAATAGCTGAGCAGAAACGCTCCTCATCTAACCTGACAGAGAGGATTTTCAGAGAAGAATAAGAGAAACTCTCCAAATACAGGTGTACCAAGCTTGTAGCATCATACCCAAGAAGACTCGATGCTGTAATCGCTGCCAAAGATGCTACTACAAAGTACTGAGTAAAAGGTCTGAATATTTATTTGTAATAAATTTGCAAAATAACAAAACAAACTGTTTATGTGGTATTGTGTGTAGATTGATGAGGGAAAAAACTATTGAATCAATCTTAGAATAAGTCTGTAACATAACAAAATGTGGAAAGAGGTTTTTGAATTCTTTCCGAAGGTACTGTAGGTGTTCTTTTTGTCCAGGTGGGAAAGGGCAGTGTGGAGTGTGATTGAGATTGTGTCATCTGTGGATCTGTTGTAGCGGTATGCAAGTGGAGTGGGTCTAGGGTTTCTGAAATTATGGTGTTGATGTGAGTCATGACAGCCTTTCAAAGAACTTCATGGCTACCGATGTGAGTGCTATGGGGCGGTAGTCATTTAGGCAGGTTTCCTTCGCTTTCTTCGGCACAGGGACTGTGGTGATCTGTTTGAAACATGAAGGTATTACAGACTAAGGTCAGGGAAAGGTTGAACACATCAGTGAAGACACTTGCCAGTTGGTATGCACATGCTCTGAGTACACGTCCTTGTAATCCATCTGGCCTTGTGATTGTTGACCTGTTTAAAGATCTAGCTCACATCGGCTATGGAGAGCGTGATCACACAGCCAATCCGGAACAGCTGGTGCTCTCATGCATGTTTCAGTGTTTTGCTTGCCTCAAAGAGAGCATAAGAGGCATTTAGCTCATCTGGTAGGCTCGCGCCACTGGGCAGCTCGCTACTGAGTTTCCCTTTGTAGTCAGTAATGGTTTGCAAGCCCTGCCACATTTCCCACTTATTGGGCACCCTAAAACCTACATGGCTATTTGCCTTGTTGGAGAACGAATCAATCTGCGAATGACTCACTTCACTTTGCCAAGTGAAGGCTGTTCCTAATGTTTGGTATACTGTATATGAGTCAGTGTTTGATGAAATAATGTGTGTGGGTATACATGGCCTGTCAGCAATTGATCAGCCAATCTGTGGGAAACAGATCATGGGGGAGGGGGAGGAGTGTGATCTGGGCCATAACAAGACAGATGTCAGAGAACAAGGAACCCATGGGAACCCAGTGTTGCCTGAAACCTGACAACATTGCAGGTAACTTCTGGTCAAAGGTTGCTGTAGGATCAAATCAAAATCAAATCAAATAGTATTTTTACCTGCTCCAAATACAACAGGTGTAGTACAAGCCCTTAACCAACAATGCAGTTTTAAGAAAAATAAGTGTTAAAAAAGTATTTACTAAAATAAACTGAAGTAAAAAAAAATAAAAAATCTAAAAATTCAGGTAATTGAGGTAATATGTACATGTAGGTAGAGGTAAAGTGCCTATGCATAGATAATAAACAGAGTAGCAGCAGCTTCAAAATGGGGGGGACAATGCAAATAGTCCAAGTAGCCATTTGATTAGCTGTTCAGGAGTAGGATGAAAAAAGCCCTTTGTGATTTGCTGGTCCTAGATCTGTTTCTATGAGTAATTACTCATTTCTGTCCAAAGTTTACATAACATCTCCCATGGAGCTCTTAATAAGAAGATTAACATGTTTGACAAAGCAGAGTTGTGGTTGTAGCTAAAGGGATAATTACTGCATTTCATACCATTCAAAACAAAACAGTAAACAACACCCATATTATGAAATTGTCTCTGCCTGTCTGCCCACCCACCTGTTTCTTTCTTTCCTTCTGTCCTCTCAGTCCCAGTTAGGGACTGTGCTGTGGCCAAGAGTGTATCATAAGCTGTCAGGGGATAGATGTGAGGAGGAGTCGGACTGTCAGCTGGAGAGAGTGTGCTCTGGTCTCTCCCTCATCTGCCCTGAGCCTACAGCCAAGGCCAACCTGACCGTATGTAGTCGGGGCACTCGGGTGTGTCTCAATGGAGGGCCAGATAATGACTCAACATTTTCAGTCCTTGTACCCACTGTCTCAATGTGATGACATTCCAACGTCAGCAGTATCCACTTTAACAGGATCTGTTGTCCTTGGTTGCCATCTTGAGTGAATTTCCTCCATTATTTTACCCTTTCAGATGATGAATGTGGTTCTGGGTTTGGAGAGTCGTTCTGCTTGGGAAGATTTCAATGTAAATTCCATATGTATGGCTCTCTATGGGGGCATACATCCTGACATATTAGATTTGGGCCAGAACCCATTTCTGATGCAGCCTGGGTCAGGGAACAAGTTAACTGAACACGGATGTTTAGGATTTGTGAGAATGAGTAGGCCTGTCTGGCACTATCTAGCAGACATTTTTTTCTGTGAGACTTTGGTGTTCTTTTTCTTGTGTTCTCCTTTCATTCTCTCTATGTCCTCTCCCCTCTCTCCTGTATTCTATTTCACCCTCCCTCTTTTCCTCTCTCTCACTATCCTTCCCTCCTCTTACCCTGTCCTTTTCCCTTCCTCCATCTCTCTCTCGCCCTTTCTCCCTCCTTCCCTCTCGCCTATCCTTCTCTCTCTGTCCATTTCTCCATCTATTTCTCAGAATTGTCACTTTGAGTCACAGTGTGTGAGTTACAGCCTGGAGCAGTGTGACTGTCTGGGAGAGTCCAAGAAAGGGAAGTGCCACGTGCTGCCAGCAGCCAGGTAACCACAATCCCTCTTCTCCTCCCTCACCCCCGTCTCCTCCCCTGCTGCGCTTAAATCTGGGGAATATGTTTACGATTTGGGGACAAACAAGACCGTGTACATTTGCTTAGTCTTTCCCTTAACAACCAAAAGGGCATCTGATGTGGTGGGTTGTGTAAAAGCAGAATTTAACAAGGATAAGGAGCTTGGTTACCAATGTGGGCATGTGCTTTTTCCCTCGGTAAACTCAATCTTTCACCTTTAACAAAACCTGTATTTCCCATCCATTTCTTCACCTTAGACATGCCTGCGACCTGCGACCTGCACCACTTCCTCTGTCCTGACTAAGCAGTTCCAGGTTAAGTGTGTAGCCTTGTTTGCCGGGGAGCCGTGTTCAGCCAAGCAGGTCTACTGCGACAAGTTCCTGGTGTTCTAGGCATCCTGAACACTGACAGGCCCATCGCCAGGCTGAAGAACTCCTTCCTCCACCTGGTAGACCTGGATGAGTTTGACAACCTGGCTGAGTGGATGAAGGTTTGTTTTATGGGGGTCGGCTATCTATCTACCCTATGATGTATTCAGGTTGTTAATTTACAACAGGCCAGAGGATCCTAGAAGATGTAGTGTGTTGAGATGCGTGTTGAGCTCAGTGTGTATATGGAAAGCTTCTTGTTTTAATGTTCTTGATGTTCCAGCTTGATGTTCCAGCCTCAGTTGGCTTTGAGCTTTGGCCACACTGTGAAGTGCGGTGAATCAGGAATGCCCACATGGATTTAAAAGAGCTACTTGGGTCACACGTCAGGTTGAGTTAGCGAGAAGGTGACCCCTACTCAGAGTTGGGGAGTAAGGGATTACAAAACAACGGTTACAGTAATCAGTCACGTTACAAGCAAAAATATTGTAATCAGATTACAGATACTTTTGAAAAACTATGTGATTACTTTGAGGATTACTTTTAAATTCAGAAAGGATGTTTGCGGAAAAAAATATTTGACACTTCTTTGTTTTTGTCAATGACATTCAAATTAGCATTGAAAAAAGGCACAAGTTTAAGTTTGTTCCACCTGAGCGAGTCTAACCACAAGTCAGAGACCACTATGGTGACACATCAAATGTTATTGATGGATTGCGTGAAAAGAGTTGGAATAGGCTTTTGTTGGACTGCTGTCGGCATCCAAAGATTATCCAACTTGAATAAACGCTTGAAGGTAAGGATGACAGCAGTGGTGTAGTCTACGGCGATACGGATATCACTTATTATTGATATTTACATAGTGCATTGATGTGACTCATACTGTTGCTCTCTCATTTAGCTATTTGCGCCTTACGGATTGTGGTTGTTGTGGATGGCTGTCCACAAATCTAAATGTATATTTGAACCACATAATGGATGAATTCAAGAAGTTTAAGCTGCCTAACAATCATTGTTTTTGAAACCAGTGGACAGCCAGTGAAAAATGCGCTCTTGCAACAGCTACATAGTGCAGATCCCAGCCTATGGAATAAAAGTGGGGCTCAATCTAATTCATGCTGATAAAAAAAATGACATCCATTTGCCCAATGGACACATGCTCAAACTCGCACACTTTTGATAAAGGGCAATCTGTAGTTGCTACATCCATTTTTGGACAAATTATATATATTGATGTAAGGATATCATTTAATCGTATTATTATATGTAGTAGAAAGTGAATGGTTAGAAGAATCCTCCATAACCAACCCATAAAGTAAAATGTAACATTCATGTACAGTATGGCCAGCTATGTAAACCTTAACATTGATTTATCCTTCAATAGATGTTGTTCAATTGGTAACATACATTTTTGTCTTCTTCTAATGCCTCTTAAGGGGAAAGTAATCTAAAAGTAACAGAATGTAATCAGATTATGTTACTGAGTTTGGTTAATCCAAAAGTTACGTTACTGATTACAATTTTGGACAGGTGACTATAATGGATTACATTAAGAAAGTCACCTACCCAACCCAGCCCCTACTTGCGCTTAGATGTACCGTTCACTCCCTATGACCAGGGCTTTTTAGTGTTAATGGATTTTCTATTGTCCGTATCTGTGCATCCATACCCCCTTCCAGCTCAAAGAAAAAATAAATATATTATTTTTCTCCCCAATTGGCAGTTACAGTCTTGTCCCATCACGACAACTACTGTACGGACTCGCGAGAGGCAAAGTTCGAGAGCCATGCATCTGCACTGCTTCTTGACACACTGCCCGTTTAACCCGGAAGCCAGCTGCACCAATGTGTCAGAGGAAACACTGTACACCTGGTGACCGAAGTCAGCATGCATGCGCCCGGACTGCCACAGGAATCACTAGAGTGCAATGGGACAAGGACATCCCGGCAGGCCAAACCCTCCCCTAACCCGGACAACGCTGGGCCAATTGTGCGCTGCCTCATGGTTCTCCCGATCGTGGCCGGCTGCGACATAGCCTGGGATCGAACCCGGGCTGTAGTGATGCCTCTAGCACTGCACTCGGGAGGCCCCCAGCTCAAAGTTGATGTCTTATCTTTTTTTTGATTTGAGGACAGTACTACACATAACTGGTTTAGGAGCTATGCCAGCTATGGTTAAGGTTATTAGGCTGTGATATGGCAACAGTATGTTTCCCCACCACAGCTGAACCGCTAATGCATGCCCATTGGTTCCATCCAAATCAGTGTGTCACATTTGGAATGTTAACTGACTAACGTCCTGTAGCAAATGGCTTCTTGAAGAAAAGACCTCAAGTCAATGTGAATGAAAGTAAATGGAATTGGAGGTGTTTTGGCTATTAAACAGCTAACTATAGCAGACTTGAACTAGAGTGGGCGAATGTTTGACTTGTTGTGCTCTTGTCGTCCGCAGGCTCACTGGTAGGCTATTCTCCTGGCCGTCATGACTCTGTCTGCCGTGATGGTCAGCACCGTGTGTCTGTGTGAATGCACCCTGTAGCTCCATTTCTGTCTCTGACTAGGACAAAGACTATAACCGTCAACTATCTATCTATGTTAACAAGTACGTCACAACTCTGTGCCACGTTCCTCAATGCATGTGTGGTGGAAAAGGGGGTGTTGCCAAATTTGTTTTGCCCTCACTGATCTACGAGTGGGATGTTCTTTTTTACATCCACCTGTCCATTCATGCACTTAATGTACCATTGTTCCTTCCGTCCATGGCCTTCCATCAGTGTCCTTCGCTTAGCAATTTGAACCTGAAGGCTAATTTGATCCTTGACAATCCTCCAGTTTTCCACCGTAGTGACATTGTCTCATTTGACACAATGGACCAGCTTGAACCAGTTTGAAGGACACGAGGATTACCTCTAGTCACCTGTATTGTGTATGTCTGTCCACTGGAGTACTGAGGTAACTAGATGAGGTGAGGACTAAAATAAGCTGTGTAGACAGACATGGTACACCAGGCAGAATAGTCCAGTTTTACTCAGAACTGTTGCTGTTCATCAGCCATTGTACTGGAGCTTGAAAAGAGAGTGCCACTGAAAAACAAGAGACCAAATGATATTGGTGGGTCAGCCAAATGGAAAGGCATCAGAATCTAAGGGACAGGACAGTATTCATTCCCCTTGACTTATGCCACATTTTGTTGTCTTACAACCTGAATTTAAAATGCATTAAATACATTTGGTTGCTCACCCATTTACACACAACACCCCATAATGACAAAGTGAAATTTTTGCACATTTATTGAAAATTAAATACAAAAATATCTCATTTAAATCAATATTCACACCCCTGAGTCAATACGTATTAGAATCCCTTTTGACAAAGATTACAGCTGTGAATCTTTCTGGATAGGTCTGTAAGAACTTTGTGCACCTGGATTGCACAATATTTTCATATTATTATTGTATTAAAAAAATGTGGTTGATGATCATTGCTAAGCATCAATTTTCAAGTCTTGCCATAGATTTCCATGCCGATTTAAGTCAAAACTGTAACTAGGCCATTCAGGAACATTCAATGTCGTCTTGGTAAGCAACACCAGTGTATATTTGGCATTGTGTTTTAGGTTGTTGTCCTGCTGAAAGGTGAATTTGTCTCCTAGTTTCTGTTGGAAAGGAGACTGAACCAGGTTTTCCTCTAGGATTTAGACTGGCTTAGCTCTATTCCACTTATTTGTATCCCAAAAAAACTCCCTATTCCTTGCTGGTGACAAGCATACCCATAACATGATGCAGCCACCAGCATGCTTGAAAATATGAAGAGTGGTACTCAGTGATGTGTTGTGTTGGATTTTCCCCGAACATAATGCTTTCTATTCAGGACAGGGGCACAACTTTTGCTGGGGATGGGGGGGACATGTCCCCACCAGTTTTATCATTGGAATGTGTTACAAAACGAGGCAACTGTGTGCTTTAGGACCATGCGGACACCTCCGACTGTTTGGAGTGTTTATCCGACAAAAAAATTAATTATACAGTGGGGCAAAAAAGTATTTAGTCAGCCACCAATTGTGCAAGTTCTCCCACTTAAAAAGATGAGAGAGGCCTGTAATTTTCATCATAGGTACACTTCAACTGTGACAGACAAAATGAGAAAGAAAATTGTAGGATACATTGTAGGATTTTTTATGAATTTATTTGCAAATTATGGTGGAAAATAAGTATTTGGTCAATAACAAAAGTTTATCTCAATACAGTGTTATATACCCTTTGTTTGCAATGACAGATTTTCTATGGGGTTGAGATCTGGAGACTGGCTAGGCCGCTCCAGGACCTTGAAATGCTTCTTACGAAGCCACTCCTTCGTTGCTTAAGCAGGGGGACACGTCTGGCACTGCAGGATTTGAGTCCCTGCCGGCGTAGTGTGTTACTGATGGTAGGCTTTGTTACTTTGGTCCCAGCTCTCTGCAGGTCATTCACTAGGTCCCCCTGTGTGGTTCTGGGATGTTTGCTTGCACAATTGGTGGCTGACTAAATACTTTTTTGCCCCAATGTATATATATCCCCCCACTTCTAAAGCCAAAGTTGCATCCCTGATTCAAGACAAAAAGTTAATTTCTTTGCCACATTTTTTTGCAGTTTTACTTAGTGCCTTATTGCAAACAGGATACATGTTTTGGAATATTTTTATTCTGTGCAGTCTTCCTTCTATTCAATCTGTCATTTAGGTTAGTATTGTGGAGTATGTTGTTGATCCATCATCATTTTTCTCCTATCACAGCCATTAAAAACTCTGTTTTAAAGTCACCATTGGCCTCATATTAGGAAGGATACCTGTATCTTTGTAGTGGCTGGGTGTATTGATACACCATCCAAAGTGTAATTAATAACTTCACCACGCTCAAAGGGATATTTAATGTCTGTCCTTTGCAAAGCATTGGAAACCCTCCCTAGTTTTTGTTGAATCTGTGTTTGAAATTCACTGCTCAACTGAGGGCCCTTACAGAGATGTGGTCATTCAAAAATCAAGTTAACCACTATTATTGTACAGCGTGTCCAGTCAACTTATTGTGGCTTGTTAAGCACATTTTTACTCCTGAACTTATTTGGGCTTGCCACAACAAAAGGGTTGAATACTTCTTGACTCAAGACATTAAGGCTTCTCATTTGTAATTTATTTTGACGATGTTCTAAAAACATAATTCCAATTTGACATTATGGGGTAGTGTGTGTAGGCCAGTGACACAAATCTAAATGGAATCCATTTAAATTCAGGCTGTAGCACAACAAAATGGTTAAAAAAAAGTTAAGTGGTGTGAATACTTTGAAGGCACTGTTCTAAAATGGAATGTAGATAATACATTGCTGAGTTGGTCTCTTCTTGGATGTGTGGATGGGTTTAGATTTTATAGTATATCTAAGCATGATCCTGGACAATTTTACAACCTTGTTTCCATTAAAACACACGCCAACTTCAAAAATAGCAGTTCCAATTTATTAAAGTATGTATATGGTCACATATTTACAGGTATATACAGTATACAGATATAATTTAAAAAGTTAAGACGGTAAAAAATATATCTAGTCATATTTTACCATAGAATCACATGCTAACATGATATTTACACATGGTGCACTTAGTAAGTAACTGGTTTAGTAACCCTTTCCTCTGGTTTTCAGTGCAAAAGCTTTATACCACCACCACTACAGGCTCAATGGAACAGGCAGAAATTAAATAAGTCACAATGATTACAATACCAGTCTCTAAATGTATAATATTACTTATAAATAGCCTACTCAGTGGTGTTAAAAAAATATAGTCTGACAATGAGATATTATTACTAGCCAATTCTTAACTGTAACTTGAACTATGATGCAGAGTCCACTGTGCACAGTCTACCGAGGAAGGCTGTCCTGTTTCTATTGCTGATGTCAGCGCACTTCACAATAACCACTCATTGACTTCTTTGAGTTTAGTTACCTGGTCACAACTATATGGCATACACAAATGAGTATTATATGTGTCATAGTTTAGCAGCAACCATGGATATGCTAGTCAAAATACGTCACGTAAGCACGTGCTAGAGGTAATAGTTCCATATGAATCATTGAAAAAAAAAAATATGAAAAAAAAAGCTATAATTGTATAACATTGTAATAACTACAAAAATACTGGTTCTCACTGATATGTACCGTATTTTGCTGCAAAGGACTCACTATTGCTGGTTTCAAATGAATATACTGTATAAAAATAGCAGCCATTGCATTATTGCTCAAGTGCTTGACTAAATTCAAAGTTCTCAGAATAATGTACATTTCAGACCTCATGAATATTACTGTCTCAAATACCAGATAAAAGGAACAACTCACTAGAGGTAAAAATAAAATAAAATTAAAGTACACCATAACAAAAAATACATACAGTAGGTTAAGACAAGTTATTTTAAGGCACACTTAGTCCGATCCTACAATCACATAGTATTGAGGACGACAATGGTGAATGCTTTAAGCATAAATTAAGGAAACACATGGGGTTTGAACTGCAGGTACCTCGAGGCCTCTACTCAGCTGGTCAATGGGTCTCTCTCAATCAGAGGCACTAAATACTTTGTATAAGAGCCATCTCTTTGGGGTTGCCAGAAAATCAGCAAAGATGATGGCATTTACTATCTTTCAGCACCACACCGTAGTTGATGCACCACAAAAGCAGTGCTTACAAAAAAATACTTCACATACATTTTTAAATAACACACAGTTCTAGTTCTGGACACAATGTGATAATGTCTTTGTATAGTTTGAAAGACAAAATAAATTACAGCTGTATAAATAATTTCTCTAAGAGCTGAGGAAGGAGGACAGTAGTCTGTTGCTCCGTACATTCAGTGCTTCCCCAGGTTCACTCTGTAAAACAAACAGGGTTAATATTTGTCTAATCAATGGACGGGCAATAATTCAGGAAAAAAATTTGATTAGATCAAAAGAAAATACCTTTTTGAAGTTTTCCTCCATTCGTCTTTGCATTTTACAAACGTAACTTCCTGTTGTAAGCTCAGAGCATGAGGATCTTTAATGCAGAATACCATCCTGGAAAAGGGTCAAACAAGAATAGCACATTTTAAAAAAAACTAAAAAATAGTTTTGCACCCTTTCAAAACTATTATATTTCTGATGTTTGTATGGATGAAAATTGTCTCCATTTCATGATCTTAAAGAAATTAGGCCTCTTTAAACTAACTTCTTTTGCGTCTCTCCGACTCTGAAGCGTATTTTGTGGACCTCCACTTCAGACTTCGCAGAGTCACCTGACCACCAGGAAGACACCATGTTGAGCATGAACGAGGGAGACCAGCTAGTAGACTCCTCCCACTTGAACTTCACCATCAGGAGGTCACCAATGTCTTTCTCTGCTACCAGCAGGAAGGAATGGGTCTTATTGGATGTCATCTTCTCCTTTCTGCCAATGAGAAAGAGCATAGAGGCTCAACTGATTATTGTCAACTCACTTCACAAGAACAAATAATTGACCTTTGAGTGAAGGTGTCATGTCTAAGCACAGACCACAGTAGCACTAGAACTTTAACTATAGACCATAAAGATTAATGTTATCGTAAACGTGAGAAATGGTGTCAGGTGTCTTATCATGTTGATGTACTAGCATGTGCTCTGTTCTATGGTTTAACCGCTTGTTGGACCAGGTACTCACAGTGTCAGTTTGAGGTCTTCAACCTCTCCTTTGGTTCCAATCAGGGAGACTGTCAGTGAAGGCTCCATCTCAGACCTGTTCACCTTGCTGAAGAAGTGGATCTTCACCTGGTAGTGATAGACTCTGAACGGCATGGAGGCCCTGGTCTTGGTGTACAGTTTGACGCTACGGGTCTTGCGAACCTTGCTGATATCGTAGCCCACGGTGTTACAGTGGTTCTTGCGGCAGCGGAGGCACATTCCGCGGTCGAACATATCGTTGCTCCCGCAGCGGTACGCCATGCTGGCCTCCTGCTCGTTGACCAGGGAGTCGATGAACAGGTGGATGGAGCGCTCGTGGGAACACCTGGGAACATCATTGATAGCTAGGAACATAAAGGGGATAGTTGCATCACTGGTCCACATTAAAAACCTGAGTTGAGATTCTCAATTGGAGGACAGGCAATCAAATGATAACAAGTAGATGCATCTGGTAGTATATCACTAATCCTGAGAAAGTGCCATTCCCTAACATTACCATTGTAGATAGAGTTATATCAACCTTCATTTTGGGGAGCTACAATAGGAGTGATGTTGTTGGTAACCTTCTGAAGGGATTTTTGCTAGTCTTGATGTTTGCGGTCCTCTGTTTTTAACAGGCATGAATAGGCCTTTGTCAGGCTGATGGTGACAATGTTAGTCGTAAAGACAGATTAGTGACCAGTTGCAGTAACTGTGCAGCTAATGTCATGATGTACGTCAGGTTGTACTGACTTCGCCACCCTATTGTTCCTTGTTCACAAGCCTTACCATCTTCCAATAAGTTACAAGCTGACAATTACATGTCTGATTTAGCCAATGATAACGCAGTAACCAGATTGTGTGGAAAGTGATTGTGAATGTTATATGTCGAATATTTGACCAATTGTATAGAATGACACTAAAATATCAAGATGTGATTCTCACCAAAGAGGCCAAGTTTGGATATTGTTTCCAGAGGGCTTTGCAGATTGCAGCCTGGCTGGTAGCTGCCTCCATTGGGGTAGATGTCCACATGGCCTACAGGCTGCTGGATGCCGATGCTTAAGCCCAGAGAGCCCCGCGTGAACGTGTGGAGAACATCCACAAAGTGGGCATCATCTGGGGACAGGCGGCGGTGAGCGTGCTCCCCCTCGAAGTCTGGACCAGCTGGGTCAAGACCTGTAAAGAGAAGGGAGCAATCAGTAAGGAGTGGAACAAGCCAAAGACCAATTAATTAAAGTTGGAACAGGCCAGAGCCAATCAATGATTAGCAACAGTGCATTCATCCTGTCTATGTTTCTCTAGAAGACATATTTACCAGTTATTCTGCCCACTTTATTGGAGGCGTGGCTCCCAGCGAATCCTGCAACATGAGCACCCAGACTGTAGCCAATGAGATGGAGGTTTTCAAGAGGGATGTTTGTTGCCTCCTTGGAAACACATTGCAGTAAAGTGTCAAGTTCATTGCCATGGAAACAATGTACAATAACTCTTTATACCTTTTGTTTAGAATATGTTATTCATGATTTATCTGAGAAACAGGGCAGTGTCTTAGATGTTGAGTCATCGTACAAACCTCCAGCCAGTCAATGAAGCGAGCAATCTCTTGTCCCACCATCTTGGTGTTCTGGGCAGCTACTGGATAGTGGTTCTGGGCTGTGTACAGCCAGTCCACCACGATCACATTGGCTTCCTGCTCTCTTTTGTACAGCGCCGAAACCAGCTTGGCCACCCAGCTCTCAAACAAGCCGCTCACCTGTTGAGGCAGATGGAAAGAACGAATGGTGTTATTGACGGGGTAATCCAAGTCCATGAGCAATAGTTAAGGATTTAATGTCACAGACATGCTGCTACAGATTGGAGGGGCTTACTGTCCAGCCGTGGATCACCAGGAAGGTTTTGGATGTGCTATTGAAAGTGCATTCTTTGAGAGATTCCGGGTTGCCGGGGATGATATAGCAGATGTCATCTTCCGGCATCAAAGGCTTCCGGAGGGAGAATTTGGCGTAGGCATGAGGGGTGGCATCGTTGTTTCGGATCAAGTCCTTGAAGTTGTCCATGAAATTATCTGAGAATAATGTCATGTAAACACAAAACATCTGCTTAAGACAATTTGGAAAAGTCATTCCTAAATGTTTGAAGATTCCATTGCAGTAAAGAGAATGGAAGCTTTAGAGCCATCTATGCTGTTTCTAATCTTTAACTACATTGGTGGGAACTTCTGACTGCACAGGCCCCTCAGTGCCTGGTTGGCTACTAGCAAGGCCAGATTAACAAATCATATACATTTCCGGGACATGGGCCCCGGGGTTTCAGCCCCTGTATTAATCAGGCCCTGGCTACTAGGGTTCAGTCGGTCAGACAGACCCTATAGAAACCACAGCTTTGTCCCTCTAGCTCTGAAAATTCCCAAAGGGTTTCAAAGTAGCTGTGTTCCCAGTGGGTCAGCTGACTCCTCAGCCAAGGCTACTGCACTGATTGGAGATTGCATATTCCAGACACAATAAATACATTATATTTCTAATAATGAAAATAAACAATATACTAAGTGTTCATTTGCATCAACTGACTATATCTACGTCCTACTTCAGCATCGCCGAAGACAACCTATAATTTTTTATTTTTAAGGGGAAGAAATGTACAGTACCAGTCAAACGTTTGGACAGCTACTCATTCAAGGTTCTTTATTTTTTTTAACTATTCTCTACATTGTAGAATAATAGTGGAAGACAATGATGATAAAAGGAAATTATGCAGTAACCAACATTTTTTTAAACTATCATTTATATTTGAGATTATTCAAAGTAGCCACACTTTGCCTTGATGACAGCTTTGCACACTCTTGGCATTCTCTCAACCAGCTTCATGAGGTAGTCACCTGGAATGCATTTCAATTAACAGGTGTGCCTTGTTAAAAGTTGTGGAATTGATTTCCCTCTTAACGCGTTTGAGCCAATCAGTTGTGTTGTGACAAGATATCTCTATTTGGTAAAAGACCAAGTCCATATTACAGCAAGAACAGCGCAAATAAGCAAAGAGAAACAGTCCATCATTACTTTAAGACATGAAGGTCAGTCAATGCAGAAAATTAAGAACTTTCAAAGTTTCCTCAAGTGCAGTCGCAAAAACCATCAAGCGCTATGATGAAACTGGCTCTCATGAGGACCGCCACAGGAAAGGAAGACCCAGAGTTACCTCTGCTGCAGAGGATAAGCACATTAGAGTTACCAGCCTCAGAAATTGCAGGCCAAATAAATGCTTCAGAGTTCAAGTAACAGACATCTCATTATCAACTGTTCAGAGGAGACTACGTGAATCAGGCCTTCGTGGTCAAATTGCTGCAACAGAAAAAAAATTCTAACAGACACCAATAATAAGAAGATACTTGCTTGAGCCAAGAAACATGAGCAATGGACATTAGACCAGTGGAAATCTGTCCTTTTGTCTAATTGTTTGATTTTTGGTTCCAACCGCCATCTCTTCGTGAGACACAGAGTAGGTGAACAGATGATCTCTGATGTGTGGTTCCCACAGTGAAGCATGGAGGTGTGATGGTGCTTTGCTGGTGACATTGTCAGTGATTTATTTAGAATTCAAGGCACACTTAACCAGCATGGCTACCACAGCATTCTGCAGCGATACACCATCCCATCTAGTTTGTGCTTAGTGGGACTATCATTTGTTTTTCAACAGGACAATGACCCAACACACCTCCAGGCTGTGTAAGGGCTATTTGACCAAGAAGGAGAGTGACGGAATGCTGCATCAGATGACCTGGCTTCCACAATCACCCAACCTCAACCCAATTGAGGTGGTTTGGGATGAGTATGACTACAGAGTGAAGGAAAAGCAGCCAACAACTGCTCAGCATATGTGGGAACTCCTTCAAGACTGTTGGAAAATCATTCCAGGTGAAGCTGGTTGAGAGAATGCCAAGAGTGTGCAAAGCTGTCATCAATGCAAAGGGTTGCTAGAATCTAAACTGTATGTTGATTTGTTTAACACATGATTCCATATGTGTTATTTCATAGTTGAGGTCTACAATGTAAAAAAAAAAAAAAATAAAGAAAAACCCTTGAATAAGTAGGTGTGTCCAAACTTTGACTGGTACTGTATATTTGAGATTATGTAGCCTATCAATTCTGTATATTCTTATGTATCAACACTAGAACAACGTTTTTTCAATCCCTATGGTAACATTACTCAGTGTATGAATGGGTGTTCAGCCTTATACTTGTCATCATGTCCTATAAACGATTTATTCTAAGTCATCAAACTCATTAGTAGTATATTATAGCACCTCCTGATAATGAATATAGTAGCCTTATATTATTTGAAGAATTTAATCTCTTATAATTAATTCATGTTATTGACAGCCTACAGATACTGTCACTTATAAGTGACAGTATCTGTAGGCTGTCAATAACATGAATTAGTTATAAGAGATTAAATTCTTCAAATAATATTTCACTTAAGCAGCACAAATTAAATGATCTTTTAGCAGGACTGCAAAACAAGGTTGAAACATATTGTTCCTCAATATTGGCTACTCACCAAGTGTAGAAATGGAGTCACCCTCTTCCAAAGACGCCACATAAAATACTGCATTTAACATAAGAAAGTAAAGACAATGCACTTGCAACCCTTTCATTTCTTTGCAGCCTAATAATTCGTATTTTGGGGAAATGTATGTTAAAGTCTGCAATCTCAGCACGGGGGAAAAAATGTAACATAAAACCGTGACAATTTTCCACCGGTTAGAATATTTCCCGTGCGATCTCTGGCGCGTAGTGTTGATATCTGAACCTTGAACTGCCCAGTTCTTAAATAGTACCTCTCCCTCTGTTGCAAACCCATTGGTTGCTTTTCCCTCTCCTCAGGAGGAAGGGGGGGTATAGTAAATTATAATACAAAATCACGTTGATAACTGGCAATGACGTTTTAATAATAATAGTTGTATTCAAGTTATTAGTGTTATTTGTTTACAGTGTGTGAGATGGAACACTCAGGCCTGGATTCAATCAGATCAAGAGCGTAACCGATACCTGCAAAGCTGATGTTTTGTCAGTCGGAGGTGGAACTGCATTGGAGCTGTCAAATCGGTGAGCAGCTGCTCCTGTGATCATTGTCTTGAAGCCACACCCATCCCACTCGCATTAGAAGTTCAGAATGAGAAAGGTATAAAGGTTAGGTATAAAATCACATTTTAAGAAGATAAATTGTAGAAATAGGTGGGTTTTATGATTTTGTTGCTGTGTACATTGATTCAGGGAGCTGCTTGTGAATTAGACAGGGGCGCAACTTTCACTGGAGATGGGGGACAAGTCCCTCCCACATTGTGAAATTGCATTTTTGTCCCCCCCCCCCCCCCCAGTTTTATCATTGGAATGTGATACAAAACGATGCACCGGTGTGCTTTAGGACCATGCGGGCGATTCCAAGTGGTTGGTAGGTTGTTTGGAGTGTTTATCCGAAAAGATATGTTAGAAAAAATTATGTCCCCCCACTTCAAAGTTGTGCCCCTGGAATTTGACAACACCGTTCCACCTCTGACTCCATGAAAACTATGTGGATTTCAGCTGAAGCGGATCTGATTGAATCTGCCCTCAAATTCAACCTGGACTCAGGGGTATACGTAACATAGAAAACTTACATCTGTCTCCTTCCATTTATATGTTATGTTTCGTATGGCATGTATTAATTTGTGGATGTCCATCATCCATTTTGTATGACATGTTATGAATTACAATTAAATATTTGCTTTATACGCCTACCCATTGACCCCAACTAACCACCTTACTTTCACATTTGCTTTAAGTAACCTTCTGGAGTTTAGGAGTACAACTAGAGTGGAACATGATGTTATGAGCAGCTGCGTACGAACCTGTAATGTCATCAACGTTACTGGCTTTAGTTCTAGAAGACTGCCCTGAGTGGAGGTGGCCAGATGGGCCAGTATAAATCATAGTCCAAATCCTAACCAACCACCCCTCTACCCCCTTTCCCAAGCCCCTTCCTCTAGCCACCATTCACCACTCTATGCATCCATATACCCTTCCCCCTAGACCTAGAGAGAGATTGTGGTCTAGCAATTATGCAAGATTTTATCAATAACATTTCTCCCCAGTTTTCTAAGAAAAGCTGTATTTAACCTGATCCAACCTTGCTTTCTGTAGCAATGCAAATATGAACTGGATTTTTAGCATTTGTCTTGTTCTACCAGCACTGACTTTGCTGATAAATACTTTGTTGAGGGAAAATGTACGTGATACAATAGTGATGTGTTGTTGTACCACCTAGCTATCTGATGATAAATGCACTAATTGCCAGTCATTCTGGAATAGCGGGTCTGTTAAATGAATAAAATGTCAAATGTAAATCTAGTTTGATCTTTTGTTTAGGTACATTGAGCGATGTACCCATCCTGTGATCTCTGTGGGTGCACGTGAATAATAAATGCATGCTTTAAGTTTGTTGTTGCTTGACTCTTTGCACTGGGACTTCCATTGCAGTGGCGGCCGGTGCCGTTTAAGATAAGTGAGGACACTTTTCTGTTTTATGAGCATGGCCTTATTAATATTACAGCATATTGGATGACTGTCATTCATATTCCATTCATCCAGCTCAATGTAACATGGATAGGTTTAGGCTACTACATGATACTCACATTTTCACCATACCCATCATGAGGTTGCGATAACCTAGCCTATGAATGAAAGTTTACAACGTAGGTGCACAGGTTGAGAGGAATTTGAGTAATCAGGGTGACAGACATCGACACATTCAACACCGCCTTGTCCAATCCTGCCTGCATCTAACTGATATAGGGTGTAATCATTAGTCCAATAGCTGCAAACCAGAGTTTCTATTGAACAAATTCAGGTATGTTTATCTCCGTTTCATTTGCTTCCATTTAAAAACTATTGTCTTTCTCTCTCTTTGAGTCAACTACTCACCACATGTGACCACACCACTGCAGTGCTAGCTAGCTGTAGTGTATGCTTTCAGTACTAGATTCATTTGGATCCTTTGATTGGGTGGACAAAATGTCAGTTCATGCTGCAAGAGCTCTGATAGGTTGGAGGACATCCTCCAGAAGTTGTCCTAATTACTGTGTAAGTTCATGGAAGGGGGTGAGAAACACGAGCCTCCTACAGTAAGTTTTGTATTGAAGTCAATGTACCCAGAGGAGGACGGAAGCTAGTTGTCCTCCGGCTACACCATGGTGCTGCCCTACAGAGTGCTGTTGAGGCTACTGTAGACCTTCTTTGCAAAACAATGTGTTATAATCAATTATTTGGTGACGTGAATATATTTAGTGTAGTTTTATCTAAGAATGATTTTTCTTTTCTGAAATTCACTGAGGAGGATTGTCCTCCCCTTCCTCCTCTGAGGAGCCTCCACTGATCCATTAGTATTACTACTGAGGGAGGAATAGGTCTAGTTTACCCTCTTCCTCACTTAAGATCATTGATTTTCCCAACAATTACATATAAAAAAATATATAGTTTTTTTTGTCATTTAACAGACCCTTTATCCAGAGAAGCTTACAGTGGTGAATGCATATATTTTCATATCAAACCCGGAACCCTGGCATTGTAAGTGGCATTGTAAGCATACTCTTCAAACTGAGCCACACCGGACACACTGTATCAGTCAGTAGGAATCTGGAGTTTGCGTGAGTTGTGATTGGTCAGCCACAGAGAATTGTCGGACCAGATTTGTTGGACCAGTTTGTTGGACCAAACCTGTGTTTCCATTATCTAAGCAGTGCGCCATTGTGTGTGAAGGACTAAGAATAATGTCACCTGCTATGGTCACATGCTTTCCTTCAGGAATGTGCACATGTCAAGTGTGTCTAGCCTTTATGGTTGACTATTGTTGTCAAACGTCAACCTATCAGAGGCCTCTGGTACCCCTGGTTGCTCGGAATGAGATGGAAACAAAGTTTGGCTCCAATGCTGGTATTTGTCGCTGTTGTTATGTGACAGGTGGAACACAAGGGGGGGGGGGGGGGGGGGGGGGGGGGGGCATAGCAGAAGTTGTCTTATTGTACTGTTGCCAGATTCAACCCACACATCCCTCCTGCTGCATGTCCCTGAAGCAACTCTTGTAGCGGTCCAGTTGGCTTCGAATTTAATGTTGCTTTCCTAGGAACATAACAGAGTTTCCCTGTAAAGCAGGAACAGTAGTATTAGATAAACAGATGCATCGCTACGGTGCTGCCATTCTCTTTGCTTTTGTAAGGGAAACTGAATCGCTTCTGAAGGGAAGCATCTCAATAAGTGGGATTTTGAGGCAGTTTGCTTTGATAAGAGAAACTTTAAAGTTGTGCTGTAGAGATTTGCAAGAGCCAGTGGTTTAGTTTGGAAGCCAACTTAACAACAGCTGTTCCCCAATGTTTTGAAGGTGACAAATTGTTCTGGAATGTTTTTTTCCATGGGTTTCCCAGGCTTCTTTTTAGAGTTCTTTCTAAGAAAAACATGCGTGGTTCTGAAGGTTTCAGGAACTTCTTACTACGTGAACTTTACCAGGAAGTGGAGCTTTCTCCTATTAGGAACATAATGTAATTATTCTGAACTATTCTATGCTCACTGCCAAATTCATCTCATGTTGTTTGTTTTGTTTTGTGAGCTTTCCATGTGATTTCTTATGGAAAATTACAACATCTTAGAGAGGCATTCTGGGGACATCAGGTTTGGGTCAATTGGGCCAGTGAACAGTACAGTTTTAAAGGTTATCTTTGTGGGGTCATCTGTCGTCCACCAACACAATAAGGGAGTATTTCCATGACCTAAAGGGAGGGGAGAAGTTCACCAGCAAGTTCATTACCCTTTCACTGTCAGGCAACACTCACCCCACCAACACACCCAACATATATCTGTCCAGAACTTACTTAGACCCATCACCCCTGGTCTAAGTTAAAAATCTATCATCCCCATTCAGCAAGTTACAGGAAATTGAGGACCGAATTGCTGAAACACAGTGTATTTCCTCATTCCTCACATTACCTGATTGACTGTAACTTGCTGAATGGGGATGACAGATAGTTTTCTTGTTTTTCCCTAATACTTTTAAGATATATGTTATTAATCAATGAAAAATATTTATAAATGAATGAATTAAAGTTGACCAACTTGAATTAATGTTGACAAAATGTGTTATGTATCTCATGTATTTTTGTACAGAAATGATCCTGTGATTACAATAGTGAGTAATAGGAAAAAATACCTTTCCTGTTATGTTTCCTTACTCTTGTTTTGACGCTCCAAATTCCAAGAATGACTCAATAACCCCACAGTTTTTTTTACAATCTATGGGATTATTCCATGTGTTTCCAACTAAGATAATTTGGGATCCAAAGCTATTTGTTATCTTCGTGTATTGCCATTGTGTGTTACACAACTTGTTTTGGTATGCTAGTGTACTGGGCTTGGTGATGATAGGCTCTAATGTGGATGTTGTGCTACTAGCATGAGTCAGATAAGGTTTAAAGAGCCACAGGTGTCAGATTAGGAACAATGAGACCACTGTGTGTAAAGCACAGCAGGAATAATAATGTTATGAGCTATGCCAGCAATTCACCAGTCAGGGGCAGAACAGCACATTCATGTCAAACTATATTAGTGTTACAGTATGTGTCTCTTTCACATGACAACTGTCTCTGTATTGATGGCATGTTGCAAAGTATGAGGTCATATGGTTATGGTTGTCAAAGAGATGTAGGACTATTTCCAACGATTATATACACTATTGAACAGAGTGCGAATTACACGGAGACATTCTGAGGGATCTGTAAAAATAAAATAGGCTTAATAATAAAGACGTAATTTAAACGGTAACAACGTATTACCTGTTAATGTGGCATGAACCCAACCGGTCATATTTTCATCTGATTGTCGAACAAGTCATTTCAAAAGTAGGCATGTTTGTCAATTGAAAAAGAAAACAGAAATAAACGAAGGGCAACTAGTTTGCAGTCTTTCCAGCTTCAGTTTGAAGTGATTGTGTTAGCTCTGTGGTTGGGTAGCTCCTCTAAACAACAGTGTCCTGACGAGAAAGCACATTTTCTATGCCAGGTTAAATCGAGCATCATTAGCTCCAAATAAATGTCACTTAAAAACAGCTTAAACAAATGCAAATGCAGCTACTGTTCTGGCTGTATTGTTTGACGTGACTTTGCGTTAGTCATAGTTGACTAGCTAGCAAGCAAGGGATAAGAACGTTGCCAGACAGTCTGGCAATAGAACATTTAAAACGAACGACTGGGTCCATAGATACAGAACAAAAAGACTGAACGACTGGGTCGAGTCTCTGGCAACCAAACCAATAGAATGAATGTCCAGCCGGCTTGGGTAGCAACCCTAAATTTGTGTCGGGAATATATATTGTGGAAGGATGAAATAGTATGAATAAATTCACCAAAATATATTTTGTAATGAAAATATGTCAATCATTATTTGAATATGTTGGTAACCCATTGTATAAAAGTGATAATGCCCTCGAAGCCGGTGTTTGGAGGATACTGTATATAACAACATCTGTGTCAATATATCCTCCAAACACCGGCTTCTCGGGCATTATCACTTAATTAGTAAGCATTTAACAATCGAAATAGAACATTGAACTTAAACCCTGTAGAATCATGGACCTTGTGTAACTACACCTACATAACATTGGATCAACTATTGAGAAAATAATAAATAAATAGTCTACTACTTTTGGCACAGAGAACTCCCGTACCTGCACAAACAACTGACTGACAAAAGCAAACAATGATAAATCAACGGATAAATCTAATGCATTGGAATAAAGGCTGTTTTTATCAAGGACGCATGACAAACAAGTGGCAAAAATTAGGAAGTGCCAAGGAAAATCTATGCATAAAGGAGCTCATCGGAGGCCATAATTCAACACTACTGGGTGGACAGCACTACCACATAGAAATAAATGGGTTCAACCATGACAGAGAGGTGGGGGTGTTCGTTTCATTGGAAGATTTTATTTTCATATTTACCACTGTAAAACATATTTGGTTGAATTAGCATTATTTAGAGACCCCTTAAAGTTAGACTTTTGTTGCATTTAGGGGAGCTAACATCTCAATCAGGGGAGCTGAATTTATAGTCCCCTACCCCTTCAAACATTCAACCTCCAGCTGCGTACCAGGGTCAGCACCAGGGTCAGCACACTCTCAAATGTTTTTTTTTTGCCATTATTGTAAACCTGCCACACACACACTATACGATACATTTATTAAACTTAAGAATGAGTGCGAGTTTTTATCACAAGCTGGCTCGTGGAAAGTGACAAAGAGCTCTTATAGAACCAGGGCCCAAAACCAGGGCCATAATATAATAATCAATAATTTTGCTCTTTATTTAACCATCGTACATATAAAACCTTATTTGTTAATCGGAAATTGTGAATAACTCACCACAGGTTAATGAGAAGGGTGTGATTGAAAGGATGCACATAACTCTGCAATGTTGGATTGTATTGGAGAGTCTCAGTCTTAAATCACATTCCACACAGTCTGTGCATGTATTTAGTTTTCATGCTAGTGAGGGCCGAGAATCCACTCTTACATATATGCACATTGAATATAGTTGCGGAGAGTCCCTGTAATCCTAGATTCAGATCATTCAGGTGAGGAAAAACATCACCCAGATAGGCCAGTCGTGTGAGAAACTCGTCATCATGCAAGCGGTCAGACAAGTGAAAATGATGGTCAGTAAAGACAACTTTAAGCTCGTCTCTCAATTCAAAAAAACGTGTCAATATTTTGCCCCTTGATAACCTGCGCACTTCTGTATGTTGTAAAAGCGTTACATGGTCACTGCCCATATCATTGCAAAGTGCAGAAAATACACGAGAGTTCAGGGGCCTTGTTTTAGCAAAGTTAACCATTTTCACTGTAGTGTCCAAAACACCTTTCAAGCTGTCAGGCATTCCCTTGGCAGCAAGAGCCTCTCAGTGGATGCTGCAGTTTACCCAAGTGGCGTCGGGAGCAACTGCTTGGACTCGCGTTACCACTCCACTGTGTCTCCCTGTCATGGCTTTTGCTCCATCAGTACAGATACAACATGAGCAGCAGCTACATTTGGCTACATACAGACCGTTAGTGGAATTCCCGTGACAGAGTAACGGTTAATGTGATTGGATGTTAATTATTTGACTAGGCTACCTGTATTTGACATTGTGTTGTTATTTTGCTGAACACTAGATGGTTTCATTAGATTTTTGGCAGTGAAACGAGGCTACTCAGGTGAGAGAAAAAAAAACTCATCCAAATGTATAGCCCCATTGGAAAATATAAATGGACTCTTTCAAAATGTGAAGATTTTCTTTTTTTACAAAAATGAAAGAAAACAGTTAAATAAAACAATAGAATACCCCTGACGGCACTGCGCGTACCCCTGGTTTGTGAATACCTGTACTAGGGTTAGAATAATATCTAAGGAATTCAAGAACACAATATGTAGCTCAGGGTAGTAAAAAAAATCCAAGAATACCAAAATATATCATGTTTTCACTTTATTAAAGTATCACATTCTGTCTTCATAGAGCACACTGCATTTCAGTTCAGAAAAATAAATGCGCTCATCAGCCGGCATGGAGACCAATTTGATCAGTCTGTCCAAAGCCACTCACATAAAATCACACCGCTTCATCTAGAAAAACAGCGACATCTATGGAAATCTGCCCAAATATATTACAGCTTAAATATACAAATATATACAGGTACATTCAATAAATATAATATTAAACATTCTTGGGATGTTTATGGTTATTATGTAGGGCTACCCACCCATGTTGGCAAAGTCTCACATATATGTTATACATTTAGTGTAGCATTTTGTTTGATCTTTTTAAAGAAAATTGAATGTTTTAGAGGGCATGCTTGACCAATAGGGTTAAGGTAATTGTTTCTACGTGATTTTTGACCTATAAAGGAAGTAATAGAAGTACTAAGGCCATACTAACTACTCCTTGTGACCTCTATTCTTCAGAAGTCCAGTGGCCAATTAAAGAATGATCCGAACATAATCCATTTCAACTAGTTGATGAATGATCGAATTGACTGGACTAACGGCCTTAAAGTGACCAGTGCCAAACACAATAACCAAATGCACACAAAGAACAAGCAGGGAATTCATCTACAATGATAACGCATATATATATATATATATATATATATATATATATATATACAATAGTGATTGAAAAGCTATTTACACGGGTCACTGCAATATTCAATTCAGTGAACAATGTCACCATCTTTGGTCCCTGTGATGGCGGCAATTAGTGGTTTAGGCATGACATTAGTGACATGATTATTATAGTGTGCACACTGAATGTGGCAAAAAATAAGTGGAAGCTATGTCAATCTCTTTGAATCGGAACTACCTAGTATGGCGTTAGGAATTAATTTATTTGATTTAGTAGGTATACATAAACACAGTTGAGATGAAAGGATTAAAAAGATAATGTAGCAACGTAAGACCAAGTCAAAATCATTAAAAAAAAAGCAATTGTAATACTCTCCATGATGAAGGTTAATAGAAGAAAAAGCACGTTAGCCGACACCCAGCACAGTGGGATGAAGTGATTGCGGGTGGAGATGAGATGACACAGGTTGGGAGGCAGAACATACAGCACAGGTCAGAGACTAACATCCCCTATCTCCTCTCCAGTGTATTCTCCCAGGCTCCATCAAGCTTTGGCTGTGTGGTTCAGTGTGCACTCTACTCAAGTGTTGCTTCATGCAATGTTATTCTTGAAGTGGCTTCCCTGCATCTTGAGTCTGTGCATCCTGAAGATAAATCAAAAGAAGAACATGAGGAAATACGTTTTGAATCCCATCTTTGGTTATGATTGATTTTTCTACATTCAAATGACCAAAGTTTCACAAAGTTTTCTTACGTTTTCTCTTTCCGGCTCATGTTGTCCTCTTTTGATTTGACAAAGACTACGTCGTCTTTTCCTCTGATGAGGTAGGCATACTCTCCATCTTTAGCGCTGAAGATCACCCTGGAGTCAGACAGTCAAGACTATCAATAAAGCCTTCTTGACGCCTTTGGCATTATAACCCCAAAGACTGGCAATGTGAAAGGCGATGTGCTGTGTCAAAGGTATTCAAATACTGTCCACAGTACTGGGGTTTAATTCATGTAATTAATTGGCCTTAGAGTGAAACCAGCAATGCTGCTGACCTTAAGGTCTGTGAATTTGAATACCCCTTCTACATCTAGATAAACAGCTCATCATTACTATCATAACTTACCTGGATTGAGTCTCCCCGGCCTTGACACGCATTTTGCGGATGTGGAAGTTTTTGTTTCCCCAAATGTCAGACCAGCTGAAATAGGCATCTTTCTCCCAGCGCAGCTTGACCATAAGCAGCTCCCCAACGTCCACGTCAGTGGTCAGCAGGAATGACACAGTGCTGTTGGTGTTCAGGAAGGGCCTGAGGGGGTCACACACAGATCAAAGGTGAGTGGATCAGTTCATCTTCTGTACTGTATATAGTACCCAGCTGAGGTGGGGTGGTGAGGTGACCGGGTTAATTATGAGCTACAATGTCAGTGTTTGATATTCGTAAGTTTGGACTTGTTTAAATATTATATCAAGCATTTCTGGACAACTAAGTATTGCGCAAAATGTTTTTGTATTTCCTATAATTTCCTTATTTTATTTAATATCAAACCATACATACATGGTGTAAGGTATGTCAATCTTCTCATCATGGGTTCCGTACAGAGAGATTTTCATGGGCTGCTCAGTGTAGGCCAGTTTCTCACTGCTGAAGAAATGCACCTTCACTTGGTAATGGAAAACTGTGGAAAGAATGACAGAGACCTTCATTTAGAACCATGCCACATACAGACGAGTGTCACAGAGAAAACTGTGGAAAGAATGACAGAGACCTTCATTTAGAACCATGCCACATACAGATGAGTGTCACAGAGAAAACTGTGGAAAGAATGACAGAGACCTTCATTTAGAACCATGCCACATACAGATGAGTGTCACAGAGAAGGTTTTGCCCTCTGAAACCCTGAGTCTGTTTTCTCTTATGGAATCAACTGCAGTCTGCCCAGTTAAGACACATTCTCCGACTGTTTGAAGTGTTTGTGGCATGTGGACATCATCTCATCACTGATGCCCACAGTTTGAGCTAAAGATCCCCACTCACACACTATTGTAGTATCTCAGTGCTTAAGACCTGTCTTTACATAACCATATTATTGATCCACTTACTGCCTTTGTGTGAATAAAGGAAATAAAATGCAGTGTTCAGCTTCAGATTAAATTGTCCAACCTTCCACTGTAAAACCAAGTGTGTAGGATCTGAACGCATAACTTAACACCTTTCTGTAACACTTTTTAAATGCGTCAAGGCATTTAGAATTCAAAATGAAAATGTGTCACAGTGTTTAGATTGTAAACACCAGAACATGTTTATTCGCTGTAACACTTTTAACAAACATTGACATATTTATTCAGCGCAAGGTTTTTAGGTTTTGAACACTAAACACTGGGGGTGTTATTTTAACACTGTAGGGTGTAAAGCCATATTTGTATATTCCCCAGCATGCCTTTCGCGTGATTGTGAGGGATACCCACCCATGTCTGTGTTTGTAACAGAGACATTGTTGTTGCATTGAATAACTTCTATTCCTGAAGCCTTCAGCAAGTGACTGCCTAAGTGAATGTGTTTCCATTAAAATACAACCCTTTATGACCACATATTACACATTTCCTAAGGCCTTTAGTTATGGCCTACATTGTGGTCTGAACATCCTGGCTCATCAGACCTGCAAGTCACAATACACTGGTTTATGAAGTGATTAGCAATTCCTATCAGAATCCAGCCAGAGGGAGTATAGCCAACAAATCAGACTATTTTATCACCCACAACCTGCACTCAGAATGTCTGCTATGGTGGAGAACTTAACAACCTAGACTACCTAAACCATCTAAACTAGAACAACCGACTCAGTAACGGGTGCAAAAAGTCCAACCCCTACAGATTGGATTAGTTTAGAAACATGTAAGTTATTTATATGTGTATACTGTGAGCTCAATAAATCAATGTGAATGAGGAAACAAAGATTTTAAAACAAACTATTCTAAAAAACAACCTGCAACAAAGCATGCTGGGAAATATGATGAGGCCCCTCCCACATATTTTTCACTCAGAGAGAAATGGACTCAAGACAGTTGAGTAACAACAACATCAAGCAATTGAAAATAAATGTCCTGTTCAGTTGTGCTGAAATGTAAGTAAGGTGACAGACATTCCTAACACTGATCTGAATAAAAGGCATGGAAAGTCACATACATTTTTGAATGACTAAATGCACACCAAACATGACGATGGGAAAGTAAACACTAGTGTTTCAAATCTGAACACTTAGGAGATATAGGTGTTCTCTTGGTTAGAAACTGACTGGAAAAGCTGGCTATCTTGTTTAATCTTGCATTCTAAACACCTGTCTTTAAGATGAGAACCCTTATTGGCTAATCTAAATGCCTAATGTTTAAGTTTTAAACACTGACGTTTAGGTTATAAAAGTGTCACTTGCTTCATAGTTTTACAGTGTACTACAGAGATGTTATTGTGTGCCTAAATTCAAAGCCAGTGCCAATTGGTGTGGAAAGTTTCCTCTAACTTTCCATCGTAAGAATTCACGTGCAGTGGTTTCCAGTTACCAAACCAAAGCCGCTACTCATGTGACCTTCATGGCTTGCGCCATGAACCTTGTTTTATTCCCCTTGCTTGTTTTTGTTTGTCCCTGACGCCACTACCTTATCAGATGTCAGACTGTGCCAATCCTAGAGTAGTGGGGTGAGGAGGGGGGAAAATGGACGCAGGCTGGGCGGATGTTATAGAATCTTTTATGGATAGTGGGTCAGGTGACTAATAAGGGAGGAACTTGTGTAGACTACAGTAGTTGTTCTCTCAGGGTGGTACAGTATCAATACAGTATGTACACAGTTGGGGCCCGTTGTACTAATGTAACATGCACAGGATGGTAAAGAGACTCAGTGTTCAGGATCCGCCCCTTTTTTTCAATTTTCGTTTAAAATGACATACCCAAATCTAACTGCCTGTAGCTCAGGCCCTGAAGCAAGGATATGCATATTCTTGGTATCATTTGAAAGGAAACATTTTGACGTTTGTGGAAATGTGAAAGGAATGTAGGAGAATATAACTCAATAGCGCTGGTAAAAGATAATACAAAGATGGCAGCAGCGTATGTGCAACGTTTTAGACTGATCCAATGAACAATTGCATTTCTGTTCAAAATGTTGTATCAAGACTGCTCAAATGTGCCCAATTTGTTTATTAATAACTTTTCATGTTCAAAACTGTGCACTCTCCTCAAACAATATCACTGTATTATTTCACTGTCGTAGCTTCTGTAATTTGGACAGTGCAGTTAGATGAACAAGATTTTAAGTTTTCTGCCAATATCAGATATGTTTATGTCCCGGGAAATGTTATTGTTACTTACAACCTCATGCTAATCGCATTAGCCTACGTTAGCTCAACCGTCCTGTGGAGGAACACCGATCCCAAATAAGTTTTTAAAGTTCTCAAGGCCAGCTTGAGCCAGCTCCTAGCTACCACTACAATAACTACATTCAGCCATCCGGACCGATACATTGAGGATTTGGCAATTAATGTACGTCAGGTAACTCTTAACTAAATCTATTTTAGTGCCAGGAAATTAACTTCCTGTTGTGAAGAAGAGTGTTGCTTTGTGCATGCATGCATTCTTGTCTTAAAACAATTCCTCTCTCATCCTTACGTTTGAAGGGCATCATCTCACGGGTCTTGAGGTACATCTTGGTGTTCCGGGGCAGGCGGACCTTGTTGACACCGTAGCCCACCTTGTTGCAGCGGTTCTTACGGCAGTTGAGGCACATGCCCTTCATGAAGGCCTCCTTGGAGCTGCAGCGGTAGGCCATGGTCTGATGCTCTGCTGCGTTCACCAGTGAGTCGATAAACAGGTGGATGGAGCGCTCATGGGAGCACTTCACAAGCTGGTCCATATCTGCATAGGACAGGCGTAAAACAAGACCATTAGGTCCATGAAGTCTGAATCAATGGCTGATTCTCTAATATACACCAGACTAACAATGTGACTGTGTCTGTGAAATGTGCTTATTCTGGCTTATGACGTATGGCTTTTAGTGTTATGGTTAGAAAACTGAGGCCTTGTCAAAGTACTTGTTGCAGGTGTTTAAACTTCAAGAAACACTCCTCGTGAAGATTTACTACAGTATAATAACAGACTTTGATGTTCCACTATGCTCTACTATATGTCAGACAGCAGAAATATGGAGAAGCTAGAATAGTAGAAGGCATTCTACAGTACAGTGTCTAGTTACAGTACGTACTACGGATGCCGGTGGTGGCGATCATCATCATGGTGTTCTGCAGATCACAGCCTGGCTGGAAGGTTCCTCCGTTGGGGTAGATGTCCACGTGGCCCACGGGTCTCTGGATGCCGATGCTGCGGTCTGGGGAGCCCCGGGTGTTGGTGTGCAGGACGTCCACAAAGAGAGCATCGTCGGGGGACAGGGTGCTCTGGGCGTCAGCAAACTCAAAGGTCGGGCCGGCCGGGTCCAAACCTGGGAGACAGATGGATAGATAGATAGATAGATAGATAGATAGATAGATAGATAGAGATAGAGATATATATATATATATAGAGAGAGAGAGAGAGGATAAGAGAGAGGGGTAGAAGCCCACAATGTGCTTTAGTGATGATTTGATTATGGTTTTCAATGGCCTCGAGATGTAATAGTTGGGTAAACTTTATGGAGACAAATGGGAGGGCTACTGAGGCTAAATGCATTGAGATAGAACTTGCACATGTATCTACATAGCGACAGACTGATAGATAAACATTAAAACCTCTTCAGCAGAGAAAGGCTGTCTGCTCACCTGTGATCCTGCTGACTTTGTGGTTGGTGAGGAGACCAGCGATGCCAGCTACATGAGCACCCAGACTGTAGCCCAGCAGATGTATCTTCTCCCAGGGATAGTCGAGTGTTTTCTGACAACAGGGGAAAGCAGACATGGTTTTATTTCTATTTTCCATTCTTGTGACTGTGTAAAGTATTGGCTGTAAAACTTGTTATGCCATCCTAACACCCTCTCAAGTATATTCTGTTCTGTCAGTTATACTGTACACTTACACATGTAATCATTTCAGGTAGTTTATCATACCAATGTCTCCTAGCCCTCTTTTCTAGCAGAGGATATGCTTCACTAGCTCCACCTGCTGCTTCTATCAATAATGAGCTGTGTAATGAGTGGTTGATGTGGATCAACAACATGGCTGTAAAAAGCTTTTAGGTGTACTAAATCATAGCCAGGAGTAAAATACAACCACAGCATTGACTTCGAAATGATTGTATCATCACCAGTCACATATTGCTTATTTCAAATACGTTTCTGCATTGTCAACATGAAAGTCTGTTCTTGTGTGAACCATGCATTCTATTATGTTTCGGCGGTGCTGAAATAATTTTTTAGCCCATGCGACAGACGGCTGTATCTGTCCATTAATACAGGACTAGTAAAGGCCCAGTGCACTACTTTTGTAAAAATAAATATATATATATATATATATATATATATATATATATATATATATATATATATATATATATATATATATATATATATATATATATATATATATATATATATATATATATATATATTAATATTTGTTTTAATTCTGATTTTTTAGGTGGTGCTGTAGCACCCTCAGCACCCCTACTTCCTGTGGCCATGTTCCTATCTACCCAGTGTCCTGGAGATCACCCACCTGCAGCCAATTAACAAACTTGGCCACGTCTTTGCCCACCAGCTTGGTGTTGGCAGCGGAGGTGAGGTAGTGCTGCTGCGCCCGTGTCAGCCAGTCCACCACAATCACGTTGGCCTTGGGCTCCCTCTTGTACAGCGCTGTCACCAGCTTAGGGACCCAGCTCTCAAACAGCCCCGTGACCTGGACAAACACATTTTCGGGGTCAGTGGCTGGCCTGACTCACTGTGACCCTAGCCCTCATTGTTTACTCACAGCACTGATTGAAGACGAGCCAAGTGTCAGCACTTTTACACATGAATGAGCACTACAACATTATGCCTAGGGACAGCAGGGGGCTTCTCATCATGCATCTAGTTATCAATGCTGAATATATTTTTAGGATCAACATTGCTGAGTTATTTCCCTAATTATGCTCGACAAGCCTCATTGAAATGATGATCAACAACTTCTGCTTTTGCGGTAATCATGACAGTGTCGAAGCTTTTTACCGTCCATCCATGAATGACCACGAACGTCTTATACCCAGGGTTGAATTCACACTTTGGGATGGTTGAGGGCTGGCCGGGAACGATGTAGCACAAGTCATCATCCGGTATCTCAGCAGTTCTCAGGGAGAACTTGGATACAATGTCTGTGTAGTCCTCAAGCCATTCAGTGGAGTTGCTGTTACCTGCACAGACACAGTGATGATGTTAAACTGGCTTCATCAGTCATGTCGTCACTCACCTACTAGTCCATGATCCCGCATGTAAGCACTTTGAACAGCTCTCATGGCATACAGGTTACCATTGTGCACAATGCAGGGGAGTCTATAGGAATCTGCCTTATTCATTACACTATTGTTTACATTTTTAACCAGATACATATTAAAACCTAGTCTAGATGTCCGATTATTTCAGACTTTTTTTCATTATCATGATTGTACAAGGAGGTCACTAGCATTTCAAACACTTTACCACAACCAAAATGTATCTCCTTATTTGCATGACAAGCATCTAAAAGTTGTTTACAAAGAAACCAATTGCTGTATTTATCATTACATCATTGGCAATTCAGCTTCTTTTTTTTTTAAATCTTCAAACACTATCTATTTTGGAAGAAAGTAATTACAAAGCCACAATCTGCAGAATCTATCAGTTTATCAGTTGGTGTAATCTAATCCAATTACCAGCATGACAAAAAGATATCGATAGTTTTACCGGTCCAATGTCGCCCCCTTTTGCATCTTTTGAAATTCTACCAAACAAACATTGTAGTAGTAACATTATAAGCCTTTTTAAATAAAGTTTTTTTTTGTGATATCACAAACATACACAAATAGGCCACATTAAATATCGAATATAATGTCAATAATAATGATAATATATCATGCATATGCATTATGCATTACTTGTAAAACAACGGGAAAATTGTTATTATACATCAATTAAAAATAGAACAAATATCACATTTTCGTTTTCAAAATATTATTTTAAGTGCACTTGAACATGCAAATAATGTTGTGTCCTTAAAATGCATAATTGGAATTCTGTTGATCAGATTAATTATATATATTTTTGTAATGATTGAAAAGATTATTCATGAGAGAGGTGCGCTCCCTGACAAAATGCACCCGAGTGGGGTACGTCTGACTGAACTGAGGTTACTCTCGGTCACTTGGAGGAGGCTGCATCAATTTTACTGCCTCCCGTTGGCTCTAGTGTATATTTTATGGGAGAGAATCAACATTGAGTCAAAGAATGTGTTTATTTAACCTATCTCTAACAAAGCCAAAGTCAGCTCTACAAACAGCTAGGTTAAATATCCCTTACTTACCAAAAAGTGTTTGTTCTGGTGTACTTGAAAAAGATACACAGATATTTGCCAGAATTATCCAAACGGTGACCAAAAAGGTATTTTCTTTTCCCATATTATTGTTGATCCAGAGGTTTCTCCGTCAAGTCCCGAATGAAAATGTTCTTGTATGTTGGTTTAGGAGTGGTAGATCCAATTGTATAGGTCAGTAGGACCACTGCTCTGGTCTAAAAGTAAATCTGATTTGTGATAAGAGTGGAGTTTCTTATGAAGTCTGCCACAATTGCCGCTCCAAGTTGTCTTTATGAGTGGCTCATTTGAATAAACAAACTCCATTGGTCGGAAGTGAGTGGGCTGGGCTTGAACTGGTTCCAAATGCAAAATTGACCAAAAATCATTCACAACTGTCTCTGCCCCTTCACCGCTGTGCTTCACAAAAAGACATGTTATACGATTTAGCTGTTTTAGCTTTCCTTTATAGTGATACCTTATTTGTTTATTCAATTCAGAATATCTTGTCTTGGTAAAAAAAATATGTAAGATGTTCACCATTCGGTTTACTTGCTATTTAGAGTTTAAATGATATAGCCAAATGTTAAAAAAAAAAAATTATTCAAGTTATATCCTCGTTAAAAAAAAACTTTTCTTCGAAATGGGCTTCTATATAGGTGTTTGAGTTATGTAGTCTGTACAAACCTCATGCTCCAGTTTTGGCTCTTCTGTGATTTACCATGCTGTATAACTGGAGCGTTTTATAAGATATGTGGCTTGATAAATGTAATTCGAAAACTAGTGTTAAGTAACACTAGTTACACGTGTTCTATATTTAGGAATCTTAATATAGGCCTATGTCTATCCAAATATATGTCCACAAAGCGAAACGTGCACGTTTTTGCGTCATATTCTGCTAAATGCATGGCCACTATTGGTGCTGAAAGAACTATCCTACAGGCTAATAATATTTATTCAATAAAATGTGTCGATTTAATTTTGAATCAACTTGCGTAATGTCACCCATGAGGGAGAGGAGCAATGGGTGTGTTGAGTAAGCCCCTTCTCTCATAGCTCGATCTTTGCTGAACAATTACTTTCAGCTGAATTTGGAAATGACTGAGCTCGATTGACTCACAGATGATTGTTCTCTGTTGAAATTCAGAAGGACATATTTGAATGTGTTATGTTAACATGTGCAGTACTGAACTGCACAAACAGTCTCTTGGCATACTCAAATAAATGAATCATTTAATGAGACTATGAAAACCAGATGTTTAAAACACAATTCATATAGTATGCTGGCAGCTAAACCGTTTTAAGGTTCTGTTAACTTGAATCTCTCTTGCAAATAGTGCAAAATATATATTTTTATAATTTAAGTTACACTGGTGGAGAGGGAGTTGTGTGGGTGTGAAATGAGTGTGACCATATCACTGGTTTTATGAACAGTGAAGTATAACACTGACTCATGTCTTGACAGAGAGTGATGCATTCCAATATCTTAGTCTGAGACATGGGCTTGTTTTCCCCTCCACGTTTGTCTTCTACTTCGGGCAAAACATATAGTAACCTGAAGGTCAACATGACATAGCTTGATGAGAGAGCAATAACATGTACTGTTTGATTGAGGATAGAATATCATTGGTCTATAAGCATAATGCATCTCCACATTTCTGACTAACTCCTGTGATGGATCTTTAGTAAATAGCCTGTCCTCTGACAATATAGAACATTCCAAACATATATCTTACACTGCAGTAATATTGTTTCACTAAATCTCATCATCTGTAGAAAACAAACTCTCCAAAATAAGCAAAAACCGAGGTCAGGGGAGCATGTAACAACTTAGTGTTATTTGTCAGGGAGGACTTGTTCTTTGCCCTCGCTAAGAAATGACCCACAGATCTGAGTTGATGTTTAAAAGTTTCTGTGTATCTAATATGTACAGTAACTTATGCAGGTCACCGTAAACCTGAGATTTGTGGAGAAATTACAACTCTGTATCTTTTCCGAGTGCAGATGCAGCATTGTTGGCCAAATAAAAACAAAAAAAATGTTTGGTAATCATTCAACTAAGCTTTCCCATTCCTAATATAGCATTTTGTTTTTGAATGTTTTCCAGTGATGTCCATAAAACTAAAGGAATTGATGCTTAGCAAGACCAAAGTGACAACCCGGGATTTCAGATGGTAATGACACCTAACCTTGGTCTGTGATATCTAAACCACTGAAGGCACATTCTAATTAATAAGAAAGATGCCTATTGGCTGCGCTCCCGCTGTATCTCCCTTATCTCAGACAGACTATCCAATGAGGTTGACATATTTGGCCCAAGGGGGAACCATTATGGTAGAAGAAATGTAAGCCTGATTCTGCAATCCACAATACACACCTGTGGGCTTTCCTGACAACACTGAGGAAAAGTCTACTTGACTCTTCAATTGGTATGGTTTATTAATAAACAGAACCACAGACCCACGTTTCCCAACAACAACTTAAGAGAGGAGATTTAAAGAACGGTAGTCACACCATGCGGAGACAGCTGGACATGCATAGGATGACAGAGACCGAGACACAGAGAGAAAGACAGCGAGACGACAGACAGACAGGCAGACGGACAGACGGACATAGCTTTCAAAAAGACAGACAGTTATCTTTACATGCGTGAAAACAGCATGCGTGACATACAACAAACATGATCATCCATCAAAAGATGCACCGTGACATTATTGCCATTTTGCAAACTCCAGTCTAAAAACCTGCAGCTCTGTCTAGGAGGTCAACGAGCCCTGTGAGCATGAATTACTAACGTTTACATGAGTAATAAATATACTGAACAAAAGTATAAACGCAACATGCAACAATTTCAACAATTTTACTGAGTTACAGTTCATATAAGGAAATCAGTCAATTGAATAAATTCATTAGGCCCTAATTATAGATTCCACATGACAGGGCAGGGTGCAGACATGGGTGGGGCTAGGAGAGCATAGGCCCACCCACTGGGGAGCCAGGCCCAGCCAATCAGAATTAGTTTTTCCCCACAAAGGGGCTTTATTACTGACAGAAATACTCCTCAGTTTCATCAGCTGTCCGGTTGGCTGGTCTCAGACGATCCCTGCAGGTGAAGAAGCCAGATGTGGAGGTCCTTTTCTTGTCCCCAGCACAAGGTGCACCTGTGTAATGATCATGCCGTTTACCTGTCAGGTGGCTGGATTATCTTGGCAAAGGAGAAATGCTCACTAACAGGGATGTAAACAAATTTGTGCACAAAATTTGAGAGAAAAGCGCTTTATGTGCATATGGAACATTTCTGGGATGTTTTATTTCAGTTCACACCTTACATGTTGCATTTATATTTTTGTTCAGTATACTTAATTATAAACATGCATATGTAGTAAATACTACTCCAGCTGGTCTCCTCACTCTCTCTGCATCACACAAACTCACACAGGTCCTCTAGCTGAGTCTGCAGTCAGTCCATTGTTTATTAGAACTCTTCAACCCTCTTCAAAAGGGCCCATATCTGCATCAAACAACCACACTGCCAAGGTCCCCAGTGTTCTCACTCCAAACCCCCATTTGATTACTCACAGAGTGGAAACGCTGTCGGAAAACTGTAAACGAGCATAATCTTAACTTATATATGTTTCATGAGGAAGCCAGCGGTGAATCCATGTGTACAGTGCTGTATGTCTGCAGGACTTTGGCTTGTGGTTTCCTCATTCAGGGGAGTGTGTGTTCTTTGCTTTAGCTGTAGGCCAAGCTGGACGTCCATGCCCTTTGGTCTTGCGGTGTGTAATGAGTATATTGTCTGTGTATACTGTATGTGATGTACTGCAGTGGGTTCAGCACTTTTTCACTATAATCCACCAAAAGTGTTTCGCTTGTGACATACCAAGTCAACACAAAACAAATGTTTCTAGATAGGATCCTGTCTTCAGTTGCAATCGTCCAGTGGGTCTCAGCTCATCATTTGGGAAACACTGTCTATCATAGAACCTCCTCTCCTCTCCTCCCCTCATCTAATCCTACTCTCCTCTTTTGCTCAGCTGGGAGACTGTTCCCAGAGGCCTTTGGTAATGCTGTCTACAGCTGTGCCTTTTCCGACACCTACAGTAAACTCGCTACCTCAGCCTAGCCCCAAACCTATATCTCCATCTATGTCAAGGACCCCTGCCGGCCTGTCCTAGCACGCACATGTTGACCCTCTGCCCTGGACCTTGTGCTTGGGGAGGGAGGGAGGGAGGGAGGGAGGGAGGGAGGGAGGGAGGGAGGGAGGGAGGGAGGGAGGGAGGGAGGGAGGGAGGGAGCAACTCTCCTAGAAACTGTAGAATTTATTGTTGATTGAAAAAGGTCACATAGCACTGTTGTTTTGCATACCAAGCTCTTTATCTGAAAGGGGATTTGTTGTATTTCCAGTCGTTCCCCCTATCGTCATGTCCTAGACACAACTAGAGAAGACCAAGGTGCTGCTAAAGGCCTCGAGGCCAGCTCAGCCGAGCTGAAATGTAAAAAACACACATTTAGCCATTAAAACCATTAAAACAACCCACATGGCTTATTTCAGTGGGACATTTAAGAGCTAAAGAAAGCAATAATTTGTGACAACACACAAGATGTTGTCTCCATATTTGTAAGTCCCATTAAATAATTCACCATGAGAGGCGGTGGATGTTTGGGGCAGTAAATTGGAAAGAATGAACCCAGAAAGGGTTGAGTTTTACGACTCCTCATTACAGTAAAAAGCCCAGAGTCAAAAAGTAATGGAGAAACACTGGAGAGAGAAAGAAAGAAAACCCTCTCCTGCTTCATCCCTCCGTCCTGACGTGACATGAAGGAAGTGACCTTGTTCTGTCCTCAGGCTGTGAGCTGTATGGAGGCTGAATGACACAATGTGTGTGTGTGTGTGTGTGTGTGTGTGTGTGTGTGTGTGTGTGTGTGTGTGTGTGTGTGTGTGTGTGTGTGTGTGTGTGTGTGTGTGTGTGTGTGCGTGTGTGTGTGTGTGTGTGTGTGTATGTGTGTGTAAGAGCTAAGAGCAAATTAGTCAATTAACTCATTTCACCTGCCTGGTGAAATGAGTTAATAGACCAATAAGAAAGACAGTTCCATACCTCTCTGCCATACCTCTCTGCCAATAACAGCTAGTTTCACTCAGATCACTACCAGACAGTCCTAGCAAAATTCTTGCTTGAGAAATTGCTCTTGGCTAAGAAGCCATTTTTGATTATTTTTGACTATTTTAATTGACAACAACCACAGTGAGGTACTTAATTGTTACCCAGAAATGATTTGATATTGAGATGGAAACGGCTGCATTGGACCTTAAAAGCACAGGGACATGGAGCCTTGCAGGGGAGAACCAGTTTGGCCTCTAATAAGAATCAGACTGTTGTAAGTCCACTCCTCCTCCTCATTCCACTTACACAATCATATTTGGAGACATTCCCATCTATCTAAACCAGTGGTGTGTTCAGTCCACTCTGACCTGAATGAACAATCCTTAGGGGTTTAGTTATGACTGATTAGACAGCTGCAGTACAGCTACAGTTATATATGGTGAAACCTTATTCTATATTATACATGACGATGTCCGCTACTGTACCTCCCCCACTCATAGGTGTGCTGTGTCAGTGTATGTACCCCCCCCCCCCCCCTTTCACAATTCATGAAAATAAAACACTAATATATCTTGATAAGATAAGTATTCAACCCTATGAGTCAATACATGTTAGAATCATCTTTGGCAGCGATTACAGCTGTAAGTCTTTCTGGGTACGTCTCAAAGAGCTTTCCACTCTGGGATTGTGCAACATTTAAACATGACAATTTTCAGAATTCTTCAAGCTCTGTCATATGGTTGTTGATCATTGCTTAGACAACCATTTTTAGCTCTTACCATAGATTTTCAAGCAGATTTGAATCAAAACTGTAACTTGGTCAATCAAGAACATTCACTCTCTTTTTGGTAAGCAATTTCAGTGTAGATTTGTCCTTGTGTTTTAGATTATTGTCCTGTTGAAAGATGAATTCATCTCCCAGTGTCTGGTGGAAAGCAAACTGAACCAGGTTTTCCTCAAGGATTTTGCCTGTGCTTAGCTCCATTCTGTTTCTTTTTTATCCTGAAAAACTCCCCAGTCCTTAAGGATTACAAGCATACCCATAACATGATGCAGCCACCATTTATTTCTTTACTTACCTATTGTTCACCTAACACCTTTTTTGCACTATTGGTTAGAGCCTGTGAGTAAGCATTTCACTGTAAGGTCTACACCTGACAAATAAACTTGGATTTGATTTGATTTGATTATGCTTGTTAATATGGAGAATGTCACTGAGTAATGTGTTGTTTTGGATTTTCCCCATAACATCTATTCAGGACAAAAAGTGAATTTCTTTGGCACATTTCTTTTGCAGATTTACTTTAGTGCATTGTTGCAAAAAGGATGCATGTTTTGGAATATATTTTTATTCTGTACAGGCTTCCTTCTTGTCACTTTATCAATTAGGTTAGTATTGTGGAGAAACTACAATGTTGTTGATCTATACTCAGTTTTTCTCCTATCACAGCCATTAAACTCTGTAATTGTTTTAAAGTCACCATTGGCCTCCTTTTTAAATGTTTAAATTGAACCTTTATTTAAATAGGCAAGTCTTTCCTCTCCGGCAACTGAGTTAGTATGTGTGGGGTACAGAGAATATGTAGTCCTTCAAAAAATCATGTTAAACACTATTATTGAACATAGAGTGAGATTTTGTGACTTGTTAAACACATTCTTACTCCTGAACTTATTTAGGCCTGCCATAACGAAGGGGTTGAATACTTAAGACATTTCAGCTTCTTATTTTGAATACATTTGTAAACATTTCGAAAAACACAATTCCACTTTGACATGATGGAGTATTGTGTGTAGATCAGTGTCAAAACATCTCATTGTAATACATTATCAATTCAGGCTGTCACACAACAGAAAAAGGCAATGTGGAAAAAGGCAAGGTGCGTGAATACTTTCTGAAGGTAATGTACATCATGCATATTCACACACACATTCACATCACACACATTCTTAGAAATGGGAAACGTATATGCTGAATACCACATGTTTTTCCACATGATGCCCCTCTATGTAGGAGACTTGCCTTCGTAACTGGTATAAAACAAAGAGGGACTTGATGAAGGCAAGGGTACTCCATGTCCTTTTACTAATGCTTTTCTCAAATCTACAGATCCCAGGTCCCGTCCCACACATCTACGAGCATCAAGATCAGGTCCTACATTGTATTTGCCCCTTTACTTTTGACAATTTTTTTTTATGTTACGGCCTTATTCTAAAATGGATTAAATACATTTTCTTCTGCATCAATCTACACACCATACCCCATAATGACAAAGTGAAAACACGTTTTTAGAAATGATGTTCAGTGTACCATAAACAATGAATGAACATGCACCTGTGGAACGGTCGTTAAGAAACTAACAGATTACAGATGGTAGGCAATTAAGCTCACAGTTATGAAAACTTAGGACTAACTTTCTACTGACTCTGAAAACCACCAAAAGAAAGATGTCCAGGATCCCTGCTCATCTATGTGAATGTGCCTTAGGCACGTTGCAAGGAGGCATGAGGACTGCAGATGTGGCCAGGGCAATAAATTACAATGTCTGGCCTCCCGGGTGGCACAGTGGTTTCGGGCACTGCATCGCAGTGCTAACTGTGCCACCAGAGACTCTGGGTTCGAGCCCAGGTCCATGGGGCGATGTAAAATTGGCCTAGCGTCGTCCGGGTTAGGGAGGGTTTGGCCGGTAGGCAAATCCTTGTGTCATCGAAGCACTAGCGACTCCTGTGGCGGGCCGGGCGCAGTGCACGCTAACCAGGTCGCCAGGTGCATGGTGTTTCCTCCAACACATTGGTGCGGCTGGCTTCCGGGTTGGATGCGGGCTGTGTTAAGAAGCAGTGTGGCTTGGTTGGGTTGTGTTTCGGAGGATGCATGGCTTTCGACCTTTGTCGAAAAGCAAAAAGTGCTCTTCACCGAGGAGTTATGGTTTTGTCTCACCAGGGGTCGGATTTGTGTTTATCGTCGAAGGAATGAGCGTTACACCGAGGCCTGTACTCTGGAGTGGGATCGATTTGGAGGTGGATGGTCCGTCATGGTCTGGGGCGGTGTGTTATAGCATCATCGGACTGAGCTTGTTGTCATTGCAGGCAATCTCAACGCTGTGTGTTACAGGGAAGACATCCTCCTCCCTCATGTGGTACCCTTCTTACAGGTTCATCTGACATGATGGTTTCGGGCATGACAATGCCACCAGCCATACTGCTCGTTCTGTGAGTGATTTTGTGCGAGACAGGAATGTCAGTGTTCTGCCATGGCCAGCGAAGAGCCCGGATCTCAATCCCATTGAGCACATCTGGGACCTGTTGGATCGGAGGGTGAGGGCTAGGGCCATTCCCACCAGAAATGTCTGGGAACTTGCAGGTTCCTTGGTGGAAGAGTGGGGTAACATCTCACAGAAAGAACTGGCAAATCTGGTGTAGTCCATGAAGAGGAGAAGCACTGCAGTACTTAATGCAGCGGGTGGCCACACCAGATACTGACTGTTACTTTTGATTTTGACCCCCCCTTTGTTCAGGGACACATTATTCAATTTCTGTTAGTCAAGTCTGTGGAACTTGTTCAGTTTATGTCTTAGTTGTTGAATCCTGTTGTGTTCATACAAATATTTACACATGATAAGTTTGCTGAAAATAAACGCAGTTGACAGTGAGAGGACGTTAATTTTTTTCTGAGTTTATGGGAAGCAAGATCCTTTGTTCTGGTGAAATCAAGATTGAACTCTTTGGCCTGACTGCCAAGCGTCAACCTCACTGGAGGAAATCTGGTACCATCTGGTACGGGGAAGCACGGTGGTGGGGATGTTTTTCAGAAGCAGGGACTGGAAGTCATCAGGACCTTAGACTGGGGTGAAGGTTCACCTTCCAACAGGACAATGACCCTAAGTACACAGCCAAGACAACGCATGAGTGGCTTCACGGTCAGTTGTGATACTCCCAATCACGGCCAGGTGTGATACAACCTGGATACGAACCAGGGTGTCTGTAGTGATGCCTTAAGCACTGAGATGCAGTGCCTTAGACCGCTGCACCACTCCAAAGAAGACTCAAGTCTGTAATCGCTGTCAAAGGTGCTTCAAAAAAGTACTGAGTAAAGGTTCTGAATATTTATGTACATTTCTGTAAATTTGCAAAAATGTTTAAAAAAAATGTTTTTGCTTAGTCATTATGGGGTATTGTGTGTCGATTGATGAGAAAAGTAATCCATTTTTTAATTAGGCTGTAATGTAACAAAATGTGGGAAAAAGTCAAGGGATCTTCATACTGTGGATCGATCAGTGGTTCACCAATCAAGGTCTTGATGGACTTGGCAACTTTAACAAGACTTGATGGGAAAATATGATTTTTTTTATGTTTCTTTGGGACCATCAGGCGATGTCCTCACAACTGATACAATGACATGTACTTGCAATGTTCCCATGAAATGTGTCTAGAATATAAGATATCTTATATTCTGAGAACATTGTAACCACATTCTAGATAAGTTCTGCTTGACATTAAGGGAATATTCTTGTAACTTTAACACCAAAACCAGCTCTCAGAAGATTTTTGATAACATTCAGTGTATTCTGTTGGCAAGGGAAAATTACACATTCTTTTAACATACAGTGTTTTCAACTTGCATATTTGACACACATGATTACATTGTACATTTATATAGTAATTATTACTTACCTGGGATTTATAGTAATTATGTCCTCACCTGGGATTTGAACTCCCAAACTCTTGGTTCACAGCATTCAGATCTTCCTGCTACGCCACCATGTCTGTGTCAATGAGCATTGTTTGAGCATAGTTGTCTAATGTTGGTGGGGAATATTAACCTGTTTAAATAATATTCCTGAATCAAGCTGGTCAATATATGTTTTTCTTGAGTGTACTTTTAACAGAGCTGAGATTTACTTCAAAGTGCATTCACCGTAATCCTTACATCTACGGAGCTGTTTCAGATTCACACAAGTGCCTAGGGAGGAAAGGTGAGTTTTTTTGTGTGTGATAAGGGCCTAACTATACTGGCCCAAAAGAACATGCCCTAGATATATCCCTTATTGGGTTAGTGCTTAGGGTGTTCGTCATTGATGCTGGTGACATGGGTTTGAGAACCACTAGCGGAGTCACCCTACTCTCACATTTTTAGCAATATACAGGTATGTTAATGTCATTATTTGGCAACAGTTACAACACACCTATCTGACCTAATACAAAATTCTCAGTAGAATTCTAGATAGCTGAGCATCTCAAAGAGAACTCTCTTTTGTATTTTTGAAATTCACAGCACCATGTCGAACAAACGTGTCTCTGATGATGAAACACATCAGCTCTTGTCACTGCATTTCTATCTGTAACGTTACTAATGTGTTGCCGAAACATGGCCCAGGTAGTGGTGTTGCTTCTGATAGAAATATACGTAGAACATGGTTGCCATAATTCTCAGAATATCATAAATGTGTATATTTACAGTAGCATGTCTGTACTTTCTCACATTTGCCAATTAAGCAATGATGATGCCAGTTCTACCAAAGCCATACACAACACAGAGTTCCATCTCCAAGTTTTAATGTGGACAAATTGACAAATTGCAACAGAATCACTTGGGATCAGTGGTGTAGTCCAGTGGATAAGAACCAAATACACTTTACCCGAGATCGTTTCACTATATGATACAAGTATCAAACTTGGTACACTGATACTAGATACCTTAAGGAACATTTTAAGGATTGCAAGCAGTCTGGGAAGCATGTCAGTCAACCAGGGCGACCATTTCAATAAAATGGCTACCATTTGGATATCCTGTTAGAATAAAATCATTCCAAACAATATCTTACTTTGTAATGTTATCTACCCACTAAATACACCCCACAGATAATATAGACAGTCATTCTGATCATAAAATACTCTTAAGACCTTCATGAGGGTCATACTGTCCATAATCCAAATATTGACTTTGTGACAGAGCCACCAAATTTTACACACAGCTGCCGTATTTATAAAGAAGTATGGCTATATTATAATTTCTAATATGGCCACCAACCATCTGCATGAGTCCATATTGGACAAGATTCACTTGGCCACATATCCATAAATAATTGGTACATACAGCCCAATGATGGCTTAAAATGTTTTAGGGGGTCTGGAAAACACATTAAAATGACCTAAAGATGCCATATCCTTTCAACTTTAAAAATGTGTAAAAACACGTGCCAAATTACTGTTTTTTTGTAAATGTTTTCATGACTAGTTACAATAGATTACACGTGAACACTCAAAAAAGTAATATATTTTGGGTGTTTCCTGCCCTGTACATGTCACTTTTGGTAAAATCCCATAGGAATGTACAGCAGAATGACAGGTTACCCATTTTAACAAAATACTTTTATGATGAGTCCTTCCAGACTTTACACAAAATAAGTCATTTATTATACTCAGTGGTTGGTGCAGTGCAATTCTTTTGCTGCCAGAGAACAAAAATAAGGAAATTATGTTTATGTTTCTCAATCAACGTAGCCTGTTGAATAATATAATTTTATATGCATATAACAAATCATCCAAATGTAATGTCTGCCTACGCCTACACACATTGCCTTGAATAAATGTTTGTATTTTTAATAGCCTCAAACACCAAATTAGGCCTACCTAATTTCAAAATAAGTCATCATCACTGTCAATCATGAATGATAATCCTTCTCATTTTACAAATGAAACGTCCAAGCTGCATCTGAATGCCAACCCTAACCATGTGATCTCTCTCAGTTTCATGAAAATATGCATTTAGATCTTCTTTCGTGATGTGAGTAAATATTCTTTGAGTTGAGTTCAGAGCACACGATACTAACAAACGGACTAGCCCACCAGTGTTGTTTTCTTCAGAGCACATTTCTCCTTAAATCGCGTAAGAAATGATGTGGTGTTTTTGGTCTTACAGTAACGTTATAGTATGCTATTATATTCAGGCTGCTATGCAGAATACTAACTCATCATTAATTAAGTGATCTTACGAGACATTGATTAGCCTCTCCAGTGCGCTCCGGCAGCACTACACACAAAGCTATACTTAGTTTTCAAAGATGACCCCCAACCACCTGATAGGGCCATAATTGACATTACATTACAGCCTTATTCTAAAATTGATTAAATCATTTTTTCCATCATCAATCTACACACAATACCTCATAATGATAAAGGGAAAACAGGTTTTTAGAATTTTTTTGCAAATATATTTCAAATATTCAGACTCTTTGCTATGAGACTCAAAATTGAGCTCAGGTGCATCCTGTTCCATTGATCATCCTTGAGATGTTTTTACAACTTGATTGGAGTCCACCTGTGGTAAATTCAATTTATTGGACATGATTTGGAAAGTCACAAACCTGTCTATATAAGGTCTGACAGTGCATGTCAGAGCAAAAACCAAGCCAGGAGGTCGAAGGAATTGTCAGTAGAGCGCCGAGACATGATTGTGTAGATGCCCAGATCTGGGGAAGGGTACCCACAAATTTGTGCAGCATTGAAGGTGCCCTACGGTAAAGCATGGCGGTGGCAGCATCATGCTGTGGGGATGATTTTCAGTGGCAGAGACTGGAACATTTTCTAAACACTGTTTGTGTAGATTGATAAGGAAAAATTATATATCCAGTACCAGTAAATTTTGGGTTGGAACCAAAAATCTCAAATTTGGACTCATCAGACCAAAGGACAGATTTCCATTGGTCTAATGTCCATTGCGCGTGTATCTTGACCCAAGCAAGTCTCTTCTTCTTATTGGTGTCCTTTAGTAGTGGTTTCTTTGCAGCAATTTGACCATGAAGGCCTGATTCATCCAGTTTCCTCTGAGCAGTTGATGTTGAGATGTGTCTGTTACTTGAACTCTGTGAAGCATTTATTTGGGCTGCAATTTCTGAGGTACAGTTAACTCTAATGAATTTATCCTCTGCAGCAAAGGTAACTCTGGGTCTTCCCTTTTTGTGGCGGTCCTCATGAGAGCCAATTTAATCATAGCGCTTGATGGTCTTTGCGACTGCACTTGAAGAAACTTTTAAAGTTCTTGAAATGTTCCTCATTGACTAACCTTCATGTCTTAAAGTAATTATGGACTGTCGTTTCTCTTTGCATATTTGAGCTGTTCTTGCCATAATATGGATATATGTTTTATATATGTTTTTTACCAAATAGGGTTATCTTTTGTATACCACCTCTACCTTGTCACAACTTGTCCAAACTTTTGACTGCTAAATATTTTTCACAAAAGTGAAAGGTGAAAAAGTATCCAACAATCTACCAAAATGACTGATTCTTTAACATACTTTCGTTCTCATTTTCAGTCTTTTGTCTGAAACTGTCAAATGGGTGTTCCCTAAAGTCTACTTATTACAATGACATAAAATATGCTATTCTGTATTTTGTCAATTTCAAGAAATATGACAAGAAACTTTCCCTGTATTTAATTCCCTGTACTTAGAATGTTGAAAATGGAACCAAGGACATGAAGCCATTCCAATAGAACTCTACCTTATTGAATTGAATGTATGGTACATGATACTAATTACTTATTATGCAAGTACTGTTTTGGTACATGTTAAATATCATTCTAATCCACAGATATCACACAATATTTTTTCATCATTACCAGCATGCTGATATTCGATCCTCTCATTTGAGGGATACAAATATTTTAGTACTATTTTTGAAAACATCAACAAAAAACATACATGATCTATTTGATTGTATTTTCCATGCGCATTGTAAGCCATCATTAGGCTTAATATGCTACTTACTAATGACGTTATGGCGAATTCAAATTACAGAACAGTAATTTTAGGGGACATTTCCACCACATTTCTGCATAAAGATTAAAAGACACATACATAAGGCATACTTGGGTCATTGTATTGTGTTCTCCACACCACCTCAAACATTAAAGCCATCATTGTACCAATTATTTATGGAGATATGGCCATGTGAATGCTGTCCTATTAGAGCCAATGTAGCTGGTTGGCAGTCATTTTGGAAAACGGGTCTTTTAGAGTATAATAGGTTATTAAATCTGCAATAGCACTATCGCTAGACATTGTTATGTTGTAATTTAATGTCTCTCTACAGGACATAATACATTCCCATGGGATTTTACCTAAAGTGACATGTACAAGGCAGGTTTCCTGTCACATTTCTTAAAAGTGACACAAGACAGAATATCACATTATATATCATTTCAATCAGTAGACTTCAGGGAACACCCATATACGTTTTTAGAGTGTTTACTTGCAAACTATTGGAACTAGCCATGAAAACATTTACAAAAAACAGTAAGTTGGCACATGTTTTCACCACTTTCTTACGAAACATTTTAAAGATATGTATATATGACACTTTTTGGGGCATTTTATTGTGTTTTCCATACGCCCTCAAACATTTTAAGCCATCATTGGGCTGTATGTACCAATTCTTTATGGATATGTGGCCATGAGAATAGTGTCCAGTACGGCTCCATGCAGCTGGTTGGCGGATGTACAAAAACCCTCAGAGTGGAGCAGCACACTGCTGAGATGAACTTGATCAACCAAGTTGATTTCACTTGTTGACTCTCTCTCAATGCCACACACCTGTCATTAATTATCAGGACTGCCCTGATAGGCTCATTCACACCTTTAGTTTGTACTTAAGTCCTTTCAAGCCATTTCTCTGTTATTTTTCTCCACTTGTGTGGATTCAAGTTAAGCGTACTGTAAGTTTGTATTATTTTCCATGTACTGTATATTATAGTTAAGTCATAAAATTGTCAAAGACTCCAGTCACCCAAGTCAGACTGTTCTCTGTTACCGCATGGCAAGCGGTACCAGAGCCCCAAATCTAGGTCCAAAAGGCTCTTCAACAGCTTCTACTCCCAAGCCCATACGCTTGCTGAATAATTCATCAAATGGCCACTTGCACTATTTACATTGACCCCACCCTCCATTGTTTTTACACTGCTGTTACTCGCTGTTTCTCGTTATTGAATATTTTCTTAACGCTATCTCTTGGACTGCATTGTTTAAGGGCTTGTCAGTAAGCATTTCACGGTGAGGTCTACGCGTGTTGTATTCGGCGCATGTGACAAATACAATTTTATTTGAACGTTAAGATGTCATGTACAGAAAGTATTCATACCTCAACTTCTATGTTTTATTGTTACAGCCTGAATTAAGATGGATTACAGATCACCCATCTACGCACAAAATGGCCCACACAATGGCCCACACGTTTTAAGTTTTAAGTTCCTCGGCATACACATCACAGACAAACTGAATTGGTCCACTCACACAGACAGCATTGTGAAGAAGGCGCAGCAGCGCCTCTTCAACCTCAGGAGGCTGAAGAAATTCGGCTTGTCACCAAAAGCACTCACAAACTTCTACAGATGCACAATCGAGAGCATCCAGTCGGGCTGTATCACCGCCTGGTACGGCAACTGCTCCGCCCTCAACCGTAAGGCTCTCCAGAGGGTAGTGAGGTCTGCACAACGCATCACCGGGGGCAAACTACCTGCCCTCCAGGACACCTACACCACCCGATGTCACAGGAAGGCCATAAAGATCATCAAGGACATCAACCACCCGAGCCACTGCCTGTTCACCCCGCTATCATCCAGAAGGCGAGGTCAGTACAGGTGCATCAAAGCTGGGACCGAGAGACTGAAAAACAGCTTCTATCTCAAGGCCATCAGACTGTTAAACAGCCACCACTAACATTGAGTGGCTGCTGCCAACACACTGACACTGACTCAACTCCAGCCACTTTAATAATGGGAATTGATGGGAAATGATGTAAATATATCACTAGCCACTTTAAACAATGCTACCTTATATAATGTTACTTACCCTACATTATTCATCTCATATGCATACGTATATACTGTACTCTATATCATCGACTGTATTCTTATGTAATACATGTATCACTAGCCACTTTAACTATGCCACTTTGTTTACATACTCATCTCATATGTATATACTGTACTCGATACCATCTACTGTATCTTGCCTATGCTGCTCTGTACCATCACTCATTCATATATCCTAATGTACATATTCTTTATCCCCTTACACTGTGTACAAGACAGTAGTTTTGGAATTGTTAGTTAGATTACTTGTTATTACTGCATTGTCGGAACTAGAAGCACAAGCATTTCGCTACACTCGCATTAACATCTGCTAACCATGTGTATGTGACAAATAAAATTTGATTTGATTTGATTTGATTTGTCATATTTATTAAAAATGAAAAGCAGAAATCTCATTTAAAGTATTCACCCCTGAGTCAATGTTAATCACTGTTGGGAGCTATTACAGCTGTGAGTCTTTCTGGTTCAGTCTCTAAGAGCTTTGCACACCTGGATTGTACAGGTGTGCAAAGTTGGCGGTTGATTGTCGTTTATTGCTAGACAGCCATTCAAATCTTGTTATAGATGTTCAAGCTGATTTTAAGTCAACTGTGATTAAGCCACTCAGAAACGTGCAATGTTGTCTTGGTAAGCAACTCCAGTGTGATATAGGTTATTGTCCTGCTGAAAGGTGAATTCATCTCCCAGTGTCTGTTGGAAAGCAGACTGAACCAGGTTTTCCTCTAGGATTTTGCCTGTGTTCCATTCTCTATTCCATTCCCTGGTCTTCGTGGTTTCATCTGTTTATAATTCACTGTTTGACTGAGGGACCTTACAGATAATTGTATGTGTGGGGTACAGAGATTAAATAGTCAATATATTGTTTTAAACACTATTGCACACAGTGAGTTCACGCCACATTGTGATCTGTTAAGCACATTTTTGCTCCTGAAATTTAGGCTTGCTATAAGGAAGACATTTCAGCTTTTTATTTTATTAATTTGAAAAAATGTAAACATAATTCCACTTTGACATTATGGGGTATTGTGTGTAGGTCAGTGACACAATGTCAATTTAATCAATTTTAAGTTCAGGCTGTAACAAAATGTGGAAAAAGTCAAGTGGTGTGATTGTTTCTGAAGACACTAACTTCCTTATCCTTATTTGAGATATATTGGTTTAATAGATTCATCCTTATGCAACCTGCTTATGTCTCTCCTTAGTTGCAGAACCACATGAATTCAAGTTTACCATGTCCAACCATAAGTCCTTAAATATGGGAACTTTGGTGCTGGCTCTGTCTGTTTGCTCTCTGACCTGATTGGCGTACCCCCTGGTGACATCCAACCAACCAGTTACCAATTTGGGTTTCTTAGCCTATTTTCCAGTGGCCATATTGGAAATGACCGCCGGGGGGAAATGGACAAACTGCGACGGCACTATAGCACTGGTTCTCAATGCTGGTCCTGGGGACCCAAAGGGCTGCACATTTTTGTTTCTGCTATCGCACTACACAGCTGATTCAAATGATCAACTCAACAAAAGGCTTGGATGATTTGAATCAGGTGTGTAGTGCTAGGGCAAAAAGAAAAATGTGCACCCCTTTGGATCCCCAGGACCAGAATTGAGGACCACTGCACTATAGAAACAAATACTTATTCCTTAGCTGTGTGCGTTTGGTGGCTCTTACAAATTCCACCATTTTTTCTTGTAGTTGCTGGACGATGGTCAAAATGACCTCAATGAACACTTAGGAGTCTTTAGAGTACTATATCATCAGAATTGTTGGTTATGGGGTTAATTTTGTGGGTAGATAACGTTAAAGTTATTTTGCTATTGTTTGGAATGATTTGACCATGTTCTTCTAAAAGGAAATCCGAGTGGCTGTCATTTATTTAAAATGGACACCCTGGTTGACTGACAGGCTTCCCAGACTGCCTCAATCTATTACATGTTCCTTAAAGCCATGCTGTAGGCTAAACCGTTTCCAATACGCTATCGTAAAGCTGAAAGTTGGCAGCTGTGTTGCCGCACTTAACCTTTTCCCTTGAGTTAATTGAGAAATACAATTTTAGTCAAATTCAAAGGCAGCATTGATTTTCTTTTTTTCATCCAAAAAACCTGAAAAGGCATCTGGAGTTGGTGGAAAAAAGGGCACGAAGTTGGTAGCCAAAGTTCCAGATGTGTGAAAGGGGAAATAAAGATGCAGTGTTCTAATGACATTTCCATAAACAATCAAAATGTCTTAATAAGCCTAGGCATCCCGCTAGTGGGACAACTTCCTGTGAAACTGGAGGGCTCGCAATTCAAATAAATAATCAGAAAAATTATGGATATTAAACATTTAGGTACATATAAGTCTTATATCGGTTGAAAGCTTAAATTCTTGTTAATCTAACTACACTGTCTGATTTACAGTAGCTATTACAGCAAAAACATGCCATGTGATTGTTTGTGGAACCAACAGGATCATGAATAACTCCTACCCCCAAGCAATAAGACCTGGACTTCCTGCATTGACCCCCCCACTCTGGACTCTACCCACACCCTCACACATCCTTACACTGACAAACTACATATGCCCACATACACATACACCACATCACTACTACTGCTCCACATGCTGCTGCTGCTTCAGCTCGGCATCTATCCTGTTGTCACTTTACCCTTATGTACAAAGCTACCTTGTACCCCTGCACATCGACTCAATACTGGTACTCCCTGCACAGTATATAGCCATTTAATTTTTTACTCGTTATTCACTGTGTATTTATTCCTCGTGTCGCTATTTCTATTTTTTTATATTTAACTCTTCATTATTGGTTAAGGACCCGTAAGTAAGCCTATCACTGTCTACACCGGTTGTTTACGAAGCAAGCGACAAATTGTATTTGATTCAACATGAATGTACTTGCAAAATTCTTATATAATGTATCTAGAACTTTATCTTATATTCTGAGAACATGGCAACCGTGTTCTGTGTATGCTTGGTGGGATGCTGATGGAATATTCTCCTAACCCACAGAGAACTGGACTCATGTCTTGCAACGTTCCCATGAGTTGTCTAGAACAAGTTCTGAGAACATAGTAGCCACTTTCTGTCTTAAGTTCTATTTGACATTAAGGGAATCGTCTCTTGGAAACATTCCTTGCACATCACGGGAAAATTCCCATGAAAACATTAGTGAATGACCTAATGACTCTTTAGGGAACATTTGTTGGATTGTTTGTTAGCTGGGTTAGTTGCTTAACTCAGTTTAGGATTGAACGTGCTAATGTCTTATTGTGTACTAATACGTTTGTGTGCTTGCCTGTGTGTATGAGGAATTGCTGTCAGTCAGTTATGTGAGGAATGCAGAATGGCCCAACAGGATAATGTATCTTGTGTTCACCCAGGAGCTGACTGACCATGGGATCCATCCCAGCGCCAGCAGGCCCCATGCACAACCGTCAGCCAGCCTCCACTGTGTAACAGCATTTCACAACTCATCACATCTACCCCTCCACCCAGGCTCAGGAGACAGTCTTGCTAGTCCTGCACTCAGCCTACCCATTTCACAACGGCGCAACTCCATGCCATTATGGCCCATTTATGATATTCTGTATTTCCTGAAACGAAATCCATCAAACGATCATTTGGGGGTAGGATGTTTGGCGTACTTTTGAAATCTGTATCCAAAATAATTATTGAGGAATAACTCATTAAAGTTGTGACATTTGTGACATTTTGACCTTATCCTGGCCTTCTTTCAGACACTTCAATGAGTTGCTAGATGATACATAGCATGTGTTGGTGTCATCTGAAACATTACTGTGTTTTCTGACATGATTAGTGGTTAGATTAAGGTTACAATTGATTTACATGAATGGATAGAGAAATATATATATATATATATGTATCTTAAATATCTCAGAAGTATTCCCTTTTGATTTGTTCATTTTTAGACCTGTTTTAAAACATATTTATGCCAAACATCTTTTCCACAAAGGACTTTTTATGGATATAATTTCAGGAAGATCCAGTGTATTTCTGCGTGCTTCCATGAACAGTGAGTGTGAATGCGTTTCTCATGCCAATAAAATTTAATTGAATTGAATGCATTTGTGATTGTGCATAGTACAGAATCAGAGTACAGGCATGCTGGTTAGTATATACGACATGTCTGTGTACGTGTGAATCTATATGCATGTGTATTATTCTTGGCGATCAGCCTTGTTGGTCAATTCTATGACCTCTCTTTCTCGCCTCCTTTTCTTGATGTACTACAGAAACAGTCTTATTTATTGTTCTGTTTGACATATAGCCTGAAGGCTGCCTCCCTGGAGCACCAGTTACTTAGCTGAGCTTGAATTCCATGAAATGATAAGGATGTTTTCACAACTTTACTTCTGTTCAGGGAAGGACCTATGGCAATACGCATGTGCCTCCCACCTCAGTTTGGACCAATCATAATTAGGGCCAGGAGTTGTTCCTGAACTAACCAGGAACAACTCTGGGCCCTAATGGTAGCATAACACTTTTAGGGCCCAGAAACATATGGATGATGTTATAAATGAGCACGTCCCACTTACACTTTCTGTTTTCAGGAACTTCCCCCATGTTGTGCCGATGTATCCATCGCACGCATCTCACACAAAGTGGGATCAGGTGGGGCTCGGGTACCTGCGGCCATAATGCTATGAACGCTGTGTAAAATGTCAATTGAAAAATGGATAGCCAAAAATAATAATATGAACGCTAGCGTGGATGTTGTCATACTTTCTCTTAAACCTTAGAGTGGGGATGGAGGATAGTTCTGGGAAGAGCCTAGTGACTCCTTCATGCTGGTTCCTTGGGGCTAGCTGTAGCAGGTCAGAAGAGTGATGTCTTGGAGAGTGTAACCAGTGTCCTCGGTGCCTTCATGTGCAGGTCTTGTTGGCCTAGCGTGTGTGAGTTCAGGCCCAAACCACTCATCAACAGAAACAAACAAAGCCATTTAATATGGATGAGTGAAGGGATGTTGCTCTGTAGGTGGATGACAGGGCTGCATTGTGTGTACAGACCAAGGTCTCTGACTGGGGGTGGTTGTCTGTCGCCAGGCCTACGTGTGCTTCCACGCTCTCCCCTTAGACTGTATTGGTGTGGTTGTGTTGACTTTAGACTTCAGTTGCCCTACATCTGGAGAGCCTTTTGTGATGATAGTTGCACAGGGGAGGAGGTAAAGGAAGTAGATGAGAGCTCCAGTCTTGCTGTACACATGAGGGGCCAAGGAGATGGTCATGGCTGAACAGGTTCAGACATGGAAAGGGTGGAGATGGGGTGAAGGAAAGATGCAAATACACAGATGATGGGTACAAATGTTGTTTTTTACACAGGGAGTCATCAGGGCTCAGATGGTCCTGGAGGAAATTAGTTCGTGACTTAGTAAAAGAAAAACTGCACAGTTTAGTTTGGGAGCTGTTTCTGTGAGTCTGTTTTAAGTTCAGTTTCTGAACTTTAACCACGGTAAAATGAGACAAATGGGAATGTTCACTCACGGAAATTAAGAGATAAACTAAAGTTTCTGATGCCCAGCCTACATTTACATTAAGTAATTTAGCAGACTTGTATTCAAAGTGACCTAGTTTTACGGTTTATGATAGGGGCCCTATCATCCCAAATAGTGTCCCTTTGACAAAATGTGCCCCTCCCCCCTCCCCGTTTAAACTAGTTTTGTTTAGCTAATAAGATGAAAACATTACTTCAATCTACTTTTGGGTACATTGTTAACACATGTCTTAAACCTTGCTATGTTTTGGAATTAGCAAAGAAAATCTGCTTGACACAATGCTAATTACCTTACAGATCACGAAGCCAGCTAATTTCCATTCCATTCATATGCAAATACATTTGACTCATACACTGGCTTGTCTGGTTGGCATGTTTTCATTTGAAGCTGCCCTTCGCTTTTATACACTGAAATAATAATAGTTTATGAGTCCAAAAAAAATCCATCTCTCATAGTTTATTAGTACACCATTGTGGCTGAATACACAGTATAAGTATCTATTGTAGGTCCTAGGATACAACAATTAATGATGTTGAACTAACAAATACCATCAAGGGATACCTTACAATTTACAACAATAAACAACTTGTAAAACAGCTGTGAAAACTAACCTGGAAATATTTCCGAATTAAATGTATAATCCTTGATCTTTTTTTTTGGTACAGGTGTGTCATTAATTTATTATCACAGATTTTTTTTGTTGTACACAGATGGCGATCATAGACTGTTATACTGTGTGGAATAGAGAGGTGGGTGCGTGGTTCTGCCTGTGACTTGTTCACAACAGTCAGCCAGTCTCAGAAGGGGGACTCGAAGAGGGACACTGCAAAGTCCAGGGTCTGCTGCTCTCTTTGTTCTGAGTGTTTGCAGTGCTAATGTTTTTAATTTGTGTATCTCACATTTTATGTGCCCAGTAGAGGATGAAAACTTTCTTAGCAGATAATGCCAACAAGACAATAACAGTAGCTGTAGATGAGGTAATGAAAAGTTGGAGGGTGGATGGAGGACATCAGGTGGATCCACGTCTGGGTGCTAGACAGATCCCCTAGGTTCTGGAGAACAGGAGCAGAGTTAAATGGAAGAGGGGAGGAGACTGAGACGTAAATAAGCAAACACACAGGTTACAGGTACATCAGGTACTGTATGTAAAAATATAGGACAAAGTTCTTGGCCAGTTTATACAATTATTATACAATTATTGAATATACTGTAGTATTTAAAATGTGTGATTGACTTAGTGTTGATGGTTGTCTATTGCTATTTTTGTATAACGTACTTTCAGATCACTGAAACTCCACCTGATGTGGTGGAAGTTGTCAAACCAGATCAGAATGCCTTCGAGGACCACCTTCAGGCACGGGCTGAGAAGGATGTGGAGATTTTTGACAAGGTAAAAATGATTGTCCGTTATTTTATTTTCTGGCCCTCCAAGGCATATGTAAGAAATGTATTTGTAAAAAGTATTCTGTGCATTCGGGAAAGTATTCTGACCCCTTGTCTTTTTCCACATTTTTTATTCTAAAATGGATTAAACATTTGTTTCCCTTTGTTCCCCATTAATCTACACACAATATCCCATAATGACAAAGCAAAAACAGTTTTTAGAATTTTTTGAAAATGTATAAAAACAAACTAACATTGAAAGCAATTACAGCCTTGAGTCTTATTGGGTATAACGCTACAAGCTTGGCACACCTGTATTTGGGGAGTTTGTCCCATTCTTCTCTGCAGATCCTCTCAAGTTCTGTCAGGTTGGATGGGGAGTGTTGCTGCACAGCTATTTTAAGGTCTCTCAAGAGATGTTCGATTGGGTTCAAGTCCGGGCTCTGGCTGGGCCGCTTAAGGACATTCAAAGACTTGTCCAAAAGTCACTCCTGCGTTGTATTGGTTTTGTGTTGTCTTGGCTGTGTACTTAGGGTCATTATCCTGTTGGAAGATGAACCTTCATCCCAGTCTGAGGTCCTGGGCACTATAAAGCACGTTTTCATCAAGGATCTCTTGGTACTTTGCCCTGTTAATATTTTCCTTGATCCTGACTAGTCTCCCAGTCCCTGCTGCTGAAAAACATCCCCACATCATGATGCTGCCACCACCATGCTTCGCCGTACGGATGGTATTGGCCAGGTGATGAGGTGCCTGGTTTCCTCCAGACGTGACGCTTGTTATTCTGTCCAATTTTGGTTACATCAGACCAGAGAATCTTGTGTCTCATGATCTGAGAGTCCTTTAGGTTACTTTTGGCAACTTCAAGTAGGCAGGCATGTGCCTTTTACTGAAGAATGGCTTTCGTCTTGCCACTCTACCATGAAGGCCTGATTGGTGGAGTGCTGCAGAGATGGTTGTCCTTCTAGAAGGTTCTCCCATCTCCACATATGAACTCTGGAGCTCTGTCAGAGTGACCATCGGGTTCTTGGTTACGTCCGTGACCAAGGCCCTTCTCCCCAGATTGCTCAGTTTGGCCGGGCGGTCAGCTCTAGGAAGAGTCTTAGTGGTTCCCAACATCTTCTATTTAAGAATTATGGAGGCCACTGTGTTCTTGGGGACCTTCAATGCTGCAGATTTTTTGGTACTCTTCCCCAGATCTCTGCCTCGACAGGATCCTGTCTCGGAGCTCTAAGGACAAGTCCTTAGACCTCATGGCTTGATTTTTGCTCTAACATGCACTGTCAACTGTGGGACCTTATATAGACAAGTGTGTGCCTTTCCAAATCATAACCAATCAATTGAATTTACCACAGGTGGACTCCAATCAAGTTGTAGAAGCTTCTCAAGGATAATCAATGGAAACAGGATGCACCTGAGCTCAATTTCGAGTCTCATAGTAAAGGGTCCTTAATACTTTTGTAAATAAAATATTTCATTTTTTTACCTGAGGATTGATTGTTGAGGATAAATTAGGATTTAATACATATTAGAAGAAGGATGTAACAAAATGTGGAAAAAGTCAAAGGGTCTGAATACTTTCCGAATCCATGGGCCGAACATGCCCCCATTAACATCAATGGGGCTGTAGTGGAGCGGGTCGAGAGTTTCAAGTTCCTCGGTGACCACATCACCAACAAACTATCATGGTCCAAACACACCAACAAAAAAACTTTTCCCCCTCAGTAGACTGAAAAGATTTGGCATGGGTCCCCAGATCCTCAAAACGTTCTACAGCTGCACCATCGAGAGCATCCTGACCGGTTGCATCACCGCCTGGTGTGGCAACTGCTCGGCATCTGACCGTAAGGCGCTACAGAGGGTAGTGCGTACGGCCCAGTACATCACTGGGTCCAAGCTTCCTACCATCCAGGATCGATATAATAGGTGGTGTCAGAGGAAGGCCCTAAAAATTGTCAAAGACTCCAGTCACCCAAGTCATAGACTGTTCTCTCTGCTACCGCTCTGCAAGCGGTACCGGAGCGCCAAGTCTAGGACCAAAAGGCTCTACCCCCAAGCCATAAGACTGCTGAACAATTAATCAAATGGCCACTGGACTATTTACATTGACATCCCTCCCCGATTCCATTTGTTTTGTACACTGCTGGCACTCGCTGTTTTTTATCTATACATAGTCACTTCACCCCTACGTACATGTATAAATTACCTCATCTAATGTTACCCCCTGTATATATTCTCGTTATTGTTATGTTATTGTGTTACTTTTTATTATTATTATTTTATTATTTAACTTTCTTTACTTTAGTTAATTTGGTAAATATTTTCTTAACTCTTCTTGAACAGCACTGTTCGTTAAGGGCTTGTAAGTAAGCATTTCATGGTAAGGTCTACACTAGTTGTATTCGGCACATATGACAAATAAAGTTTGATTTGATTTAATGTTACCCTAAATTGTGAATTTTTCTGCCCTCTTGCACCTCATGTCCAGATCAGTGGTGCGTTAAAAGTACTATGCCTGGTTGGAAAGAAAAATCTCCCTCGAGGGATGCCATTGAAGTAGCTGTCAATCTAAAAACAGCTTAAATAATTTATTCTTATTTAACAATATAAATAAAAATAGATTTCTCTTTCCAGTCTTTTCGCTCTTCTGAAGCAATAGGTAGTCAGCAGGTTGTCACACAAAAACAGTCCTAGGAGTCCTGGAGACGCTACAAGGTCAAATATAGCCAAGCAACCAGCATAGCAACGGACGCTTTGGTTCAAAGTATCTTCAAGTGCAGTCGCAAAAACCATCAAGCGCTATGATGAAACTCTCATGAGGACCTCCACAGGAAAGGAAGACCCAGAGTTACCTCTGCTGCAGAGGATAAGCACATTAGAGTTACCAGCTTCAGAAATTGCAGGCCAAATAAATGCTTCAGAGTTCTAGCAATAGACATGTCATTATCAACTGTTCAGAGGAGACTACGTAAATCAGGCCTTCATGGTTGAATTGCTGCAAAGAAACCACTACTAAAGGACTCCAATATTAAGAAGAGACTTGTTTGATCCAAGAAGCACGTGCAATGGACATTAGACTGGTGGAAATCTGTTCTTTGGTCTAATGAGTCCAAATTTTAGATTTTTGGTTCCAACCGCTGTTTCTTCGTGAGACGCAGAGTAGGTGTACGGATGATCTCCGCATGTGTGGTTCCCACCGTGAAGCATGGAGGAGGAGGTGTGATGGTGTGGGGGTGCTGGTGAAATTGTTGGTGATTTATTTAGAATTCAAGGCACACTTAACCAGGATGGCTACCACAGCATTCTGCAGTGATACACCATCCCATCTAGTTTGTGCTTAGAGGGACTATCATTTGTTTTTCAACAGGACAATGACCCAACAACACTCCAAGCTGTGTAAGGGCTATTTGACCAAGAAGGAGAGTGATGGAGTGCTGCATCAGATGACCTGGCCTCCACAATCACCCAACCTCAACCCAATTGAGATGATTTGGGATGAGGTGGACCACAGATTGGCGGAAAAGCATCCAACAAGTGCTCAGCATATGTGGGAACTACTTCAAGACTGTTGGAAAAGCATTCCAGGTGAATCTGGTTAAGAGAATTCCAAGAGTGTGCGAATCTGTCATCAAGGCAAAGGGTGGCTACTTTTTAACACTTTTTTGGTTACGACATGATTCTATGTGTGTTATTTCATAGTTATGTCTTCTATTATTCTACAATGTAGAAAATATTAAAAATAAAGAAAAACACTTTAATGAGTAGGTGTGTCCAAACTTTTGACAGGTACTGCATATATATATATATATATATATATATATATATATATATATATATATATATATATATATATATGTATGTATGTATGTATGTATGTATGTATGTATGTATGTATGTATATATGTATATATGTATATATGTATATATATGTATATATATATATATATATATATATATATATATATATATATATATATATATATATATATATATATATGTATGTGGTTCAGGGCTCCCCTAGCGGCCGGGGACCTAAGCAAGCTCTCATGTCACTTATGCCCTGGGCCACCATTCAGTCTCTGCTTTTATGAGCAGTACTATTGCACCCTCTGATGGATTTTGTAGGTGGTGCAATTATCCAAAAGATCAGGGTTGTATTCAATGCATGCATACTGAGCAAACCGTAGCAAAAAGTTTTGCAATGAAAATTAACATTTCTTATTCCGGACCCAGTTGCTTTTCAATATAGCCTTTCACATTCTTAATGTGGTGGAACTTTGTCAGAGAACCTAGTACTACATTGTAATGTAGTTTCTTTTGAAAGCCATCAATAAATGTAAAGAAGAGTGTTTTCTTTCCATAAGTTCTGCCATAATTAGCCACTCATTTTGTAAAAAAAAAGGTATTATTGCTTTGTTAGTATTTTCACGTGATGAATTTTCAAAACTCTTAGTACAAAACTGCAAACTAGTAACACTTGTTACGCGTTACATTCAAAACTTTTAATTGTGCATTCATTCTGTTTGTAGACATCTTTCATCACACAACCTTTGATTGAAAATACAAGTTTACTGCGAAATACTGTGTTATGAGTACATTAGTTTAATCATCAAAGCACAACATAAGGATATCTTCTTCATTTAGTTATTTTAAAAACCCATTAATCCAATAGCAAGAAATGTAAGATAGATGTTTAAAAAATTGCCCTTTTGAATGTAGTATACTACAGTACTGTACATTACAGTACATTACACTGTTTTCACATTTGGCAATACACTTGCACTACTCAATTAAAATTGACTGAACATCACATTTCCATCATTTCTATCCCATGTGTGAGCAAAGGTGTGGTCACTGAAGACATATTTCACAATGCAATCAAAGGAAAGAAATGAAACAATTATAAGTTGTCACTAGTTTGCATCAAGCCTGTCTTGAGCATTTGGTTCTCATCCAAATTGCAGTAAATATCCTCATTGTTCATGCACCTGGGGAAAAACCTTTTGGCATGGCGAATCCAAGCCTGACATAGGTCTGGACTGAAATCCCTGCCATGGGTGGTACGCTTATAGGGATGGCAATCATACATCTTCCACCTGTATTGTAATCGTGTATTGTATTTTATAGTATTGTACAATCAAAAAGACCCCAGCAACTGAATTTTGAACACGTTTATGCATTTCTTGCTTATTTGCGTATTAGTATTGTATTTGTATTGAATTACTACACTGTAGGAGCTAGAAACACAAACATTTCACTGCACCTGCTGTAACATCTGCTAATATGTGTACAATAATATGTGTACAATAAACATACAGATTCACGGGAGACAGATGGTTTGAGCCTCTGATATTTATTATAATCCAAGAGCAGGCAAGAGCATGGTCGTGGACAGGCAAAAGATCATAACAAGGTCAGAGTCCAGGAAGTACTGAGTGGCAGGCAGGCTCGAGGTCAGGGCAGGCAGAAGGGTCAGGCAGGCGGGTTCAGAGTCAAGCCAGGCAAGGGTCAAAACCGGGAGGACTAGCAAAAACAGAGAAAATGAAAAAGCAGGAGCAGAACACGGAACAACATGCTGGTTGACTTTACAAAACAAGACGAACTGGCAATAGACATACAGGAAAGACAGGAATAAGTACCCAGGGACTAATGGGAAAACAGGTGACACCTGGAGGTGGGTGGATACAATCACAAATACAGTTGAAACAGATCAGGGTGTGACAGTTGTCCTGTTGGGAGGGGAACCTTCGCCCAAGTCTGAGGTCCTGAGAGCTCTGGAGCAGGTGTTCACCAAGGATCACTCTGTACTTTGATCTTTCCCTCGATCCTGACTAGTCTCCGAGTCACTGCCGCTGAAAAACATCCCCACAGCATGATGCTGCCACCACCATACTTCACCGTAGGGATGGTGCCACGTTTCCTCCAGACGTGACGCTTGGCATTCAGGCCAAAAAGTTCAATATTGGTTTCATCAGACCAGAGAACCTTGTTTCTCATGTTCTGAGTGTCTTTAGGTGCTTTTTGGAAAACTCCAAGTGGGTTGTCATGTGCCTTTTACTGAGAAGTGGCTTTCACCTGTCCACTGTACCATAAAGTCCTGATTGGTGGAGTGCTGCAGAGATGGTTGTCCTTCTGGAAGGTTATCCCATCTCCGCAGAGGGACTATTGGGTTCTTGATCACTTCCCTGACCAAGGCCTTTCTCCCCCAATTGCTCAGTTTGGCCAGGCGGCCAGCTCTAGGATGAGTCTTGGTGGTTCAGAACTTCTTCCATTTGAGAATGATGTAGGCCACTGTGTTCTTGGGGACCTTCAATGCTGCAGAAATTTGTGGGTACCCTTCCCCAGATCTGTGCCTCAACACAATCCTTTCTCTGAGCTCTACGGACAATTCCTTCGACCTCATGGCTTGGTTTTTGCTCTGACAACTGTGGGACCTTATATAGACAAGTGTGTGCCTTTCCAAATCATGTCTAATCAATTGAATTTACCACAGGTGGACTCCAATCAAGCTGTAGAAACATTTCAAGGATGATCAATGAAACAGGATGCACCTGAGCTCTTTTTGAATACTTATGTAAATAAGGTATTTAAAAAAGAATCAGCAAAAAATGTCCAAAAAGCAGTTTTTGCTTTGTCATTATGGGGTATTGTGTGTAGATTGATGAGGAAAAATATAATTTAATTAATTTTAAAACAGGGCTGTAACGTAACAAAACTTGGAAAAAGGGAAGGGGTCTGAATACTTTCTGAATGCACTCTATTTTCATGCACGCGATGCATGCACTAGCTGAGTTCATGCATATGTTACATGGTTTTAGGTGATACAAATCTGAATGTACTCCCAGCCTTTTGAAAAGCATAGCATGCAATGATTAAAATGAGGAAAGGGGATACCTAGTCAGTTGTACAACTGCATGCCTTCAACAGAAATGTGTCTTCCGCATTTAACCCAACCCCTCTGAATCAAATCAAATTTAAAATCAAATTTACTTACATCAGCTGATATCTCAAAGTGCTGTACAGAAACCCAGCCTAAAACCCCAAACAGAAAGCAATGCAGGTGTAGAGGCACGGTGGCTAGGAAAAACTCCCTAGAAAGGCCAAAACCTAGGAAGAAACCTAGAGAGGAACCAGGCTATGAGGGGTGGCCTCTTCTGGCTGTGCCGGGTGGAGATTATAACAGAACATGGTCAAGATGTTCAAATGTTCATAAATGACCAGCATGGTCAAATAATAATAATCACAGTAGTTGTCGAGGGTGCAACAAGTCAGCACCTCAGGAGTAAATGTCAGTTGGCTTTTCATAGCCGATCATTGAGAGTATCTCTACCGCTCCTGCTGTCTCTAGAGAGTTGAAAACAGCAGGTCTGGGACAGGTAGCACGTCCGGTGAACAGGTCAGGATTCCATAGCCGCAGGCAGAACAGTTGAAACTGGAGCAGCAGCACGGCCAGGTGGACTGTGGACAGCAAGGAGTCATCATGCCAGGTAGTCCTGAGGCATGGTCCTAGGGCTCAGGTCCTCAGAGAGAGAGAAAGAGAGAAAGAGAGAAAGAAAGAGACAATTAGAGAGAGCATACTTAAATTCACACAGGACACCGGATAAGACAGGAGAAATACTCCAGATTTAACAGACTGACGCTTGCCCCCCGACACATAAACTACTGCAGCATAAATACTGGAGGCTGAGACAGGAGGGGTCAGGAGACATTGTGGCCCCATCCGATGATACCACCGGACAGGGCCAAACAGGCAGGATATAACCCCACCCACTTTGCCAAAGCACAGCCCCCACACCACTAGAGGGATATTTCAACCACCAACTTACCATCCTGAGACAAGGCCGAGTACAGCCCACAAAGATCTCCGCCACTGCACAACCCTAGGGGGGGGCACCAACCCAGACAGGAAGACCACGTCAGCGACTCAACCCACTTAAGTGACGCACCCCTCTTAGGGACGGCATGGAAGAGCACCAGTAAGCCAGTGACTCAGCCCCTGTAATAGACTTAGAGGCAGAGAATCCCAGTGGAGAGAGAGGAACTGGCCAGGCAGAGACAGCCAGGAGATGGGGAGGGTGAATCAGAGAGGTGCGGAGGGCTGCCTTAATCGACACCACATCTTTGGCACCCGGGGAACAGTGGGTTAACTGTCTTGCTCAGGGGCAGTTTTCACTTTGTCATTATGAAGTATCGTGTGTAGATTGATGAGGGGGAAAAAACAATGTAATCAATTTTTGAAAAAGGCTGTAATGTAACAAAATGTGGGAAAAGTCAAGGGGTCTGAATACTTTCCGAATGCACTGTATACATTTTTCATTGTAGATATGTAGTGGTATAAGAATGTTATATGATTATATGATTATATGATTTTATCGTTTGTTTTGTATGTAGTGTATTTGCCTTAATGTGGACCCCAGGAAGAGTAGCTGCTGCCTTGGCAGCAGCTAATGGGGATCCCTAATACATACAAAAACAAAATCTCTGATAGACCACTACATTACATAAGTACATTTGTACTTTACAGACATTCATTTTCATTATGTAGTTCTCAAAATCTGTGGTAGAGAAACCAGTTTACATGTAAAATCATAAATTAAGAGCAATCAAATTAAGTAATAATAAGATGTATTTTAACAAAAGAGAAGAGAATCATATGAAATTAAATGTGAGCATTGCATTGTGAAAGGCAATTACTTCATATGAACATGTATTGCAATGTGAAACATGTATTTCTAGATGAAACACTGATTAAGTTATGTGAAAAGTGACTGCGATTTTGTGTGTTATACTTAATCAATAAAAAAACGGTTCCTCTGAATATTGACCACTAGAGGGTAACACATTATTATATACCATGACACAGACATGAACTCCACTTTAAGAGCAGAGTCATTAGACATAGTAATACACTCCACAGATGTCCCCAGTAGAGCAGTGGATTCCAACCTTTTTTGCTTACTATACCCCCAACATTTTTTTACTCTTCCCAAAGTACCCCCTCGTGTGCATTTTACCAGTAGGCCTATGGACTCATGAGTCTTCCCAAGTTCCCTGTGGATAGACCAAGTACCCCCAGAGGTCCTAGTACCCCTGGTTGGGAATCACTGCAGTAGAAGGGAAGTACAAACACACACAACTCCACACATTGAATCACTTTAATTTGTGCTGTGTGATAGGAAGGACCCAAAGAAAAAGGAGGAGACCCCAATATTTGGAACCAACCACATGCCTTTGCCCTGGAACAGTTAGCAGTGGGCAGTGAGCAGGAGAGCCATGCAGGCCAGGGTGTGTTACAGGAAGGGCAGGGCCCCCTTCTCTCTGCCCAGGGGAATGGTACATTATGAGCCCTGGAGGTGGGTGGTATGGCTAAAAAGTGTGGTGGTTATTATGGTGGAGAAGGACGCATTTCCTGCTAGAAACTAAAGTTTTGGGGAGGGTAAGCTGATCCTTGATCTGTACCTAAGGGAAAGGTCTGATTTGGAGCTAGCTATTGTACAATGTTTGCTTGTGTGCGTGTGGAATGCTGAGTACAAGTGACACCTATTTACTGCTGTTACAACAGTCGCCCCTCAGTCTAAACCCTGTCTCAGCCATATGGAATTGTTTTAATGATCATTGATCATTTAACTATTTTATTTAGAATTTTAAGACCACTTGAAATATTTAAAAAATATTATAAAAAAATATTTGCTGAAAAATGATTTTTGGACTTACTGCTATTAGCCCATACAATTGCATTGAATAACAGCTTCACTACATTGAACAAATAGTTGTTGTTTTTTTACATGTATTTAATCGCTTATTTTTGGCATTAAACAGTTTCCATATATACTTCCTTTGATTTTTTCCTCTGGTACCGGGGACCTTCAGGCGAGTCTTGTGAGGCCTGTGGGCATCCAAAGCACAAAACAGAGAACACCATCATGTTAGTGAAAGTCTTCTCATTCCATAATAGTTTGTTGGCCAAACAGTTTGGATGCTACAGATGATTTTGTGAAAATACAGAATTTCGGAGATTGTGGGAGATTGAGACGCATCCAATGCAGATATCTCTACTTTAAATGTACAGATTTGTATGGGGATATTTTTATTATGCTAATTCGATTTCAGAGAGGGCGCAGACATCTACCTTAGGGGGTTAAGTGGGGCCATAATTTTTACAGAATCTCAGTGATGCAGAGACAGACAATTGCGACCATTGGCCAGGAAATCTAATTTACCTTAGGGAACTCTAGGAATCAAGGTCTGGGCTATCCCCTCAGATACAGGGCCGGTCCTGGCTGTTTTGCCGCCCAAGGCGGGGGGAAAAATTGCTGCCCCTACAAGAGTAGTCCCAGTAAGCAAAATTACGTTAAAAATACATTTACTATACATATTTTAAATGTTCAATTTAGGTTCTAAATGAAAGGTGAAAATAGGTATTTTCTGGATGTGGAAATCAAGTTCATTTTTGGTTCTGAATGAAGTTGAAAATATGCAATTTATAGACATATAAATGTAGATATCTATCTAAATCTATATAGATATCTATGTTCGGGCCAAATCAAGACTGGTCTAGATCGGACAAAATCTGAACCAACCATAGAAATCTATGATTTGGACTGGACCAAAAACCAACATCCATGGATAAAGAAATCTAGTACGGACCGGACTGCACAAAAAAAATAAAGTTCAGTCCTGACAGGACTAAAAAAAGACATCTAAAAGGCATTAGCGTTGGTCCATGCTAACGGAGTTATAGCCTACAGCAGGGGTGGGCAACTCCAGCCCTCAGGACCGGAGTGGTGTAACACTTTTTCCCCATCCCTAGTCAACACAGTTGATTAAACTAATTGCATTCTGAACTGAAGATCATGATTTGTTGACTATTGGAGTCAGATGTGTTAGCTGGGACTTGGGCAAAAGTGTGACACCAACCAGGCCCCAGAGGACTGGAGTTTCCCATAACTGGCCTACAGTGTTGCTTGAAATTACATTTTGTAAAGCACAACAACAAAAAAGACTTCCAGTCCAAATAGGACCGAAAAAAGACGTCCGGCGTCAGTCCGTACTTACTGGGGTGTAGCCTACCATGTGGTAGGCCCACCACTTGTAAACAGGCATTGGTTTTATTAGTCCTGATTCCTGTGACTAATCAATTTCAGCTGTGAATATCAGAGTTATCCTGAAGCGATTTGCAATGTGTTTACACAGTGGGAAATGCAGAAGAAGTATTTTCTTTTTCGCCATGATCCGCTCATAAAACATTTTCTAATAGAAAATTGAAAACACTGATCATGACAATTTAGACAATTTTACATTGACCTGTCCAGTTTTTAGGATATGCTGTTTGTTAACATGTCAGCACATTTTATATTTGATTGGGTGCCATTTAGGTTAGGCTATTTGATCGAAGAAACCTGCATGATGTAAAAAGTTTACTTCTCAGTAAATTGTCATAGCTTTTATCTCCAGACTGTCGGAGACATACTCTGAGTGTACAAAACATTAGGAACACCTTCCTAACATTGAGTTGCACCCCCTTTTGCCCTCAGAACAGCCTCAATTCGTCTGGGCATGGACTGCAATGTGTTGAAAGCGTTCCACAGGGATGCTGGCCCATGTTGACTCCAATGCTTCCAACTGTTGTGTCAAGTTGCCTGCACATCCTTTGGGATGTGGACCATTCTTGATACATCCGGAAAACTGTTCCTAATGTTTTGTACACTCAGTGTATATATATTATTATTTAAGATTTTTTTGTGTGGGGGGGGGGCCCTAAGTGGCCACTTATGTCGCTTATGCCCAGAGCCTGTGAAGGAAGCCTGTCATACCCAGGGTCTCAGGTAATTTGAATGTTCAATTATGAGAGAAGTGGCCAACTGATCGTGTTAAAATAAACACACCTTTCAGTCTCTGCTCTTATGAGCAGTTCTATTGCACACTCTTTTAGATTTTGTAGGCGGCGGAACTATCCCCAAGATCAGGGGTGTATTCAGTGCATGCATACTTAGCAAACTGTAGCAAAAATTTTGCAACAGAAAAAGGTTTTGCACAAAAATGAATCTTTCGTCTTTCGGACGCAGTTGCTTTTCAATATAGCCTTTCACTGATATAGCCTTTTTGCTGTCTCACATGCCTATGGTGGTGGAACCTATGTCGATGAACCTAGTACTACACTGTAATGTAGTTTAGTTTGAAAGACATAAATACATGGAAAGATGGGTGTTTTCTTTACTGAAGTTCTGCCATAATTAGTTTTTTTATCGCTTTGGTACTATTTTCACAAGTATACGGTGAATTTTCAAAACTCTAGGTATAAAACTAACAGTATCCAACTGGTAACACTTGTAACTCTTCACATTGAATCACTTTAATTTGTGCTGTGTGAAAGAAGGAGGGACCAATAGAAAAAGGACCCCAATATGTGGAACCAACCACATGCCTTTTCCCTGGAGTAATTAGTAGTGGGTAGTGGGCAGTGGGCAGGGGAGCCATGCCAGCCAGGGTGTGTTACAGGAAGGGCAGGGCCCCCTTCTCTCTGCCCAGGGGAATGGTACAGTATGAGCCCTGGAGGTGGGTAATATGGCTACAAAGTGTGGTTATTATGGTGGAGTAGGAAGAATTTCCTGCAAGAAACTAAAGGTTTAGAGATGGGGAGGGTAAGCTGATCCTAGATCTGTCCCTAAGGGAAAGGTCTGATTTGGAGCTAGCTACTGTAGAATGTGGTGGTTTGTTTGTGTGCATGTAGAATGCTGAGGACAAGTGACACTTATTTAGTGCCGCAGAAACCTTTTTGGTTCTAGATAACACCTTTTTTCCCTAATAGCGTAGGAATCCCGGTCTGGGCTATCCCCTAAGACACACACACACAGTTTGGTACAGCTAACCTTGTGGGGACACACAATTCAGTCCGATTCAAAATCTTATTTTCCCTAACCCCTACCCTAAACTTAACCCTAACCCATACTCTTACCATAATCCTAACCTTAACCCAAAAACATAACCTTAACCCTAAACCTAACCCTAACCCTAAAACTAACCCTATCTCCTAAACCTAACCCTAATTCTAACCCTAACCCTAACCCTAATTCTAACCTTAACCCTAAACCCCCTAGAAATAGAATTTGACCTTGTGGAGACCAACAAAATGTCTCCAGTTGGTCAAATGTTTCTGGTCCCCACAAGAATAGTTAAACATGTCCACACACACACACGTCCACACACAAACAATCCTCCGATCTGTTACAGTCATGGTTACAACCTGGTCTCAGAGCATTTAGTATTATTCTGTACATACATCCAAGACACTCCATTTAGTATGATATGTTATGTTTTGTATGTTATGTATTAATTTTGGGATGTCCATCATCCATTTCATATGATATATGACGGCTCGATTCGGTCTGATGTAGCAAAATTTGAAATTGTGTTTTTTACATTGGATAAAAGTAGACTCAGAGCTAGAAAATGGTATATCATACACTACAGTTGAGGAACAATGGGAAAGTAATTCTGCTTTGAAAGTTGATAAACTTGTATCCTCACTTTTGATAAAATGGCCTGTGAATGTTTTGGTACCAACTGGAGAGCTCTTCTTTGTCTACACACATTCAGCATCGTTCACACCCTCTTAAGCTTTAGCCCCACCCAACTCTTTATGTCACGTGTGATTTCAAATAGACAGAAACGTGCTACATGGCAGACCACTTATTATCTCAGCCAATTATGGCTAGCAAGAAGGTTGCTTCCTTTTTCTGTGGCTAAACCAACTAGGCTCGTAATTTAACAATTTTATTTGTATTTACAGATGGCATACAAGGTTGTTATTAAGGAACATGAAAGTTCACATGTTCCAGAATTTTGATTTAAAAAAAGTTTACGTTCAAATGGCTCTCCTGCGAAGTAGTGACGCGCGACATATGCCTAGTTTCCTGAAATGAGTCACATATGTTACAAATTACAATGGCTATGATATGTTACAAATTCCAATTTGTTGTCGCTAAGGTGGCTAGGTGGCTAGATGGCTAACACTAACATATATTATAGCTATGCTAGGGGTTAGGGCTAGGAGTTAAGGTTAGGGTTAGGAGTTAGCTTAAAAGGTTAGGGTTAAGGTTAGGGTTAGGAGAATGGTTAGCTAAAGTTGCTAATTAGCTAAAATGCTAACGTCTATGATATATATCTATCCACCCCGACCAACCACCCTCCTTTTGTGTTTGCCTAAAGTGTCCAACAAATCATGAAAAGAAACTGATCTAGTCTATGTGTGTCTTCAGTAAGGTCTCACTTCTGACCATGGGGAGTGAAACAGTGGCCTGTGTTGTGCTTTTATATGGAGAGTCATCCAGGACTCTAGTGGACACTGACATCTTATTCAGCTCTGGAGATAACGGCTGTAGCTGGACAGAGAAAACAGTCAGGGTGGATAAACTAATCTGAATATCAAAGCTGTGTTGTGCTGAACTAGCTTCTGAGAGAGTGGAAATGAGGCAAAGAAAAATGTGATGGAATGAGAAAACAGACAGCGAGTTTGATTTCTACTGCTTTGGTCTCCCAGAATGCCTACGATGATATCAGGGCTGAATTAAATGAAAGCTACAGTGTATTGTAATTTCACCTTAGCAAAGAAATCAAAATGTGTGATTACTTTACCTAAAACATGCCTTCTCACTTCATTGACAGAAGCAACATTATTTCCCTACAGTTTATGTTTCCACGTTGCATGTTTGATTGAATTACATGTCTTAGGACAGTGATTCATTCTGTCTGCCTTTCCTCTCCTAACTGCTCTTTGCATTCTTGAGTGGGCATGTTGATTGCTGACAGGGTGGCCTGTGTCCATGTACCCAGTCTACCCACTTTTCAACAGCTCGCGGGGCACTTCGCATGGCTACGCTGGCTGCTGCCGGCTTATCAGTGGAATGTTAGGCCCGATTACATCATGCATTCTTCCTGTGCTCTTAAGTGTAATACCCAGATAACCTCAGCACTACAACTCCCTGTGTGTGTCAGAAATAAATGTGAAGGAGCAGAACACAAATAGCTCTAACGTTAAAGCCAGCTAAATATGGAAATGTTCATCCTTTTTTTGGTTATGGATGAGCACAATGCATGTCATCAACTGTGGAATTGAAACATTCAACAATGGAAAATGTAGCAGTGAAGATTGCTACACATTTCTCTGTAACCAGGTCATGAAGCTGTAGTTAAGATGTTCCCACGCAATCATTTTTATATTCATGTATTTCCTCATATGTCTACCATTTGTGTGTGGAGTTTTGAATAATGGTCAAGTCAGTATGGTCATCAATTGTAAGGTGTCATGCAAACAATACAAACGCAGAGGTACTGTTTGTCATGTTGTATTAAGATTGGAGACCGGCGTAGGAATACGTAATAGGGGGTTTTACTTTCTCCACCCAAACGAAAGAGAAAACCTCTAAATAACACACCGGACGAGACCCGCAAAACAAGTGCACAATAACACTTAGCACTGAAGCCGATACAATAGCACATGTACTCACACGACCAACGTACATGATAACAATAACCAACAAGGACAATGGGGAACAGAGGGCACACATACTAATCAGGGGGAATGGGAACCAGTTGTGCGTAATGAGACAAGACAGTCCAGGGTTGGTGGTAATGAATCCAGTTCAGTGAAACCTAGAAGGCCGGTGACGTAGACCTCCGGAGCTGGTGAACGGAATGAGCAGCAGTACCGGGGGGATCCGTGACAGTACCCCCCCTTGACAAGCTGCATCAGTAACGGGGCGACACCGGCCTCGGGAAGCGGTGCGGGTCGGTCAGAGCGCTGACGATGAAAGTCCCTGGTCAGCGAAGCGTCCAGGATGTCCACCGCAGGAACCCAGCACTGCTCCTCTGGGCTGTACCCCTCCCAGTCGATGAGGTACTGGAGACACACCGCCCGAAGCCTCGAATCCAGGACTTCACGGACTGAATATTCCGGATCTCCCTCAATGTCCAGAGGAGGAGGCGAAGCGTCACTGGGTCCAGCCTCAGCAAGGGGACCAGGCACCACTGGCCTGAGGAGAGACACATGAAAAGTTGGGTTAATGCGGTAATCAGCAGGGAGTTGCAAATGGTACGTTACCTCATTAACCCTCCTCAGGACATTAAATGGCCCCACAAACAGCAGGCTCAACTTCCGGCAGGGCAGGCGGAGGGGCAGGTTCTGGGTGGAGAGCCAGACCCGGTCACCTGGAGAGAAGACAGGCACCTCACTGTGGTGGTGGTCGGCCTGTTCCTTGTGCCAACGCGCTGGAGACAAGTGTGCACAGTGCTCCAGGTCTCCTCAGCACGCTGAAACCACTCGTCTACTGCAGGGGCCTCGGTCTGGCTCGGACGCCAAGGTACCAGGGCCGGCTGATACCCCAACATGCACTAGAAAGGAGTGAGGTTAGCGGAGGAGTAGGGAAGGGAATTCTGCGCATACTCAGCCAAAGGTAGAAAATCCACCAACTCCCATGGCCGGTCCTGACAGTAACAACTCAGGAACCTGCCCACTTCCTGATTGACCCTCTCCACCTTCCCATTAGCTTGAGGGCGGTACACGAATGTGAGACTAACCGTGACCCCCAGGCGTTCCATGAACGCTTTCCATACACGTGAGGTGAACTGAGGGCCACGATCTCACACAATGTCCTCCGGGATCCCGTAGTGCCGGAAGACGTGCGTAAAAAGAACCTCCGTGGTTTGCTTGGCCGACAGGAGCCCAGGCAGAGGAAGGAGGCAACAAGCTTTGGAAAATCGATCCACAACGACGAGAATGGTGGTGTTCCCCTGTGAGGGGGGAAGGTCAGTGACAAAGTCCACCGAGAGGTGAATTGTGAATTGTGGAACACGCAGGGGAAGGAGCTTTCCATAAAGGAGGTGTCTGGGTGTCTTAGACTGGGCACAGATGGAGCAGGAAGAGACGTAACCTCGAAAGTCCCTCGCCACCAGTACTTCTCAGTCAGGCAGGCGATGGTACAGCCTATTCCAGGATGACCCGACACAGGTGCCATGTGCAGCCAGGTAAGGAGGCGGTCACGCACACCGGTGGGCACATAGGCACTGTTCTCCGGGCACTGTGCAAATGTGGGTTCCGTATGCAGGGCCTGCCGTATGTTGGCGTTCACGTCCCACACCACTGGCTCAATGAAACGGGACAGAGGGATGATGGGGGTCTCCTCTTCCTCCTTCTCCTCTGCGTCATAGAGGTGAGACAGGGCGTCCGCATTCACATCCTTCGAGCCTGGCCTATAAGAAAGCGTGAATTGGAACGTGGTGAAGAATAGAGCCCACCTGGCCTGTCTCAGCTTTAGCCTCTTCGCTGCACTGATGTAATCCAGTTTGCGGTGGTCCGTCCACACCACGAAAGGGTGTTTGGACCCCTCCAGCCAGTGCCTCCATGCCTTCAGAGCCTTCCTGACCGGCAAAAGTTCCCGGTCCCCTACGTCCTAGATGGGTGAGGCTCATCTGCTTGGAGTAAAAGGCGCAGGGCCGCAGCTTTGGAGGGGTTCTGGTGCGCTGGGACAGCACTGCCCCGACTCCTACTTCGGAGGCATCCACCTCGACAATGAAGGGAAGTGAGGGGATAAGATGTGCCAGCATGGGAGCAGTGGTGAAGCGTGCCTTCAGTGTCTCAAATGCCCTCTCCTCCTCCGCCCTCCAACGAAGCTGCCGATGACCTCCTCTCAGCAGGGAGGTAAGAGGCGCGACCACATGCTGAAGCCCCAGATGAACCTCCGGAAATAGTTGGCGAACCCCAGGAATCACTGGACTGCTTTCACGGAGTTGGGGATGGGCCATGACCTGACGCATTGCTCCTCCATCTCCATTCTTTCCGTGGATATGAGGTAGCACAAAAGCAGAATAGACCAAATGCTGTCTATATAAACCACTATGCCCTGTCCCAGCATGTCCTGAATCACTTAGTTAATAAAGGCCTGGAAGACTGAAGGAGCATTAGACAGGCCAAAAGGAATCACAAGATAGTCGTAATGGCCCGTGGTCGTGAAAAAGGCAGTTTTCCATTCATCACCTGCACTAACGTGCACCAGATTGTAGGGGCTCCTCAAGTCTAATTTCATGAAGTACTGCGCCCCGTGCATTTGTTCGATGATGGTTGGGATGAGGCGTATAGGATAGCTGAACTTAACAGTGGCTTTATTCAGAGTTGGATAATCAATGCAGAGGCGCAGTCCCCCATCTTTCTTTTTAACAAAAAATAATCTTCAGGAGGCTGGTGACATAGAGGGGCGGATAAAACCCTGCTGGAGGCCCTCCTGTATGTAGGTCTCCATGGCCTGGGTCTCCGCATAGGAGAGGGGATAGATGTGTTCTCTCAGGAGGGCTGCGTCAGACAGCAGGTCAATGGCAATGTCCCAGGGGTGATGAGGAGGCAGGCGTGTAGCCTGGGTCTTAGAGAAAACCCGATGCAGATCCTGGTATTCCTCCAGTAACTCCACTTGAGGTGTGTGGTCCGGACTTTCCACCTTAGTGGTGTTGACAGACACAGCAAGACACCTCCCCTGACACTGCTGCAACTAATACAGCAGTCTCCCCTCGGACTAGGAAATAACAGGGTTAGGCCAACTCAACCAGAGGAGACCTAAAACAACGGGGTGCGTGAAGGTGTCTATAATCAAACAGGTGATCTGTTCTAAATGAGTGTCATGGGTCAGCAAAAAAACGGGAACAGTGATGTGATGTATGAGCCCTGTCCCTATTGGACGATTAACCAGGGCTCGAACCGGAATGGCTGACTGTAGGAGAATCAAAGGCAGCTCCGGAATCAATCAGAGCTAACTGGAGTCAAGGGCTAGGGTATTCAGGGAATTTAATGAGAAAACACACTTGTTGAGTTGACAGAAAAGGAGGGGAGATCTTGCATCCTACCTGGGTTGGAGAAGGAGAATTCCCTGGCTTGTCACCTCGCCTATTAGTGGATCGAGGGCAGGTCTGGGAGAAATGACCCCTTTCTCCACAATAGGAGCAGAGCCTCAGATTTCTCCTTCTCCTAAGCTCTGCCTCGGGCAAACGTGCAGAGCCCACCTCCATCGGCTCTGGCCACGGAGCAGGTGTAGCCATGGGCTCCGGATTCCACACAGGTCTTCGTCGGGACCGCAGGAGGTTGTCCAAACGAATCGCCATGCTGATGCTGATGCTGAGCTGGTCGAGTGACAGGTTGTCATCACGGCAGGCTAATTCCATCTATACCTCCTCCCGCAGTCCGCTGCGGAACACAGTGACCAGAGCCGACTCGTTCCGTCCGGTGGAGGCCGCAATGGTCCAGAACTTCAGAGCGAACTCCGAGGCGGTCCTAGCTCCCTGGCGTAGTCGGCGCAGGCGCTCACCCCAACTTTCCACCCTCCACAGGATGATCAAACACTGGGCAAAAGAGGAGGGTGAAGCGCTTGTAGGACTCGACCTCGGGACCGCCCCTTTCCAAGACCGCGGCACCCCAGTCCAGGGCCCATCCGGTCAGTACAGAGATGACGTGGCAACCCTGCCTCTCCCAGAGACAGCCTTGGCGTAGCGAGCGAGGTACAGGTCGCATTGCAGAAGGAATCCCTTGCATCCCGCTGGCTCACCGTCAAAGTGCTTCAGGAGGGACAAGGGTATTCCGTGGACCGGCTCAGATGGAACGGAGGCAGGTAGTGGTGTGGGGGCTGGTGCCAGAACTGGTGCTGCAGACTGGAGGGACTGCACTGGAGGGACTGGTTTCTTATTTTCTCCACCCAAACAAAGAGCGATGTGTAAACCTCTAAATAATATACAGGACGAGACCCACAAAACAAGTGCACAATAACATGTAGCATGGAAGCCGATACAATTGCACAGGTACTCACTCGACCAATGGACATGGGGAACAGAGGGCACATATGGGGAACAGAGGGAACATATTCATATACACATACTAATCAGGGGGAATGGGAACCAGGTGTGTGTAATGAGACAAGACAGTCCGGGGTTTGTGGTCATGAATCCAGTTCAGTGACGCCTAGAAGGCCGGTGGCGTAGACCTCTGGAGCTGGTGAACAGAATGAGCAGCAGTACTAAGGGGATCCGTGACACTGTTTCACTTTCCTGTGGGGTCTTTGAAAGTGGGTAATCCCAGGACAGAGGCAAACAATTCACAGAATGTTGAATTAGAGCCTATTAATATTTAGCAATCATTCAAACATTATGTTGGCCCGGTCTCACTCATGTCTCATCCATGCTATTACTCTCATTTTCCTTTGGACAAAGTCTTGTATTTGCTCTCCTTCCCTTTCAACGCCCAGCCCTTGTGCAACTTGTGGCTGCCATTTATGAATGAATGTAATGAAATGATAAGCATTGTAAGTACACTTCGCTTCACATCATATTCTTCAATCCTTCAAAGCCCTGGATCCTTATTTATTCCCTGTCTCAATGAACAGCAGGAGGAGGCAAATGTAACTGCAGATAACGGTGCCGGCTGGAGAGGATATAATGATTCAGCTGTAAAGTGTAGACTGATACAGTCTTTGTGTGGAGAAAGACTGTCCTCTTTCCCATAGCTTTTACTGCCATGTAGGGTGCCTACATGATGACGTGCTCCACTGATGAAGAGAACAATAAAGAAAGGGTCCGACTTGAGTTATCTGTGTTGTTGTGACCTCCATGAACACAGCTCACACAGTGTAATCCTAGTCATAGGGAGGGCACAGAGGGTAAATGTTATTGATGAGAAAGACTCCTGGAGGCAAATCTCTGGCCATGAGAGGTCATGTAGGCGAAATGTGATATTTGATGTTTTTTCACAGTGTTCATCTGGGATATGGACACATTTCTTATTTAGGTTTCCTTTGTAATTTAATTTATGACACATTTCCTATGGTCAAGAACTGCACTGTAAAAATAAATCATGTTGTTTTTACGATAACTTGCTGGCAACCAATTACTTGTAAAAAAATAAAATAAACTTTGGTTTAACAGTACATTACTGTACCTTTTTTTAAACAGTAACTTGCATGTAACTGGCTGCCAGTAAGTTACTGTAAAAACAACAGGATTTCTTACTATGTGAGTCATTCAGTACTGTAAACGTCTGGAGAGGACGACACAGTGAGGAATGTTTACAACATATCGTCAGCCAAGGCTCATTGGCTTATATTATGCAATAAAGATATAGATATGCCTGAGGTTCATGAATGCTCTGTACATAAATGCTCGATAGTGAAATGTTATGAAAATGTGCCATGTGTAAGAGACGGTGACGTGAACCACCTCAAACAGCCTTAAACTAGGTATAGTATCTTCACCAAGGACAATAAGAGAATTTAAGCTAATGCTTTACCGATTGGTATCATCTGTTCTTGTAGAATTTAACTGGCAATTTCTGTTTTTTGTCCTTAAGGGTATCTTATCTACACTAAATAAACATTCAGACTAACATGTTCAAAGTAGTGTGAGAGTTAAATCCCTGTTTTGTCCTTCAGAAATACACTAAGCTCTCTTTTTCCCTGTGACTCTGTAGCTTTAAATCCAGCTATATCTTACTCCTATTCCCCAGGCAAACAGCTTTTAGGGAGTTTTTTACCTTAAAAGGCCATGCCGAGTTGAGCTGTGGTTTCCTGTGGGAGGGTTTTCCTCGCTCCGCCTGTGCAACTGGGCGACTTGACCTGCCCCCCCCCCCCCCCCCCTTTACATCCCTCTCTCTCTCTGGTTCTCCCTCCCTTTCCAGCGGCAAGTCCTGGCTCCTCCACTGTGCCACTCCCTCACACACAAATACATGTTCACTTCTGGTCTCTTTCCTGTTCCAGGCAGAGTAGAGCACAATCCCCACCAAGTGAGATATACACAGCGTATGTGTGGCTCAACTGGACGGTTCTCTGTGAGATTGTGCTGTCCCCACCACTCAAAGCTGACCTGACCTCTTACTTAACAGAGGTTTAATATACTTTAAGGCGTTCCTCCTATCTCTCATGCTGGTTTAGATTTTTCACTAAATATCCCAAAAGTCAGAACCCAATGATTGCTTAATGGAGGATACTGTAGGTATGTCCAAACAATTTTACTGCCCACTACAACTATACAATCATGAGAGGCTGGGTGGGGGTGGGGTGGAAGAGACGGTGAGAAATGAAAAGAGAAAGGGGAGAGCGACAGAGAGCGTGTGAGCGAGAGAGTAAGAGAGAGAGAGAGAGAGAGAGAGAGAGAGTACTCCAAGTAGTAGGTGCTCATTGAAACATGAAATCATCCTCAGTGCGTAACATCCTCTGTGAGAGGCATCCTGATTCCTCCTCAGACCAGACAATAATACATGACTCAGTCAGCTCATGTCCATATAAGGTATACTTTCACATGCTGAAGATGACTCCTGCTTTACTGAGTACTGTGGAGAATTGCCACAGGTGTTGGTGTGTCATTACTCATCATTAGGTTGGATATTTATCCTTCCTGTTGAGGAAATTAACAAGTGTGTTGTGACACAGAAACATAGCCTTCTGAAAACAGTAGCCATACAATAAATAGTGTATTATCACATTTGAGTACTATAAATGATTGGAATAGACCTGCATTCATGATACAACATAAATAAGGGAGAGATTAATAGTTCAACTCTCCTTATCATCTAGTCTCAAAATCAAATCAAATCAAATCTTATTGGTCACATACACTTGATTGGCAGATGTTAATGCGGGTGTAGTGAAATGCTTGTGCCTCTAGTTCCGATAGTGCAGTAATATCTAACAAGTAATCTAACAAATTCACAACATCTACCTTATACACACAAATACACACAAATGTAATGGGATGACTAACAATATGTACATATTGCAACGAATTTCCTCCTCTTCGCCTGAGGAGGAGTAAGGATCGGACCAAAGCGCAGCGTGGTAAGTGTTCATGATGATTTTAATTAAAGAAAGCACTGAACACTGAATCAAAACAATAAACGATGATGTGAATTTACAAAACCGAAACAGTACAGTGTGGCCCAAACACTCACACGGAAACAAACACCCACAAACCAAAAGTGAAACCCAGGCTACCTAAGTATGATTCTCAATCAGAGACAACTAACGACACCTGCCTCTGATTGAGAACCATACTAGGCCGAACACAAAAACCAACATAGAAAAACAAACATAGACTGCCCACCCCAACTCACGCCCTGACCATACTAAAACAAAGAATAAAATAACAGAACTATGGTCAGAACGTGACAGTACCCCCCCCCCCCCCCCCCCCCCCCCCAAAGGTGCGGACTCCGGCCGCAAAACCTGAACCTATAGGGGAGGGTCTGGGTGGGTGTCTGTCCGCGTAGGCGGCTCTGGCGCGGGACGTGGACCCCACTTCACCATAGTTTTTGTCCGCCTCTTAGCCCGCCTCCGTGGCCTCTTTAGAGTGGCAACCCTCGTCGCCGACCTTGGACTGGGGACCCAAACCACGGGTCCCGAATGGATGGGAGATTCCGGCAGCACCGGACAGGCGGGAGACTACGGCAGCGCCGGACAGGCGGGAGACTCCGGCAGCTCCGGAGTGAAGGGCGATTCTGGCATCGCCTGGCTGACTGACGGCTCTGGCGGCTCCTGGCTGACTGACGGCTCTGGCGGCTCCTGGTTGACTTACGGCTCTGGCGGCTCCTGGCTGACTGACAGCTCTGGCCGCTCCTGGCTGACTGACGACTCTGGCGGCTCCTGGCTGACTTACGGCTCTGGCGGCTCCTGGCTCCTGGCTGACTGGCGGCTCTGGCGGCTCCTGGCTGACTGCTGGCTCTGGCGGCTCAGGACAGACTGGCGGCTCTGGCGGCTCAGGACAGACTGGCGGCTCTGGCGGCTCAGGACAGACGGGAGACTCTGGCGGCTCAGGACAGACGGGAGACTCTGACAGAGCTGGGCAGGAGGAAGCCTCTGGCAGAGCTGGACAGGCGGGAGCACCTGTAGGGAGAAGACGGAGAGACAGCCTGGTGCGGGGAGCTGCCAACGGAGGGCTGGTGCATGGAGGTGGCACAGGATAGACCGGACCGTGCAGGCGCACTGGATCTCTTGAGCACCGAGCCTGCCCAACCTTACCTGGTTGAATGCTCCCCGCAGCCAGGCCAGTGCGGCGAGGTGGAATAGCTCGCACTGAGCTGTGCTGGCGAACCGGGGACCCCATGCGTAAGGCTGGTGCCATGTACGCCGGCCCGAGGTGACGCACTAGAGACCAGATGCCCACTCTAGCCCGGCCGATACGAGGAGCTGGAATGTACCGCACCGGGCTATGCACACGCACCGGGGACACCGTGCGCTCTACCGCATAACACGGTGCCTCGCTCTCCGGTAAGCACGGGAAGTTGGCGCAGGTCTCCTACCTGACTTCGCCACACTACCCGTGTGCCTCCTCCCAATAAACTTTTGGGGCTGCCTCTCGGGCTTCCTTCCGCGCCGCCGTGCTGACTCCATTCGCCGATATACCTCCTCACACTGCTCCAGAGAATCCCAGGCAGGCTCCGGCACTCTCCCTGCGCCCTGACCAAAGAATAAAATAACAGAACTATGGTCAGAACGTGACACATATAACTATATGGATGAGCGATGGAGTGGGGCATAGGCAAGATGCAGTAGATGGTATAGAATACAGTATATACATATGAGATGAGTAATGTACGATATGTAAACATTATTTAAAGTGGTGTTATTTAAAGTGACTAGGGATACCTTTATTAAGTCAATTTATTTAATTAAGTAGCCAGAGATTTGAGTCTGTATGTTGGCAGCAGCCTCTCTATGTTAGTGATGGCTGTTTAACAGTCGGCTTTGAGATAGAAGTTGTTTTTCAGTCTCAGTCCCAGCTTTGATGCACCTGTACTGACCTCGCCTTCTGGATGATAGCAGGGTGAACAGGCAGTGGCTCGGGTGGTTGTTGTCCTTGATTACCTTTTTGGCTTTCCTGTGACATCGGGTGCTGTAGGTGTCCTGGAGGACAGGTAGTTTGCCCCCAGTGATGTGTTGTGCAGACCGCACCACCCTCTGGAGAGCCTTGCGGTTGAGGGCTGTGCAATTGCCGTACCAGGCAGTGATACAGCCTGACAGGATGCTCTCGATTGTCCATCTGTAAAACTTTGTGAGTGTTTTAGATGACAAGCCAAATATCTTCAGCCTCCTGTTACGCCTTCTTCACAACGCTGTCTGTGTGGGTGGACCATTTCAGTTTGTCCGTGATGTGTACGCCGAGGAACTTAAAACTTTCCACCTTCTCCACTACTGTCCCATCGATGTGGATAGGGGGGTACTCCCTCTGCTGTTTCCTGTAGTTCACGATCATCTCCTTTGTTTTGTTGGCGTTGAGTGAGAGGTTATTTTCCTGACACCACGCTCCGAGGGCCCTCACCTCCTCCCCGTAGGCTGTCATGTCGTTGTTGGTAATCAGGCTGTAGTGTCATCTGCAAACTTGATGATTGAGTTGGAGACGTGCATCGCCACGCAGTCATGGGTGAACAGGGAGTACAGGAGAGGGCTGAGAACGCACCCCTGTGGGGCCCCAGTGTTGAGGATCAGCGGGGTGGAGATGTTGTTTCCTACCTGGGGAAGGTAGGAATCTCTCTGTAGTCTCTTGCTCTCTCCTGTGATGTCAATGCTTCACGAGTGAGTGATCAGATGACTGTTTGTGTGCATCCTGCTCATTATCACCCCATATAAACTTGTACCACAGGTTTCTGCCCCAGCGTGCCTCAGGACAATTCTCAATTAACTATCTGGATTATTGTGTACTGATCAGAACAAATCAAAGAACATGTGGTCCTGCTGGACTTGTCTTTGTTATTTTGCTTCATAGAAACAATTGGCCGTAGGCCTACAGCCCATCTGGTTTCCAATGGGAAGTGTGCATTGTGAGGCAGTATAATGTGATGGTGATGTACTGATATGGGATCCCACAGGCGTCACATGGTGACATGCACAGGGACAGGCTTTGTCACCGAATAACTGAGAGGTGAGCAAAGGTTGAGTCACACAGGTGTGTGTGTCTGTATACGAGTGAGCGTCAGTGTTAATGTGTATGTGCGTACGCGTCTATGTACTGTCTCTGTTATTCTGCAAGCGTACCATGGTACAAAACGTGGTCCTCATGCCCTAGTGCTCAAGGGGAAGTTCATAGGTGAGCTCACGTCTGATTGGCTAAATGTGATCCAAACATCTGTGCATGGCCGGGGGGGTTGCATGACGTCATTTCAACAGGCACGAAGGCAGCAATGATAATCAGGGGAACATGTGCCCTTCTCACACAGGTGAGTGTTTGTGTGAGCGTGTTTGTGTGTGTTACAGAGGAGGAGGAGAACGTCATCATCACGGCTGGTAACAGAGACCAGGTGGTGCAGTGTCTAGGATGCGTCATAGTCAGAGAGTCTGAGATGGATTACAAGGTGATGAATGGAGCTGGAGGTGTACTTCAGGCCTGATTTAATTTCTTTGACTGGGAAAGAGTGAAAGTCATGACTACATGCTTTTGTATTCACCATAGTGATAAGGAATCAAATTGAAAACGAATGACTGTTTGAACAATTGAGAGAAGTGTAACTACATTGTAATTCATGGTCGAAGCCATTAATAGTGGTGATTAACATGTTCATATAGATTTACCACTCATAAAATATAATAGGTATGGTAGGAATAGGATTCCTTTCCTCTTAAGAGAGAAGAAGATCAGCAGATAAAAATCATTTAAAAAATGACGTTTAAGAGTTGTTGAGTCTGTGCAGATTCCTAATCCATGCCAGAATTAATATCCATCAATTCCATTATAACTCTCCCCTTTCCTTACCCCTCTCATATGTTCCGCCTTACATACTTCAGACCAGTATAATTCATGGTTACAAATCAAAACTGTACACTTATACTAGCCATTCAAACTCCGCTAGCAACATATTTAATATTGGTCAAACTTATTTTGAAGCATTTCTGTGGCTTCTTTTCTGAAACAGAATGTGGGCCTGGAAATGTGGGAGAGAATATTAAAAGCACTAAATTATGCTCCATAGTTTCTGTCTCAGAAGCTGAGAATGGGAACATGCGGAAATATTCAAAAGTATTTCTGATCTCTGGATCCAGAGTGTTCTGAGGCCCCATCAACCTATGTGGTGCCAACTCCATAGAGTCCACCAAGTTGCCTGTCTGAATTCAGGCCTATTCCTAAAGAGGAGACATTTAGCAGATGCTCTGATCCAGAGGAACTTGGGTTAAGTGCATTGCTCAAGGGCACATCGGCATATTTTTTATCTAGTTGGCTCGGGGATTTGAACCAGTTGGTTACTGGCCCAATGTTCTTAACCACTAGGCTACCTGCTGTCCCAAAGACAGACATTGAAGGGACAGAGGAAGCCAATTGTAACACATATTTAAATAACTATCCTATGTGATCCTTCTGGTTCTCAACCCACATTCAGAAATGGGCTCCGTATTTGGGAAATTCCAGTGGGATCCATCCATGCAGAAATGCAATGTGAACAGGATAGCAGTGCAATGTCTTATTCTCAAAGGGAAAAAACGCCACAACAAAGAATCATGAAAACACTAGAAAAACAAGTAAATGTTCCTTTTTGGATTTGGATTCCTCGTGTCTCATTCCTTAGTGGATGAGATTTGTTATAATAAGACCCACTAACTATCTTAGGGGGATACCTTTAGCCGCACTGGCTTACAGTTCTTACATGCAATACAAATGTGTTGTTCTCCTTAAAGCCATATTATCATCCTCTTAACCTATCAACAAATGATCTTTGCCATGTATCAAATGCTTATGGACTTAGCAGGCTTTATCGGAACTACTTATGGCCCTGCGATGAAGCTGTTAGCCTGGGTTAACGGGTGGGCTGGATGGTACATGGTGTGACATTTTTCCTCTAGTGAGCTTTTTCTGGCCAACTCCCTTGGCACCGCTTAAGGGGGAAATATGTATGATGGGCAGGGTTGCAAAATGACGGGAACTTTCAATACATTCCCTGGTTTTCCCGAAATCCCCGTTGGAGGATGATAGGACCCTAAACGATGGGACTATGGCAGCTTTGCACCTCAGTGTCACCCAAGTCATAGCAGCTGATGTGTCTGTAAACAATGCTGCTCCATGAATCAGGTATATCAGCAGGTATATCTCTCTAGTCACCCCCAAAACCAATTCTTTCTTTGGCCGCCTCTCTTTCCAGTTCTCTGCTGCCAATGACTGGAACGAACTACAAAAATCTCTGAAACTGGAAACACTTATCTCCCTCACTAGCTTTAAGCACCAACTGTCAGAGCAGCTCACAGATTACTGCACCTGTACATAGCCCACCTATAATTTAGCCCAAACAACTACCTCTTTCCCAACTGTATTTAATTTATTTATTTATTTTGCTCCTTTGCACCCCATTATTTTTATTTCTACTTTGCACATTCTTCCATTGCAAAACTACCATTCCAGCGTTTTACTTGCTATATTGTATTTACCTTGCCACCATGGCCTTTTTTGCCTTTACCTCCCTTCTCACCTCATTTGCTCACATTGTATATAGACTTGTTTATACTGTATTATTGACTGTATGTTTGTTTTACTCCATGTGTAACTCTGTGTCGTTGTATCTGTCGAACTGCTTTGCTTTATCTTGGCCAGGTCGCAATTGTAAATGAGAACTTGTTCTCAACTTGCCTACCTGGTTAAATAAAGGTGAAATAAATAAATAAAAAAGGTGAGTCGGGGCGGATGGGATGCCTTAGCCACTGACAACCCGAACGAACATCTAACAGTGAAAGCACAGTGTTTACAAATCAGATCAGGATCCTCGCTGGATACTACGTGTAGGGCCAATCAATAAAGGTCGCCAAGAGGCCTCTTCCGACCCCTCTAAAAACATTTACTATTGTGTAACATCCAACCAGTTGGAATATACTGTTTTTTTTTCTTCCTAATCTTTAGGAATGATTAATTTACAGCTATGCTGTCTATACACAAGTAGTGTGTGTGGAAGAGACTGATCCCAGATATATTTTGTCTATGTGTTTTGCTTTGGATAAACATGCCAAGGAGAATATACACAGTGTTAACACTGCTATTAGCTTAAAATAACATTGTAATTAGTTGCGTAGGCTGTTGTCGTAGTGGTTTACCACAGCTAGACAGTTGTAGTGCAGCTGCTATGCTACTAAGCTGTGAACAGACAAACAGGCTACAGGTCCAGGTTTAGGGGGGTTACACCCCTACCCCCTGCACATCTCTCCACATACACCCCTATGAGAGAGAAGCTCTCCACAGTTCTACCATTGTTCACAATGCCCTGGCTCTCTGTGAATTTTCACCCCTCACTCATCAAACTCAAATATCAGGTTTACAGAAATCTGGGCAAAACTGTATCTATCAGAGGTTGGTGTTTGGTAGCAAAATGCAGAATTTTGCCTTCTATTTATTACTATAGTAGATGTATGTCAAACCTTAATTAGAATCGTGTTTATCGTCCTGTTTTGATGGCAGCCATTATTCTCCATCAGGGTTGGGGAGTAACTGATTACATGTACTTTTTGGATTACTTTTAAATTCAGAAAGAATGAAAAAATACAATATGACACCTTTCTGTTTTCTCAATGACATTTAATTCAGAATTGAAAAAAGGCGCAAGATTAAGTTTGTTCTACCTGAGCGAGTCTGACCACAAGTCAGAGACCACATGATGACACACCAAATGTGTTTGATGGATCCTTTTTGTCTTCTAATGGAAAGTAATCTAACAGTAACTGAAAGTAATACGATTACATTACTGAGTTTTGGTCATCCAAATGTTACGTTACTGATTACATTTTTGGACAGGAAACTAGTAAATGTAATGGATTACATTTAGAAGGTAACCTATCCAACCCTGTACTCCATTCTCTCCCATCAACAGGACATCTGATCCCCTCATCCAAACCTCAAAACCCTGCCATTCCCACTAATATCAGCTTGGTGAGGGGAAACTACGTCAATGCAACCTCATTAGATCTGTCCTTTGATGTATCTGGAGCTGCTAAGCATCCTGTATTAGTGGCTTGGATGGCCTGTCCAACAATAGCCTACAGACATCTTCACTAAGCAATCACAACTTGATAACTCTCTTTTTTTCTTTCGTTCTCTTTCTCTCAATCTCTCTCTCTCGCTCTGGCTCACTCATAACAGAGCCTAAACCTATTCTTGAGCAGGACAAGAAGTGTGTTAAGCCTTGTACTGTATGTCAACACTTCCATCCACAAGGTTAAATGTGGAAACAGGCCTTCTCTCTCCTGTCTGATCGGTCTTTTTTTTCAGTGAAAACATAGCAACCCAAATAAGGAGATTGGCTGAGGGCTGCTGTGTGAGTGAGTGTGTACAGCGGGCCAAGACATTCTTTAGAAAGGCCTTGTATGAGTGTTTTGATTGGGTGGAGTGGGGGGGGGGGTGTCTGGTGAGGTGAGGGGGACAGTGTGGTGAGTGCAGGGTGGGAGGGATGGAGGAGAGGAGAGGGGGTCATCGGAGATTACACTCAGGTTTAGTTGGGCGTTTAAAGTATTGACGGCAGCCCTAGGCTTGAGTCTGCATCCCTCTGTGCTGCGCGTGCTCCCTCGCTCTCTCTCACTCCCTTGCTCTCCCTCGCTCTCTCTCGTTTCTACCTCTGTTTGTCTCTCTATCCCTCTGACTCTTGTGGACGCAGGTTCCAGTGGAGGTTGCTCCAGTACTGAACAGGACAGACACTGTCTCAAACTACAGGGGTGACATCTCAACTTTCTCAGCTGCATTTCTCATCTCAGTGAGCACAATCTAACCAAGCACCATGGAGGCCATCAAGAAGAAGATGCAGATGCTGAAGCTGGACAAGGAGAACGCCATCGACCGCGCAGAGCAGGCCGAGACCGATAAGAAGGCAGCGGAGGACAAGTGCAAACAGGTGAGTTCAGAATGATGGAGAGAAGGATACATGCCGATGGATCTATGGACCATACACTAGACACAGTAAAATTGCACACTCTTAGAAAAAAAAGGGTTCCGAAAGGTTCTGTGCCAGTCCTCATATGAGACCCCATTTTTAGTTCCAGGTAGAACTCTTTTGTGTTCCATGTAAAAAGGGTTTTACACGGAAGCCGAAAGGGTTCTACCTGGAACCAAAGGGGTTCTGCAAAGGGTTCTCCTACGGGGACAGCCGAAAAACCCTTTTATGTTGTACGGAGTTGGATGATGATGATGCTCAAACTCAAGCCATGTACAGGCTCTGATGTTATGTCTCATACTGCCCAGACTCTGTAAGTCAACCTCAGCATTTATTCCATACCAGACATATTTCTGAGGAAATGAGGCGTAAACACATCACAGAGTTTATTTAATTAATCCCAGGCATTATGTTTGATTAAAGTATGGACCTAAATCAAAGATTGACATTGTTAGCAATTTATTGTTAGCGAATTTTAAAAGAAGATGTAAGACCAAGTCAATCAAAGTTGATGAAAATATATGAAATAATCACATTTTATTAAGCAAAATGAAAGCATATTGAAGATGATGCTTCATGGAGTGAGAGTGTACAGTATGCCTACAATGGTTTGAGCTGACAGAGCAAAGCCTGGTTTGAAAGTGTGAACGTCGGCATGAATCAACAAACGACTCATGGACGCTATGAAACCTGAGGACGCTGACCTCTGAGGCAAGTTTCCTTCCCAACAGCCCACAGCAGCCTTGGGAGGGAAAGAGGACAGGATGACATCTCCTTCAATGGACCACACACATTACCACTTGGACTTGACAAGAGGAATAAAACAGAGATACAGTTGAAGTCAGAAGTTTACATACACTTAGGTTGGAGTCATTAAAACTTGTTTTTCAACCACTCCACAAATTACTTGTTAACAAACTATAGTTTTGGCAAGTCGGTTAGGACATCTACTTTGTGCGTGACACAAGTGATTTTTCCAACAATTGTTTACAGACAGATTATTTCACTTAAATTTCACTGTATCACAATTCCAGTGGGTCAGAAGTATACATACACTAAGTTGACTGTGCCTTTAAACAGCTTGGAAAAGTCCAGAAAATTATGTCATGGCTTTAGAAGCTTCTGATAGTCTAATTGACATCATTTGAGTCAATTGGAGGTATACCTCTTGATGTATTTCAAGGCCTACCTTCAAACGCAGTGTCTCTTTGCTTGACATCGTTGGAAAATCAGAAGAAATCAGCCAAGACCTCAGAAAAAAATTGTAGACCTCCACAAGTCTGGTTCATCCTTGGGAGCAATTTCCAAACGCCTGAAGGTACCATGTTCATCTGTAAAAACAATAGTACGCAAGTATAAACACCATTGGATCATGCAGCCGTCATACCGCTCAGGAAGGAGACGCGTTCTGTCTCCTAGAGATGAACGTACTTTGGTGCAAAAAGTGCAAATCAATCCCAGAAGAGCAGCAAAGGACCTTGTGATGATGCTGGAGGAAACAGGATCAAAAGTATCTATATCCACAGTAAAACGAGTCCTATATTGACATAACCTGAAAGGCAGCTCAGCAAGGAAGAAGCCACTGCTCCAAAAAAACCGCCATAAAAAATCCAGACTACAGTTTGCGACTGCACATGGGGACAAAGATTGTACTGGAGAAATGTCCTCTGGTCTGATGAAACAAAAATATAACTGTTTGGCCATAGTGACCATCGTTATGTGTTGAGGAAAAAGGGGGACGCTTGCAAGCCAAAGAACACCATCCCAAACGTGAAGCACGGGGTGTCAGCATCATGTTGTGGGGGTGCTTTGCTGCAGGAGGGACTGGTGCACTTCACAAAATAGATGGCATCATGAGGATGGAAAATTATGTGGATATATTGAAGCAACATCTCAAGACATCAGTCAGGAAGTTAAAGCTTCGTCACAAATGGGTCTTCCAAATGGACAATGACCCCAAGCACACGTCCAAAGTTGTGGCAAAATGGCTTAAGGACAACAAGGTCAAGGCATTGGAGTGGCCATCACAAAGCCCTGAACTCAATCCCATAGAAAATGTATGGGCAGAACTGAAAAAGCGTGTGTGAGCAAGGAAGCTTAGAAACATCAATCAGTTACACCAGCTCTGTCAGCAGGAATGGGCCAAAATTCACCCAACTTATTGTTTGGAAGCTTGTGGAAGGCTACCCGAAACGTTTGACCGAGGGTTAAACAATTTTAAGGCAATGCTACCAAATACTAATTGAGTGTATGTAAACTTCTGACCGACTGGGAATGTGATGAAAGAAATAAAAGTTGAAGTAAATCATTCTCTCTACTATTATTTTGACGTTTCACATTCTTAAAATAAAGTGGTGATCCTAACTGACCTAAGACAGAGAATTTTTACTAGGATTGAATGTATTTGGCTAAGGTGTATGTAAACTTCCGAATTCAACTGTGCATCAAATGCTGCCTATATAACCCATCAGTTTAGCTTTAGTTTGCATCTAACAGAATTCAGCACATCATATAAAGATTTGTATTTCTATTATTATTTGTATTATATTCAGCGTTGTTGGGAAGGGCCGTAAGTAAGCATTTCACTGTTAGTCTACACCTGTTGTTTACGACGCATGCAACGAATACAATTTGATTAGATTCATGGTGATCGGAGTACTACATCCCCCCCCCACGCTTGGACTAAAGTGATGCCAACTGAAAAAAGGACAAATAGAGGCTGAATGCAGCGTTACTGGGATATGTCTTGATTGACGGTCTGTTTTCAGCAAGGCTCGCCCCAAAATCAAGATATTTGGTCCAACAATCCCAACCTCTACAGCCACGGAGACCCAGGTGCCAGAGCCGATTCACACTGAGAATAGAGCTTTGTGATGGGGCTCTGGCTGGGGTCCACTGGTAGACCAAGGGCATCTGTATGGTCGTCCATCCAAATGCCTGACAGGTGTCTCCACCTGGATAGCAGCTGTATTTTTAGACAGAGGAGAGATAGGCTGTGTGGAATCCAGTGGGATTATCAGGAGGCTGTGCATGCCAACGCTCTTGTTATTACTGACTAAAAATAAACTCAACACCCCGAAGGAAGTCATCATACCCTTTATAGACTTATCATCTCATCACTGTTACTTTGAGTAGATGATCAATCCATCAGCAGAATTGATATAATTTTAAAGGCATTCATTTTCCTCTGTAACATTTTACCATCCCATGATAGAGGGGTGTAATAATGGCACCCATGCGGGTGTCTGCTAAATAGGTCCCTGAATAACAAGATGGATTGGTCCTGTAAAGTTCACTGAACACAAACATCTAACGAAGTCATTTATTAAATTGAACCTTTATTTAACTTGGCAAGTCAGTGAAGAACAAATTGTTATTCACAATGACGGCCTACGCTGGGCCAATAGTGCACCACCCTATAGGACTCCCAATCACAGCCGGTTGTGATACTGCCTGGATTCAAACCAGGGTGTCTGTAGTGACACCTCTAGCAGTGAGATGCAGTGTCTTAGATCGCCGTGCCACTCGGGAGCCCTGGTAAATGAAAACACACACCCTTTTATTTGCGGCTCTGGGGAATTTGATGTAGCTAGATGTGTAGCTGAAACACAATGCTGCGCAAAGCATACACACTCCTGCACATACCAAAATATTATCTCATAGAAAGTGAAAAATCTTTCCAATTCAACCACTTAAATGGATTTTATTCATTCATAAAAGAGCATACACAAGAACGATAAGACGTAAAGGAAACTTGATACTAAAAACCTTGAGTTGACCTCAAACCATAAAAGCCAGGAGGAATTTGAACAATTCTTCAAGAGACTTTCTTGTTTAACTTTGATAGGGCTGTAATTTAAGAGGAGTAAAATATGTTATTATAATACTGAAAGAAGAAAGACACCAAAATAAAATGTGTGTGTTTTTGTGCCTGTGTGTGTGAGAGAGAGCTAACGGGTGTGTGTGTGTGTGTGTGTGTGTGAGAGAGAGAGAGAGAGAGAGAGAGAGAGAGAGGGAGAGGGAGAGGGAGGGAGAGAGAGAGAAAGATGGGTGGGGGTGAGTTAACTGTGTGTACTTTTAACTAACAAACACCTGTCCTACTCTAGCTGGAAGACGAGCTGCTGAGCCTGCAGAAGAATTTGAAGGGGACTGAAGATGAGTTGGACAAATACTCTGAGGCCCTCAAAGATGCCCAGGAGAAACTGGAACAGTCTGAGAAGACCGCCGCAGACGTGAGTAGGCACCAAAGCCTCTGGGTAGAGCCCCTATAACACGCCCACTGGGTAGTGATTGGAGGGAGGGGACTAGGAGGAGGTTGGAGGTATGGGTTAAGTATGTTTGGGGCACACCTGAGTCAATACCCTCATTAACCAAGCCACAGGCCCCCCAGTTCCTGTCATATGTTTAGGTTTGTTTAGAAAATGTAGAAACTAAGAATAACGGCTAAGAATAATGGGCTAATATTGCTTATTTGGGGAACGGTAATGTAATGTAATAGTCCATCTATAACACAGGTTCTCTGTTATGAACAGTCCCTATTACCAAGGCTTTATTATTTAGTTAGATAATTGTTACAGTATTGAACATTAGTGGAATGGCTCCCACCTGTTGGGACTGAGCCTTCACCCAGTCCCTTCACTGTCACTAAGGGCTCGAATACACCAATAGCGTTTGCCTACCGAGAGTACTTGTGAATCGAGTGGAGACCAATGTCAACAGCATGGTGAGCGATCGGTAGGCGGAAGGGAGATCCACATTCCTGTGCAACTTGTGAGACCCTTAAGAGGCCTTAACACCACAACCAAATATGGCCACTGTTGTACCAGCACAGATCATTATTTTGAATGGGAATATCCATTCTACATATTCTAGTTCTATAGCTGGCCAGTTGCCCCAGTGCCAGTGCCAGCTGTGAGTGTGCTTTGATCAGGCCTATCTGCTGGGGAGGAGATCAGAGAGTGTGTTCACATTCCTGTGCACCCAGTCCTGAAAGATGAGCTCACTAACACCCCATACACACTCACACTCAGTCCATCTGTTCCACCTAAACACAGTAGCACTGGTTAACAGACAGTAATGCTGATAATCCCTGCATAGTGATTATTGCATGGCTGGTCAGCTGCTGTAAAGGGGGTATCCCTACACCTTCTCTGACTGTACTGCACTGTCCAGCTGTACTTACAGGCTTAGGCTTCATTTCAAAGTTTCATATAGAATTAAGGGTGTATTTGTCATACTTAGCCACAATCTTATTTTAATCTATAGCCATTCAAATATACAAAATGTACAGATTTTCATCAGAAGATTTTGACACAAGCAGCTGTCAGAGAGGACGACACTGTCTGTTTTGCCAGTGGCTAAATTATGTTATCCTGCTTTCGTCCTCAGATATTATCCCTCACACCAAACACAGCAGGACTGGTGCCTGGGATCTGCAAGCAGACAGACAGAACGAATTACCATAAATATTTATACAATAAACAATATAAGCTAACCAACATAATGATTAACATCAGGATTTTGGGGAGGGGGAAGCTGATCCTAGATCAGTGCCCAGGGGGAACTCCAACCTGAAGTGTGTGGTATGTCCTACACTCTTAGAAAAATAGGTGCTATCTAGAGCCTAAAAGGGGTTCCTCGGCTGTCTCCATAGGATACCCCTTTAAAGAACCCTTTTGGGTTCCAGGTAGAACCATTTTGGGTTCCATGTAGAACCCTTTCCACAGAGATTTCTATATGGAACCGAAAAAGGTTCTAACTGGATCCCAAAATGGTTCTACGTGGAACCAAAAAGGGTTCTCATATAGGACAGCCGAAGAACCCTGTTGGAACACTTTTTCTAAAAGTGTAGGTCTGTGTCTTTGGGGCATGCTACATTATGAGGGAGTGGGCTGTAGTGAATAGGGGGCTGGTGGTAGTTCATTGCAGGCCTGTTACTGATAAGGGCTGTGGAGCAGCAGGGGAGAGCAGGCTCCAATAGCTGAGTAGCAGTCCCAGAATGTCAGGAATGCAGCTAAAGCAAACAGAAAGGCCCACACAGTCCTGTGTCTAATGAAATCAATGCTCCAAGCTTTTCTGGTGGGCAAATCACACTGGCATTTACAGAGCTGGAGCTGTATCGACCACATTTCCACAACAGACACTCACTCAAGACACCATGAATCAAAACCTGCTTATTCTATCTGCTGGTTGGAGTATATACAGACAACTGAATCATAAGTATTGCTTTGTGTATTGGCACCCACACACATATGAGACATTTAACAATAAAGTTACAGTAGCCAATACAAACAGGCATCTCCAGAACTGCACTAACACACCACAACATACAGTAGCGTGTTGTCAGGAAAACAACCTCTCATGCAACGTCAACAAAACAAAGGAGATGATCGTGGACTTCAGGAAACAGCAGAGGGGACAGTAGTGGAGAAGGTGGAAACTTTTAAGTTCCTCGGCGTACACATCACTGACAAACTGAAATGGTCCACCCACACAGATAGTGTGGTGAAGAAGGCGCAACAGCGCCTCTTCAACCTCGGGAGGCTGAAGAAATGTGGCTTGTCACCTAATACCCTCACAAACCTTTACAGATGCACAATTGAAAGCATCCTGTCGGGCTGTATCACCGCCTGGTACAGCAACTGCTTCCTCCTCAACCGCAAGGCTCTCCAGAGGGTGGTGCAGTCTGCACAACGCATCTCCGGGGGCGAACTACCTGCCCTCCAGGACACCTACAGCACCCGATGTCACAAGAAGGTCAAAAGATTATCAAGGACAACAACCACCCGAGCCACTGCCTGTTCACCCCGCTACCATCCAGAAGGCGAGGTCAGTACAGGTGCATCAAAGCTGGGATCGAGAGACTAAAAAACAGCTTTTATCTCAAGGCCATCAGACTGTTAAACAGCCATCACTAGCACAGAGAGGCTGCTGCCTACATACAGACTCGATTAATTGGCCACTTTAATAAATGGATCACTGGTCGCTTTAAATAATTCCACTTGAATAATGTTTACATATCTTACATTACTCATCTCATACATATATACTGTATTTTATACCATCTATTGCATCTTGCCTATGCCGCTCGGTCATCGCTCATCCATATATTTATATGTACATATTCTTATTCCATCCCTTTAGATTTGTGTGTATTAGGTAGTTGTTGTGGAATGTTAGATGACTTGTTGGATATTACTGCACTCTCGGAACTAGAAGCACAAGCATTTTGCTACACTCACATTAACATCTGCTAACCATGTATATGTGACCAATTCAATTGGATTTGAGTATAGGCTAAAAATCTAACACTTTGGACTTTGATCTGGACAACTGTTGATAAAACCTGGATTTTTTTTGGTACACTGTAACATATACTATATAGCATGATAAGAATTAAGTGTTCAGTTTAATCTCTTTAAGGTCAAGGATATTTTCCCTGTCAGAGAGGGGAGCTATTTTTTAGGCAGGTAAAAGTGTTACATTTAGCCTTATGTTTGCTGTACTGGATTTCCCCTGTAACGTTACTCCTTGTTCTTTTGTTACTGAACTGAAACCCTGAATTTGAAGAACATTCGTTGAACAACTGTTGACTTACATACGGCTTTATAGGCTATGCACTGTGTTGATGATGTCTCATCATTTAAGCTGTTCATTGAATTTTCATTGAAAGTTCCCTTCGCCTACACCCCCCTCAAGCATCACGCAACCAGGACCGGCACGCCCTGCCTACCCTGGAACCGTGACCTCATCTGAATCACACTTCTCTGGGTTGGAGGAGTGCACATTAACTTTCCTCATCACTCCTGCCATTTTATCTGGCTTTCAAAACTGGAACGCTGCGCTTCGCTAATGCGTTCATCCATATTACATTCCAAATTAGATATTTTAATACTTTTGTGAAGCCATTCTTAGGCTGAAGCTGAACTAAAGAAACATTTCGGGAAACACCTGGATAGCCTACTGCTTTGGTTTATACAGCTTAAATTTTTCCACTTGAGATTTCTATTCGGCTCTTTCGGGTCCATTCCAAAGACTTTGAATAGTATTTGTAGCCTATATCCTGTTTCGAATAGACTAAAGCAGCTTTTACCACAATATTTTATTTTTCTATACCAAAAGTTTTATTTTTAACCAAATAGTACGACAATGGCAGGTTTGAATTCTTTGGAAGCTGTGAAGAGAAAGATCCAGTGTTTGCAACAGCAAGCCGACGACGCAGAAGACCGGACCCAGGTTTTACAGCGAGAACTGGATGGGGAACGAGAACTTCGGGAGAAAGTGAGACAATAGAATACTTCCCTTTTCCCTCTCTCTGTCTATTCCCATTGGAAACGTATTTTACCTGTCCTTCCCCCCCCCTGACCAAGTCTGCCATGTTCACTACGACAGAACAGTGTTACGTTCAGTGATAGTGTGGTAAAGCCACGTTAATTAATTGATCTGCCGGTAGTGATGAAGACATACAATGCATGGCGTTGGTCTCCCCCCCCCCCCCCCCCAAAAAAAGAAAAAAAACAGGATAATCATTCTCAGAGGTGTTATAAAAGTAGGAATCATCCATCTTTGTCTTAGAAAATCCTCTTTTGACATATTTCATAGCATGAATATATGATCTTCTTCTCGTTTTGGACATCGTTACGTGTACTTTTCGTTATAAAGGGAGTAAGCTGTAAGTAGGCTACTTCATTAGTATTACATCTTAATAAGGCCTAATTTTGGTTTGTATAAGTGCAATGCTACTAAGTGTTAGTAGCCTATAGGTAAACCAGGGTACTTCTGGAGGGCCAGTTCAAACTTAGCTGGATGGTTTAAAAAGTATTTCACACACGGTTCCTTTTTAAATGTGCCTAGGGGATCTGAATCATCAAACATAATATGATGATATTTCCAATATAAGTATTAAATGGCTTGTTGCATTATGCGATATTAGATTTTGACTGAGAGTGAATGAGGGAGGGAGAGAGAGTTGTGGAGTTACTGCTCAGTAGTATGGGAGGCAGTCTTGACATGTTGTGTATGGTAAAATACTTGATTATGTATGTAGAGAGCGTATGTAGGCTACCATTTGCATACTTGTAGGAGGCCCGGATGAGAGAATTAGAGAGAGAAAGCTCAGGTCTTTCCTGGAAAGGCAGCAGAGGTGAGGTAATGAGAGGATCTGGCTAAAGGAAGTGTTTCCCCTTCATTTCAGAGGAATCTATTGCATGGAGCAAAGAAAGAGAGATGTGAAATGGATGGAATTGTCCTCCATGAGAAGCCCAGGATGTCAATGTCCCAGACCACTGGCATCTTGGGAGTTGTTGTCAGCTATAGGCCTTGTGGGGAGGCAGCTTTCACTGATATATGGTGATAAACAAAGAAGAGAGAACCTCAAAGCTCACTGATGACAGAATACTGACTTATTATCATTGTACCATCTAAACGCTGTGACATATCTTTTCAATAACCAAAAAATATTGTATTTTCAGCTGTTTGAAGCTGGTGTACAAAACCGAAAGTAATACACGCACAAACGAAACATAAGAATGGGAATCCAAGAAAGAGCGCACCGCTTCCTAGACTTGCTTTCAATGAGAATGACAGATCTATAGCTCATAGTTCTATGTGAATTTGGTCAGGTCGCTCAAAAAGTTACATATTGCATCCCTTGAATTAACCCCAAGCCCCCAAACTGGTTGCGATTGAGATCTGCCATTCATTCACACTTTACTCAGACACAGACTGTCTTAACATCATTTCAGTCTTCTCAGCTTCAAAGCATATGAACACGTACCTCTTAAACTCAAGCTATTTGTCTGTGTTCAAGGATGAAAAGACTTGAAGTGGTTGACTGAGCACTTGTGTAGCAACCTTGTGGGAGTATGGGCCCATGTGTGAGTAATTGGCGCAGAGCAGGATGATTTCTTGGCACAACAAACCCTTTCATTGCAACATGGTGCACAAAAGAGGGAACATTGGTGTGTCTTTGAGGTAATGAATCGTCTTTTGAATAGTTAAAGCAGGGAGACTCTTTTGGCATCAAACAAATTCCTTGACGTTAATTTGGTGTGAAGTGGTATTCTTGTCTTTCAAGGCGTTACTTTACTTCACACAACACCCTCAGCTTTTGTTGAATCACCATTGAAAGATTCAATTAAGGAAAGTGTGAGGAGCAGGGTGTGCACCGTTTACATTCTTCTGGACATTCAGGTCAACAGTTCTCACAGTTTAGTTTAGAGATTATTTGAGGTAAGATCTATTTTCCATTCATGTCGATGAGAAGGATGGTTGCCACCCACTGGGCACAAACACCAATTCACATCTATTCCACGTTGGTTAAACGTAATTTATTTGAAATAATGTGGAAACAACTTTGATTCAACCAGTGTGTGGCCAGTGAGTAGATATAGCCCAGGCTCTGCTAACTCCATTCCCAGCCGAGCCAAGCCTCTTCCTGGAGGGAATACCTCTGGCTCGATAGAGACCTTTTTGCGCCAAACCACAGATCTAGGATCAGATTACCCTACCCCCAGTCCTAGTCTTAACCATTAGAGGGATGAAACAGTATCTGACCCAATATCAGTGGTTAGAGACGCAGCTTCTCTACTCCCTGCCCCTGAGGAACATGCCCAGGATACTGCCTGTCTGCCAGCTCCACTCCGACACTTCCTGTGCTTCAGCCCAGATCAGCAGGAAGATAAGCAGATGCTGGACATTTCTCCCAGGCTTGGGCTCTATGATACAGACACATCCTGATGATGTGAAGGGTCAAGACAACCCAGTTGCTATTTGAAGATGGCCACTGTTGCTGAAAGTATTTCTCACCGATACTTTTTTTGTCTTTGAAATACCCCCAACTAATCCCTTCTTATACGAGTCTTGTTGTCTGTCCTTCTCACCAAGCTTTAAATTACATTTGTTTGCTTAGATCCGTATGCTTTTGACAGCCACGTAAACATACAGCAGCCTACAGTGAATGCCAAATAGGCCTAGATCTGTTGACTGGCCTGTCTGGTAATTGGCTAGTGGTTTCCTGCCCCTAATAGCACCAGGATGAATTGCATGCTATGGAAAGAATTACTTCCTTGTTCCACTGGATTCTTTTTTTTCTCTTTGGACTTTCTCTATGGGAATATCACGACTTTCCTAATTTAACTTCAACAGTCATGCATTTTGGCATTAATTGAAGTTCCACGGGGCACTCCCATGAGCCTTTCGAAGTACAGTATTTGAGGGAGTGGATCAGGGATGCAGTGGCGGGTAAACGCACGTAAACTTTTACACCGTTTACGCACTTTTTGTTGTTGTTGTTGTTGTGAAATAGCGTTTACTCACCTTTTTATTTTAGTTAATTATCGTTTGCCTACTTCTTATTGTGTTCCCAGCGTTGATCAATACTCAGAACACAAATATTCTATATGGGGTCCCCTGAAATGTACATGGAGTCCACTGAGAGAGTCTGTAACCTTATCAAACTTGTGTCTCTTCAAATGGGTATAGAGTACATTTTAGAGGCAAACTAAGGGCCTTTTACACTGGTGCACTTAAGCAGTTTACAATACAGAATTGCAGTGCTGCTCACATGAGATACTAATAACATGAACATTATTTTTTTAAAACACCACATTTCAATATAAACATCTCCACATCCTATTTTTCTTTACTTTTCTAGCGTCCAAATGGACTATTTTGGGAGGGATTATCTTATGTGCATTATGTGGAATTTTTACCACTGAAAATGACATTAGGCTTCCCCTATAGACATACATGAAAATTCAATCAAACAATACAGTTCTAAAAATGTAATATGTTTTGGTTTATATCGGTGGTTGTTCGTCTTATCTCGATCACCCACTGGAGTTTATATTTTACCACTACATCGCTGGAGTGGATATTGTCTTATACTTACTTACAGTGTTGACCAGGGGTCCCACTGGCTGCCATGCGTAGTGACAGGCCTAAGCTTGTCCACTGCTTTAGAGTTGTGGGAGGGGGGTCACCATGATATATAGACCAGTAATTAGTTTTACTAGCGGAATGTTTACTTGACCTGATGGCACTTAACTCTCTGGTCTCTGCTGTCAGCAAGGCTCAAAGATTTAAGACCCAATTGAGCTCTTGCATCCTTATTTGCATGCATACCCACACTACTGTGGACCCTACTGAAGCTCAGGCCTTTGGTTTTACCCATGTTCTAAGACTCATATATGAACCAGTGAGCAGTGAGCAGTGAGCAGTCTCCACTATAAAACTGGCTTAAGTCTGGATGAAGAATGGGGCAGGGTCTGAATGTGGCTGAAATAGGATGGAGTTGTCCACTCTATTGATTCAGCATCCTATTTGCATTGAAAAGGCGTGAGGAGCTGCACTAGAAGCATGTGCCTGATGTTTAATAGCCTCTCTTTACATATCTCATTCTCCTCCTGACATGCCTGCTTATATGAGGCTGTCTTTGCATGTCAAGTCTCTGCTAACAGATGGGATCTCACCAGGACTGGATCAGCATATAACATAGCGCCTGCCTGGAACACTTCCATAGAAACCCAAGCCTTATGCTCTTCATTACCCCACCATCCTCAAATTAAGCAATTATTACATTCCTGATGTCTCACTTCCTTGTGCTGTAGCCCTCCTTCCCTCTCAATGCCTATGACTCAACAGGATGAGTGCAACAACAGGAATGTATTTCCTAATGAATGGCATGTCTCACCTCCTTGGTCCTTTGTGGCTCAGTTCAAGTACCCCTCGCTGCGGCACATAGAGCGGGGTGGGGTCGGCTGTGGGGCTGACCCCATCCACAACACATTGTTATTGGTGGAGGCGCATTCGCATTCCACCGCGTTCGAGACGTTTGTTCAGCAACACAACCTAGCCTGCGTGGTTATACGTCAGCACGTACATGCAGCTACTGATCAGCTAGCTTTCTATTCTAGCTCTAGCTAGCTGGATAGCATTATAACTAGGTTTACAGAGTCAGTCACAACTGTCACATCACATGTTTACAGAGTCCGTCACAATAAAAAAACATTTGTTTCTAAAACATTTTGGGTAATAATTTTGGTTGCCTGTAAATACTTTTTTATGCATGTTTATGGTGCTATAGCAATTCACTTTTCACACTTCGAAAATGTTTGTTTACCCCATTGCTATGGTCACCATTGGCTGTTGTCCTCTGTGTGTGTGCCCTAACCCTAACCTTAACGGTCATGTATAGTCAAAATCATTTTTTTCTTCTTCATGAAATTGGATGATATTTGGATGAAACCAGTCCAAAGTATGATGACCAAAGTATAACAAAGTACTGGTGCTTCTACAATGGTAAGGTTTGATCAGAAGGATACTGGTCCCTTCCCCCATGTCAAACACTTGGATTCAGGATTCAGGATTATTACAGGGATGGGGGTTACTCTTATTTTAATACACCAATGGTAACATGATATTCTCTTACCTAATTTAAATAATTACAGCCTTGTCACCAACATTGGAGAAGGTGTGTTTTGCAGAGGGGCGTGGTTAATATAGCTAGATAGCTATTCAACTGCTGCCAAAATTTGACTGTAGGCTGTCAGGAAATATAATTAGAAGTTTACACTATTCATCTATGGCAAAGATACTTATATGTTTCCCATTTCATGTGTCTGATGTTAGCTACTTAATGGCTAGCTAGGTCTTCAGCCACCATGGAACAAAAGGGAGGAGGGTTGTTCAAAACTCTGATGCAGTTGTCATGCCAACACATCCATCAGTGCTGCTGTGAACCGCATCACAAGAAATACGCCAAATTTCAATGTTGTTTCAGTTCCTTTGTGTTTCACCAAATTTGCTTGAGATGATTCTAGTGCAACACTGTTCACTGCATCCAAGTTTCTTGACATAGGTAGGTGTTTCAAATAGCTGTCAGTCAAGGCGAGCTCATGATTATAAGGCCCCCAAATCAGCCTCTTTTAAAAAAAACTTCCTGGTCGTTAGCCATGAGAAAAATACATTTTTCTCAAAATGTGAGAATTTTTATCCCCCCCCAAAAAAATATTCTAGGTGATATTTTAATCACCCAAAAGGGTATTTTACACGGAATCAGAATGACTGATCGGGACCTTTAACCCTTACCAGAACCATTTTACATTTCATCTTCAATAGGTCAGAGTCGGGAAGTCCAAAGGATTCTGGATAGCACGGACCAAGGCACTAGCCGCTTTGACAAGAGGGACAAGCGCGTACCAGAGCCATGTATTTAGATGAATAAATGCATGCCTCTGGTGGGTACCAACTCCACTCATCGCTTGTATGTATGGAAAGAACTCTTAAGCAAAGATGGTTTAGTTTGAAAACTCTGGCATAAGTATGAATATGGTAGTAGTAGTCTTGGTCCTGGTTGAATAGCACAGAGCGTCTGCTCTTTTCATAAAGAATGGTCCTTTGCCTCCACAAATAAAAATGTGTGGTGTGCTGGTTCGGGCCCGCCCGGTTCCATGAGCCACAGTGGGTGGTAAGAGCGTGACGCTAGAGACGCCAGGGTTTGGGTTCGATTTCCGCTGGGGCCATCAATGCGAAAATGTATTTAGGCACTGTATAAGTCGCTTTGGCAAAAAGAAAGTGCGAAATTATATAGCCAATCCCTGTCGTCTATTGCTCGGAATTGACATAATTGTGGCCATTGAAAAGGCTCTGGTGTTGATATAAAGTATCTTGAAGTTATATTGGCAGCATAAAGAAAGCCAGTCGCGTGGCCAAAGAGAGGGAGATACCACTGTGTGCAGAGCGGGGGACAAAGGGAGTGATTCAGCGATTCAGCACTCCAGATGCTGGGCTAACAACATCAAGCTTATTCTAGTGAGCTGCGGGCGCTCATTGAGGATGCTGTGTCAGTGTGTAATTAGTGTCAGTAGGGTGTCGTTGTGTCATCAGCTGCCAAGTTTCAAACAGCCTCCATATAACATAACACATTCAACTGGTACTGCAGATATATTGTTGCTACCGACCTGCAAGGAGTCTTTCCTGACCAATATAACTTGGGTTTTCAGTTGTTCCTGATCTGGCCATGAGATCAGAAAAAAAACTCCCGTTCCTAGTTATAGACTGTAACGTTAACTGAGGTTGCACGTTTTTCCTGACCAGGAGACACTCCTGGCCCTAGCCATAGCTACTGAGAGACTTTTCATTCTGAACACATTATTGTTGATAGCTATATTAAGTGTCATCATGACGTAATATTAGACATGTCATTAATGTAGTCTGTTTAGTTTCTCACCAGACATTTCCTATCGTCATTCGTAATAGGGGGCGGCAGGTAGCCTAGTGGTTAGAGCGTTGGACTAGGAACCGGAAAGTTGCTAGATCAAATCCCCGAGCTGGCAAGATACCAATATGTTGTTCTACCCCCTGAATATGGCGGTTAACCCAATATTCCTAGGCCGTCATTGTAAATACGAATTTGTTTTTGACTGACTTGCCTGGTTAAAATTATTATAATAATTGAATTGGCTTAGTTTATATGAGGAAGAACAAACAGAGCACGTCCTTGTAGCTTGGTATCTTTCCTTTTCCTGAATCCCAGATGGTTTAATTTAAGCATTGTTTTCTGTGTGTGTCCTTGTGTGATTGTGTGCGCGCAAGTGTGCATGTAAGCAAGTGTGTGTGTGTCTGTGTGTGTGTGTGTGTGTGCGCGCTCGTGCAGTTCTGTGTGTGTGTGTGATTGCTCTCAAACATCTTCCTGGCACTGCTCCACAAACATTCTTGTGAGTATGTTTTACCATATAAGGCGTGCAGGCAGCTGGAGAATGCTGGGTGACTAAGGAAGGGGCATGGCTAGGGAAAGAGAGAAAGAGGGAGAGCGAACTCTCCTCTGACCCTGAACTGACAGAGAAAGAAAGAGGGGAAGGAGGAAGGAGAGGGTTGGCTTCCTGTTCCTTTTCTACCTTTTACCCCCTTGAAACTTATTCCACTTCCTTTCATTACATTTAGTCTAAAACGTTTAATGTGTAACAGGAATGTACTCATGTACTGTATATGGTGAACCTGTAAGCTGTTATGTCAGCTTATTGGAAATGTGTTGCATACTTTTCTTTGTGGTACTTTTCAAGTCTCCACAGAGTATTCATTAGCGACAATCCATAATGACATGGGCCTGGGCCATAGATAAGTGACTGTGTAGCTGAACTAACAACAACAAAATGCCTCTCCCATCCAACCCTGAGAGACTTCAGTTGTTGAATGCCAGTATCTACCATCCTCATGCATCTCACAGAAGAATGCCTGGTTCCCTCCACATGGCTGAATGAATTACCTTCGGCAGCATGAAGGGACATGCTGTATAGATGGATAAGCATGTTTTAAAACACACAGAGTTCTGTCTGAGGGAGATTTCCCTACATCTTAATCGAAGACATTTCACTGTACTTGTGCACGTGACATTAAAAACGTAAAAACTTGAAAGTCTGACGTTAGATCGCCATTACAAACTAGTACCTCAACACTATTGCGCATTTTTTTAGGTGGTAAATCCCCTGGTAATCATGTTTCTATGCTGCTGATATTTTGACTACAGCCGTTAAACTGTTCTGGAAGCTAGCTCTGTTGCTAACTGCCTGCCTGTCTGTATCTGGACCTGTTTTACAGCCGCATACCGACCGGCATACCTAACTGACCTGCACTCATGAATAGAATGTTTGTTTATGGAGGAATTCTCCAGATAGACATTACTTCACCCAGGAAATAACAATCAGTTTTTCCGGTCTGGTTTGTATTTTCTTTCAAACTGTCTGACAGTTGATCTGATATCCATAAAATCCCATAAAGGGAAGAATATATTATCCACAATGATTCATTTTGTGGTCAATTTATGCAACAGCATTCACTTTCTGGAAAATCGGTCATCGTCGCATTGGATTCAATTGGCTTTTAGCTGGCTGGCTGTTGTTCCATCAACCTTCATTTAACAGACATTTCCTGCCCTCCTCCACTGTCTCTTTACAGGCTTCTGTCGTAACTAGGGAAAGACAGAGAGAGAGAGAGAGAGGGAGAGGGAGGATGGGTGGGGTGTCAGTCAGGCCTGAAAGAGAGGGAGAGATCAAGAGAAAGCAAAAGAGAGGCATAGAATGGAGAGTGCTGACTAACCACCAGTCCCTGAGCAGAGCAGGAAGCCATGTCTCTCTCCCACAGTCAGCCCTGAGCAGAGCAGGAAGCTATGTCTCTCTCCCACAGTCAGCCCTGAGCAGAGCAGGAAGCCATGTCTCTCTCCCACAGTCAGCTCAGAGCAGAGCAGGAATCCATGTCTCTCTCCTACAGTCAGCTCAGAGCAGAGCAGAAAGCCATATCTCTCTCCCACAGTCAGCTCAGAGCAGAACAGGAAGCCATGTCTCTCTTCCACAGTTAGCCCAGAGCAGAGCAGGAAGTCATGTCTCTCTCCCACAGTCAGCCCTGAGCAGAGCAGGAAGCCATGTCTCTCTCCCACAGTCAGCCCTGAGCAGAGCAGGAAGCTATGTCTTTCTCCCACAGTCAGCTCAGAGCAGAACAGGAAGCCATGTCTCTCTTCCACAGTTAGCCCAGAGCAGAGCAGGAAGTCATGTATCTCTCCCACAGTCAGCCCTGAGCAGAGCAGGAAGCCATGTCTCTCTCCCACAGTCAGCCCTGAGCAGAGCAGGAAGCTATGTCTTTCTCCCACAGTCAGCCCTGAGCAGAGCAGGAAGCTATGTCTTTCTCCCACAGTCAGCCCTGAGCAGAGCAGGAAGCCATGTCTCTCTCCCACAGTCAGCTCTGAGCAGAGCAGGAAGCCATGTCTCTCTCCCACAGTCAGCCCTGAGCAGAGCAGGAAGCCATGTCTCTCTCCCACAGTCAGCTCAGAGCAGAGCAGGAAGCCATGTCTCTCTCCCACAGTCAGCCCAGAGCAGAGCAGGAAGCCATGTTTCTCTCCCACAGTCAGCCCTGAGCAGAGCAGAAAGCTATGTCTTTCTCCCACAGTCAGCCCTGAGCAGAGCAGGAAGCCATGTCTCTCTCCCACAGTCAGCCCAGAGCAGAGCAGGAAGCCATGTCTCTCTCCCACAGTCAGCCCTGAGCAGAGCAGGAAGCCATGTCTCTCTCCCACAGTCAGCCCAGAGCAGAGCAGGAAGCCATGTCTCTCTCCCACAGTCAGCCCAGAGCAGAGGAGGAAGCCATGTCTCTCTCCCACAGTCAGCCCAGAGCAGGAAGCCACGTCTCTCTCCCACAGTCAGCCCAGAGCAGAGCAGGAAGCTACGTCTCTCTCCCACAGTCAGCCCAGAGCAGAGTAGGAAGCCATGTCTCTCTCCCACAGTCAGCCCAGAGTAAAGTTGGAATATCCAGCCCATGAGAAAATGGAATGGCACTCACTCTGCACAAATAGCTCCTAATTACCCTTTTCCCCTGTGCTCTGTTAGCTCCCTCTCCAACTGGAAACCTCCCTCTCTGTGGCCCTTTTATTCCAGGCCCTAGCCCTAACGTGTGTTTTACTGGCCTCTGAGACAGCATCTCTAGCAAGCAGGCCTCATGTTCAGTCCTCACACCCATGGTAACTATCTGACTGAAAGACTGACTGGCTGGAGATAGGACCAAGTGATAGAGGGCAGTGGAGGGCAGCTCCCTTTGTCAACACGCCTTGTAATTAGGAGGAGAGTAACTGCAGGTTATGTAAAAATGGGTCTGGTCATGGTCAGCCAGAGGCAGGCCTGCGGGTGCTGTACTGAACTGTGGGATAAGTAGTAGTAGGGCCTGAGTGAGTCTGAGTTTGCTGGAGAACTTCCATTGCACTGGTCTGGAGTCAGTTCGCTGGGAGGTGGATATGCTTATGGACTAAATAAATGTTTGCTTTTCTGTTTGCTTTCTACAACGTGGATTGTTTATCGAGTGAAGAGCATCCAATTTAGTACAACCAGCGTTACGATGCGAGTGTGACCCTGATATCTGTCTAACCGTTGACCCCTCTTCCCCCTCTCTTCTCCCAGGCGGAGGGTGATGTGGCGGGTCTGAACCGCAGGATCCAGCTAGTGGAGGAGGAGTTGGACCGGGCCCAGGAGAGGCTGTCTACCGCGCTGCAGAAACTGGAGGAGGCAGAGAAGGCCGCAGATGAGAGCGAGAGGTCAGTACCAGCCAGCCACAGAACCTGATGGATTTCTAATCTTTCATTTGACAGCATATTTAAATGCCATATTTTCCTGCTAATTTGAGGCCTGTTGGATAGTACCAGGCACACCAGGCTTCCTTTGAAGGTTCTTTATCGTTATAAGGTTTGTTGCTATGTGCTTTGCTAGCAAATGACAAGCCCCTCCAATAGCGTAGTGAAAGCGTGCTATTTCCCAGACAGCCATCTTGATTGTGTAAAACGATTCAATGTGCCTCCGTGTTGGATGGGCTATCTAAATGACAGTAGAAATTGAGTGTGTCTTGGGTGTTGCTGACATCGCTGTGTGTCCTGTCCAATCAGAGGAATGAAGGTGATAGAGAACAGAGCCTCTAAGGACGAGGAGAAGATGGAGATCCAGGAGATGCAGCTGAAGGAGGCCAAGCACATCGCTGAGGAGGCCGACCGCAAATACGAGGAGGTGAGATGTCATATAGTCCCATAGAGATTGTCCTGTCTGCAGTTCTACACCAACCGTCTGTTCACCCATCCGTAGTGTTTTCATACTCTTCTCCCATTCACTCCTCTTCCTTTTCATATTATTTTTACTCTTACTGTTCACTCATACAGTTGGCTCTGTCTACCTTAGGTGGCCCGTAAGCTGGTGATCTTGGAGGGAGAGCTGGAGAGAGCTGAGGAGAGGGCAGAGGTCTCAGAACTGTAAGTGCAGCACAGTCCGCCTATTACGCTGGAATGACAAAGGGGAATTGGGGGTTAGGACCTCTGTGATGGGGTCTCTTCTCCTCCTATTTAGAAATAGATGAGTCAAAGACTAAGGTTTGTAAGGAGTTTCATAACACTTTTTTTTAATTAACATTTAAAAAACAGTGTCTAGTTAAAAATGGGGATTTTCTGCCATAAGCTAAAATGGACATCAGTAACTTGAAGGTTTTTCCAGGCTTGTGTAGCTATTACGATGTCAAAGCAAAGTACTTTTCTTCCTTTCTCCACCTGTAGTAAATGCAGTGACCTGGAGGAGGAGTTGAAAAATGTGACCAACAACCTCAAGTCCCTAGAAGCCTCGTCTGAGAAGGTCAGTGTGCACACTATTACATCATACAAGTAAATGCAGTCAACTGCTGATAAGTGAACGTTGGATAAGTGCGAAGTGCGGTGTAGCTCACCATTCACAATTCAAAGTACATGATTTGAACTTATCCTGGATATCTGCATGTTCAGGGTTAGTTCACCCACTTAAGGGCTGTCCCGAGCCTTTGTATCTATCAGGAGTTGACTCGACAAGGCTGATGTGAAAGCAGAGTAGTTTAGAGTATAATCACTGCCTGCCGCACTTTCACCTTCACAGACGTCAGAGCAAAGACCCTGTTATCAACCGGACAAACTGGACGTTGATTTCTTTATGATAATGTTGATGACGCATGACGGCGTAATAGTCCTAAACCAGCACAGATTTGTCTCTGCGTTCCGACCCAGCCGCTCTAGTGCCAGTCACGCCGCATGATTCCACCTTAGCCACTTAAGCAGTTGCCCTGTGCTGATTAAATCAATGTCCTTCTCTTTGGCATCGCAGCACAATGTGTTCCTTATACCAACACATGGCCAGTTTGATCACACCTGAAGAGTTGTGTTACAACTAAGCATGGTTGACACACAGTCCTGCAAGACCATCATTCTCTGTGCACTTTCATGCTAATATGTCTGAATCTGTCTTGGGAGTTCAGGCATGTTCAAGAGTTCAGAGCTTGCCTGTAACAGACTTGTATTTTGACAGTACTCAGAAAAAGAGGACAAGTATGAGGAGGAAATCAAGGTTCTTAGTGACAAGCTGAAGGAGGTAAGGAACTGCTGGCATCTGATTCTTAATTCATACAGTAGTAAACCAATTTGCTCCATGTCAAAGATGGCGTCTTGTTCTGACGCCCTCCCACTCCCTCTATGTCCCCCAGGCTGAGACTCGTGCAGAGTTTGCAGAGAGGACTGTGGCCAAACTCGAAAAGTCCATCGACGACCTGGAAGGTATGAGTGCTTTGTTTAAGAAACTGTTGCAAACTGCTCTATGGTAATATAGGAGAGAAAGTCAACTTATCTTATTGTAGAGCAACTTACTGTAAGTTAGACATATTTCATGGCAGGATATTAAACTATATTTGGAAATAACCGTTTTATCATTGTCTTTAGTAGCAACCCAGACCTGTAAACCTGGGTATCTCTAACGAGAATAACATACAGGGATTATAATTATTGTTTGGATAACCTTTTTTACTATTATGGATAAATTTGTACCTTTAATTTGTTCACTCTTTATGCAATGCACACTGCAGAGAACCCCGGAAGAAGAATTATCACTGAATTACCACAGTGAATTATTGTCATGTTTGTTTATGTGTCAATTGATCACATAAGGGATGGGTTGCCAATTGGCGATTTGACACAAAAGTAAAATGTCATTAATTTCATAGTAGTAGTATATCAGGCAAGTGAGGCCACAGTTTACCATATACAGTGCCTTGCGAAAGTATTCGGCCCCCTTGAACTTTGCGACCTTTTGCCACATTTCAGGCTTCAAACATAAAGATATAAAACTGTATTTTTTTGTGAAGAATCAACAACAAGTGGGACACAATCATGAAGTGGAACGACATTTATTGGATATTTCAAACTTTTTTAACAAATCAAAAACTGAAAAATTGGGCGTGCAAAATTATTCAGCCCCTTTACTTTCAGTGCAGCAAACTCTCTCCAGAAGTTCAGTGAGGATCTCTGAATGATCCAATGTTGACCTAAATGACTAATGATGATAAATACAATCCACCTGTGTGTAATCAAGTCTCCGTATAAATGCACCTGCACTGTGATAGTCTCAGAGGTCCGTTAAAAGCGCAGAGAGCATCATGAAGAACAAGGAACACACCAGGCAGGTCCGAGATACTGTTGTGAAGAAGTTTAAAGCCGGATTTGGATACAAAAAGATTTCCCAAGCTTTAAACATCCCAAGGAGCACTGTGCAAGCGATAATATTGAAATGGAAGGAGTATCAGACCACTGCAAATCTACCAAGACCTGGCCGTCCCTCTAAACTTTCAGCTCATACAAGGAGAAGACTGATCAGAGATGCAGCCAAGAGGCCCATGAACTGCAGAGATCTACAGCTGAGGTGGGAGACTCTGTCCATAGGACAACAATCAGTTGTATATTGCACAAATCTGGCCTTTATGGAAGAGTGGCAAGAAGAAAGCCATTTCTTAAAGATATCCATAAAAAGTGTTGTTTAAAGTTTGCCACAAGCCACCTGGGAGACACACCAAACATGTGGAAGAAGGTGCTCTGGTCAGATGAAACCAAAATTGAACTTTTTGGCAACAATGCAAAACGTTATGTTTGGCGTAAAAGCAACACAGCTGAACACACCATCCCCACTGTCAAACATGGTGGTGGCAGCATCATGGTTTGGGCCTGCTTTTCTTCAGCAGGGACAGGGAAGATGGTTAAAATTGATGGGAAGATGGATGGAGCCAAATACAGGACCATTCTGGAAGAAAACCTGATGGAGTCTGCAAAAGACCTGAGACTGGGATGGAGATTTGTCTTCCAACAAGACAATGATCCAAAACATAAAGCAAAATCTACAATGGAATGGTTCAAAAATAAACATATCCAGGTGTTAGAATGGCCAAGTCAAAGTCCAGACCTGAATCCAATCGAGAATCTGTGGAAAGAACTGAAAACTGCTGTTCACAAATGCTCTCCATCCAACCTCACTGAGCTCAAGCTGTTTTGCAAGGAGGAATGGGAAAAGATTTCAGTCTCTCGATGTGCAAAACTGATAGAGACATACCCCAAGCGACTTACAGCTGTAATCGCAGCAAAAGGTGGCGCTACAAAGTATTAACTTAAGGGGGCTGAATAATTTTGCACGCCCAATTTTTCAGTTTTTGATTTGTTAAAAAAGTTTGAAATATCCAATAAATGTCGTTCCACTTCATGATTGTGTCCCACTTGTTGTTGATTCTTCACAAAAAAATACAGTTTTATATCTTTATGTTTGAAGCCTGAAATGTGGCAAAAAGTCGCAAAGTTCAAGGGGGCCGAATACTTTCGCAAGGCACTGTACATTTCTCCCAGGGAGACGTTCCAATTTATTTCATTACTAAAGATGTCAAAGCTTGTTCAGGAATCCTCGGTGGATGTAGTTTCCTAGGTCAAGAGGTGTGGTTATTTAATCCTCTCCGTGAGCAAAGAAACATCATCTTAATATACACAGTTCCATTTTGTGATAACGGTTCACGTTGACACGGTCCCAGCAAGGGTTTTGTGTTTCAACTAGCTGGAAATATTTCTCTGGAAGAAATGGTACCTTGCCAAACGTATGGAAACTTCTCCGACAAGCTAATAAAACACACTGCTGTAGTCTCAAGTGTAAAGAAATATGTAGGCCACTTCTCTACTAACCGGCAAAACGCCGGCTTCCAAAGAGAACCACTTTTTGTGTCTGCTGTCTGCACAAAGGACAAAGTATGCTCAAATTCCTTTTAGATCAGCATATTTGGTCCTAAAGCCACATGGAATGGGTTTACCGGTATGAAGTACTTTGATGAAAACCTTTAAATGGGCTTAATTGCATAAGGTAGTCAGTCACCTCCTGCCCATAAAAAAAGATTTGCAACCACATTTTTATTTTTAAATGCTCACAGGTAGACAAACATCTCTTATCTTTCTGGCATCTTCTGTTCTTAAATGTTTATACTGTATGAATTTTCTCTTCTGCAACCAGTGACCTGTCCTCTATTTCTCTTCCCTCTCTTTTTGCTGCTATTTCTTTTCTCATTCCCTGTCCTCCACCTCTCTCTCTCTGCTACTGCTGCTTCCCTTGGGCCTTACCTGCACTACTTCCTGCTGCGCTTTGACCTCCAGATGAACTGTACGCTCAGAAGCTGAAGTACAAGGCAATCAGCGAGGAGCTGGACCATGCCCTCAATGACATGACCTCCTTGTAGATGTCTCTTCCTGTCTGTCTCGTGCTGCCTCTAGGGTGTCTGTCCTCTCACCCTTTCCCACTGTAGGCCTACTGTGTCCCAGGGTTCGCTTACAGAAACACAGGCCGTTCTCTGTGCCTTCTGTCCATCTCACTGTGCAAATGAAACTCATTAAAAGCCTAATCTTTCCTACGTCTAAACCAGCCTTTCTTCTTGAATTCAATGTTTCAATGTTTCAAAACAACTGTTTTAAGAAGGTGAGAATTTATGGAGTGACGTGTGCATTCACGTTGAGTGTCCCTCACCTCTTTTGCATAAATGTCACACAACTGTGTATCTCTTGACTAACACACTCCTGGTTGTGGTTGCAGTTTTAAGTATTTGAGGTGTGTTCACAGCAACGTGTTTTAAAACGTGTGCATTTTGCTTACAGCTCATAAGATCGGAAATGTCCGGTGGCTTTGTCTTCAGTTCAGTTCAACAAATTGCTTTCAATAGACTGTCACTGTACATAGTTGCTGAATAGAGGCAGACTTCGCCATCATCCATTTTATGCACGCAAATCTGCCTTTTGTTTTGGGGTAGGGTTCTTTAGTGTGGTTGGGGTTTGCATATGGAACAACTTAACATGACCACAGCACTTATGTTAAACAGCTGTTGGACATACGGTATAAGGACCGCTTTGGCGTCAGTGTAGACTATTGTTTACCAAACCTAAGGAGAATGAATGAATATGAATCAACTTTATGATGCTCCTGTCCTGTGTGGTTTCATTCAATTATTCTTCAATATGTCGTTCTTTTTTACTTTCCAGAAAAATTAGCAGGTGCTAAAGAAGAGAACTTGGGGATGCATCAAGTCCTGGACCAAACACTGCAAGAGCTCAACAGCTTATAAACATGATGAAGAAGATGGAAAGGATAAAAGTCTTGCAACATTCCATAAATATTCAATTTCGTTCCACATTTCCAGCTGTAAAGTCTTATTCCCAGGGAAAGGGGATTAACTTAAATACTTGTACCCTTCATTTTCTCTTCTCTTTTTAAGTCACAACTTTCTCTCTCTCTCTTTAAGAGAAATGCATTCCAAATCACCAGCTTCCTCGAATCCCATTTCTTATGTTTACAGCATTTTGTTTCATGGAACTTTTGAGATTATAGACCAGCAATAAAATAAAATGGATTATGACCATATTTACAAACAGTCTTTCAGGCCAATTATTCAGGCCAATTAGTAAAGAATAGAAAAAACAACAATTCATATCTGAAGTGTGCACTCCAAGAGCATGTTTTTGAAATGGGTCTTGTGACATGGTTTTCATTTTACGTATGATTCATGAGCTCCACCTCGAGGTCTTATGTGAACAGTTTACAGGAATCAGCTTTACTGTCCATGCACCCATCGACATGGTCATATTTAATGCATTCACAATGTGTGTGACCATATTCACAGGTTGGACTGTGCCTTTTCAGAATGAGCCAATATTCTACCTTTGGTGTGCTTGCGTGTGTTAACATGGTCGTTGAGACGAAAGGATGACTCAAGGAAAGTATGGTGAACATGTCTGTGGTGCTACTTGTGGTGGTAAAATACTATGACCGACAGTCAGGTGGAGGGTTTGCCAAAGCCAAACTCAAAATGTTTTTTGATGTGAAAAGAGCCTCATGCAAATCCTTTAAAGAACATCATCCCATCCTCTGACTTAACCTATAATCTGTATGGTTTTAAAGTGCCACCATATGCTGACATGCAGCTTTATAGCACCTCCTTTCCACTATCCCAGCTCTACATTTGACTGCCTGAGCCTTGGATGTAAAATCACATTCCTGGTATTAAATGTGGTGGTAGCATATGCAGTAAACGTTATGCCAAATAAGCACCACTGGAGCCTCAATCAAGGTAATAAAACATGGATACTTATTGTATATAGTAGAATAATGTTAGTTATTGAGAAGATGTATTGCTCCAGTTTTTCACCACTTTCCGGCAGGGGAACTCTCGAAACCAAAGAATACAAATACCAGAGAAGATGAACCCTCAAATGTTTTTATTGTTGTCTGTGAAGGTGAACATGGCTTCTCATCCTTGGCCCGTGAAAAAAGCTTCTCATTTGACTTGAGTCTGTGTTGAAATGTTTCATTCACCTTTCCCTCTTTCAATCTAATACATTTTTACAAAAAAAAAGTCACCTGGCTGAAGCGAATATTTATTTGATTATTTAAAAAAAACAAACATTTCATACACATACAGAGGGAGACTATTTCAACTTATATTATATCATATTATTCCTATTCAATATGAAAAGAAGACATAATATTGTAGCTGAACATTAATCTGCTTGTATTTTGCATGAAAGACATCACAATAAGATCAAAACACTGTCAATCAGCTCAGCTAAACATACCCATTCCAATCAACATAATGTAAGCTAAAATTAAGGCTGAACAGTCAGAATCCTTCATGGTCCACCTTCCACGACTATCAGAGTTGAAAGCTCACAACTGTAACCTCCCTCAGTGTTGCTTTCTTCTGAACGAGCAGCCTGGACAGAGGCGAGAAAGAGGAGTTGAAGTTCATAATTAGTAGAGCTCTAAACTGATATAGTGTGCGTCTATGCTACTGTATAAGTTCAGGCTCTTGAGCAATGTGATTGTACAACATCTTACCCTCAGTGAGGCGACATTTGCCCCCTCTGGGCTGGCACAGGACGAAGGAGCAGCCGCCACAGGGCACCACTCTCTGGGCATGACTGAACACTGTGGTGATCCTGTAGCAGCCTGGAATAAACGGGGAAACAAATATGTTTTTCTGTTCCCTTATATATGTTTTATTTATCTGTTATTTTACCAGGTAAGTTGACTTAGAACACATTCTCATTTACAGCAACAACCTGGAGAATAGTTACAGGGGAGAGGAGGGGGATGAATGAGCCAATTGTAAACTGGGGATTATTAGGTGACCGTGAATGGTTTGAGGGCCAGATTGGACATTTTAGCCAGGACACCGGTGTTAACACCCCTACTCTTACAATAAGTGCCATGGGATCTTTAATGACCTCAGAGAGTCAGGACACCTGTTTAACATCCCATCCGAAAGACAGCACCCTACACAGGGCAGTGTCCCCAATCACTTCCCTGGGGCATTGGGATTTTTTTTTAGACCAGAGTAAAGAGTGCCTCCTACTGGCCCTCCAACACCACTTCCAGCAGCATCTGGTCTCCCATCCAGGGACTGACCAAGACCAACCCTGCTTAACTTCAGAAAAGATACATAAAAATGGTATCCACAAGTTCATCTGACTCTGGGGAAGTAGCTAAAGGGCCTCATTGCCAAAATCCCAATATATCCCTTTAATAAGCCTTTGTAAATGCTTTATTTTCATGCTTCATTTATTTGTTGTAAATTACAATTATTTTAGATAATGTTATTAGAATAATAATGTGAACACCATTTTTATTTATTTTATTTTTATTTAACCAGGCAAGTCAGTTAAGAACAAATTCTTATTTACAATGACGGCCTAGGAACAGTGGGTCAACTGCCTTGTACAGGGGCAGAACGACAGATTTTTATCATATCAGCTCGGGGATTTTATCTAGCAACCTTTCGGTTACTGGCCCAACGCTCTAACCACTAGGCCGCCCGCCGCCCTGTACATACATACGTACATACATACATACACATAGTTTATCAATGGAGTATGGTAAATAGTGATGGTGGGGAAATAGTTACATATCATTATATTATTTTGCAAGACATACAGTATCCATACTTTGACTCCAAGTAGAGGGCTGCGTGTCCTGACAGAGATCATTGTGGTGCATCGTAATTTTCCATGCTGTGGGCAGGAGCGGCCAGTCAGACAGACAATTTTGGGATGAAAATTGTTTTTTTTGGTTGCGCATATTATTTGGAAACGATTGTCTTTTTGCTTTGTATGCATTAGCCTGGGCCTACCTACTGTATTAAAAGCAACCTTTTGTCACATTATTCACACACTCAGAATTCACTGCTTCCAAGTTCAATGGCCTACCTCTCCTCTCCTAGTTGGGCTTGCAAGATCAAGTGTGCCTACAGTATGTGTGGTCTCAATTAAATAGAGTAGGCTGCCTACACATGGGCGGAAGAGAATCACTTGGCAGTAATCTCTCCAAGGAAATTCACTTAAATATAGTTTACTACAGTGTCTGTGAATAAATATTGGTAATGGAAAAAAGTGTCAGGCCCTCAACCAATGAGAGTCGAGGTACAATCAAACAATTAGATCCTCATTGAAAAGGTAAAGGCTCAAGGCGCACACAGGCTATGGTGAGCAAGCGTTGTGCTTTTTCATTTTCTGTGCCAAAAAACTCCAGTATTGTTCATCCAATAGCTCGTTCCCGGTCTTCTTTCTATAGTGAGACAACATGTTTCCAACACATTTATTTCCATGACTAATCAAAAATCATTTTCTCATGGTCTCTCTGCAGCAGATATATAGTGAGCAATATTTGGACCATCAAATCGCAATAAAATATCAGTATGGAAGTGCAACGCATATACAGAATCGTGAGAATTACAATGCATATCATATCGGCACATGTGTATTGTGATAATATCATATTGTGAGGTCCCTGGCAATTCCCAGCCCTAATGGTAAATCGCAAACTTGGGAAGTTGTACATCCTTAATACTCACCTGGGCATTTTACATCCATGAAGTAGGAGTTGGGACTCTGAACCAACCTCTTCTTCTTGTGTCTTTGCCTCTCAGCCAGCAAAGTAGGGTGCATTAGGTCCTTAGCGAGCTGCAATACGGATGAATGTGTAAATATATGACTGTACAGTTTATACATTAAGATCCATAGAAAGATATAAACCCAGATTAGAATGGAAATCGTTGGGTTATAATAACATTTGAAATAACTATGTTTTTTATGTAAATAAGTCAAGGGCGCCCTCTCATGTCTGATACAAAAACTTCAGAGAGCAATTTTTGAGGCATGCCCAGACATGTATCCCATTCCCGGGACAAGCCCCACTATTTAATTTGTTTATGACATGTGGTGAAAAAGTAATCAATCGTCATACTTGAATAAAAGTCCAATGAACATTCTATACATCAAATTCCTTATATTAAGCAAACAGCACGATTTTTTACTTACGGACAGACAGTAACACTCCAACACTCAGACAAAATTTACAAACAGTATGTGTTTAGTGAGTCCACCAGATAAGAGGCAGAAGGGATGCCAAAACGTTATATTGATAGGTGCGTGAATTGGACCATATTGCTGTCCTGTCTGAGCATTCGAAATGTAACGAGTACTTTTGGGTATATATTTTTACTAAAGTACTTTACACCAATGAAAGCAAGGCCTACAATAAAGAATTAGGCCTACAGTATTTGACTGGCTATTCCAATGGTGTAAACACGATAACGGTATATGTGGCTACTTCTCACATGAGCAAAGAAAAAACACTTACCGACATTGCTTCTCTTGGTTATTGTTATTGTTATTTCACTGGCACTGTACTTTGATAACAAGATTATCGCACGGCTTTCAGACTGTACACTGATATTGTTGTCGTGAATGTGAAGCTGAGAAGTTGTAAAACTGTATAAAGGGTGAGATCATATAATGGGTGGGATCACATCTTAATGGGTGGGACATTGACTGCAAACGCACAATCAGCTGCCTTTTCTATTTTGATTGACAGTGGGGAAGTCGCGCTTCCGGAGCCACGACTGCTGTCAAGAGTGACATGTTGTTTGTCCAATCACTGGTCCAGTATAAATCGAAAAAGAAGTGACATATCCAAATATTTTTTTCAACTAACCATATCTCTTTACACAGCTGCCGGGCGGGATTTCCGCAATAGCTAATAACATGGCGAAGACTTACGATTACTTGTTCAAATTACTGTTAATCGGCGATTCTGGCGTCGGAAAGACTTGTGTGTTGTTCAGATTTTCAGAAGATGCGTTTAACTCAACGTTTATCTCGACAATAGGTATGTACATTTCGTAAGTTTTGTGGTTCGAAAAGTTATGCAGGAGGAGGGGTAGCTAGCTCTCGACCCCAACTAGCAATATTGGTGGTGAGCGCCCATCCTGTCATGCTAACGCTAGCTAACTAGAGCTTGTTTGGTTAGCATTTAGTTCTCCAGCCAGGAAACAACCGGCTTGTTTACAGGGCTCGCTTGACAATAAAACCAGCACTTCAGCATCCCCGGCATACCTCAAATTGAAATGTTCATGATATTTTTTTAGCTGGCGACGTCACCAGCTGACTCCTTAGCTATCTAGCTAACGTTAGCTGTCAGGTGAGCAAGTAAACTACCCTGACTAAGTAACTACACTCATATATATATATATATATATATATATACATACACACACACACACACACACACACACACACACACACACAAAAGTATGTGGACACTAGTTCAAATGAGTGGATTCCGTTATTTCAGCCACACCCGTTGCTGACAGGTGTATAAAATCGAGCTCACAGCCTTGCAATCTCCATAGACAAACATTGGCAGTAGAATGACCTTACTGAAAACCTCGGTGACTTTCAACGTGGCACCTTCATAGGATGCCACCTTAACAACAAGTCAGTTTGTCAAATGTCTGCCCTGCTAGAGCTACCCCGTTCAACTATGTGCTGTTATTGTGGGGAAACATCTAGGAGCAACAACGGCTCAGCTATGAAGTAGTAGGCCACACAAGCTCAGTGCTTAAAAATCGTCTGTCCTTGGTTGCAACGCTCACTATTGCTACTGAGTTCCAAACTGCCAACACAATAACTGTTCTTTGGGAGCTTCATAATTTTTTTTTTTATCATGGCCGAACTGCCATACACAAGCCTAAGATCACCATGCACAATGCCAAGCTTCGGCTGGAGTGGTGTAAAGCTCGCCCCAATTGAACTCTGGAGCAGTGGAAAAGTGTTCTCTGGAGTGGTCAATCACACCATCTGGGTTTAGCGGATGCCAGGAGAACACTACTTGCCCCAATGCATAGTGTCAATTGTAAAGTTAGGTGGAGAAGGAATAATGTTTTTTATGATTTGGGCTAGGCCCCTTATTTACAGAGAAGGGAAATTGTAACGCTACAGCATACAAGGACATTGTAGACCATTATGTGCTTCCAACTTTGTGGCAACAGTTTGAGGTAGGCCCTTTACTGTTTTAGCATGACAATGCCCCTGTGCACAAACAGATGGTTTGTTGATCGGTGTGGAAGAACTTGACTGGCCTGCACAGAGCCCTGACCTTAACCCCATCAAACACCTTTGGGATGAATTCAAACTTCGACTGCGAGCCAGGCCTAATCACCCCAACATCAGTCCCCAGCCTCACTAATGCCCTTGTGGCTGAATGGAAGCAAGTCCACGCAGCAATGTTCCAACATCTAGTGGAAAGCCTTCCCAGACGAGTGGAGGCTGTTATAGCAGCAATGGGGGAACCAACTCCATATTAATGCCCATGATTTTAGAATGAGATGTTTGACGAGCAGGTGTCTATAAAAACAGAGTCGCACACTACATGTATAAACTCCCAGTAATTTATTGGGTAAACCTGATGAGCATGTGTCCACATACTTTTGGTCATATTGTGTATTCTAGCTAGCTAATCTAGCAGTGATGTTCATACACAGCAAGCAGTCCAATTTTAGCTGAGAGTTGCATTACAGAAAGGTTAGCTCGGAGGTGAGGTCTCCCCTTAAGTTTTGCAGCAATTTACATTGAAATCGTTGACTTCCTGTGTGTGGCTTGCAACATCATCTAAAAAAATGGGCCTCCCTAGCCAGAACCCAGTCACTCTGGACTTGGTGTCATGCAAATAAGTACTTGCTAGCTTCCGAGCAAATGTTGAATGCAGTCTGCTTTTGCCACCTGTGCATAAACAGTGCTGTACATCAACGTCAAATGGTTGTTTCAAAAATCCTTTGTCATTTGCAACTCCGAGATGACAGTGAAATGTACATCTATTTTAGGTGGGTAGAAATGCAAGAATTGTCTCACTCTGGCTAATCCTCTTTGCCTTTTTAGGTATTGATTTCAAAATTAGAACAATAGAACTAGACGGGAAGAAGATCAAGCTACAGATATGGTAAGACAGCCCTTTGACTTCTTCACACAGTGTCTTAAATTATGTATTAGAAAGAGCACCTTGGGAATGCTCACAATTGGCCTATAATTCAACAAGTGGGTTGATTCAGGGATAGGAATGAAAGGCTCTCATTGTGTTGTTCTCTTACCAGGGACACAGCTGGCCAGGAGCGGTTTCGAACAATCACAACGGCATATTACAGAGGAGCCATGGTCAGTTGCCTTGCTTCACTATGTCACTCTCACAATGTCAGAAATGTACTAAGCATATGCCTAGCTAGCTAAGAACTTAGTTTGAATTTAATTATTTTTTAAAAATCATATTCAGAGACGTTCATGGCGATCAGTGCATCAACTAATATATTTCCAAACTAGTTTGAGCCGCTCCCTTTTTAGAGTTGTAAATGAAGCAGTACATACCTGAGATCATCCATGGGAGGTGGGTACAATCACCCTGGAATCCTGTTTAGGCCCTTTATAACAATTCGCTATCCTCCCAAGTGTACAGGTTTCTCAAGTTTAACAGGATGCTAATATCTGACATGCTCTGTTAAATTGGTTGTTTGTTTTTTCTTCCTCCCCAGGGCATCATGTTAGTCTTTGACATCACCAACGAGAAGTCATTTGAAAACATCAAGAACTGGATAAGGAATATAGAGGAGGTAGTCGTCAGAAATTGTAACATTTACATCTCTGCAGGAGAACAGAAGTTAGTGAAATTGAAGGCGTTGCATTGCTCTATAAATGCTATGGATGACTTATCCTCTCTTCCTGTCTAGCATGCCTCTGCAGATGTGGAGAAGATGGTGCTGGGCAACAAGTGTGACGTCAATGACAAGCGACAGGTGTCCAAAGACAGAGGGGAAAAGGTGGGTGATCACTGACCAGTTAATGAAAAGTATATCATAAACTAAATAACTCAGTGTCTATAGAGTAGATGTTGATTTCTGATTGTGATACTGTCCATGTAGCCACTCAAGGGCACCTGATCCACACAAACTTACATTAAAACGCTGCATGTAAGCTCACGGGATCAGGTGGCTTTGCGAGGCAACATGGACAGTACAATAAGAAATCTACATGTTGTGTGTGTCCCTCTTATCTCCTGTTGGCAGTTAGCGTTGGAGTACGGTATTAAGTTTATGGAGACCAGTGCAAAGGCCAACATCAACGTGGAGAATGTGAGTTGCAGTGGGGTAAAATTTGATAAGACTATGCAATTAATATGATCAAAGTCTATTAAACCAAATGCCTGACTCGATTTAACATTATAGTAAAACCATGTGCAATTATGTGTTTAGCTGACTAAGATCAAGGAATGGTCATGAGAAGAGAATCAAAGCAAGTAATATTTAATAACTCTGTTAAATGAATGGATTCACATTAGAGGTCTTCACGGGTCCAAGTCCAAAATGGATCTGGGCTTTCCCACCCAGACCCGATATGAATAAATATATATTTTTAAATATTGTGACCCATTCCAAACGAACCCGAGGACAACTAGACCCATTCCGTATCGACCTGGTTGGCTCCAGACCCGGTCTGATCCGAGTGAGGGAAACAGCAGAATTATTTTTACAAGCTACTCTATTAACTGGAGCTAAAGCGTACGAGGGAGAGAGAGGTGCTGCTTTAGCAGGTGGGGGAGGGGCCGAACTGTGAGCGAGTGACACGGGAGGAAGAGATGGCAACCAACCAAGACGACTCGCACCATAGTAGACTAATGGCTGCCGTAGCTAACTTATTTATCGTCACATCATTATGTAGTACCTGTCTTGACTGCATCAAACCGGGAGAAGCTAATTAAGCTCGCTAGCTAGGCTAATTGCAGTTTCTCATCCTACAGTTAGAAATAACAACTCCATTCAGAATATTAAGTAGCAGCCTAGCTGTTTGCTCTTGGTCATTGTAGCCTATCCTACTTTAACATTTAATTACATCATTTTAATTACATCTTCCATTGAGTAGATGTCTCCTAACTTTAGACATACACAGAGGCTCTATGACTGTAGCGTATTGCTGCTTTGATGGCTTATGATAGGCCAAAAACAAGCTACACGTGCCATGCTCCACTCTCGTGAAAAGCAAGAGTAGCAGCATAAATTATTAAAATGTTGCTCTCTCTCTACTGCAGCAGTTGCGTTCGGATCTGTACCAGCCCTTACACATATCCGTGACGATCAGACCCGTGACTTTATTTAGAATTCTGGATCCAGACCCGCTCGAGTCCCGGTTTGGGTCTTGGGTATTCGGGTACAAGTGGATCCGTGAAGACCTCTAATTCACACACAAGTCATAATATTAAGGTTAACTTACAAGACCAAGCATGAACGAAGAGATGCCTACTAGGCCATTGTCTGAGGAAATATCATACAACCATTATCCAATGGACTGCATGCAAGATAAGAGGGAGAACAGAACTTAATTTCAAACATCTGAAGGTGTAAAACCAACCACCATTGACCAATCATATGATACAAAGTTTACAGTAACCTGATCACCCAAAGGGTGTCACAGCATCTAAAGGCTTGTGTGAGGGGTGAGACAAATGCAAATAAGACAGAATTCCTGAAGACAAACTCAGATTCATCTATAGTCATTTAAAGTTCACCCTGTACAAATACAAGTTACCACAGAGATGCATACATCCATATAGACAGCTTCATTTGCCGTGCAGCCCCAGGTGACAGCGAGCACACCGTTTAGGGCCGAGCCTACAGAGTTGACTCATTCCAAGCAGTTCTAAAAACAATGGGAGTACAGTAAAGTTGTGACATTAGTGAAAGACAATGCACATTGTTTTGTCTCTTTTGATTTGATCTCTATTTGCCCTGTTTTTTTCCCCCCTGACATTTTCAGGCATTTATGACCCTTGCCAGAGACATCAAGGCGAAAATGGACAAGAAACTGGTAAGTGTGTGTGTAGTATGTGCACATCTATTTCAATGGGCTATAATGTGTGTTCCCTCTGACTTACATTGAGTGTATGTGTGTTCCAGGAGGGCAACAGTCCTCAGGGCAGCAGTCAGGGGGTGAAGATCACAGAGCAGCCCAAGAAGAGCAGTTTCTTCCGCTGTGCCCTCCTGTGAGGACCACGGCCTTCTCATTGTCTACAGCTGGACAGAACTGGACTGAGCTTGCTCAGAGCTCTCCTCTCTTTCGCCCTGTTCTCATCCCTTTCTCATTACCCATATCCCAGGCCTCTTTGGGTTTTGAGCTTTTTTTCTGATTCACCATGTGTCCCCCAGTTTAAAAACGGATGTATTCATTGGTCAGGTGGATCAATCAGGGTTGTTGGATGGAGATCTCTATACCGGGCACTCCTCATGCTCTTATATCGTTTCTCATAATTACACTTAGGCTTCTGCTCCCCCTCTCCTCTCTTTGTCTTATGCAACTGGTATTGTTACAGATACTTCATGTTGCTATGTGGTTGCACTGCTGCCAAAGTTGATCCTTAGTGAGTTTTTTTTTTTTCCTTCTCAACATGAATTAACCTTATCCTTAAAAGCAGTGGCTTATTTCCATGTTAAGACTAGTTAACCATCATATATACATCTGACGTCTTCTGTCAGAGAGTTGCCTTCTGTGTCATCTAGCTACTACTATGGAGATCTATGCGTCCCTGTTTTATCCTTTCTCAAATGATAGTGATTCTCTCTATTCTACCTTGACATTACTCATTTACCATCCAAGAAAGACACTTATTTTCTTAAGATAATACCTAGAAAAATTCTGAAGTCTTACCATGTTAATAGTGAAGACGTGTGAGGTGAGGACAGTGGGAAGGTAGGCCCCTAAATGGCAGGCAATCCAAGAAATAAGATGTTGTAATAAACTTTAGTGAACTGTTAACAGAAAATATACATATTGGAGCAGATCGGCATTGTACTTGAGGACGCACAACTGCAACGCATTTTGACGCTGTCTGTAGAGAAGTCAAAACGCGTTGCAGTTGCGCGTCCTCATGTACATTGCCGATCTGCTCCAATATGTATATATTTCTGTTAACAGTTCACTAAAATGTATTGCAACGTACTGGCTGCCTAATCATGATTCTTTTTTTTTTTTCTTCAATAGTGGACATTCCATCTTAGACATACCTAAAAAATAAAATAAAAAGACCTGTGTTCATCATTTTACATGTACTCTATCGTTATGCAGTTCCAATTTGTTTCCTGCGTAAGGTTTATCAACCATATTGAGTGGTAAAACAATTCTGTGCCGATATCTGCACATTTTGATTGCACTTTAGTAATGAAATTGGCTTCACTGCTTAACATTTGCAAAAGCATGTCTTATTCTGTTAGTTCTAAAGAATACTGACATATTCCTATACAAGCTATCACATTCCGGAACTTCCAGTGGCTGTCAGTTGAAATCTGTTCCACAGTAACATCAGTCTAGTTGGAGCACAATTCATTTCCTAACAATTGAGTTGCATAAATTGCCCACAACTTTGGTTTTGGCATTCGAAATGTGTTTTAATATTAAACCACTCCACAAAATGTTTTCTTTGCCCCAATTATGAATATTGTGTGTGATGTGGAGACCACTGAAACAAAGAGAATCTTTTGGGTGGTAATCACTTTGTCATGGATTATAATTATTAGTCATGTCTTAGGCAACCTTTTCAAATGCCAACCTCAACCTATTCCTTATTTGTTTACTGGTTGTTAAATTGTGATACTGTAATACCATTCGGGTTTAGTTTTGTGTGGCCTTTGTGACTTTCTAAGCCTGTTTTAATGCTGCTGTTGTCAGTATTTGTGGCAGAAAATGAGTGACAATGGTCTGCCTTGTAGTTGTTTTGTAGGCCTATAGTCCATTCCAACTAAAGTACATGTTATGATTATAAGAACTCAATTGAGTAATGTCAACCTACTGTATTGAGAATATTTGAAATACAATATGCAATGACAGTCCATTTCACTAGAGAACCACTCCTGCAGCTTATTTTTAGTCGAGGATAGTAGCTATATGTTTTCCTAATACTTGCTGCTTTGAAACTGAAGAGACCCACATTTTGGTGTTGATAATTACTATTAATGTGCCAGTATTAAGACAATCTAATTCTGGGTGTTTTGGGTTTGATTTAATGTTGCAGTTTTACATTGAATGCATTGGCATCAGTACTTTATCTAAGCACTAGGGGGCAATTTAGTGACATGGCAATGGACTAAAATGTCACAAGCAACGAGTCAAGAGACATGTAGTCAGTATTTTCAGTGAAACAACATCCAAATATGAAAGTGTCCTTGTAGAAACCCTTGCCAGATTTGAAATATTATTCCAGTCCCTATCCTCAAGACTTAATCATAGTCTCAGTGATTTGTAGTCCGTTATAGGGTGACAATGTTAAATGGATGCCTGGAGGACAGTAGCTTTGCTTATTGGAGTTTGCGTTTCGGTTTCGTTCTCCTTCCTTGCTTGCCCTTCCCTCTGAATTTGCCACTGTCCATGACAGCGTGTCTTATTTTCACCTAATACTTGATATCATGGTCTTTGCAACTATGCATCATGAGGCTGTAGGTCCTCTTGAGGGTTTGCACATTTGACTTGAAGAGCTTTTCTTTGATATTAGACATGTGCAAAGGATCATTATTGCATTGCTTTCTGTTATCTTTATACTTTGTCACTCCCATCATTCCCATTCAATCCGTCTTAATGTGGAACTTGCATTCCATTTGTCAACACAAACATTTCTAGGAAATTGAGCACATATTAAATCACAGCAAAAGGAAACGACTTCCCCCTGATTTTGCAGATGAGATTTTTATGTCCTCTCTTGTGTAGAACATCACGAGTGGCACAGTCAGTTTGCTGAACCGCTGTGTATGTTCAGGACCTTGTATAGGTCTGGCAAATGTTTATTCAGAATAGCGATTATGACGGTTTCGTTTCCTTTTGGTGGCACTATTTGTACATATTTTTCAGTTCATAAATCAGTCCAGCATTCCATGTTCAAGACAATTTGGATTTCATAGATACCTATGGAAAATGGGGGGGAAATGGCATTTAGAAAACAATTGTAAATAAGAAAGATCTAAAAATTATTGTACTGTACTTTCATACATATTACTGAATTGATCTACACCTTTTGTAGATGTGTACTTTTGATGATTTATTAAAATGATTATTTTAAAACTTGCTGCAGTTTCTCAATTTACTTACAACTTATTAGGCTACCATCAATTGTTGTCCCAATTAATTCCTTTCTATAATATTAAGGGAAACGTTAGCCATGCAGAAATGTCAGATATTTATATCCCAAGATCGACCACAACGAAACTGTCGTTTTTATTTTTCTTACTTTCGATTGCACCTGTGCTGTATATCTTATCAATCGTATATATTGAAGAGGACTACTCCTATAGAATTAAAATGAAATGTTTAAATTAGCTTGCTAAAGCTGTAATTGGTATTGAGGCTAGGCAAGGCTATTTTACGACGATAGACCTACCAGATTCACGCTTGGGAAAAATATCTCCACCCTTTTCCCTCACAGGAGCTAACTTGTAAAGGTGTGTGAACAGAGCAAAGCTTCAGTTTCGAGTTGCTCCTCATGAGGTAAATTGCTTTATTGAAAAGGCGACTAAAATTGTAACTGGCCACAACAGGTGCGTAGACAAAATGTAATGTTCGTTTTATTTGTGGGATTGGACAACTTTTCTTATTATGTACATTTTCAAAGAAGAGTATTTGTTTTGTTAGACAATGTGGTATGCAGATGTATAGTTAGTAGGCCTAATTACTCGGGTATTACTATAGTTTTAGTATTGTACTCATTTGGATGCATTTTTTGTATCTGGTTTTACCCACTTGTCTAAATAATATTTGAATATTAAGAGCAGAGTAAAAAAAATAAAGATTTCCATTGAGGCCAACAATGTATCATGTATGTGAAGCTATTTCACTTTGTTAACCGTCTCAGTTTAAATGTAGTTGAATATATACGTAATACTAATCCAAGGTTTATTAGTGCTACTAAATATTTGGCAGCATAGATGTCTTTGTTGCCCTAATGTAAATAAGTGTATCAACCAGCCAGCTGAATGGTCTTCCTCTTTGAATTCAGAAACTGCAAATTATAGAGGAACAATCAGAGCAATAGCGAAGTGCTCTTTGAAATTAGGGTGATTATATATTTTACCTTCTTACAGTTTATAACTGGACATTAAATCTGTCATTTATACCAAATGTGTTCACTGTCCTTTAAAAAAATAATTGTTGACATGTCAAACTGGCAATGGAATAACATTAGAGAATGAGGGGTGCTTCCTGACATCATTCTTTACTGTATGTTACCAGGACACAACTGGGGGGGGTATGGATGGAACACAGACTCAGGGAAGACATGACGCCCATTCCTGGTTCACTGAGTTCCAACTGGACTGTGTCATCAGGAATGGGGTAGTTCCAGAATGGTTCCATGGCATTATTTCCAGGAAGTAAGTTCTCAAATTGTGTGTCTGTTTCTTTTCCCTGATAAACAACATAGATGAGACCAATGTGTGGCTTGTGGTGAAGGATATACTGTATGCTTTGACTGTTATTGTCTTACAGTAGGGCACTAAGTTTGTTCTAACGTCGTAGTGTTTATTCACCGCAGGGTTGCTGAGGAAATGCTCCTGTCCAATCCCACAGGCTACTTCCTGATCCGTGTCAGTGAAAGCAGGATAGGATACACACTCTCCTATCGGTAAGCCTCTGTGCTTTGTACATGAGATAGACAACTCCAGGTGAGGCATCATTAGATTGGTTGTTTGTTCAGCTGATGACAATAAGTGTTCTGTTTCTATAGCTTTTATCCTATTCTACGTCAATGCCACATACTACCCACTCTGAAACGTCATGTTCTATTCAACGGTGTAGTTCAAAGTCCATCTGCATTTCCTTATCAAAATAAATTCCCTGTACATCTAGTGCCACTGATAGGTGCAGGCACTTCATGATCGATGTGCTGAAGGACAATCGCTACATTATTGTAGGAGAGGACATGCATCACAGCTCACTGCAAGACCTGGTGAACTTTCACCGCAGGGTGCCTATCATGCCTTTCAATGAGCTGCTGACTGTAGCTTGTGGACAGGTGAGGAACTATACTTGATTCAGTAAACTACAAACGACCGTATTGTTTATTTTGTATACACACCAGTACGCTATAGGCTTGAAATGAGTTGGTCTCATATAGCATAAACACACAGGGGTACGGTACACTGTGCTGCATTTCTGTACACTGTTGTGGATACATTAGTGAATTGACGTGTGTTTGACTCAACATTCTTCCCCTTCATCTACTTCTTGTTGTAGGTATCAAAGGACAAGACTGATTACGCAGAACTGTTATTCCCCAAAAGACCAGCCATGAACCCTAATCATGGTGTGTTGCCAAATAACCCCCCACACATGCACAGTAGTACTCATCTGAAAGTAGCTGAGGACATTCCACCTGCCCTCCCACATCGTCCCAGCACATTGAGTGACCCTGCCGGCCCACCTCCAAACACTAGCAAACCACCTGTATCTCCAAACACCCCTTCTCCCAGACTCTACCCCTGCCTGGAGACTGAGTTAAACACACTGAGCTTCCAAACCCCAAGCATGGTAAAGACGCTGGACTATCATAGTGTTTACAGTATGTGTTTGTTGGGGGATAGGGCTAAATCTTTATTTTCATACTTTGAATGGTGAGATAATGCTATTGCAAATGTGTTGTAGGCCTACATTGACATAATATTGAGGTTTCCTAACTCTGGGTCTAAAAAAAACTAAATACCTACATATTTCATTGTAGGTTAAGCAAACTAAGGTTAGACTGTACTCTTATATGGAATGTATTATTTTCATTCCAGGTAGATCATACTGCTAAACCAGTGCCATTGCCCAGGAAAATGCATGTAGTCACCACGGCCCAGCCGGACCAACCTCCTGAGTTACCTGCCAGAGGCCCTGCTCTACCACAGAGAAAGGACACGGACCAGAGCAGCACAACATCTAAAGGTCCCACAGAACCCAGGACTGTGGGTACAGGCAGACCACAGACCCGACCAAACACACACCACCAGGACCCAAACTCCAACCAACAGAAGAATCAAGATGTAAAGTCCGTGGTCAGCAACCTGAGCTACTTCAGGAGGAAGTTCCATAAGAAGAGAAGTGCCTCTCAGGAGCACATGTATGCAGAGATTAGTGTGGAGGATGAGCAGGGGCAAGACCAGGGGAAACTCACAGCCGTGGAGGCTAGAGATAGGGACATTGATACAGCTGCTGATAACGAGTATCAGATGCTACCAGGAGAGATTGACAATGGCCTTCCACCCATCACTGCTGCCACCGCTGTTAGACCCACGGACTGTGGGTTACTGCCAGAGTATCTGAACCCTCCTCCTTTTGCCCCTGGATACTAATGTCCACTTCTCTACCCTCAGGATGGCTGGGTGGCCAAACGGACAAATGCATTTTGAGAAGGCACTGATGAGTTAAAGTTAGTCTGAAGATTTTCTAGTTTAACTGGATATATCTAGAATCTCTTTTACAATGTAACATTGAGAACTATTTATGTCTGCAACCAGCTCTGGTTAGTGATTAGACCATATCCAATGTTTTTTTACAGTGCTATGTATTGGTCAACTATTTCATATCAAATGTGAAAATACTTTTGTTTTATTTAATTTGATGTGAGGAATTATGTTAGACATCTATGTATTATTTTCATTAAAATACAACCATGGCAAATACCTGTTTCAATTGTCCATCCAGTTATGTGATACAACTTTGTTTCTGCAAGAGATGGCAGTCAAATGCTGATCTGTTATCAACAATGTAATAGGGAAGTGTGCTCTCAGAGATAGGTGCTGGTCTAACTGGTTTGACCAGATGAATGTGAGTGAGTCAATCGGGAGAATCAAGTGACAACGTGGGCATTCGGGTGCATTCGGAAAGTATTCAGACACCTTCACTTCTTCCACATTTTGTTACGTTTCAGCCTTATTCTAAAATTGATTAAATTGTTTTTCCTCAATATACACACAATATTCCATAATGACAAAGCAAAAACAGGTTTTTAGACATTTTTGCAAATGTATTAAAAACGAAAAACTATCACATTTACATACTGTAAGTATTTAGACCCTTTACTCTGTACTTTGTTCATGCACCTTTTGGCAGCGTTTACAGCCTCGAGTCTAATTGGGTATGACGCTACAAGCTTGGCTCACCTGCATTTAGGGAGTTTCTTCCATTCTTCTCTGCAGATCCTCTCAAGCTCTGTCAGGTTGGATGGGGAGTGTCGCTGCACAGCTATTTTCAGGTCTCTCCAGAGATGTTCAATCGGGTTCAAGTCCGGATTCTGGCTGGGCTACTCAAGGACATTGAGACTTGTCCTGAAGCCACTCCTGTGTTGTCTTTGCTGTGTGCTTAGGGTCATTGTCCTGTTGGAAGGGATCCTTCGCCCAGTCTGATGTGCTGCGGAGCAGGTTTTCATCAAGGATCTCTCTGTATTTTGCTCCGTTCATCAGTCCCTGCAGCTGAAAAACATCCCCACAGCATGATGTTGCCACCACCATGCTTCACCGTAGGGATGGTATTGGTGAGGTGATGAGCGGTGCCTGGGTTCCTTCAGATTTGATGCTTGGCACTCTTCCTAGTGCTGGCCGCCTGGCCAAACTGAGCAATCGTGAAAGAACAGCGTTTGTCAGGGAGGTGACCAAGAACCTAATTGTCATTCTGACAGAACTCCAGAGTTCCTCTGTGGAGATGGGAGAACCTTCCAGAAAGACAACCATCTCTGCAGCACTCCACCAATCAGGCCTTTATGATAGAGTGGCCAGACGGAAGCCACTCCTCAGGAAAAGGCACATGACAGCCTGCTTGGAATTTGCCAAAAGGCACCAGACACAAGATTCTCTGGTCTGATGAAACCAAGATTGAACTTTTTGGCCTGAATGCCAAGCGTCAGGTCTCGAGGAAACCAGGCACCATCCCTACGGTGAAGTCTGATGATGGCAGCATCATGCTGTGGGGATGTTTTTCAGCGGCAGAGAATGGGAGACTTGTCAGGATTAAGGGAAAGATGAACGGAGAAAGTACAGAGCAACCCATGAATACTGGGGCGAAGGTTCACCTTTCAACAGGACAACGACCCTAAGCACACAGCCAGCCCAGAGCACAGAACCCGATCTAACATCTCTGGAGAGACCTGAAAATAGCTGTGCAGTGACGTTCCCATTCAACGTCACAGAGCTTGAGAGGATCTGCAGAGAAGAATGGGAGAAACTCCGCAAATACTGGCGTGCTAAGCTTGTAGTGTCATACCCAAGAAGAGTAAAGGCTGTAATCGCTGCCAAAGGTGCTTCAACAAAGTACTGAGTAAAGGGTCTGATTACTTATGTAAATGTGATATTTAAAAACAATGTATTAGGTGCAAAAATGTATAAAAACCTGTTTTTGCTTTGTCATTATGGGGTATTGTGTGTAGATTGATGAGGGGGGAAAACAATTTAATCAATTTTAGAATAAGGCTGTAACGTAACAAAATGTGGAAGGAGTCAAGGGGTCTGAAAACTTATCCGAATACCCTGTATGTCGTCTGCACATGCAGGTGATAGAAAGCTGAAAGCACTACCATCGTTTTAAAAAAGTATGTTTAATAATTATTTCCTGTGTACATTTTGTCACAAATTCCATCTGCATAATGACTAATCACCTAGACAACAGGTTGAGCAAATGAAAATGTAATTGTATTCAAGAATCTGGCTTGCAGTGGTCCTGAAAGCACCCCTTCCAAATTATTGTACAGACAAACGGGGTTAGGGGAGGTGGGGTTCCGTGTATATCGTGGCCAATGGTTTTCCGATGTAAAACAGCAACGTGAAAACTGTTGGTTTTTTTCAAAACGAGAGCCTTGATTTTTGTCATCTCGTTTTCAGAACATGAACAAAACAATTTGCTTTTTATGCATTTTTTTCTCTCTTTTTTTTTTTAATGGTTAGTTTTTTGTTATCTCGATTTATGCATATAAAAAACAACTTGATATTTTGAATTGCAATGGGTGGGGTTGCATGTGGAATGTCTGTCATTGGCCAAATGCACAGCCAACACTTCCTGTCCCTTCAAAATAAGAGTTAACTCTTTCTAACGTTTTTCTATTAATCTACTATGAATGAAGGTATTATTAATTCATTATTAATCTGTTATTAATGCATCTACTGTAACATTCATCATAGGCTTTTTCTACATGCTATCAACGTTAGTAAGGGGTTTGTGTGTCTTTGTGCTAACCATCATGCACAGTACAAATCTTCTGTCCTCGGCTGAAACACTCACTTCCGAGTTCCAAACTGCCTCGAAGTAATTCAGCACAATAACTGTTCGTGTGGAGTTTCATGAAATGGGTTTCCATGGCCGAGCAGCCGACACAAGCCTAAGATCACCATGTGCAATGCTATGCACCACTCCAGCATCGGCTGGAGTGGTGTAAAGCTCGCTGCCATTGGACTCTGGAGCAGTGGAAACGCATTCTTTGGAGTAATATTTCACGCTTCACCATATTGCAGTCCGATGGATGAATCTGGGTTTGGCAGATGCCAGGAGAACGCTATCTGCCCCAATGCATAGTGCCAAGTGTAAAGTTTGGGGCTGTTTTTCATGGTTTGTGCTAGGAAATCTTAACACTACAGCATACAATGACATTCTAGATGATTCTGTGCTTCCAACATTGTGGCAACAGTTAGGGGAAGGCCCTTACCTGTTTCAGCCTGACAATGCCCCTGTGCACAAAGCGAGGTCCATACAGAAATGGTTTGTCGAGATCGGTGTGGAAGAACTTGACTGGCCTGCACAGAGCCCTGACCTCAACCCCATCGAACACATTTGGGATGAATTGGAATGTAAACTGCGAGCCAGGACTAATCACCCAACATCAGTGTCTGACCTCACTATGGCTCTTGTGGGTGGAGTGCAAAAGAGCTTTGTGCGCATCTCTGTGTGTGGAGTAAAGGTGGTCTAGAGTTTTTTGACATACTGGTAGAAATGAGGTAAAACGGATTTTAGTTTTCCTGCATTAAAGTGCCCGGCCACTAAGAGGAGGATTTTCTTGTTTACTTATGACCTTCTACAGCTCGCTGAGTGCAGCCTTAGTACCAGCATCGGTATGTGGTGGTAAATAGACAGCTATGAAGAAGATAGATGAAAACTCTCTTGGTAAATAGTGTGGTTTACAGTTTATCATGAAGTACTAACAGGCGAGCAAAACCTTGAGACTTCCTTAATATTAGAGCACACCAACTGTTGTTGATAAAGAAAAATAGATCACCCCCCAATCTTACAGGAGGCTGCTGCTCTGTCTTGTTGATGCACGAAAAACCCAGCTAACTGTATATTATCCATGTCCTTGTTCAGCCAGGACTCAGAGAAATATAGGACATTACAGTTTTTAATATCCCGTTGATAGGATAGTCTCGAACGAAGTTCATCCAGTTTATTCTCCAGTGATTTCACGTTCACCAGTGGAACGGGGGGTAGAGGCGGATTATCCATTCGCCGATGCAGTCTCGCCAGGCATCCGGCTTGTCGACCCCTGGAGCGGCACCTCCTCTTCTTACGAATGACAGGGTTTTGGGCCTGGTCCGGGAAGAACATTATATCCTTTCTGTACGACTCATTAAAGAAAACATCCTTGTCCAGATCGAGGTGAGAAATCGCTGTTCTGATGTCCAAAAGCTATTTTCGGTCATAGGAAACGATGGCAAAAAAAGTTAAAAACACACAAAATATCAAAATTTGTCAGGAGCCGTGAGAACCGCGGCAATCCCCTCCCGGCACCATTTTAATAAAGCAGCATTCTACAGCAGCATTCTAGAATTCTATTGGGGTCTAAAGGGTTAATTACTGTTTCCCCTTCCCATGTGAAGCCCACTGGTGTTGATAGGGTTAATTGTTTTCTGTATTTTATTTGGATTTTTTGCACTATTGTGTTGTATTAACTATTTGTGAGCCCAGTGTAAGTAGGAAGGGGAAAAAGTAATTAAAGGGATAGTCATACTCAAATGACAAACACTTCAACAGGAGGTCAAAACCTGAGAATTCTACCTGAATTTGATAAGGTTGGTATATATTTTCAGAGCTGCTGGAAGGAGAGACAAGGAAGATGTGTCTATCCTCAGCTTCGGATGAACACATCCTCCACATCTCTCTTCCCCAGCTGGTACTGAAGCATGAGTGAGTGAGGCATGGCTGCCCCACAGGAGAAGGGGACAGGGAAGGTGTCGCTTTTCGGTGTCAGATGGACACATCCTCCCAATCTCTCCAGCTAGGACATACCATCCCTCACTCCATACCATTCTCCACCCTCAAATACACCCCTCTACCCAAGTCCATCATGGCACAGGTGCCTCCACACCCCTTGCTCGTCTCCTCCTTCCTCCTTCCCGGTCTGCTGCCAGCTGCAACCACCTCTTCATGACTGACTCCACTGTACTTTAGATGTTTTGGGATTCTTCCGGACAGCAGCAGAACAAGAGCACAACTGGTTGGAAATATGTGAAATGTAGTTGTAACAGGTAAATGGAATGCTGTAAAATTGAATCTCTCAAAAAGAGCATGACATACAAAGTGGAATGAAACTCACCAGTTTCAGTTTGAAGTCGGCCCCCTGAAGTTCAGTTTCCAGGCTCTGGAGACCTTGTTGATCCTTAGACGGCAAAAGGCCTTCTTTGATCACATATTCTGCAGCGTTCCACTATGAGGTGTATGATGATTCTTTTCTGTTCCATGCTTGATGAGCATTTCCTGAATTAACGCTGAGGGGCATTTCACTATAACACAACGAGGTGGACTAGAGTGAAGTATATTGCTGCCCACCAGGAGGAGAGATTGGGAAGATGTATCTTTCCTATGCAACGGATGGACACATCCTCCCCATCTCTCCCTCCACCAGCTGACACTGAAACATGAGCGAGTGAGGTATCGTTGCCCACCTAGATAAGAAGGAGAGACAGGGAATATGTGTCCATCCTCGGCGTAGGATGGGCCCATCTCTCCCTTGTGCGTCTGATGAATCCTTGGGTTTTCTTGTGGTGGTGTCTGCTGGGGTCTGGGTCTTGCAAGGTCTTGAGGAATCTGGTGGGCTAGAGATGGACAAGAGCAAAGAGACTGTTAGATTAAGAAAAGTGCGGACTGTCATCTTTTTTTATGGGAGATAGGAAAGGAAATAAGGAAAGGATGTTTCTGAACACGTCGACGTTAATGTGGATGATACCATTATTATGGATAGTCATGAATAAATTGTGAAAGATAAAAAGTGAGAAAGTTACACAAAGATCATACCCCCCACAAAAATGCTAATCTCCCCTGTTATTGGTAATGGTGATGGAGGTTAGCATGTTTTGTTGTAGCCTCTGTAACCTTCTCACTCATCATTATTCCTGATTTTTCTGAATCGTGGCATTATAATATACTGCCCTAACAAGCAAAAAGGCAGTAACTGCTCATTTGGTCGGAAATTAGTTAATGTAATTTTTGCTACATTAAATACATGCTTAATCATATGGACAAGTATCCTGTCACATCCTGACCTTAGTTCCTTTTTTATGTCTCTATTTTAGTTTGGTCAGGGCGTGAGTTGGGGTGGGCTTTCTATGTTTTGTTCTGTGTGTTATATTTCTAGGTGTTTGGCCTGGTATGGTTCCCAATCAGAGGCAGCTGTCAATCGTTGTCTCTGATTGAGAACCATACTTAGGCAGCCCGTTTTCCCACTATGGGTTGTGGATAGTTGTTTTCTGTTTTGTACCTTGCAGAACTGTTCGTTTGTCGTTTTAGGTTTTTTGGTTCTAGTATTCGTATGGATTAAAAGGTATTATGAATACTTAGCACGCTGCACCTTTGATCTTCTCCTTCTCCCGACAACAGACGTTTCATATCCTGACTATTGTGTTTTGGAGAAAATGGGGGTCATGTTAGCAGTAACTGCATAAAGTGACTGTGAAACCAAGGTAAATAAAAGTCATTTTGCTCAGTTTCACACTGAGCAGTTACTGCCTTTTTGCTTGGTAGGCAGTATAGTTCAGAAACATTTTACTGTGGACAGAAAATGATTCCAGTCATCATTCAGTTTCTATTGGGAAAAACAGCCCAAAACAAACTGCAAATGCATCCAAAGAGTGTGTAGAGTCACACGCTTGATATAGTCATTGCAAGCTAGGAATATGGGACCAAATACTAATCTTTTGACTACTTTATACACTTTGGGTGAATTGGTCCAAATACATGTGGCTTCTTCAAATTGGCGTACTAGATATAAAGTGCTTCAATTTCTAAACGGTAAAAACAGATATGTATGAAAATACCCATAGGAAACATGCTGTGAGTATAGAGCCAAATATTATTATTACATTTGTGTTAGCGTCACTGTACAAATACATACGAGGGGAGTGACTGTGGTAGGGAGATTAACCACAGTCAATAGTATTAATATTAGTTTTAGTGCGAGGCCAGTGTATTTAGTGACAGACCATGCTGTCCTTCAACTACACTGATATGAAAAACCTGCACAGAAAAGGAGACAATGATGGGGTCCCCTCGGGGGTGCGTGCTTAGTTCCCTCCTGTGCTCCCTGTTCACCCACGACTGCGTGGCCGTGCATGACACCAACACCATTATTAACTTTTCCGACAACAGGGCGGTGGTAGGCCTGATCACCGACGATGATGATTCAGTCTTTAAGGAAGTTAGACCTGGCAGTGTTGTGTCAGGACAGCAACCTCACCCTCAACGTGGGCAAGACAAAGGAGCTGATCGTAGACCACAGGAAACATCAACAGGGCTGTAGTGGAACAGGTCGATAGCTTCAAGTTCTGTTGTGTCCACATCACTAAGGACCTATCATGGTCCAAACACACCAACACAGTCATGAAGAGGGCACGACAACGCCTCTTCCCCCTCAGGAGGCTGAAAAGATTTGGCATGGTCCTCAGATCCTCAAAAGGTTCTACAGCTGCACCATTGAGAGTATCTTGACTGGCTGCATCAATGCTTGGTATGGAAACTGCTCTGCATCCGACCGCAAGGCACTACAGAGGGTAGTGCGTACGGCCCAGTACATCACTGGGGCCAAGCTCCCTGCCATCCAGTAACTCTATACCAGGCGGTGTCAGAGGAAAGCCCTCAAAATTGTCAAAGACTACAGCCACCCAAGTCACAGACTGTCGTCTCTGCTACCACACAGCAAGCGGTACTGGAGCACCAAGTCTGGGACCAAAAGGCTCCTGAACAGCTTCTACCCCCCAGCCATAAGATTGCTAAATAGTTAGCCAATACATACTGGGTGAGTGTATGTGGTAGGGATATTTAGCCACAGTCAATAGTATTCATGTTAGTTTTAGTGAGAGTCCAATGTTTTAGTGACTGTCCTTCAACTACAGTGATATGAAAAACCTAGACAGGTTAAGGCAAAATTACCTGAGAAAAATCTTAAAAGGAGACGATGATGATGTTGAGATGCAGTAAGTGCATCAGGAGAAGTTGGTCTAATGGAAAAGGTCAGTCTGTGATTGAAGTGTTTGTCTCTTGATTCAGTGGCAGACATTCAAACAATGAGACTATTGTTCTGTAGAGCAGACATAACATTGTGTGATTTCTCTATGCTACAAACCTTGGGGACCCATACAGATAGTTACAATCTGTAAATAAGCAGCTATCCAGGTAGCCTGTTACATCATATGATAGCTAGCTAACGCTATCGCTGTACCAAAGATACTAAAGGATGGATTGAAATGTACAGAATTGGTACCTGGAGGAAAAGGGGGGAGGGTCATGCTTTTTCAATTTCAGTCAAGGGGAGAGTTTTGTTTTTTATCATGTCATTGTGTTTTAGAATGAGCTGCTTGTTAGGCTATACCGTATATCGATGTGTGCCCTATGCCGACCCTCATCTCTGATTCTCAGCTGGGTGCACAATATCAAGTTCACCTATATGCTATTTAGTGTGGTCTTAATCTATAGGCTACGAACTGCATGCTCGAAGAAACACAAAGTTACAGTATATTTCTAAGATAGCTGCTGGGATGGTGTAAATAAAACGAAGATATATTAGACACGGCAATGGATATTCCAACCCTGAGCCCCGGCCTGCTCTACTCTTGCTGATCAAAACCTTTCTTCTGTGCTGCCTAACCAATGCTGTGCTGTGTAGGCCTTCATGGGCAGTTCAGGAAGAGAATCAAAGGTTTCTTCTGAATTTTTGTGTTGTTTGGGCCTAGTCCAGAAAATGCAATATCTTGTAGGCGGATTAGCCTATAGCGTATGTTCTGTTCAGTTTGAGAAGGAAAGCGCAAAGACGAGGAGGACCAGAGGTCAACTTTGATAGTTTGATACAACTATAATTGATTCGAATAAAAACTGTTTCTTACCCATGACGTATTTATCAGAGATATTGTCCTCAAAATAAGCCAGATTCAAGTAACTTACATTGTGTTGCTGAAACATGAAACAGCAGCTGAGGCACAATCGGAAATGGACATGGAAATGGACTCACGGTGCTGAAAGTAGGCAAATTCAAGTAGGCATAATTCATTTCAACGTCTTCATTTGAATGCGACTCACAACTAGACGGCTTTGTGATGGAGTCTATTCCTTACTATTTAAGAAATAAGAGGTAGGCCTACCTGTTTAACAGAAAAATGTTTGCCCGTGCAACAGATGGCTGTTTTGGTCCGCTAATATAGGACTAATACAGGTCCAATGTACTACTTTTGGGGGGAAAGTAATATATAAAAAAAATAATAGAGTTTCTCAGGGGGTGCTTTATGCCCGCCCACCCTAAAAAGCCTACCTCTGTGTCAGTGACTGTTAAGTTAAAAACAGGACGAATTGATGAGAGAGTGTGCCATAGGCCTACCTTTTATTAAAGAAAATGGAAAAAAGCACAGGCCTACCCCTTGTTAGATTTGGAGGAAAATAAAACGGATCCGATTTATATAAATTGATCTATGACAGCGCTTTGGTCCGCGGTGGTTTATGCTACAAACAAGCTGTAAAATACCCGGGAAAGACGTAACTCTGATGCACATGGGGATATCATTGTTTAGTTTCTTTGAGATTTAGAGGCTGGGCTACAACCTTCTATAGCCGAGGAGACCAAAAAATGACTTTGCATGGGAAGTAATCTAATTCTGTCACTATTAATTGATTTCTGTGCAATAGAAGATGTTTAAACCCAGACAGTTGTTAGGGAGACACTTGTGACCTTCTCTAGTTGGATTAAGCCAAAGAAGAAGGGTAGCCAGCAGTTAAAGCTTACATTTTTCAGCATCGGTAGTCCTACTCTGTCTGGGGAGGAAAGGTAGGCCTAGCTTTTGAAAGTACCATGCTAATGGCGTCTCAGATTTCATTGCAAACAAGACACACTGATTTGACATTGGAGAAATATGATAAAATGAACACACAGGCATATATCTCTCTATCAGAACTCAGAATAAGACCCAGATGCAGACAGCTAGAGTCACAGATGTTTATTGACCCAAACAGGGGGCAGGGAAAATACAGGTCAAAGGCAGGCAGAGGTCCATATTCCATGGCAGAGTTAGGCTGGTACAGAACGGCAGGCAGGCTCAGGGTCAGGGCAGGCAGAATGGTCAGAACCGGGAAAACTAGGGAACAGAACTTGAGAAAGCAGGGAGATGGGAAAACACACTGGGAAGACCTGACAAGACAAACTGGCAACAGACAAACAGAGAACACAGCTATAAATACACTGGAGATAAGGAGGAAGATGGGCGATACCTGGAGGGGGGTGGAGACAAAGCAAAGACAGATGAAACAGATCAGGGTGTGACACTGTCCATTTTTAGCATGTAGTTTCAGTAGTTTGTGTGGTATTAAAAAAGACACTGCTACTATGTCAAATTATGTAGAATTGTTTATAGAAGTGTTTTATAAAAGAATTTTTTCTCTGACCTGCAAAAAGATAGATAGATTCCACCCCTACTTTTGTCCACGGTGGTCTGTGAACCCACAACCTTCTGGCTGACAGCCCTCTGTGCTATCAAAATTCCTTGTAAGTCTTGTAATGCTTACAGGATCCAAAACAGTTGTTTAAAGCTCTGGTCTGTCCAAGTAGATAGAATAAATGGTAGTCATGTTCTCTGCTATCCACTTTGTTTTAATTATTATTTTGGGTAAAGGGGAGGGTCACTTGTTTGTTTTTTCAAGCGTTCAGGGAGGGTTTAGTTAAAATATATTTTACTGAAGGGAGGGCCATCCATTTTCATTTTAGAGAGGCCCGATTTTCTCCATGTAGCCCCTCATTATAAATAACGTTCACTTCCAGTGTATATCGGTATATATCATGGCCAATGGTTTTCCGATGTAAAACGGCAACGTGAAAACTGACAATTTTTTGTTTTTTTTACATGTGAAAAATTCCTTGATTTTTGTTGTCTCATCTTTGGCAGATGAACAAAACAAATTGTATTTTTGTTGATATTTAGTTGTTTGTTTTACCTTTTTGTTAAAAAAAATGAAACAATTGAGAAATGTCGATTTTTTTTTTTTTTTGTAGATTTTTTGTTGTTGTTGATATTTAGTTGTTTGTTTTTCCTTTTTGTCAAAAAATGAAACAATTGAGAAATTGTTTGTTTTTGTCATCTTGCTTTTGCATATAAAATTTGATATTTAGATTTTCACAAGTGGGTGGGGTTAAATGTGGAATGTCTGTTATTGCTCAAATGCACAGCCAACACTTCCTGTCCCTTCAAAATAACAGTTCAGCCTTCTAATTTATTTAATCTACTATCTATAAATTAATCTATGATTAATTCATTATTAATCTGTTATTAATTAATATACTGTAATGTTAATAGTAGGCTTGCTACATGGTATCAGTTTTAGTAAGGGTTTGTGTGTCTGTGCTAACCATCATACACAGCCTATAGGCTATTATGTGATGATGCGTTAGCTTGATTGCTACTTCAATTGAGTTTTGTGTGTCTGGGTTTGTGTGTGTGTGTGTGTGTGTGTGTGTGTGTGTGTGTGTGTGTGTGTGTGTGTGTGTGTGTGTGTGTGTGTGTGTGTGTGTGTGTGTGTGTGTGTGTGTAGGGGCTGCCGAGATGCAGCTGTGTATGAAGTCTCTCTGGTGACAGTGTTCTAGGTGTTGGTCGAGAGCTGGGAGAGTTCAACGTGACTGTGGAAAGGGCCAGAGCGGGGAGCACCCCTTATACTGCATGCACACAGCCATGGAGCTATCAACAACACTCCTTGTGGTACAGCCATTACTCGTAAGACGGGGAGAAATAAGGGAGGAGGGAGGAGACATGTGTTTGTGTGTGTAGGAGGTGGGGAGGCAGACCGTGTCGTACCCTCTGTCCTCTCTGAAGGGGCTAGTGTGTGAGGGCTCTAACCTGCTACTCTCCCTCTGCTCCCTCTGAGGAAGTAGGTCACGGAAGACATGACCTTCCTCTCCTTTTGTGTGTTGTGTGTCACTCTGTTGGTGGACATCCCAACAAAGTGGCAGTGTTGGCACAGCTACCTCCTACATGATGAATAGGAGGTCATCACTTGTACTTAATATACCATCTATCAATCAAGTATATATTTTTTATTTCAGCAGTTGTCACAAAGTGCTTTTAACCCGGCCTACACCAGAGAAACCCGGGACATACAAGGCACTACTGCTCCTGCCATATCTATCTTGTTTGATGTCATATCCTGTTCCTGTTTAAGCCAGCCTGAGTGCAGGTGGGCTCTCCTGTCAACATGAGCTTCCTGCTGCTCTCGCCCCAAATACACACACAGTATCATAATGATGCTATACAGCACTTTCAATTAATCAATATTATTTTATGAAGCCCTATTTTAGTGGCCAGATTGTTTTTCAGTTCATGGTGTGCATATGTATGTCAGACTGATGAATAATCAGACAGGATAGAGTACACAAAAATACATTAATGAATATGTTCATAGATGGGTCATTTTCTAAATAAATAGGATACACACACCTCAAAACCGATGGTCAGATTACTTTACATAGATGATAAATTAAAGTATGTGGCACAACTGTTTACAGATTCAACACATCAGCTATTGTTTATTTATTTTGGATGTTGAAAGTAAAAGATTACAAATTAGACACTACATGAAATTTAGCCAAACAGGTTTAGAATAATTCTTCATGTATTTCGATGGGTATAGTTGGCTGGTTGTTTTTGTGGGGAAGGAGTGACGATCAAGTGACAGCGTCGCGAGTGAGCGAAGCACAATGTTGCCTTCAATCAACTGTTGTTTTCTTGCCTGACAGACTAACTACAGAGTTTGCCAATGTTAGCTGATTAGTTACGAAGCTAGGACAGTTTCCACATGAATAGCATCGGTAGAAACTGGACAAAACAAGTAACTTTAACTTGTTAGCTGGCTATGTAAACAAATATCACAGCGCGGGCATCTACCCTAACACGACAGCTAAACTGTCAAATAATAGGAAAACGAGGCAATGTAAAGACTATGAATATCTGTACCTAGCAAACATGACAAACCATAATATAACAGATAAACAACAATTACTCTAATCTACATTTCGGTGGCTAGCTGGTAAAAGTGACAGCTGAGCTTGACGCGTCGCAAACGCAGTTTACTGCCACACAACCTTTCTTTCTTGACAAACTAGCTAGCTAGATATACCAAGCAGTTTGGGACGTTTCCATATTAATTACATCATAGAAACATTACAAAACAACCAACTAGTTAGCTAGTTAACTAGTACAGCTAAACACTGCAACTCTTTCCATGAGACAGAGAGCAATCCTTGGAGCTCCACCGTTGATGTGCTCTCGCCTGTACCAACCAAGAGACCGTGAAAGGATTTGCTAATCTGAGAGCTACTCCCCAAATTTCAATGCATCAAACATCGACAACTTCAAACATACAGTGCATTCGGAAAGTATTCCGACCCCTTGACTTTTTCCACATTTTGTTTCGTTAAATACTCATTATAAAATGGTTACCGATACCCCATAAGGATCCATTTAAAACAGGCTTTTTAGAAAAAGTGTTAAAAAGAAAAAACAGAAATAACTGATTTACATAAGTATTCAGACCCTTTGCTATGAGACTCGAAATTGAGCTCAGGTGGATCCTGTTTCCATTGATCATCCTTGAGATGTTTCTACAACTTGGTTGGAGTTCTGTATTATGTCATGTTTCATGCTTTTGCATCAGCTAATGGGATCCTAATAAAATAACAAATACCACCTGTGGTAAATTCAATTGATTGGACATGATTTGACAGTGCATGTCTGAGTAAAAACCAAGCCATGAGGTCGAAGGAATTGTCCGTATAGCTCTGAGACAGGACTGTGTCGAGGCACAGATCTGGGTAAGGGTACCAAAGCATTTCTCTAGTATGAGAGGTCCCCAACAACACAGCGGCCTCCATCTTTCTTAAATGGAAGAAGTTTGGAACCACCAACACTCTTCCTAGAGCTGGCCACCCGGCCAAACTTTGCAACCGGGGAAGAAGGGCCTTTGTCAGGGAGGTGACCAAGAACTCGATGATCACTCTGAAAGAGCTCCAGAGTTTCTCTATGGAGACGGAAGAACCTTCGAGAAGGACAACCATCTCTGCAGCCTTTATGGTAGAGTGACCAGATGGAAGCCACTCCTCAGTAAAAGGCGCATGACGGCCCACTTGGAGTTTGCCAAAAGACACCTAAAGGGCTCTCAGACCATGAGAAACAAGATTCTCTGGTCTGATGAAACCAAGATTGAACTATATGGCCTGAATGCCAAGAGTCACGTCTGGAGGAAACCTGGCACCATCCCTACGGGAAGCATGGTGGTGGCAGCATCATGCTGTGGGGATGTTTTTCAGCGGCAGGGACTGGGAGACTAGTCAGGATCGAGGGAAAGATGATTGGAGGGGGAAAAAACAATTTAATCAATTTTAGAATAAGGCTGTAACGTAACAAAATGTGGAAAAAGGGGTCTGAATATTTTCCCAATTTACATCTGCTGTTAACTCATCTCAATTACCTCAATATCATAATTTGCGGCAGGAAGCCTAGCAGTTAAGAGTGTTGGGCCGGTGACCAAAAGGTCACTGGTTCGAATCCTTGAGCTGGCAAGGTGGGAAAAAAAATCTGACGTTCTCTCCTTGAGCAAGGCAGTTAAACCTCAACAACAAATGCTCCCCACGTGCTGAAGACGTGGACGTCAATTAAGGCAGTCCCCCGAACCTCTCTGATTCAAAGGGGTTGGGTTAAATGCTGAAGACACATTTTGGTTGAATGCATTCAGTTGTGCAACTGACGAGATGGCCACTATGGGTTCTAAAGAATAAGAAAATCTCACCCAAATGTCATTAGAATGTAAGCAGTCTATGGACACGGTATGACAACAGTCCATGCTTTGGTTTTGTTTACCTGGCCACTGTATCAAATGCTAACTTTTTTTGCATTTGTGGCAACAATCCACTGCAAGTCAATAGTACAAAACATTATGAACACCTTCATAATGTTGAGTTGCATCTCCTTTTTCAGAACAACCTCAATTCATTGGGTCATGGACTCTACAAGTTGTTGAAAGCATTCCACATGGATGCTGGTCCATGTTGACTCTAATGCTTTCCAAGGTTGTGTCAAGTTGGCTGGAAGTCTTGGGTGGTGGACCATTCTTGACATACAGGGGAAACAGTTGAGTGTGAAAAACCCAGCAGCATTGCAGTTCTTGATATACTCAAACTGGTGCGCCTGGCACCTACTACCATACCCCGTTCAAAGGAACTTACATTTTTTGTCTTGCCCATTTACCCTCTGAATGGCACACATACACAATCTATGTTTCAACAATATCAAGGCTTAAAAAGCCTTCTTTAACCTGTCTCCTCCCCTTCATCTACACTGATTGAAGTTGATTTAACAAGTGGCATCAATAAAGAATCATAGCTTTCACCTGGGTTCACCTGGTCAGTCTGTCATGGAAAGAGCAGGTGTTTCTAATGTTTTGTATACTCAGTGTATTAGCATTTTGTGCACTACATGTCAGAAGCTGTCTCTTTTTCCTATGCTCCATGTTACCTGTTGCAACTTTTTATGAATCAGATAGATTTTTGATGGACTACATCTGCTCTTCTCTTTAATTTAAATACATAATTTGATAGCAGAGTACTTACCTTTGATTTGGGGAGTAGCAGGTTTAATATATCCCCATATAAGGCCCGTGTGGCAGCGTGCATCTAGCCACCCTCTGGTCCGGGAATCTAGGTGGGAACTCAACCTTTGTGCAGTACGTGAACCAGACCTTTTTATTTTACAACCGTTTTGCACCAGATATGGGCCACACCTCTTACAATGAACAATTTTACAGAGGGCCACACATTTCAATTTGATCAGTCTGCACTCTGTGGGCCAGGTCCTTTTTAATCTGATGGTGATGCCGTATTTGACCCAGGCATATGGTCCAGAAAAACACAAAGTATGTGCCCCACAGCTGCACCAGAGTCATTTTGCTAACTGGGGAACAGGAGAAAAGGCCAAGAGGCCATTGATTTTAGGCAGTTAACTTGAGATGCATGCCCTGTCAAACTCAAACACAAAGCAGAATTCTGTGAGAAAGACCATTTATTTTAGTGGTAATGAATCCTCCATGACATGAGTTTTCCAGTTGCCAATTAAATTAAGTCCTTAAAAAGTAGCGGGCATTCAGTAAAGCTCTTGACAGAATAACTATTTTCTTAATTGGCAGGTAGTATGCCCATCATACAAAGATAAATACTGTAACGGGCCTGCCTAACCCTTTTCTGGGCTACACCCCAACCTTGTCCCAGGACATTACAGGATCCATGATGATGACTAACCACGGAAGGCAGTATGACATCACCAACCCTGCCTTTACATGCCAGGAATCATTTGCTAGTTGTTACTCACGCTTAGCAAGTTGCTTCGAGTATTGTATGATTTAATGAAAGGAGCAAAAACGACTTTAGACCGTTGAGTTATTTGCAACCGGGGAGAAACACAAAAGTGTCTGAACATTCTGAAACAATGTCTTTCATCCCAGGACAACCAGTTACTGCTGTTGTGGTAAGTTTTGGAATGATAACGTTCCTCTTCATTCAATAGCTACGGCATCCATTGTCCAGGCCTACAATCTTTCCAGCAGTGCCTCGATGCAAACTATAAATACCTACCTGAAGTATTTCGTTAAAAAAAAAATCGGTTTCACATTGTAGTATTACTGTTTACAATAGTGAATGTAACATTGTGGTCATGCTTGCTTGTTTCTACTCTTGACAATGTAACCTGGTTATTCGAATTTACCCTTGTAAAAGTGTTACATTCTAGCAGTAAAACTCGTTTGAAACATTGCTGTTCGATAATCCAACTACCTATCTACGTTTTACTCCTTTCTCTGTTTGTTGTCAGTCTTGTTTCTTTTAGATTGAATGAAACTGTTGTAGCTAGCTTGCTAACAGTTTAGGATAATTTCATTTCACTTAATGGGCTATGCATTTCATTTTCATATGCGCAATCTAGTAGTAACCTAAAGTAAATTAATCTAGCCAGCTAATGTTACACTGTTCTGTCTTGGCAACATTTTATTTATTTAGTAGCCTGTTATCTCTGCACTATGGATAGCAGCTAGCATTAGCCAAATTGTTCGCTAAGCTACTTGCATGAAAGTGAAGTGTTTCAGAGGAAGGCGTCACCTAGCTATCTGAGACAACTTGGGTACAAGCGCCCCCCTCCCCCTGGTCAAATAGCCCTTACACAGCCTGGAGGTGTGTTGGGTCATTGTCCTGTTGAAAAACAAGTGATAGATTCCCACCTATGCCAAGAATGTGCAAAGCTGAGTTACAGGAATAATAGTGACCAGCAACAGAACACAATAGATAGATACTAATGGTAATGGCAATCAATGATCATTTTTGCAGCAGTAGTAGTTTTATGGCCAGGGGATAGAAGCTGTTTAGCAGTCTGTTGGTCTGAGCCTTGATGCACCAGTACCGTCTGCTGGACGGGAGCATGGAGAACAGCCCATGTCTCGGGTAGGTGTCTCTGGCAATATTTCGGGCCTTTTTTAGACACCGCCTGGCATGTAAGTCCTCAATGGCTGGGAGCTCACCCCCAGTGATGCGCTTGGCTGTCCACACCATCCTTTGTAGGGCCTTCTGGTCGAGAGCGGTGCAGTTGATACAATCAGCCAGGAGGCTTTCGATGGGATTCCTCGCAACACACTGTTTATTCCTAACATCAGCAAGAAATATGAGTCACGGAGTAATTGCCTAGTGACAAAATTATGTGATTTAGGCTACAGGCTACACACACCAATCTTATTTAGTTGTATGATTTAGTATGTGTTGCCCACTCTTATGCAACAGCTATCTTCCATACACTCTATAAGTTGAATGCCGTAGTATGCTGCTGTTTTCTGGTTGATCTTTTTTGACAAATCTGGTGTCAGTCATGTGAACAATGGGTTACACAGATACTTTGGGTTGATCTTTCCGTTAATATGGTCAGCCTGCGTTATACATTTCCATGAGTATTTCCATGTTCTCATCACCAAGAACTTCAGATCCACTGAATGATTGTTGACCATGTTGACCACTGAGTGCAGTGGTTGGAAGAACTTTGAACCACTGACACTATGAACCACACTGCTGAGGCTCCTCTTATTCACCATCACACAGACTGGCTTTGTGCTGTAAAGAGCAGCGAGCTGGATGTGCCAGAACTCTCCATCTGCTCTAATGAGAGGGCAGCTGTCTGAGGACCATGGGGATAGCTAGACTGAGAAAAAATCTGTGTCTCCAGTCAGTTGGTGGCAGAGGGCTTCCATTTCAGCCGGTCACTCGACTTCACACGACAGTGGGATTCTCTTTGTTCCTTCGGGGGAACTACAGCCTATTCATAACCATAGTGTTCTACATTCTTAAAGGGAACACAGTGCTCAGCAATCAATTTTACATTCTATTCATTTACCACATTTTTATTATTGCAATGGTGGAATGAGAATATAACAACTACTTGATGGTTGTTAAAGTTCTGAATGATTTCCTCTCTAAGCTCGACTCCCAATGTTCATGTGTTTTACAGCAACGGATAGAAATCCGCAAACTCCGCCAGGGTGAACATTTGATCCTGGGTTTCAGCATTGGAGGAGGAATAGACCAAGACCCGGGCCAGAACCCCTTCTCTGAAGACAAGTCAGACAAGGTACGAGTTAAACAGGGAAAACACTCTCCCTGTCAGTTCTCAGGGAGCTCAGCTCTGGCCAAACTCCATTAACATCAGTCGTAAGGTATCAAAGAAGCAGGTCTGAACACATCAACTGTAGCCTCAGGTAGCAACACCGCAGACCCAGGTAGCTCATCTTATACAATAGCATACAGTGTTACTCAAATAGTGGCATTTTATAGTTCTATAATCAAACCAGTTTATTGAAGCTAGTTAGTTAATACATTTTATATGTAGATGCACAGATGTTACACTTTCATATATTTCTCTATTGTTGTTTTTGTCTTTTTCTGTGTGGCTGTGGGATCACAGGGCATCTATGTGACACGGGTGACACCAGAGGGACCAGCAGAAGTTGCAGGCTTGATGATGGGAGACAAAGTAATGCAGGTAAACTTCAAAATATTTGTAGAAATGCATGTTTCAAACTTTTGCCCTCGAGACCTGTTACCTAATCCCTCTTGGACAAATTACGTAAACATACATTTGACCAAATTACGCATCATTTTAGTTCTGGGTTAAAGGTAGACTCGGCACCACCACAGATATTGAAATGAGCGAGATGCAAGACACAGTCACACAGTATCTGCGCCTGCGCATGGGTTCGCTTCACGCTGTTACAGCGTGCTAGCCAGGGCACCAAAACAGCAGAGAAGTTAAGCCCCATGCTTCAACGCTCTGAGTTGTGGAAATTGACCCACTATGCTGTTTACTTTCTGCATCTACGTCATATCACTGAGTCTACCTTTAACCGAGATTACTTTTTACTTTATTGATACATTTCCACAAGATGGCACCATTTACTCAGTTTCAGTTGTGATTGGACTTTTCCGAATGACTGTAAAAGACCAGTACACTATTCAATCCAGATATTATACTTACCTCACATCAGGAATAATAACTACTGTAAAGAAGAATATTATAATTATTGATGTCTGTTGCCACTAGGTAAATGGATGGGATATGACCATGGTGACACACGATCAGGCACGCAAACGGCTGACGAAGAAGAATGAAGATGTCGTGCGGCTACTGGTGACCAGGAAATCCCTGGAGCAGGCTGTCAAACATTCTATGATGTAATGACTCCAAACAGTAGCAGCAGCTTGGTGACCTCATTGTCTTTCGACAGGTGGCGTCCCTTCTATGCAACGCTAGTCCTTTCGTGCAGACTGAGTTCGCTATCTGACGTCAGACAATGCCAGTGACCGAGAGCACAGTATTCCAAAGCTTTTCTTGCAAGCTGTAAGGTTGGGGTGAATTCCATATCAAATTTGTCAATTTAGGAGGTGGAAAGAAAATGCTATTCAAGAATTGAAAATGGGCATTTATTTTCCTTCAGATTTTTCACTTCCTGAATTGATGGAGTTGAAATTAAATTGATTACAGTCCTACTCACATTTTCCCAATTCAAACATGGTACAACCCTTTTATAACATCGCTATAGAACCAATATGGTGCAAGTTATTGGGATCATTAATGCCTTTACTAGCTGACATGAGAATGACTTATTAAGTAATTAGTACACTTCATTACAGTTAATGATCTGTCATTTTTAATTTAGCCAACTAATCATTTGATGTTTTCAAGTCGATGTCTTTACAAGCCAAAGGAAAACAATGCCAAGAAACTGTAGATTGATAAATGATGCTTTGCAAACACTTGTGTACAACGCACATAGCATTTATCTGCTACGGTAATTTGTATGTATTCCATAGAGGCTTCCTGTTTATATGAGTTGTTATGTTTGATGTATGGCATTAATAAGAATGGAACGCTTAGTGCTTAACACTGCTCTGTGTTGGTCGAAATGAATGAATATTCATCGGGCTTGGACAATATATCTTTATTTTGGTATCTTTATCCATGCAGTGCATCTACCAAAGTAACAAGCACAGCCAAACTGCGTACTTTATATTTCATTATACTCTAATTGTACTTGTCTACCAAATACTGTAATACTCATTTGAGGATTGGATTTTTGTAGGTAGTGTAGCAGGAACACAGTTACTTCTCATTCTCAACCCTCTGGGTATAATTCATTTGGTGTTGCCATCGTTGCCTGGAAATCAAGGCTAGGGTATAGTCAACTTTAAGTGCCTTCTTTCTCAGGTTTATATAGAGAAAGTGGCATGTTGGATTGTTAATTAGGTTGCTTGCTGGTTGATGTCAGACAGCTAATACACTTTAGTTGAATGCTGAACCAACGTTGAAGGATCAAATGAAATTAGACGTTTGAATACACTTGAATACAAATTACACTCTAGTGAGTACCACTAAAACGTGATGGCGCCAATAGGGTTTTAGTATTCATGCTCCTTTCCATTCCTATATAGTTCAGTAATATATCCTTTTTCACTGCCTCAGCCATGTTTTACACAGTGATGCCTCACTTTTGTAATCCAGTCTTATCAATTCCTATTCAAATGAATCAAAGGTAAAATAATATTGTAATGTGGATTGCAATAGTACCTAGTATGTTCTACTAATTCAATATTTTGTATGGCTTTGTTTTTGCTAGAATTCTTTGAATTGGGAGATTATCATTATACTGTATATCGTTGGCAGAGTGATGTAACTAAGTCTACACACACTTTTGTAAAGAATTAACACTTCAAAAGACTGCCCAAACTTTTGATAAATGTAGCCTTGCATGAATTTTCTATAAAGTTGATTTCTATCAATATGTCGTTTGTGTTAAAATATCTTTTTTTATAATTACTCCAAGTATATGAGGAAAAACTTTGAATGATCATTTTGGCATATGACTGTATATTGGACACTTTCCGAATGTTCTTTAACATAAATCAAAAATGAACTGAAAGATTGCTTTCTTTTTTGCGGTATTATGTGTTTGTCAGGCACTTTACAACATTTGTGGTTGTTGTTACCCATAGACAGTCACCCATACTGTAGGTCCCAGAGGGATGGATAGAGAAAAAGATCATATTTGGTTATAAGATATGAGCAGGGATATTACCTTCCCAGTGTGCACTGGATGTTGGAAGAAATATCCCAAAACAAGTTGGGTTCTTTTTTCACAAAAACAGCATCAGCTAAAACCATGAAGAGCAGCTGTTCTTCACAGATTCACAGCTGCTGATTAAACGGTGTTAGTGAGCATAAGAGTGGTGGAGAAAAAAAGTGTGAATGTTAGATTTGAAGCAATTGGATCATCCTGGTGTGTGCATAGATTCATGGTGTGTGTGGGCAGTTCCACAGCTTACCATCACCCTGTCATCCACCATTGTATGTAGCATATTAATCAATAGAAAAACAGATGTGTGTTTGTGATGCAGTATTTTCATAGGTCGATTCTTATTGTCATATTGAAAGATGTGATCTTCAATATTGTTTGTTCATTGTACTGTATTTTGTCAAATTGTCTTGATCTGCATGGCCTTTATCACCACTATTGACTGTAGATATTCATTTCACCAACTCGAAAGTAATCGGATGACATTTCAAAGCAGCGAATCTATTACCTGACCTTTCCCTGTGTGCTCAGGCATTTTATATGGGGGTGCAATAGAAACACATTTAATAACATTCATAGATGGCAAAAGAGGCATTCAACAAATGTATCATAAGGAATAAGGTTTTGAAGTGTCTGTCCTATATCTAGGAGATTTAAGAAAGCTCAGGAAATATATTTTTTTAAATTGGACACATTTAACCCCTTTTGTTGGCACAAAAGTACCTCCATACTTCCATTTATTTTTTTAACTGGTACCGGGTTACCTTCAGATGAGTCCGTGACACTTGTGGTACCATCGAGTCCCGTGACACAATCATGATCGTGTGGTCATATTTGTTTCTAGGCCAAACCTTTCTGACACTACATGAGTTTTCGTGAGAAGACCGATTTTTGGGATGTCTGACAAACAGTGCTGGGGGGTCGATTCAGTGAGATGCTAGCTAAAATCTTTTGAGAAATAATTGATGAGGAAACTGTGCGTGCGACGCACACATTGTATCTGTGTGTTTCTCCCTATGAGAGAGAGAGTGAGTCTGTTGACATGAAGACATCAGTAAGAGTTTTGTTTGTCTCATTGGGACTGACTTTTTGGGGGGGTCTACTGCAGAGGGAAGCATGCTCCATTCCACTTGCCTTAACACTGTAGGGAGATTTTACGTGGGGCTACAGTGGATGTGGTTGACCACAGATTTCTTGTTTGCTTGTTGCTAGGTAACTGGATATTATGAGATAATCACCTTCTAATAAATAATACTGTAGTAGAGTAGTTGTTCATGTAGAGGAAATAATTTCATTGAAGTAAACTCAAACCAAAACTATGCCAAAACAATAAGCTTATTGAGAAACTATTCATACTGAAATTCTACTAATAAACTGGACAATTTTTGAAAGCCAGAGACTTTCTTATTTTTTATTCCTTATCTGTACTGATTTACATTGGATCAAGCAACCATTTCACACTTGAGAAAATCACATTGATTTAATTAACAATTCAGATTTCATGCAAGACAATAGAGCCATCACCCATCACACATACTATCCAGCAAATGACATGCCTTACTTTCTACAGAGAAGTGCATAATTATCTGGCTAAATGTGGATCATACATGGTCCAAACCTCCCACGCTGTGACAGGGCAATTGTGTTTCCATAGTGATGCAATCTGCTCCCATCACTTTGGAGACACCAGATTGGAATCATGTGATCATGGAACCATAGCTTCCAATCTCTGCTGGTTCTGAGGGAAAATTATTTTCAAGCCATTGGTTATGATGATGGTTCACCACTTAAGACAGTGAAATAATGCAGCATACAATTAACAGTATTCAGTTGTTGGACAATTCCATCCCACTGGGCGCAGATGTCATTTTAACGTCTAGTTTTGATATACATTTGGTTGAGATGTCAACTAACATGAATTCCACATAAAATCAACAAAACATTTCACTCTGTCATTGGATTTAGGTTAAAAGTTGGGTTCAAAAAAGATGAAATGCCCTTCTGTTGATTACTTTTTGCAAATCCAATCAGTTTTCCAAGTAGCTTCAACGTCATCACATTGTATTTTTTGGTTGAAATGACGTGGAAACAACGTTGATTCAACCAGTTTTTGCCCAGTGGGAGCCTTCACAATGTGAATGGAAAAAAAACCTAGAGAAAGAGCCTTGCTCATAGTTGGTCAGAACTAGGAGACACACATTTAATTCTAATTAAACACTAAATTGAGGATAGACCATAGCCTACTTGTTTTTAAAAAAGTATCAGAGAAAGATGGCCTATTGAGCCGTTAAGAAGTCTTTTGGCTTGAACTTTATCTAAGGCTTAACATTGCATACTATTTTGAGATGGATGGTATTCACGTCTCCATCTGACTTATTTAAAGGCCCCCTGGGACAGTTTTTCTAGAAATGTCAAATTCTCATGGTACAACAAATATGTCCAATGCGCTTCCTGTTTGTGCGGGGGGAAAACACAGTTGATCACCTTTGTTGTTTTTGTCATACAATAAAAATCAGTCTAATTCACATCTATAAGAGGACAATATCTGAGTTTGAAGAAACAATGGTAAGGCTCACATGACTGAATGTCTCAAGGGTATACACCTTTTTCTATTAATAAACAGATACCAGCGCATGACCTCACCCACACTACCGGTTTAATATTTAACATTATTTTACTACTTTGTAGAATTTAATGGTGGTATTTCAGTGAAAATACTATAATGTCAATAACATGATGACGAGGAGCCAATGGATTCTGAACAAGGAGTTATCTGAAGCCCTCTGGAAAAGTTTTTGAACATCCGCATTGAGGCAATGCTTGTGTATGAAGAGGGCCTAAAACAATGTGTGGGTGGGAGTGTGGGTTGTCAGGAGTTGAATGTTACACATATGGTTTCCTTGAGCTGCTAAAATCAGACCCTGAGCAATTGCAGGAAGGCAGGTTGTCATGGAAATAAGAGCAGGGTTTATATACCTTTTCACCCATCTCTCTCCCAAGTTCACAACATCCAATGAGATGTAAAAATAAAAATAGAAAAACGATTAAAATGTGTCAACTATTAAAAATATCGTCAACCTCACAGTCATCCTTATAATGACAGCAAATAGATTACACTTTTAATTGGTTGACCAATTACTGTGGCCATTAGAGAGCAAATTATCTCTGTTATCATTATTGCAATAACCACTCTACCACCCGCATTGGGACTCTGCTCCTGTATTTGAGCTCTGCCGATTCGGATGGGCAGCAGGTGTCTTTTCTTCGCGCCAGAAAAACTCTTAACCTCTTTCCTCCCACACAGACCTCGATGTCAAGGCGTTTTTTTATCGCGCCGGAGGGCTGGAGAAAAAGCGCTTAAGCTCATGTAGTAAATTAAAATGAACTGTAGATGTGTGTGAGTGTGTGCTACTGTACTTCATGTGAGTGGAAAGCAGGCAAGGAAAGAATGAACCATACCGTGTGAGGACCGTCATAAGATAAGGTATGAAGATATGACAAGGCCTACTTTTTGGGGGTGTTGTATTCATTTTAAATGAATGGTTAATTATCACATGCAAAACATGTATTTCACCGGTTTCAATTAATTCCTTCTCTGTTCATAACTACATGATTTCATGACTCCTATAAGTGGTACCAACTTTGAAAACGGATTATCAAGTACTAATATTGCAATTTAAACGTTACATTTTTACGATTATGACCTAGAGTGAAGAACCATCAGTTGAAGACGTTCCACCAGGACCAGAGAAGCTCTCCATGACTGTGGACTATCTCAATCCGTGAAGACAAGAAAGGAAGCATCAGAAACAGGGTATTTTTCTCTTTGCCTATTTTATTAACAGTGATTAAATAGGAAATACATTTAAGTTATAACTTATTCATTGTCCAGATTTGTTGTCAGTGTTTGGAGAAAAAAAGACAACGACAACAGCTAATTTCCTCCAGCATTGAAAAGGGAAAAAAATAGCTCCCACAGCTGACACTGACAACTCACTTGCTGATGCTCAGTGAGTATGTCTGTTAACCATTTATTAGGATTAGGGCTAGTTGTAAGGATTCTGCTCTGCTGGGTTATCACCACGCCCTTGGTAGAGTAGTGTCAGTAGTGTTGATGCAATGTGCACCAACAATAAGAGTATTTATATGAATTAACAAATATGTGTAGGACCACATTTTGAAAATTAGTTTGCTTTGTTATGTATTATGTATTGCCTTTTCCAGCCCTGAGACTGATACTAATGTTGGCTAGGGCAGTGGGAAAGGGGTAGGGTAGGTTGCAGTTAAACTGTACCTGCTGTTGTCCCAGGGCTTTGTAGTGGTGTTCTGCTGTGTGTGTGTGCGTGCGTGCTAGAAAGGGAGGGGAGAGCAGGCATGTGAAGGTCAGATCAGACGAGATGACAGACCTTTTCATGTCTGCCTACTTCAGATTAGTGAAGTGTCACCTCCAGTCACTCTGGCCCTGAGTCTCTGGACAGTACATGCTATCTGTTTTATCTAGGCTTTGGACTGTTCGAAGAGAATCCCTAAACTCAACCATGAGTGGTGAGTATGCTGTAACGCTTAAAGAGTATGCTAAAGGTAAGGCAAATAGAGTCTGCTTGGAAAAAGGGTCCACAAGTGGGAGATGAAGTTGTGTAGCTAAAAGGAACCAGATTATATTTTCTGCAAAAACTTTGTGTCTCTGAGAAACGGAGCTGTTTGATCTCCCACAGTGATTTTGCTTCTTTGTTTCCAAAACTTGCTTAGAAAAGCTTTGATTTGTTTCTGTCGGTAAGATGTTAGAATTATACTGTCAAATGACTTTTAGTACTCTGTGCTCCTGCATATTTTAGCAGGATAGTTGGAAGAGGCTCAAGGCTTTCTTGTTAGGTGTGAAATACCATCTCCTCTAACAAAATGGGGCCATGTCTATGCTAGCCTAGTCCCAGATCTGAATGTGTTTTTTACCCAACTTCTCCATACATGGCATGGCAATTCTACCCAGAGGAGTTGGCTATATCTCAGACAGATCTGGGACCAGGCCAATGTAGGTTACCTGTACCCTGGGAGGGGACGCCCAGGGACTCATCTAGTCAGAAATGTATGCAACTTTAATACCATACTGCTGAGTGTCTGAACCAGGACTGGCAATGCTTGCCAGCCTGCCAGCTTGCCAGGGAGGACACGCAGGGTGTGTTCATTAGGGTGAAACATAAAGAACTTTGCCAATAGAAATATAATGTTGACTACAGAGCTACCAATGTGGTTGGATCTTCATTGAGTGTACAGTAATGCCTGTCGATTATTAAGGCACGTAATAGGTCAATTTCCTGGGATCAGTTACGTATACGATATGATTTGGACCTGGCCCATCTCATTCTTCTGCAGGGCATTCATTGACATAGCTTGCACACTGTATATGCAGCACAATAATGCTTTTCTGTTTCTAATGAATAGATTTGTGAAAGGATTCCCAAGTGGCCAGCCATTTGAATAATAACTGCATGGAGAATTCCGTCATTTTATCCACTTATTGAAGCACACAACGCCCACATCAATTAAGACTACTGTGTGAGACTGAATCGAACCCCATTGACTGTTATATGTGGCTTTATGATTCATTGTGAAAGAGTGTTAGTACGTTTCAATCAAGGTAAGTATCACAATGGATTTTTTGATTTGACCTTTATTTAACCAGGCAAGTCAGTTAAGAACAAATTCTTATTTTCAATGACGGCCGAGGAATAGTGGGTCAACAGCCTGTTCAGGGGCAGAACGACAGAGTTTGACCTCTTTTTTTTTACCAGCTCGGGGATTTCGATCTTGCAACCTTTCTGGTTACTTGTCCAACACTCTAACCACTAGGCTACCTGCCGCCCGGCTGACTTGATCCGCTGATCCGTTAAAACAGAGACACTGTTTTCTGCAGTGCGGGAAGTATTATGCTACTGACACCAAGCTAAATGATAGATATGGACCACGGGTCTTTCAACAGCCCTCTCCACGATGGATGGATGGATTGCATTATGAACATTTATAGACAGAGCAGAGCAAAACAATGAACGAAGAGGCTCAATGGGCAGTAGGACAGAATAGGAGGACATTCCCTGTGGACCATGTTGCCACTGGTCACCTCTAGTTAGTGTTCATCCTTGGGGGAAGCTGTAGAGATATAAAGGTGGTTCAGAGAAAGATCTGGAAGGGCATCAGCTACAGACACACTGTTTGCCTTTTAGGATTGCCTTGGACCAGGTAGGAAGATCATCATTCAGAAAATAACAGAAAATAAGTATTTCACTGCAGAGCTGTGATCCTGCACTGTATGTATTTGTCGTGCATGTCACCAAAGCTCATCCATCACTGTTTAAATATTAGCAATGACCATCAGGTTCTTGAGTGCTGAATTGATCAATATTTCTAACTGACTTCTCTATCAAGAGCTCTTGTGCACTTCATACACACGGTTTATTCACTGAATTATAACATAATGCTTATAGTCTCCATCTTCTCTTTTTAATTTTTTTACATTTATTTCACCTTTATTTAACGAGCTAGGCCATTTGAGAACAAGTTCTCATTTACAATTGCGACCTGGCCAAGAGAAAGCAAAGCAGTGTGACAAAAATAACACAGAGTTACACATAAACAAATGTACAGTCAATAACACAAAATAAAATACAAATTGAAAAATCGATGTACAGTGTGTGCAAATGTAGAAGAGTAGCGAGGTAGGCAATAAATAGGCCCAAGAGGCGAAAATAATTACAATTTAGCATTAATACTGGAGAAATAGATGTGCAGATGATTATGTGCAAGTGGAGATACTGGGGTGCAAAAGAGCAAGAGGGTAAGTAATAATATGGGGATGAGGTAGTCGGTGTGCTATTTACAGATTGGCTGTGTACAGGTACAGTGATCGGTAAGCTGCTCAGACAGCTGATTCTTAAAGTTAGAGAGGGAGATGTGCAGTGCCTTGCGAAAGTATTCGGCCCCCTTGAACTTTGCGACCTTTTGCCACATTTCAGGCTTCAAACATAAAGATATAAAACTGTATTTTTTTGTGAAGAATTAACAACAAGTGGGACACAGTCATGAAGTGGAACGACATTTATTGGATATTTCAAACTTTTTTAACAAATCAAAAACTGAAAGATTGGGCGTGCAAAATTATTCAGCCCCTTTACTTTCAGTGCAGCAAACTCTCTCCAGAAGTTCAGTGAGGATCTCTGAATGATCCAATGTTGACCTAAATGACTAATGATGATAAATACAATCCACCTGTGTGTAATCAAGTCTCCGTATAAATGCACCTGCACTGTGATAGTCTCAGAGGTCCGTTAAAAGCGCAGAGAGCATCATGAAGAACAAGGAACACACCAGGCAGGTCCGAGATACTGTTGTGAAGAAGTTTAAAGCCGGATTTGGATACAAAAAGATTTCCCAAGCTTTAAACATCCCAAGGAGCACTGTGCAAGTGATAATATTGAAATGGAAGGAGTATCAGACCACTGCAAATCTACCAAGACCTGGCCGTCCCTCTAAACTTTCAGCTCATACAAGGAGAAGACTGATCAGAGATGCAGCCAAGAGGCCCATGATCACTCTGGATGAACTGCAGAGATCTACAGCTGAGGTGGGAGACTCTGTCCATAGGACAACAATCAGTCGTATATTGCACAAATCTGGCCTTTATGGAAGAATGGCAAGAAGAAAGCCATTTCTTAAAGATATCCATAAAAAGTGTCGTTTAAAGTTTGCCACAAGCCACCTGTGAGACACACCAAACATGTGGAAGAAGGTGCTCTGGTCAGATGAAACCAAAATTGAACTTTTTGGCAACAATGCAAAACGTTATGTTTGGCGTAAAAGCAACACAGCTCATCACCCTGAACACACCATCCCCACTGTCAAACATGGTGGTGGCAGCATCATGGTTTGGGCCTGCTTTTCTTCAGCAGGGACAGGGAAGATGGTTAAAATTGATGGGAAGATGGATGGAGCCAAATACAGGACCATTCTGGAAGAAAACCTGATGGAGTCTGCAAAAGACCTGAGACTGGGACGGAGATTTGTCTTCCAACAAGACAATGATCCAAAACATAAAGCAAAATCTACAATGGAATGGTTCAAAAATAAACATATCCAGGTGTTAGAATGGCCAAGTCAAAGTCCAGACCTGAATCCAATCGAGAATCTGTGGAAAGAACTGAAAGCTGCTGTTCACAAATGCTCTCCATCCAACCTCACTGAGCTCGAGCTGTTTTGCAAGGAGGAATGGGAAAAGATTTCAGTCTCTCGATGTGCAAAACTGATAGAGACATACCCCAAGCAACTTACAGCTGTAATCGCAGCAAAAGGTGGCGCTACAAAGTATTAACTTAAGGGGGCTGAATAATTTTGCACGTCCAATTTTTCAGTTTTTGATTTGTTAAAAAAGTTTGAAATATCCAATAAATGTCGTTCCACTTCATGATTGTGTCCCACTTGTTGTTGATTCTTCACAAAAAAATACAGTTTTATATTTTGCCACATTTTATATTTTGCCACATTTCAGGCTTCAAACATAAAGTTTGAAGCCTGAAATGTGGCAAAAGGTCGCAAAGTTCAAGGGGGCCGAATACTTTCGCAAGGCACTGTAAGACTCCAGCTTCAGAGATTTTTGCAATTCATTCCAGTCATTGGCAGCAGAGAACTAGAAGGAAAGGCAGCCAAAGGAAGTGTTGGCTTTGGGGATGACCAGTGCAATGTACATGCTGGAGCGCGTGCTACGGCTTGGTGTTGCTATGGTGACCAATCAGCTGAGATAAGGCGGGGCTTTTTCTCTCCTCCAGTTTCCCACGAAACCTGCCTCCTGGACCAGGTGCTGGAGCTGATTATGAATGAGAAGCCCCCCAACACTGCCAGCCTTTTCCTGAACGAGGACGCCGACAAGCCCCCCCTCCCCAATCGAGGCCTCTGGCGGCGGCTACGTAGAGCCATGCAGAAGAGAGCGGCCAGCACCCAGGACAGGATGAGCACCATCACTAAGGAGAGCATCAATGGCTTCCTGAGACGCAACCTCTTTGTCCTCCTCACCATCGCAGCAGTGGCTCTGGGCAAGTGGACGAGATACTCGCTTACTGTCTTTCTAGGTTTAGGGCAAAGCTTAAGGTGGGGTTAAGGCTAAGGTTATGGGTAGTTTGTTGATAGTTAATACAATTTTAATTAAAAAAACAATAATAACTGCAGTATTATTATAATTACACAGGTATATGAGCTGTAGCCCAAGGTAAAGAAGTCTTTGTTGAGATGACTTGAAATACATTATTCTTCATCAGCGCACCAGCCTTGAAATCATGTCCCCTGTGTGTGTGTCCAGGTGTCATGCTGGGTTTCGCCCTGCGGCCCCACAACCTGACCCTCAGGGAGATCAAGTACTTTGCCTTCCCTGGAGAGCTGCTGATGAGGATGCTGCAGATGCTGGTTCTGCCTCTCATCGTCTCCAGCCTGGTCACAGGTAGCTGGTCACAGGAGTTCTGCTTTATTAGCGTCATTATTTACATTTATTTATTGCTTTTCTCAAACTCAAAATGATTGTCATATTATGGTGATCGCTCACCCCTCCTGCAAGCTACTATTTTCCATACTAAGCTACTGTTCTTCACCCTAATACTACTTCTTGCAATGTTGAGTTTCAAAGTGAGTTGGTACAGTGGAAGTACCTAGAGTGTTCATGAGAAAGGAATTAACTTTGTCTTGTCTTGCAGGTATTTCCTCTCTGGACAGCAAAGCGTCTGGGAAGATGGGAATGCGGGCTGTGGGTTATTACATGGTGACCACCCTCATCGCGGTCTTCATTGGCATCGTCATTGTGATTGTCATCAAACCAGGGAAAGGCCATAGGGACAGCCCAGTGGCCTCTAGCGGTACCATAGAGCCGGTACACGCAGCTGACGCCTTCCTGGATCTCATCAGGCGAGTAACTACTGTAGGATCTAAATTACGGTGTCAATATGTGGTATGAATCATTTATTGGCCTTTATTCACTGTGATAGATGCTGAAGGAAAAAAAATGTAACCATTGTTTATCTTTCAGGAACATGTTCCCTCCTAATTTGGTGGAAGCCTGTTTCAAGCAGGTAAGGGAATTCACTTCAACGTGATTGATCATGTTGCCAATTCCCAATACACTGTGTTAAAATGCTCACTCACCATTACAGTATATTTTTGAGGACTGATACTTTACACTGCTACGGTAGATTTCTTTTTTTACAACAATATATGTGTTATATATCAGTACAAAACGGTCTACAAGAAGACCATCCACACGAAGAACGTGACTGTTGCCCTCAGTCTGACTGACTCCCTCAACGCTACAGAGGCTGCCTTGGCTGTTAACATGAGCAGAGTGCTGCAGACCATCCAGGTGGGTGATACATATTTGTGGTGAAAGTCCTTTGGGGGAAAAAAGAGCTACAGTTACTTTGGATAAAAGTAAATATTATGTGGATGGTTGTTCTCCTGCTCCAGGAGACAGTGGTGGAGATGATCCCCATGTCTGGTTCCTCTAACGGGGTGAACGCCCTGGGTCTGGTGGTGTTCTCCATGTGCTTCGGCCTGGTCATTGGCAGCATGAAGCAGCAGGGACAGGCCCTCAGGGACTTCTTCGACTGCCTCAACGAAGCCATCATGCGCCTGGTGGCCATCGTCATCTGGTCAGTAGTCAGATTAGTGTTCACAAGTAACATGCTAATGAACTCTAACGTGCCCCTACCATTACTTCTCACATATATCTCTCGAAATAGTTGCTTTTGGTGGAATTGTTGTAATAGGTGAGAGTGTAAACTATCTCTGTCTTTCTCTCTCTTCCTCCCTCTCTCTGTCAGGTATGCTCCAGTGGGCATCCTGTTCCTCATAGCAGCTAAGATCGTGGAGATGAAGAATCTGGCCGAGGTGGGAGGTCAGCTGGGGATGTACACGGTGTCTGTCATCGTGGGTCTGCTCATCCACGGCTTGTTTGTCCTGCCCCTGCTCTACTTCCTGGTCACCAGGAAGAACCCCTACACTTTCATGGCTGGCCTTCTGCAGGCCCTCATCACAGCACTGGGAACATCCTCTAGGTGGGTGTATGAACTGATTCAGGGTGGGTACATAAACTGATTTTGCAATTCCTCTAGGTGAATGTATGAACTCATGAACTGATTCAGGGTCAGGCTAATTCATTTCCCTGGGGACACCCTCTAGTTGTTGTTTGGACTATTATGATCTCACAAGGTCTTCCATTATCTACCACTCCTGCCATAGCTCTGCCACCCTGCCCATCACCTTCCGCTGTCTGGAGGAGAACAACCGTGTGGACAAGAGAGTGACACGCTTTATCCTTCCCGTGGGTGCCACCATCAACATGGATGGCACTGCCCTCTACGAAGCCGTGGCAGCCATCTTCATCGCCCAAGTCAACGACATGGAACTCAACTTTGGCCAGATCCTCACCATCAGGTCAGTCTAAAGACACGATCTGATAAGGCACAATTCTATCAATGTGCTATAGAATAGAATAAAACTGTATTGTCCATCCAGATGGACATTTTTCTTTGGCATCACTTTACATTAAAAGGATCACACACACACATACAGTTGAAGTCGGAAGTTTACATACACTTTGGTTGGAGTCATTAAAACTTGTTTTTCAACCACTCCACAAATTTCTTGTTTAAACAAACTATAGTTTTGGCAAGATGTTTAGGACATCTACTTTGTGCATGACACAAGTAATTTTTCCAGCAATTGTTTACAGACAGATTATTTAACTTATATTTCACTGTATCATAATTCCAGTGGGTCAGAAGTTTCCATACACTAAGTTGACTGCCTTTAAACAGCTTGGAAAAGTCGAGAAAATAATGTCATGGCTTTAGAAGCTTCTGATAGGCTAATTGACATATTTTGAGTAAATTGGAGGTCTACCTGTGGATGTATTTCAAGGCCTACCTTCAAACTCTGCCTCTTTGCTTGACATCATTGGAAAATCAAAAGATATCAGCCAAAACCTCAGAAAATAAATTGTAGACCTCCACATGTCTGGTTCATCCTTGGGAGCAATATCCAAACGCCTGAAGGAACCACGTTTATCGATACAAACAATAGTATGCAAGTATAAACACCATGGGATCACACCGCCGTCATACCGCTCAGGAAGGAGACGCGTTCTGTCTCCTAGAGATTAATGTACTTTGATGCGAAAAGTGCAAATCAATCCAAGAACAACAGCAAAAACCTTGTGAAGATGCTGGAGGAAACGGGTACAAAAGTATCTATAACTACAGTAAAACGGGACCTATATCAACATAACCTGAAAGGCCACTCAGCAAGGAAGAAGCCACTGCTCCAAAACCACCATAAAAAAGCCAGACCATGGTTTCCAACTGCACATGGGGACATTGATCGTACTTTTTAGAGAAATGTCCTCTGGTCTGATGAAACAAAAATAGAACTGTTTGGCCATAATGACCATCATTATGCAAGCCGAAGAACACCATCCCAACTGTGAAGCACGGGGTGGCAGCATCATGTTGTGGGGGTGCTTTGCTGCAGGAGGGACTGGTGCTCTTCACAAAATAGATGGCATCATGAGGATAGAAAATTATGTGGATATATTGAAGCAACATCACAAGACATCATCAGGAAGTTAAAGCTTGGTCACACATGGGTCTTCCAAATGGACTATGACCCCAAGCATACTTCCAAAGTTGTGGCAAAATGGCTTAAGGACAACAAAGTCAGGGTATTGGAGTGGCCATCACAAAGCCCTGAACTCAATCCCAAAGAAAATTTGTGGGCAGAACTGAAAAAGTGTGTGTGAGCAAGGACGCCTACAGAACTGACTCAGTTACACCAGCTCTGTCAGGAGGAATGGGCCAAAATTCACCTCTACTTATTGTGTGGAAGCTTATTGTCATCATACAATCTAAGCTTGATGCCCTCAATGCCCTCAATCTCACACAAATTATCAATGAACCTACCAGGTACCACCCCAAAGCCGTAAACACAAGCACCCTCATTGATATCATCCTAGCCAATTTGCCCTCTAAATACACCTCTGCTGTTTTCAACCAAGATCTCAGCGATCACTGCCTCATTGCCTGCATCCGTAATGGGTCAGCGGTCAAACAACCTCCACTCATCACTGTCAAACGCTCCCTGAAACACTTCAGCGAGCAGGCCTTTCTAATCGACCTGGCCGGGGTTTATCCTGAAATGATATTGATCTCATCCCATCAGTAGAGGATTTTAGTAGAGTTTTTCCTCACCATCTTAAATAAGCATGCCCCATTCAAGACATTTAGAACCAGGAACAGATATAGCCCTTGGTTCTCTCCAGACCTGACTGACCTTAACCAACACAAAAACATCCTATGGCGTTCTGCATTAGCATCGAACAGCCCCTGTGATATGTAACTTTTCAGGGAAGCTAGAAACCAATATACACAGGCAGTTAGAAAAGCCAAGGCTAGGTTTTTCAAGCAGAAATTTGCTTCCTGCAACACAAACTGAAAAAAGTTCTGGGACACTGTAAAGTCCATGGAGAATAAGAACACCTCCTCCCAGCTGCCCACTGCACTGAAGATAGGAAACACTGTCACCACCGATAAATCCACTATAATTGAGAATTTCAATAAGCATTTTTCTACGGCTGGCCATGCTTTCCACCTGGCTACCCCTACCCCGGTCAACAGCACTGCACCCCCCACAGCAACTCGCCCAAGCCTTCCCCTTTCTCCTTCTACCAAATCCGTTCAGCTGATGTTCTGAAAGAGCTGCAAAATCTGGACCCCTACAAATCAACCGGGCAAGAGCATCTGGACCCTTTCTTTCTAAAATTATCTGCCGAAATTGTTGCCACCCCTATTAATAGCCTGTTCAACCTCTCTTTCGTGTCGTCTGAGATTCCCAAAGATTGGAAAGCAGCTGCGGTCATCCCCCTCTTCAAAGGGGGGACACTCTTGACCCAAACTGCTACAGACCTATATCTATTCTACCCTGCCTTTCTAAGGTCTTCGAAAGCCAAGTCAACAAACAGATTATCGACCATTTCAAATCCCACCATACCTTCTCCGCTATGCAATCTGGTTTCAGAGCTGGTCATGGGTGCACCTCAGCCACGCTCAAGGTCCTAAACGATATCTTAACCGCCATCGATAAGACACAGTACTGTGCAGCCGTATTCATTGACCTGGCCAAGGCTTTCGACTCTGTCAATCACCACATCCTCATTGGCAGACTCGACAGCCTTGGTTTCTCAAATTATTGCCTCGCCATGTTCACCAACTACTTCTCTGATAGAGTTCAGTGTGTCAAATCGGAGTGTCTGTTGTCCGGGCCTCTGGCAGTCTCTATGGGGGTGCCACAAGGTTCAATTCTTGGACCGACTCTCTTCTCTGTATACATAAATAATGTCGCTCTTGCTGATGGTGAGTCTCTGATCCACCTCTACACAGACGATACTATTCTGTACACTTCTGGCCCTTCTTTGGACACTGTGTTAACAACCCTCCAGGCGAGCTTCAATGCCATACAACTCTCCTTCCGTGGCCTCCAATTGCTCTTAAATACAGTGCCTTGCGAAAGTATTCGGCCCCCTTGAACTTTGCGACCTTTTGCCACATTTCAGGCTTCAAACATAAAGATATAAAACTGTATTTTTTTGTGAAGGATCAACAACAAGTGGGACACAATCATGAAGTGGAATGACATTTATTGGATATTTCAAACTTTTTTAACAAATCAAAAACTGAAAAATTGGGGGTGCAAAATTATTCAGCCCCTTTAAGTTAATACTTTGTAGCGCCACCTTTTGCTGCGATTACAGCTGTAAGTCGCTTGGGGTATGTCTCTATCAGTTTTGCACATCGAGAGACTGACATGTTTTCCCATTCCTCCTTGCAAAACAGCTCGAGCTCAGTGAGGTTGGATGGAGAGCATTTGTGAACAGCAGTTTTCAGTTCTTTCCACAGATTCTCGATTGGATTCAGGTCTGGACTTTGACTTGCCCATTTTAACACCTGGATATGTTTATTTTTGAACCATTCCATTGTAGATTTTGCTTTATGTTTTGGATCATTGTCTTGTTGGAAGACAAATCTCCATCCCAGTCTCAGGTCTTTTGCAGACTCCATCAGGTTTTCTTCCAGAATGGTCCTGTATTTGGCTCCATCCATCTTCCCATCAATTTTAACCATCTTCCCTGTCCCTGCTGAAGAAAAGCAGGCCCAAACCATGATGCTGCCACCACCATGTTTGACAGTGGGGATGGTGTGTTCAGCTGTGTTGCTTTTACGCCAAACATAACGTTTTGCATTGTTGCCAAAAAGTTCAATTTTGGTTTCATCTGACCAGAGCACCTTCTTCCACATGTTTGGTGTGTCTCCCAGGTGGCTTGTGGCAAACTTTAAACAACACTTTTTATGGATATCTTTAAGAAATGGCTTTCTTCTTGCCACTCTTCCATAAAGGCCAGATTTGTGCAATATACGACTGATTGTTGTCCTATGGACAGAGTCTCCCACCTCAGCTGTAGATCTCTGCAGTTCATCCAGAGTGATCATGGGCCTCTTGGCTGCATCTCTGATCAGTCTTCTCCTTGTATGAGCTGAAAGTTTAGAGGGACGGCCAGGTCTTGGTAGATTTGCAGTGGTCTGATACTCCTTCCATTTCAATATTATCGCTTGCACAGTGCTCCTTGGGATGTTTAAAGCTTGGGAAATCTTTTTGTATCCAAATCCGGCTTTAAACTTCTTCACAACAGTATCTCGGACCTGCCTGGTGTGTTCCTTGTTCTTCATGATGCTCTCTGCGCTTTTAACGGACCTCTGAGACTATCACAGTGCAGGTGCATTTATACGGAGACTTGATTACACACAGGTGGATTGTATTTATAATCATTAGTCATTTAGGTCAACATTGGATCATTCAGAGATCCTCACTGAACTTCTGGAGAGAGTTTGCTGCACTGAAAGTAAAGGGGCTGAATAATTTTGCACGCCCAATTTTTCAGTTTTTGATTTGTTAAAAAAGTTTGAAATATCCAATAAATGTCGTTCCACTTCATGATTGTGTCCCACTTGTTGTTGATTCTTCACAAAAAAATACAGTTTTATATCTTTATGTTTGAAGCCTGAAATGTGGCAAAAGGTAGCAAAGTTCAAGGTGGCCGAATACTTTCGCAAGGCACTGTACAAGTAAAACTAAATGAATGCTCTTCAACCGATCGCTGGCTGCACCTGCTCGCCTGTCCAACATCACTACTCTGGACGGCTCTGACTTAGAATATGTGGACAACTACAAATACCTAGGTGTCTGGTTAGACTGTAAACTCTCCTTCCAGACTCAGATCAAACATCTCCAATCCAAAGTTAAATCTAGAATTGGCTTCGTATTTCGCAACAAATCATCCTTTACTCATGCTGCCAAACATACCCTTGTAAAACTGACCATCCTACCAATCCTCGACTTCGGCGATGTCATTTACAAAATAGCCTCCAATACCCTACTCAATAAATTGGATGCAGTCTATCACAGTGCCATCCGTTTTGTCACCAAAGCCCCATATACTACCCACCACTGCGACATGTACGCTCTCGTTGGCTGGCCCTCGCTTCATACTCGTCGCCAAACCCACTGGCTCCAGGTCATATACAAGACCCTGCTCGGTAAAGTCCCCCCTTATCTCAGCTCGCTGGTCACCATAGCAGCACCCACCTGTAGCACGCGCTCCAGAAGGCATATCTCTCTGGACACCCCCAAAACCAATTCTTCCTTTGGCCGCCTCTCCTTCCAGTTCTCTGCTGCCAATGACTGGAACGAACTACAAACATCTCTGAAACTGGAAACACATCTCCCTCACTAGCTTTAAGCAATAGCTGTCAGAGCAGCTCACAGATTACTGCACCTGTACATAGCCCATCTATAATTTAGCCCAAACAACTACCTCTTTCTCTACTGTATTTATGTATTTATTTATTTTGCTCCTTTGCACCCCATTATTTCTATCTCTACTTTGTACATTCTTCCACTGCAAATCAACCATTCCAGTGTTTTACTTGCTATATTGTATTTACTTCGCCACCATGGCCTTTTTTTTGCCTTTACCTCCCTTATCTCACCTCACTTGCTCACATTGTATATAGACTTGTTTTTCTACTGTATTATTGACTGTATGTTTGTTTTACTCCATGTGTAACTCTGTGTTGTTGTATGTGTCGAACTGCTTTGCTTTATCTTGGCCAGGTCCCAATTGTAATTGAGAACTTGTTCTCAACTTGCCTACCTGGTTAAATAAAGGTGAAATAAAATAAAATAAAATTGTGTGGAACGTTTGACCCATAGTTAAACAATTTTAAGGCAATGCTAATAAATGCTAATTGAGTGTATGTAAACTTCTGACCCACTGGGAATGTGATGAAAGAAATACAATCTGAAATAAATCATTCTCTCTACTATTATTTCACATTCTTAAAATAAAGTGGTGATCCTAACTGACCTAAGATAGGGAATTTTTACTAGGATTAAATGTCAGGAATTGTGAAAAACTGAGTTTAAATGTATTTTGCTAAAGTGTATGTAAACTTCCGACTTCAACTGTACACACACATTTAAACCAGTCAGTCCATCAAATCAAATCAAATTTTATTTGTCACATACACATGGTTAGCAGATGTTAATGCGAGTGTAGCAAAATGCTTGTGCTTCTAGTTCCGACAATGCAGTAATAACCAACGAGTAATCTAACCTAACAATTTCACAACAACTACCTTATAATATCCCTTTACAAGTGTAAAGGGATGAAGAATATGTACATAAAGATATATGAATGAGTGATGGTACAGAACGCTATAGGCAAGATGCAGTAGATGGTATCGACATATGAGATGAGTAATGTAGGGTATGAAAACATATAAAAGTGGCATTGTTTAATTAAAGTGGCTAGTGATACATGTATTACATAAAGATGGCAAGATGCAGTAGATGGTATAGAGTACAGTATATACATATGAGATGAGTAATGTAGGGTATGTAAACATTATATTAAGTGGCATTGTTTAAAGTGGCTAGTGATAAATTTTTTACATCAATGTTTCCATTATTAAAGTGGCTGGAGTTGAGTCAGTATGTTGGAAGTAGCCACTCAATGTTGGTGGTGGCTATTTAACAGTCTGATGGCCTTGAGATAGAAGCTTTTTTTCAGTCTCTCGGTCCCTGCTTTGATGCACCTGTGCTGACCTCGCCTTCTGGATGATAGCATGGGGTGAACAGGCAGTGGCTCAGGTGGTTGTTGTCCTTGATGATCTTTATGGCCTTCCTGTGACAAACGGGGGGTGTAGGTGTCCTGGACGGCAGGTAGTTTGCCCCCGGTGATGCGTTGTGCAGACCTCACTACCCTCTGGAGAGCCTAACGGTTGGGGGCGGAGCAGTTGCCGTACCAGGCGATGATACAGCCCAACAGGATGCTCTCGATTGTGCATCTGTAAAAGTTTGAGAGTGCTTTTGGTGACAAGCCGAATTTCTTTAGCCTCCTGAGGTTGAGGAGGGTGGACCAATGGGTGGACCAATTCAGTTTGTCCGTGATGTGTACGCCGAGGAACTTACTACCCTCTCCGCTACTGTCCCGTCGATGTGGATATAGGGGGGTGCTCACTCTGCTGTTTCCTGAAGTCTACGATCATCTCATGTTTTGTTGACGTTGAGTGTGAGGTTATTTTCCTGATACCACACTCCGAGGGCCCTCACCTCCTCCCTGTAGGCCGTCTCGTCGTTGTTGGTAATCAAGCCTACCACTGTAGTGTCGTCTGCAAACTTGATGATTGTGTTGGAGGAGAGGGCTCAGAACGCACCCTTGTGGGTCCCCAGTGTTGAGGATCAGCGGGGTGGAGATGTTGTTACCTACCCTCACCACCTGGGGGCGGCCCGTCAGAAAGTCCAGAACCCAGTTGCCCAGGGTCTTGACCCCATACTGCATACACTGGAAACATAGAGGACATTGATAGATTCACTCACAACTGACCACTGCCCCAAATGCACTGTTAAATAGATAAATAGATAAGTGTATATACCGATACAATTTATGTTGCATTTGGTAGTCCAACAGCACAATCAACTAATTCATGTTTAAACACATTTTTCTTGGCCATGGGCATTCTGAAGTGCCGGCCAGAGGGAAGCCTCTCAAACTGAGGGTGTAGAGGGTGGGAGGGATTGCCAACGACAGCCAGTGGCTTCCTTTTGTTTGCCTTGTGGACAGACTGCTCATTAGTGCCTGTGGTCGACCAGTTACTTTGCTGGCTGTGTTTACTATTCTGGTCAGTTTGCTTTTGCTCGTCACGCTCAGATTACCATACCAGACTGAATGTATTGCCATACCAGACTGAACGTCATATTGAACATGAAGAAGCTCTCCACCAGAATGCTGTACATCTTCTCCACAACCTGGCTGACCCCAAACCTCTTTCAATTTCCCGATTAAAAACAGGTGTTGGCTTGCTTTAAAAAAATACGTTGCATTCTCTGTAAAGCTCAGCTTGTCATCAATTTGTGTCCCTAAGTATTTGAAACACTCAACCACTTCCACTGGTTGGTCATTCAGAGAGAGTGTTTGGGACATTGGCAGGTTGTTGCCATTGACTATTTGTCTTGTCCACACTGATGTGGAGGGCACTTGACCAGCACCTTTATTGAAAGTTGTTGGCCAGTTTAAAATTGCTGTCCCCATCTGACGTAGCATCTTTGAAAAATAGTCTCACCAGAGTCATGTCATCCACATACTTGAAAAGGCTCACATTGTTTCCTTGGATTTTCATCTCACTAGTGTAGATAGAGAACAACAATGGTGAAAGGACACACCCCTGGGGTGCCCCTGCGTTCAGTGCCAGTTCATCAGAGAGGGCCCTATTCATGAGAACCCTTTGTGGGTGGTCAGTTAAAAAGTCCTTGATTCAACCTGCAAGGCCTCTGTTGCCCTTCAACTATCAGACCTATTAAGTAATGTTAATGTGAACTAATCTTACAGTAAAATAATTGTAAAGGCTATATCAGCTAATTTTATGTCCACATTAGTGGAAGGAGAAAAAATAACAAAGACTTTTCTTGGTCTTGATAAGATTGATTTTGTGGTCTTTGCCGAACTCCTCCATGTTATTGACTTTCTTCTATTGACTTCACTACCAAGAGGGTTAACCTCTACCGTGGAGTGTTGATTTATACTTCTCTATATCCATATCACTCCCCAATGTGTGTGTGTTTGTCTCTGTTATTAAATGGCGCTGTCGCCACCTCCTCCACAGTATCACAGCAACAGCTGCCAGCATCGGCGCAGCAGGCATCCCACAGGCTGGTCTGGTTACCATGGTAATCGTATTGACATCGGTGGGACTACCCACAGAGGACATAACGCTGATCATCGCTGTGGATTGGTTCCTGTAAGTCTGCCTAAATGTCACTATGAGGCCGCCACCCCACTAGAACAGGTTATTGATGCATTATGCACATCAGATTATTGTAATTAATGAAGTGTTTACAACTAGCCCTATCTAATTTTGTGCTGTGGTGTTGTATTGTGGCTGGAAACCATTTGAATACATTTTGGGTTGATTACTGGTGGGTGGATTACCCCAAAGACTGCCTTGTGTTTTTGTGTGGCTGAGCAGGGGTTGAGACCCTGACGAAGCGTGTGTGTGTGTGTGTGTGTGTGTGTGTGTGTGTGTATGTATGTATGTGTGCGTGTGCAAATCAAATCAATTTGCATTTTTCACATGCACTGAATACAACAGGTGGATATATGGATATACAACAACCTTACAGTGAAATGCTTACTTACAAGCCCTTAACCAACAATACCGTTTTAAGAAAACACCTAAGAAAAATAATAATAAGTAAGAGCAGCAGTAATTAACAGTAGCGGGGCTATATACAGGGCGTACCAGTTCAGAGTCAATGTGTGTGTTTGTGCGTGCACTATATAATGTGGGTGTACCTGTGCAGGGATCGCTTAAGGACTACCACCAACGTGCTGGGGGACTCTATCGGGGCAGGCATCGTGGAGCACCTGTCTCGCCAGGAGTTGCAGAGCCAGGATGTTGAGGTGGGCAACTCAGTGATTGAAGAGAATGAGAAGCCCTACCAGCTCATCTGCCAGAAAAGCGACTCAGTGAAGCATCGCAACAGTGAGACCCCCATGTAGGGGTTACGACAGTCTGAAAGCATCCACTAGCCGCTACCGTACTTCTTCAGTGTTTGTAGATATGGAGGAACTGGATAGGTGTAAACAATATGGGGAAAGCTATTGGATGCCGAGGTGGAGCCATCACCATATTGCTAACACTTATCTGGGTAACTTCAGATCTGCAAACACTGTAGGGATAGTGGCTGGAGATCGTTTTGACACTGTTAACCATATCAACTGTTTTGGTCCTTTCAGTCCAAATCTGAGATGCATCTCAATTGTCTAGAGCAGTGGTTCCCAAACTTTTTATAGTCCCGTGCCCCTTCAAACATTTAACCTCCAGCTGTACCCCCTCTAGCACCAGAGTCAGCGCACTCTCAAATGTTGTTTTTTGCCATCATTGTAAGCCTGCCACACACACATTATATGATACATTTATTAAACATAAAAATTAGTGTGAGTTTTTGTCACAACCCTGCTAGTGGGAAGTGACAAAGAGGAGGACCAGGGCACAAATAATAATATATTCATAATAAATAATTTTGCTCTTTATTTAGCCATCTTACATATGAACTTTATTTGTTCATCTAAAATTGTGAATTACTCACCACAGGTTAATGAGAAGGGTGTGCATAACTCTGCAATGTTGAGTTGTATTGGAGAGAGTCTCAGTCTTAAATCATTTTCCACACACATTCTGTGCCTGTATTTAGTTTTCATGCTAGTGAGGGCCGAGAATCCACTCTCACATAGGTATGTGGTTGCAAAGGGCATCAGTGTCTTAACAGCGCGATTTGCGCATACTCTGAGCGCAGCCCAATAAAGAAATCTGGCAGTGGCTTCTGATTTAATAACATTTTCACAGAACAGCTTGTGGCAATTTCGATGAGGCTCTCTTGTTCAGATATCGATAAGTGGACTGGAGGCAGGGCATGAAAGGGATAACGAATCCAGTTGTTTGTGTCATCCGTTTCAGGAAAGTACCTGCGTAATTGCGCACCTAACTCACTCATGTGCTTCGCTATGTCACATTTTACATTGTCCGTAATCTTGAGTTGAATTGCACACAAAAAATCATACAATGATGGAAAGACCTGTGTGTTGTCCTTGTTAATGCAGACAGAGAAGAGCTCCAACTTCTTAGTCATAGACTCAATTTTGTCCCGCACATTGAATATAGTTGCGGAGAGTCCCTGTAATCCTAGATTCAGATCATTCAGGCGAGAAAAAACATCGTGTGTGAGAAACTCGTCATCATGCAAGTGGTCAGACATGTGAAAACTATGGTCAGTAAAGACAACTTTAAGCTCGTCTCTCAATTTTAAAAAATGTGTCAATACCCTTCCTCTTGATAACCAGCGCACTTCTGTATGTTGTAAAAGCATTACATGATCACTGCCCGTATCGTTGCATAGTGCAGAAAATACACAAGAGTTCAGGGGCCTTGCTTTAACAAAGTTAACAATTTTCACTGTAGTGTCCAAAACGTCTTTCAAGCTGTCAGGCATTCCCTTGGCAGCAAGAGCCTCTCGGTGGATGCTGCAGTTTACCCATGTGGCGTCGGGAGCAACTGCTTGCACGTGTGTTACCACTCCACTGTGTCTCCCTGTCATGGCTTTTGTGCCATTAGTACAGATACCAACATATCTTGACCACCAAAGTCCATTTGATGTCACAAAGCTGTCCAGTACCTTAAAAATATCCTCGCCTGTTGTCCTGGTTTCCAGAAGAGTATGTCTTCCTTGATTGACCCCCCGTAAACGTAACGGACATATACCAGGAGCTGTGCCAGCTGTAACACATAGAATTCACTGGCTTGTAAGCGAAGCAGTTATTGTTTCAATGTCACTGGTGCGTCGTGAAACAGTGTTTGAAGAAGTCATTGTCTGTATAGTTTTTTTGGGCTTTACCCCAGCATTGTCCCAGCCATATCTGCGGCAGCAGGAAGAATTAAGTCCTCCACAATAGTATGGGGCTTGCCTGTCCTAGCCACTCGGTAGCTCACCATATAAGATCCTTCTAGCCCCTTCTTATTAATGGTATCTGTTGCTTTTTGCACATATAACACACCGTGGCTGAGGAAAGGCACTACTCCCAATATAAGTGAACCCCATTTAGTTCTCATCATATTTGCTCCTCTTCGATGGTCCAATATCCGTCTGTTGTTTGGGGCAGAAGCTCTTCGGCTGCAACAGATTCACAAATGTAGAATTACTGATGCTAGCATTGGATGTGCTTGTGGAAGCAGAACAACTTGTGTCGTTGACAGGTGCAGGTGTAGTACTGCTGGTGTGTCTCTATGGACGAGGGCCTTACAAGCGGAATGAGCAGCAGCTACGTTTGGCTACATACGAACCGTTAGTGGAACCGTTAATTCCCGTGAGAGAGTAACAGTTAATGTGATTGGATGTTAATTATTTGAGTAGGCTACCTGTATTTGACATCGTGTTGTTATTTTGCTGAACACTAGATGGTTTCATTTTATTTTTGGCAGTGAAACGAGGCTACTCAGGCGAGAAATAAACCTTACCCAAATGTATAGCCCTGTTGGAAAATATAAATGGACCATTTGAAAATGTGATTTTTTTTTTTTATTTGTTAAAAATGTATCACATACCTGGTCTAGAGGAAACTGATGTGAAATAACTGGACAGGTGAAATCAAATTTCTCATAGATATCTAGCTACTATATTGTTTTCACTTATTTTATGTGTTCATAACAGTAGAGACCACTTTTGACTGTTGTTATGTACTCTGTATAGGATTGATTTTCGTGAACAAGAAAATAAATGCCATTCAATGGCCTTTTTAGAATTTGTGAATAAATGGGATATCCATTTGTATACTCACAATCAATTAGCTGGTTCTGTTGCATGGCTTGATTCTTTGTTTATTGTTCTATATTTTGCCACTTTAAGTTGGTGGTTATTCTTTTTAATGTGAATCTACCTCTAACATTCAAGTGTACATTATGCTTTCTCTTGAGTCATTTTATTTTCTGCCCCAAACATTACCAAGAGGTCATTTTTATTCCGTATTATCCGTGCTACCAACTTTGATAAGCATTTTTTCTACGGTTTCAAAAACAAGTATTGAATTTATGATGTAATGTACTGTAGTTTACTTGATCTGTCAATTGAATCAACGTGAATGTATACAGTAAACATTTGTACCGATATCTGTTTTATACTTGGGTGATTTCTATGTTACTTATTGAGCTAAATTGGGGTTAGACTTTGTTTCTCAAAACAATATTTGTAACAAAGATGTATTTTCAGTGTTAACTAGTGTTACTTAACTGGACATATTTTGGTACTATTCACTTAAGTCTGAAGTATGTGAAAGTATTACTGTATGCTTGCTTTGAATAGGAATGTTGATATCATTGGGGCTGTTGTATGTTTCTGTGTGTAGTAAAGATGGACAAAAGAATGTTACATAGCCTACTGAATTACTTGATATGTTTCTCCCCCAATGTTGCTACGGTTTATATTTTAGGGCTTGAATCCATCCCTCTTTGTTTGAGTGTTGTGAGTCTTTTCAGACAACGTGAGGGTTGAATATCCATTTGTAGAATATAAGGGAGATCTTCATGTATTTCTTGAATCATAACTAAACAGGTTCACCAGATATTCCCTTTCCTTGATGCTGTAATCTTACCTGGCCATTTCAGTTCAACGTCTGGTGCTTTATCGATGAAAGCACTATAGCCAGATGTGGTACATTTGATTATGGCTTTTCTCTTTGATTTGACTGTTGAAAAAAGTGGAAAAATGTTATGCCTAAAACATCATTTGAAAGCAATTAAGTTGAATGTTAAGTGGGAAAGGTTTTAAAAGTAAGTAGGCCTACTGTGTATGTAGTTACGTAAAAACTCAACTTGACCGTGGTTGAGAGAATATTGTTGTAATGTGTGACTCTTGTTTAATGTATTAAATAGTTGATTTATGTTTTTGCGAGATGGCTCAAATTTGGATCGCTTTTGGGAAGTGTCATTTTCAGTATTTTGTTGGAAGAATAGGAGTTGCAACAAATAAATGTCTCAGGAATTGACAATTGTGTTTATCTCTGGAGTGTAATAGATGTGGTCAAGAGATTCCCCAGGGGGTGGTGGTATCTTCCCGTTTTCTGGCTACCCCTGGTGGAGAATCTCCTGTTTTTGGCCCCGAGTCTCCATGGATTCTTCCTCACGACCAGTCTAAACTGCAGGACTGAACACCTGCATTGGCTTCACACTTACAGTTCTGCCTCTCATTGAATAAAGTCTCCCCATTGTTGGTCTAAACCTCTAGGTAGCGATATGGTGTCAAGCTGCCTTCACCAAAATGAACGAACTGTCAAATGGAGTGCCAGAGCCGTTTTGGGCGTCTCAAACAGTGTTGAGCCAGAAGCTCAACGCTATGGGAAGCATCAATTACCTTTTGTCTTTGAGTGAAGGTGCTGGGTACCTCGACATCAAACAGAGTGCACCCACCCAGGGCCAGTAAACAGAAGCAGCGTGGGGCCTCAGCCAGAGAGGAACCAACACCACCTTGTTTCTATGGGCTATTAATACAGCCGTGTTTTATAGCAGTTACTGTTACAACTGCACCTATAAAAAAATCATTGAGTAGCTACTTGAACCAATGAAATATAACCACACTAATACTTTTGAGTAATCCACTGACCTATATTATAGATTGAGCCTAGGCTACAATAAGGAAGAAAATCTCATTCTTTCAGGTCCATTTATTTAGAAAAGATCCACTTCAGATGTCGTGTTTAAACAGACAGTGCATTTTTCTACATTACATTGTGTTTCAGGAGAGAACAAGCCCTCTAGGAAATTGAACAGGTATACATTGAACAGGTATACATAGACGGTGAAGACTGGTTTCTTGGGCTAGAGTAATCAGAAATACTTAGCATAATACTTTGGCATAGTTAGCGACAGTCAGTGTAAAATACATTTAGCTATATATCAAAACCTCTCATGGACTGTATGGCAATGACAGCTCAGCCACCACACTCCCAGGGAGATATTGACACGAGACGACTGGAGAGTCAGAAAGCTTGGCTGAGTTAGGATGACAAGCCGCTGGAAGTTTACTTGGCCTGCAATGACAGGAGAGATAGTTCGGGTTCAGTTCAATAAATCTTTATTGTCCCCAAAGGGCAATTTAAGGGTAATTTAAGTGCACCATAAACGTTACACACTTTAGATCATAGAGACAATACAATATTGCTGGAGTAAAAGGAAGAACACATGTCACCTATGACAATAATTCTCCTGTGGTAACAACAACCTCACACTCATTCCACATGGAAGGCATCCCACCCATCCTTCTTGTCCTGATAGAGAAAATAAAACTGTTCAGCAGTGTACTCAACATGTGGAAAGCCATTGTCTATGGAGACATAATCAGGGGGAAAGTCTACAGCACACTTTTGAATAAAGCTAATATTTCTACTCTTTCTAATAATGCTTTTTGGATGTTCAATCACTCCCACCATAGGAATGTTTATGTAGTATTTTAATGTAGTATAACTGCAGTGTGGGTTAGATTGAATTGAGCCCTGTGTATAAACACAGTGCATATTTCCCACCTCCGACATGACTGGCAGGTTGCCATGAGGGTAGAGCCACATGATCCTATGTGCTTTGGTCCTCTGCCTCTGGAGCAGCTTCCTCAGTAACCTCTTGACCTTTCGGTCTCTGGGGTCAGCACACTTCACCGCCTTCTTGGTGTACAGTCTGCAGCCACAACAACACAGACAAAGAACATTCACCACGACAACCTTCCAACTGAAACATACAGTACAAACTGTAGATATGCAGCATGGTTTTAATAAAGCCTTCTCTGAACCAAAGCCTCAACAAAGTTGGCTAGTGAGGATAATTTTTTTTGGGATGGCTTATTATTCCCACATATTTCCTTCCTCACTTCCCTGGCAATTACAGTAGAACATGAGCCATAACAACAGGACCTGGATAGATGACAATGCCTCTTAGCTCTGAGAGGCATATTTTCCATGTCTGCGAGTTGCTTCGGGATAGTTGAAATACTTGCATGATGGCTTTTATACTGCAGTCTGGCCCCTCCGTCTGTACCTCAAACCTCAGCACGTCTTTGGTGCGCACTTTCCCCTGGGAGTACTGCATACAGCACTGAACATCTCTCTGCATCTGTACCCCGTTACCTGAGAGAGAGGGGGGAGAGAGAGAGAGATGGAGAGGCAAACGCTTAAGTCAAAGCACACTTACGGTATATGAAGGCTATATGATTGCTATTGGCTCATAAGGAGGGTTGTTATGATACTGTAGATTAGAAACACACATATATTAGTAGGAATGTAAGGCATTTCATTGCACTGTTCTATACAGTATAGTTAGACTATCTCAAGGTTCATATGTAACGGTTGTTCTTTTTGACAGGATATGTCATCTAGAGTGCAGACAGCCAGAAGGCGTTAGAACATCCCATGATCCCCCATAATGTGCTGTTATGCCAGTGGCACTGTGACTACATGACAAGGCTTTTCATCCAACCAGAGTGAGTAAGCACAATAATATTAGCTGAGATAAACAAGTTACCAGATGCGTGTCATATGAAAGCTGCTCTGAACCTTGTCATATTTTATCATTGATATAATTTCCCCCCCCAATTAAAGTCTGAGGTTTTCAGTTAGCTTGTTATTAGCGTTCAATGTTTTGATGTGAAATCAGTCTTCATTCTAGCCCTCTATTTACATCCATGGCTCTCCCTGCTGCTGCTCCAGTATTCCCTCTTCCCCTCTCCTCTAGCTTGCTCTCCTTCGCTTCCCTGCTAAACTGGCTCCCAGCAGGGTGCATGCTGCTAACGGTATACACTGTAGGTGTTATTGTGTCTTACCTTCCACCGAGCCCAGGAGAATGACAGTCAGAGAAATAACAGTCACAGTCTGCAACAGAAACATGGTGAGCCTGGCAGGGAAGTAATCTGCTGTGTTACCTTCCCCTCTATTTCTGTCTCTTATATTTCTCCCTCCCTCCCTCCTTTTCACTCTCTCCCTCGCTCTCCCTCAAACACAGACATGCACTCCCTAACCCTCCCCCCTCCAGCTCCCCCTCTCCTCTGAGTGCCCCACTCACTGTGTTCATTTTCATGTCTTTCCCACTCTTCAAAAAGGTGCTTCCCCCCCAAAAAAAGCTCTTAAAATAATCTAGATGTATGGCATTCTCTAATGCAGTCATGGAAACTGCTCTACCTTGTTGTAGGTGTGTCCCATTAGTCTTACAGCTATGTTATGACTGGTCACTGCTCAAGCACAATACAGGGAACACCAAAGCTTGTGCAACACATGACACTAATACATTCATGTTGTTTTCATTCATGTAAAATGACAAAAGGCATCTCTAGTAGCAACATGGTTCAAAGCACAAGCAAGTTACATGCAGTCTATTTCCCAAAATAAACCACCACTAATACTATAAAACGGCAACCAGCTCTCTACCATTAGCTAGATCACAAGAAATGATAACATGTTGAGAACAGAAGCCGATTTGCCAACTAATGTACATGTTCAATAGAGTCTGGACTGTGACTGACTTTAAATAGCAGCTACATTCTAACAATCATTCTCCGTACAACACCTAACAACCTTTTCAAGAGGCTTGGACCTTTCTTGGCTTAATGGCAAAGGTCTTGGACTCACAAATGCAAGTCCCAGACGGTTACCCCATAAATTTGCAACATTTGGTGTCAGAAGTGTAACGCATGTGGCTAAGCACGATGGCATCCAAAGTGTAGGAGTAGTTTGTAAGTGTGTTTCTTACTTGCCTTTCTGAACAGAGTGTCTGACAAGTCCCCAAATTCAGTACTATAACTAAATACAAAATGTCAAATATAAAATGGCCTACGTTATTGGAGGAAATGGATGCAAAGTCAACACTGGTTGGCAGTTGAGGATTGACTGACCCAGAGTGTGGTTTTGGGTAATGACTGTTTGCTGTGGCAGGTTGAGTGTCATTAGAACCCAGCTGATTCTCCACCAGTCAAAAACCACCCTTCTAACCAAGCAATGAAACTACTGCAGAATTACAGCACATTCTCTAATGCCTTTAGTATTCAACGAAATGAACATGGTTGAAAAAAAGTGGAAGTAATGCTATGAAAATATTTTTTTTACATAGAAAAAAAGCTAAGTTACAACGACACAAATGAAATAACCCTTGTCTGAAAAACAATGGACAGGAAAACACAAATAACCTTTGTATTTAATGACGAGACTGATTACACGCTGTTTAATGTACCTTAGAAGAAATGCTTCCAGTGACCACAAGGAAGTGTTTAGCTATTTAACTACTATTGAGAAGACTGGCCATATCTCGTTTGTATTTTACAGCAGTAGCTACTACTTATGTTATAGTACAATGGAATAACACCTGGAGAGTTGCAACATCCATGAACAGACAATGTGGTAAAACACATGGTAAATGAATACAGGGTAAATCTCTGCTGAATGCTAGGCTTTAGGTAGTGGCGTTTATTAGACGACATGGCCAGTGTAATCCATACTATCTGACTGTGCATACCTGAGACCTGGAATTAAAAATATGCAGTCTGTGAGGTAGGGAGGGGAGAGGGGGGCAGCGTGCAAGAATTCAACCCTTAAGAAATCAAGCTGGAATCTTTCAGCTGCAAAAACATACCTTCCCCTTGACTTCAGTCTGCTCCTGAGCCAAACACATTTCCGGCATATCTTTGGGGCGATTAAGAGATCACTGTAAAAGTATACTAGGCACAAACTTTCAAACAAAAGGTCAAAAAAAAACTAGTGACTGTAAATCATCGACTAAATCGGTGTTCCTCTTTGAGGAGGTAGAGAGCCAGAGGAGGGATAGGTATGTCATGGGGATGTTGTAGGGCAAAGCTAACTATACCTGTGGTACAGGCCGGGGCAGCTTAGCCCAAAGTGTTAGGTTAGGTTTCAGGGAGCAAATGTGTCAAATTTTGAGATGTATCATTTATCAAGCACATAACATTTGGTATGTACTATCTGGAATGTTCTGAGTGGATGGGTGATTATAGCCATCATGGGCCATTGTCTACTCTACAACTTCATGAAGATTGAAAAGTGAATACTTCTCAGCTTTATACACTAAATTACAGGTGGTCCCCAGTTCATGTTCTGTTCTTGTAAAAAGCATGAGTTGACACACAACCCTCAAAAAAATGTTGGCGGTGCCGACTAATGGAATAGTAAACTTAGAAAAATTAAGTTGTGCATATACAGTAATTTAATGGGTATAAACAAAGTTTCTTCAGGGGTACATAATGATTGCTTTAATGTTCTGATCTTGACAAAAGGCTTGGTGGAACTATACTTACTTTACATGAGAGCGATTCCTAATAGAATGTCTTCATTTACTGTCAAAATAAAATTAAGTCCATCCATGCAACATGTAGTGATTATATTTTATTATAGCCAGGGCACTGCATGCAAGGTTTTCTATCTGCATTGAAAAGACTTGGGCGGGCCGCACCCAAGTGTTTTATCGGACTGCCCATGTCCAAACAGTAAAAAAAAAAAATGAAAAAATGCAATCAGGGTGGGAAAACGTTTAGTGTAAACTTAATTATGTAGCTTTTTGGCCGCGCAACCAATTTCACATAGAATGGTGAGTTATAAATCTGTAATTCTTCTTGGAAGCAAGTCTAAGAAGCGGTAGATATGTTCTATGTGCACTATTTCTATGCTTCCCGTTCTTAAGTTTTGTTTTTGCGTCTTTTACTTTCGGTTTAGTACACCAGCCTCAAACAGCTGAAACAATATTTTTGGTTATGTTTTTGGTTTTGGTTAGCAGTTTAGATGGTCCAATAATTTTCTACACTATACTAGCTTATTTTGTCACAAACTGAAATCAGGCAAATTAGAGTTTTAGCAACCAGGAAATTGCAGAGCGTTTTCTGCATAGTGCAAATTTAAAATGACTTAAACCAGATATAAAAGTAGAAAAAAATCTCAAATTTAAAAGAATTATGCAATTATGAGAATTTTTGTCATGGCATGTGGCCCCCAGTGATTTTGCTATGATGTTTGAGTCACTCATAATATCAGCCATAGCAAAATGTCTATAATTGCAGGATATTATCTTTAAAACTGCATATTTTCTCTCAGACTCATGGCAAGGTGTAGAGTTGCAGGAAATGTTGCTTTCAAACTGCAACATTATCTCAAACACGCCACATTTTGTAGAATTGCAGGAAATTAGCTTTAAAACAGCTAAAGTTTGACACTGCAGCCAACAGGGGGGCCTCAAATGTTCCGTCGATGACCATATCATTGGCCATGCCCACCACCTAAGCCCCATTTTGATCCAGAAAAAACCCTGGCATGTTCTATGCTGCCTAGCATTCTTCTGGTGGGAGTAGACAAACTTCGCAGGCAGTCCTCAAACTAACATATGTGGTTCACACAGCTTTGTTTATTTATATACACTGTAAAACTAAACCAGAACATGTTTGGTTAAACACACAAAAGGAATTATTTCAAATCATTGCAAAACATGGTCTTAACTGTGCTTAGAGTTAGGGAACTGAACACTTTTCCAAAATGGGTGTTTTATTTTTAATTTAGGGGAAATGGATGTGTATAACAAAAGCTGCAAAAGAAAAACTAAATTGCCATTTGAGAAGGTACAGGGGTGGAATCTTAATTTGACCTATAGTCAAAGCAAAAATAATCCTGCAGCAACAGGATTTGAACATTTAGTCCATGATTTTGCTTGATCAGTCGTTAGGCTATTAGCTGGCCAAAAGTAAGATAATAGCAGCCTCTGGTAAGACACGGGGCAGGGGCCTATTCATATATGTAAACAGCTGGTGTACGATATCTAAGGAAGTCTCAAGGTTTTGCTCGCCTGAGGTAGAGTATCTCATGATAAACTGTAGACCACACTATCTACCTACAGAGTTTCTGTATTTTTCGTAGCTGTCTACATACCGTACCACAGACCGATGCTGGCACTAAAACCACACTCAATGAGCTGTATACCACCATAAGCAAACAGGAAAATGCTCATCCAGAGGTGGCGTTCCTAGTGGCCGGGGACTTTAATGCAGGGAAACTTAAATCAGTTTTACCTAATTTCTATTATGTAGAATGTTATAATATGCAATCAGAAAAAAACATTCTAGACCACCTTTACTCCACACACAGAGACTGATACAAAGCTCTCCTTCGCCCTCCATTTGGTAAATCTGACCTGATTCCTGCTTACAAGCTAAAAATTAAAGCAGGAAGCACCAGTGACTCGGTCTATAAAAAAAAAGTGGTCAGATGAAGCAGATGCTAAACTATAGGACTGTTTTGCTAGCATAGACTGGAATATGTTCCGGGATTCTTCCAATGGCATTGAAGAGTACACAACATCAGTCACTGGCTTTAACAATAAGTGCATCAAGGACGTCATCCCCACAGTGACTGTACGTACATACCCCAATCAGAAGCCATGGATTACAGGCACTGAGCTAATGGGTAGAGCTGCCGCTTTCAACGAGCGAACCCGGAAGCTTATAAGAAATCCCGCTATGCCCTCCGACAAGCCATCAAACAGGCAAAGTGTCAATACAGGACTAAGATCGAATCGTATTACACCGGCTCCGACGCTCATCGGATGTGGCAGGGCTTGCAAACTCTTACAGACTACAAAGAGAAGCACAGCCGAGAGCTGCCCAGTGACACGAGCCTACCAGGCGAGCTAAATAACTTCTATGCTTGCTTCGAGGCAGGTAACACTGAAACATGCATGAGAGCATCAGCTGTTCTGGACGACTGTGAATACGCTCTCCACAGCCGATGTAAGACATTTAAACAGGTCAACATTCACAAAGCCGCAGGGCCAGACAAAGCTCATCACTAAGCTAAGGACCCTGGGACTAAACACCTCCCTCTGCAAATGGATCCTGGACATCCTGACGGGCCTGCCCCAGGTGGTAAGGGTAGGTAACAACATCCACCACACTGAATCTCAACACGGGGGCCCCTCAGGGGTGCGTGCTCAGTCCCCTCCTGTATTCCCTGTTCACTCATGACTGCACGGCCAGACACGACTCCAACACCATCATTAAGTTTGCTGATAACAACAGTAGTAGGCCTGCTCACCGACAATGATAAGACCACCTATAGGGAGGTTAGAGACCTGACCGTGTGGTGCAAGGACAACATCTCCCTCAACATGATCAAGACAAAGGAGATGATTGTCGACTACAGGAAAAGGAGGACCGAGCACGCCCCCATTCTCATCGACAGGGCTGTAGTGGAGAGCATGTTGAGAGCTTCAAGTTCCTTGGTGTCCACATCACCAACAAACTAACATGGTCCAAGCACACCAAGACAGTTGTGAAGAGGGCACAACAAAACCTATTCCCCCTCAGGAGACTGAAAAGATTTGGCATGGGTCCTCAGATCCTCAAAAGGTTTTACAGCTGCAACATCGAGAGCATCCTGACAGATTGCATCACTGCCTGGTACAGCAACTGCTCAGCCTCCGACCGCAAGGCACTACAGAGGGTAGTGCGTACGGCCCAGTATATCACCGGGGCCAAGCTTCCTGCCATCCAGGATCTCTATACCAGGCGGTGTCAGAGGAAGGCCCTAAAAATGTTCAAAGACTCCAGCCACCCTAGTCATAGACTGTTCTCTTTGCTACCGCACGGCAACCAGTACCGGAGCACCAAGTCTTGGTCTATGAGGCTTCTAAACAGCTTCTACCCCCAAGCCATAAGACTCCTGAACAGCTATTCAAATGGCTACCCAGACTATTTGCATTGCCCCCCCCCCCCCCCCTCCTCTTCTACGCTGCTGCTACTATAAGGTTATTATCGATGCATAGTCACTTTAATAACTCTACCTACATGTACATATTAACTCAATTACCTCGACACCAGTGCCCCAGCACATTGCCTCTGTACCGGTAGCCCCGCTATTGTTATTTACTGCTGCTCTTTAATTATTTGTTATTCTTATCTCTTACTTTTTTAAAAACTGTTGGTTAAGGGCTAGTAAGTAAGCATTTCACTGTTCACCTGTTGTATTTGGCGCATGTGACAAATAACATTTGTCTTCCGGGTTGGATGTGCATTGTGTCAAAAAGCAGTGTGGCTTGGTTGGGTTTTGTTTCGGAGGACGCATGGCCCTCAACCTTCGCCTCTCCCGAGTCCGTACGGGAGTTGCAGTGATGAGTAACTAATACCAATTGGGGAGAAAAAGGGGCGAAAAAAAATGCAATGTTAATATAATTGTGATTTAGTATGAGTATGAGTTTTCAGTGAATTTATGTAAATCATGAAAATTCTCAGCAACAACAGAGTTAAGATTAAGATCCTACAGCTGTAGATGATAATAAGTGATCCCCCCCCAAATTGACTGGTGCCAAAAGGTGGTAGGAAATAAATAAATGTAAATGACTGAATTTCTCAGAAATACTGAAAAGTTTCCAAGTTAGATTTGATATATGGTTAATGAAAAGTTAGAAATAAATTCATCCCCAAAAAAGTGGGAATTAATTATATAATGTTCTGCAGTAATATCATGGAAGGTGGGTTAAAAATACACAAAAATCATTATTCTGTTGATACACTAAACCTGAATCTATTCAGGAAGGAATGCACAAGGAGTACATACACAATTGTATTTTTAGTCCAGCCTTGATTTCCTCCAGATACATTTTATTCGCCATAGCAGCAGACCACCAGCACAGCCACTTTCCCCGGCATGTGCGTCTGTCCTGGTGTAAGCCATTCTAATATTAACATAAGCTCATATTATGCTTTCTTATTATCAAGTCCCTCTCTCTGGGCTGATGTTTTATTGAAACAGCAAAACAAACAGGATATAATGGTATATCCAAATATAGTCTCTACGCTACGTGCTTACAGACAGAAAAATAGACGTTTGGAAATAATATGCCAGAAGTCTTTACCCTTAAGTCTGCAAAAGATAGATCTGGTCATTTGCTAGACCCCCTGTAAAGCATTGTGTCTGCTAGAGGTTTTATATTACTTTGGGTGGATAGATTCTCATGTCTTGTACTTTCCTTCTTATTAAAATGTAGTCTATACAGTTGAAGTCAGAAGTTTACATACACTTAGGTAGGAGTCATTAAAACTTGTTTTTCAACCACTCCACAAATTTATGGACAATAAATTCAGTGCCTTCTTGCTTGACATCATGGGAAAATCAAAAGAAATCAGCAAAGACCTCATTAAAAAATATTGTAGACCTCCACAAGTCTGGTTCATCCTTGGGTGCAATTTCTAAACGCCTGAAGGTACCACGTTCATCTGTACAAACAATATTACGCAAGTATAAACACCATGGGACCATGCAGCTGTCATACAGCTCAGGAAGGAGACGCATTCTGTCTCCTAGAGATGAACGTTCTTTGGTGCGAAAAGTGCAAATCAATCCCAGAACAACAGCAAAGGACCTTGTGAAGATGCTGGAGGAAACAGGTACAAAAGTATCTACAGTGCCTTGCGAAAGTATTCGGCCCCCTTGAACTTTGCGACCTTTTGCCACATTTCAGGCTTCAAACATAAAGATATAAAACTGTATTTTTTTGTTAAGAATCAACAACAAGTGGGACACAATCATGAAGTGGAACGACATTTATTGGATATTTCAAACTTTTTTAACAAATCAAAAACTGAAAGATTTGTATCCAAATCCGGCTTTAAACTTCTTCACAACAGTATCTCGGACCTGCCTGGTGTGTTCCTTGTTCTTCATGATGCTCTCTGCGCTTTTAACGGACCTCTGAGACTATCACAGTGCAGGTGCATTTATACGGAGACTTGATTACACACAGGTGGATTGTATTTATCATCATTAGTCATTTAGGCCAACATTGGATCATTCAGAGATCCTCACTGAACATCTGGAGAGAGTTTGCTGCAGTGAAAGTAAAGGGGCTGAATAATTTTGCACGCCCAATTTTTCCATTTTTGATTTGTTAAAAAAGTTTGAAATATCCAATAAATGTCGTTCCACTTCATGATTGTGTCCCACTTGTTGTTGATTCATCACAAAAAAATACAGTTTTATATCTTTATGTTTGAAGCCTGAAATGTGGCAAAAGGTCGCAAAGTTCAAGGGGGCCGAATACTTTCGCAAGGCACTGTATATCCACAGTAAAACGAGTCCTATATCGACATAACCTGAAAGTCCGCTTAGCAAGGAAGAAGCCACGGCTCCAAAACCGCCATAAAAAAGCCAGACTACGGTATGCAACTGCACATGGGGACAAAGATCGTACTGTTTTGGAGAAATGTCCTCTGGTCTGATGAAACAAAAATAGAACTGTTTGGCCTTAATGACCATGTTTATGTTTGGAGGATAAATGGGGAGGCTTGCAAGCCAGAGAACACCATCCCAACCATGAAGCACAGGGGTAGCAGCATCATTTTGTAGGGTGCATTGCTGCAGGAGGGACTGGTGCACTTCACAAAATAGATTGCATCATGAGGATGGAAAATTATGTGGATATATTGAAACATCAAGACATCAGTCAGGAAGTTAAAGCTTGTTCGCAAATGGGTCTTCCAAATGGACAATGGCCCCAAGCATTCTTCCAAAGTTGTGGCAAAATGGCTTAAGGACAACAAAGTCAAGGTATTGGAGTGGTCATCACAAAGCCCTGACCTCAATCCCATAGAAAAGTTGTGGGCAGAACTGAAAAAGCATGCGAGAGCAAGGAGGCCTACAAACCTGACTTACACCAGCTCTGTCAGGAGGAATGGGCCAAAATCCACCCAACTTATTGTGGGAAGCTTGTGAAAGTTAAACTTGGGTCAAATGTTTTGGGTTAAATTGTTTAAGGCAATGCTACCAAATACTAATTGAGTGTAGGTAAACTTCTGACCCACTGGGAATGTGATGAAACAAATAAAATCTGAAATAACTCATTCGCTCTATCATTATTGTGACATTTCATTCTTAAAATAAAGTGGTGATCCTAACCGTCCTAAGACAGGGAATTTTTACTCGGATTCAATGTCAGGAATTGTATAACACTGCATTTAAATGTATTTGGCTAAGGTGTATGTAAACTGCCAACCTCAACTGTATTTTCCTCACAATGGAAAATGTGTAGTTAGTGTCAACTGTTTAGGCAACATGGTATACTAATGAGGATGGATTTATTTCTGACGCAACTTTTGGAGAAAACAAATGAGAACTACAAATGATCAGGTTTATACACTATGATTTATTTCAACATAATCTCACATTATTTACAAATAGAAAATGGCAGACTCCTTGCATACAAGACGAACTGAGGGAGGATCATCACTGATGTCTTTACAGTTTATATATGTCCAGGAAGGAAAGTCCTTGTGACCAATACCAACTCAGCGATATCACTTCAAAAGTAAGACAGGTCAGTCTGTTTTCCAAATGCCTCGTCCTTATGATGAAGAATGCCTCTGATTCTTGGACTGCCTGCTGTCTCCTGAGTGTGTCTAGGCGTCTAGAGTGCCTTTAAAGAGAACATAGACCAAGAAAACCTTGTCAAACCGGTTACACAAACATATATTCACTGATTCACTACAGCCAAAGACTCAGGATAATGCAACAGAGCGTGAATATTCAATTACAAAAAAATCTATAATCAATCTGACAAAGAATTAAATATGGTAGAGGTTTAGTGAAGATGGATGCTTGGAAGGGAACTTACCTTCCAAAAAGGCAAACTCATCTACGGTCTCTATTGCATTGTCTGTTAGTAGAAACAACAAATAACACAATAGCTGGAAGAACTAAAGTCAAAGGCTGGCCTAAATGACCCCCGATCCTGGCCCTGTAAAGCTACATGGTGTGCAGGCTTTTATTCTAGCACCGCACGAAGACCTTGATCGGTTAAATCAGTTAGGCCTAACACGTGTTTAGTACAAGGATGGAACTAAAGCCTGGCATGCCATGTAGCTCTCCAAAACCAGGGGTGGTGACCATTACACGTAGCAATAATCATATGGTATGATTGGTGTACTATATGATCATGTCTTCTTGACATTACTAACCTAAATCTTTCCTCTGCAAAGTTTTCCTCTTTCCTTGATGGGCATACACCAGGGCATCTTTGGCAATCATTTCAACAAAGAGTTCCTGGAACACATGAAGTTCAGTATACAGTCAGTAACGTCGCTGTAACATATAACATAAGTGTATTGTGACTACAGTAACGTGAATGTGCGGCAGGTAGCCTAGTGGTTAGCGCGTTGGGCCAGTAACTGAAAGGTTGCTAGATCAAATCCCCGAGCTGACAATGTAAAAATCTGTCGTTCTACCCCTGAACAAGGCAGTTAACCCACTGTTCCTAGGCCGTCACTGTAAATAAGAATGTGTTCTTAACTGACTTTCCTAGTTAAATAAAAGGTTTTCTAAAAAAGTACAAATATGTCATCTTAGGTAGCTAAGCTAGATATTGCTTTTACAGCAATGATGTGTTGGTGCTGGGTTGAAACAAAAGCCTGCACACCAAGTAGCTCAACAGTTGATGACCAGTGAACTACAAGGAACATAAAGTAGGTCCTTCCTAAAATCCTCCCCAACTTCACTCTGTATCTGGAATAGAGTACCACAATATGAGTCATAATACCCATAAAACCTAGCGGTCAAACAGGGAAATTGTTCCAATAGTATTTCCACCATTCATTTTTCCCATAGGGCATTTTAGAAAAACTTCAAATAAGGGCTGTGTTTTGTGTAGGCTTACTGTGACGTTTTGATAACCGGCGTCAACTGTGTCTGTCGCCCCTGTGGCACCTACTGGGTCGGCCCCAGAGTAGTGGTCAGGTGAGGAAGAGTTACGGGGGAACGAGGCTGAAGAGAACAACCAACAAACTGGGCCCGTCGCGGCAGCCTCCTTATTTTAAGCGGTGGAATAACGACTGGAACCATTTGCCTGTTTGACCGCTAGGCTCCATGGGTATTATGACTCATTAAGTGATCATGCCCGAGAGGCCAGTGTTTGGAGGATATATTGGCACAGGTGTTGTTAGGCAGGAAAACCGTGAAAATATATCATCCAAACACCAGCTTCTTGGGTGGTCTGCCCAACGCATCATCGGTGGCACATTGCCTGCCCTCCAGGACACCTACAGCACCCGATGTCACAGGAAGGTCAAAAAGATCATCAAGGACATCAACCACCTGAGCCACAGCCTGTTCACCCCCAAAGGCGAGGTCAGTACAGGTGCATCAAAGCTGGGACCGAGAGACTGAAAAACAGCTTATATCTCAAGGCCATCTGACTGTTAAATAGCCAACACTAGTCGGCTACCACCCGGTTGCTCAACCCTGCTGCCCTATATACATAGAATCACTGGTCACTTTAATAATGTTTACACACTGCTTTACTCATTTCGTATGCAAACTCAGCAAAAAAAGAAACGTCCCTTTTTCAGGACCCGGTCTTTCAAAAATAAATCGTAAAAATCAAAATAACTTTTAACACTTTAACACTGTTTCCCCATGTCTGTTCAATGAATCATAAACAATGAATGAACATGTACCTGTGGAAAGATCATTAAGGTAGGCAATTAAGGTTACAGTTATGAAAACTTAGGACACTAAAGAGGCCTTTCTACTGACCCTGAAAAACACCAAAATAAAGATGCCCAGGGTCCCTGCTCATCTGCGTGACCGTGTCTTAGGCATACTGCAAGGAGGCATGAGGACTGCAGATGTGGCCAGGGCAATAGATTGCAATGTCCGTACTGTGAGACGCCTAAGACAGCGCTACAGGGAGACAGGACGGACAGCTGATCATCCTCGCAGTGGCAGACCACGAGTAACAACATCTGCACAGGATCGGTACATCTGAACATCACACAGGTACAGGATGGCAACAACAACTGCCCGGGTTACACCAGGAATGCACAATCCCTCCATCAGTGCTTAGACTGTCTGCAATAGGCTGAGAGAGGCTAGACTGAGGGCTTGTAGGCATGTTGTAAGGCAGATCCTCACCAGACATCACAGGCAACGTCGCCTATGGGCACAAACCCACCATCGCTGGACCAGACAGTACTGGCAAAAAGTGATCTCCACTGACGAGTCATGGTTTTGTCTCACCATGGGCTATGGTCAGATTCTTGTTTATCGTCGAAGGAACGAGCGTTACACCGAGGCCTGTACTCTGGAGCGGGATCGATTTGGAGGTGGAGGGTCCGTCATGGTCTGGGGCGGTGTGTAACAGCATCACCGGACTGAGCTTGTTGTCATTGCAGGCAATCTCAACGCTGAGCGTTACAGGGAAGACATCCTCCTCCCTCATGTGGTACGCTTCCTGCAGGCTCATCCTGACATGACCCTCCAGCATGACTATGTCACCAGCCATACTGCTCGTTCTGTGCGTGATCTCCTGCAAGACAGAAATGTCAGTGTTCTGCCATGGCCAGCGAAGAGCCCGGATCTCAATCCCATTGAGCACGTCTGGGACCTGTTGGATCAGAGGGTTAGGGCTAGGGCCAGGGCCATTCCCCCCAGAAATGTCCAAGAACTTGCAGGTGCCTTGGTGGAAGAGTGGGGTAACACCTCACAGCAAGAACTGGCTAATCTGGTGCAGTCCATGAGGAGATGCACTACAGTACTTAATGCAGCTGGTGGCCCCCCCCTTTGTTCAGGGTCACATTATTCCATTTCTGTTAGCCACATGTCTGTGGAACTTGTTCAGTTTATGTCTCAGTTGTTAAATCTTGTTATGTTCATACAAATATTTACACATGTTAAGTTTGCTGAAAATAAACGCTGTTGACAGTAAGAGGACGTTTATTTTTTTCTGAGTTTATATATTGTATTCTATTCTACTGTATTTTAGTCAATATCACTCCGACATTGCTCGTCCTAATATTTATTTCTTATAATTCTTCATTTATTTTTAGATGTATGTTTTATTGATAATTGTTAAATATTACAGAATTAATGGAGCTAGGATGCAATAACATCTGCTAAATGTGTACGTGACCAATACAATTTGATTTGCACTACAGCTAACTTAGAGTCATGTCAAACAGTGCAGACAGAATAACAGCAAAGTAGCTGCATTTGTTTAAGCTGTTTTCTCGTGACATTTATTTGGATACATCCATAACAATGAGCTAATGAAGCATTCAGGATGAGACCCACCAGTTGTATAAACTGTGATACTTTATACAAGAACACTGTCCAGATTTTGCATATCGTTTATGAGTCAGTCCCACATATTTATGAACGGCTGAGCCGGATGTCCTTTGCAGTAAGCCATCTCATGAATTTATATAATGTAACCAAGTGAGCAGACACCTAAGTCAATTGATTCATGAATTGCCCTTTGTGCCTGCAGCCTTACCCTATAATTCTGTATTTCTTTGTGACTAACTTGAATACAGGTAGACCAGGAAAGCCACATCCCTGATTGGCAGATGAGTGACAACCCTGATTAGAAGCACCTGCTCCTCATCAGTTGTTCAAATGCTGTTTTGAATTAAAAGAGAATTGCACCTACACACTGAAGGCGGCTGCAAAACCGAAACGTCTGTGTAGGCTATCCAAGATGCAGTGAAAATATATATTTTTTAAATCTACAAAATGTAAGTAAACTTTGACATTTTTTTGAAAAATGAATGGTGGAAAAACGATTGGAACCATTTCCCTGTTTGACCGCTAGGTTTTATGACACGTCACTGTGGGGCTCTTATACTCTAACAGTTTAGAGCATTGCTGAATCACAAAGCCGACTAGGCGAAAAATCAGTCGATGTGCCTTTGAGCAAGGCACTTAACCCTAATTGTTCCTGTATATTGCTCTGGATAATCCCATCTCCTAAATTACAAATGTAAATAAACTGGCTAGCAACATGACTTAACCCACCTTGAATGTAGGCTACAAAATATGAAAACAAACTAATACTGCTAGGGGTAGCTAACGTAATGTAATACTTTTAACTTACTGTGGCTTTAGCAATGATAAACACAGACTCTTGACTAGCGAGGGACACGTCTGGGTCCGCTTTCATCAGTGCCTTGATACGGGACAGCGGTAACTTCGCTAGACGGTTCTGGGAGGGTGCTGCAACGGGCCCAGTATGTTGGTTACTCTCTTCTTCAGCCTCGAGCCCCCGTAACTCTTCCTCGCCTTCACACCGCTCTGGGTCTGACACTGTAGGGGCGACAGGCACTGCAACAGTTGACGCCATTATCTTGTACACAAACGAGTTGTCAAAAACGTGCCTAGTTCTGATTAGTGAATAATACATTCGAATGTTCCTCCCCTTCCACTCCCGCCAACTATTCATTGTGTGTGATTGGTGGAATGGCCGACTTCATGAGGTGAGGATTGGCTTGAACCATGGCCAAACAAATATTTGGTTTAAGCCATTGGTGAATGTTCACAACTCCTTAGCGCTCCTAAACGTTGTGAAACATTGACTACAGAACCGCGAGGCTGCTAAAAAGAAAAGATGCAGATCACGACCCTAATGAACAACCTCATCATATTTGTTACATAAAATGTACATCTTCATCTCTCTATTACTGCTCATCCAATACATTAGAAATGTGTTCAATTACTCATTGTTTGAATTGTTTGTAGATAGACCTGTGATACATATTGAATTTGATAGGCCCACCTTTCAATATTGCTCAATGTTTAAGTGATAATAGGCCTAGATTAGATTTATGTGAAATAGCTGTTAGTGCTGCTTTATCTATGTCGGTATCTAATTAAGCCATAAGGCCCAAGGGACACTGCCTTCAGAAAGTATTCAGACCCCTTGACATTTTCCACGTTTTGTTACATTACAGCCTTATTCTAAAATTGATTCAATAAATAAGGAATCCAAAGCAATCTGCATACAATACCTCATTAGGACGAAGTGAAAAGTTTTTTTATTTTATTTTTGCAAACGTATAAAAAATAAAATAAATAAATACCGGTTTTCCCTAAGTATTCAGATGCTTGCAATGAGACTCGAAATTGAGCTCAGGTGCATCCTGTTTCCATTGATCATCAATTATGTTTCTACAACTTGATTGGAGTCCACCTGTTGCAAATTCAAATGATTGGACATGATCTGGAAAGGCACACACCTGTCAATATAAAGTCCCACAGTTCACAGTGCATGTCTGAGCAAAAACCAAGCCATAAAGTCAAAATAACTGTCCGTAGAGCGCAGAGACAGGATTGTGTCAAGGCACAGACCTGGGGAAGGGTACCAAAGCATTTATGCAGCTTTGAAGGTCCCCATTAACACAGTGGCCTCCATCATTCGCCCAGCCAAAATGAGCAGTCAGGGAGGTGACCAAGAACCCGATGGTCACTTTGACAGCGATCTAGAGTTCCTCTGTGGACATGGGAGAACCTTCCAGAAGGACAACCATCTCTGCAGCACTCCACCAATCAGGCCTTTATGATAGCGTGTCCAAACGGAAGCCACTCATCGGCAATAGGCACATGACAGCCCGCTTGGAGTTGCCCAAAAGGCACCTAAAGACTCTCAGAGAATGAGTAACAAGATACTCTGATGAATCCAAGATTGAACTCTTTGGCCTGAATGGCAAGCATCACGTCTGGAGGAAATCGGGCACCATCCGTACGGTGAAACATGGTGGTGGCAGCATCATGCTGTGGGGATGTTTTTCAGCGGCATGGACTGGGAGACCAGTCAGGATCGAGGGAAAGATGAACGGAGAAAAGTACAGAGAGATCCTTGATGAAAACCTGCTCAGGACCTCAGGCTGGGGCGAAGGTTCACCTTCCAACAGGACAATGATCCTAAGCACACAGCCAAGACAACACAGGAGTGGCTTTGGGACAAGTCTCTGAATGTCCTTGAGGGGCCCAGCCAGAGCCTGGACTTGAACCCAATCGATTATCTCTGGAGAGACCTGAAATAGCTGTGCTGCAACATTCCCCATCAAGCCTGACAGAGCTTGAGAGGATCTGCAGAGAAGAATGGGAGAAACTCTCAAAGTAGTGTGCCAAGCTTGTAGCATCATCCCACAAAAAAACGTGTCTGTAATCACTGCTAAAGGTGTTTCAACAAAGTACTGAGTAAAGGGTCTGATACTTATGTAAATGTGATATTTCAGTTTTAATTTTAATTTTAACACATTTGAAAAAAATATAAATATATTTTTGCTTTGTCATTATGGGGTAGGCTGAGGAAAAAACAGCAACAATTTCATCAATTTTAGAATAAGGCAGTAACATAACAAAATGTGGAAAAAGTCAAGGGGTCTCAATACTTCCTGAATGCACTGTATATACAAAAGTATGTAGACAACTCTTCAAATGAGTGGATTAGGCTTTTTCAGCCACACCCGTTGCTGACAGGTGTATAAAATTGAACAATCTCCATAGACAAACATTGGCAGTAGAATGGCCTTACTGAAGAGCTCAGTGACTTTCAACGTGACACCGTCATAGGATGCCACCATTCCAAAAAGTCAGTTGGTCAAATTTCTGCCCTGCTAGAGCTGCCCTGAACAACTGTAAGTGTTGTTATTGTGAAGTGGAAACATCCAGGAGTGACAAAGGCTCAGCCTTGAAGTGGTAGGCAAAACCAGCTCACAGAACGGGAGTGCTGAAGCACGTATCACATAAAAATTGTCTGTCCTCGGTTGCAATACTCACTACCAAGTTCCAAACTGCCTCCGGGAAGCAACGTCAGCACAAGAACTGTTAGTCGGGAGCTTAATGAAATGTATTTCCATGGCCGAGCACCCGTGGTGTAAAGCTTGGACTCAAGACTAGTGGAAACACTTTCTCTGGAGTGATGAATCACACTTCACCATCTAGCAGTCCGATGGACAAATTAGCCTATGACTTGGCAGACTGGAGGTTCTACAGCTGCAACATCGAGAGCATCCTTACTGGTTGCCTCACTGCCTGGTACGGCAACTGCTCGGCCTCTGACCGCAAGGCACTACATCACTGGGGCTAAATTGCCTGCCATCCAGGACCTTTCCACCAGGCGGTGTCAGAGGAAGGCCCTAAAAATTGTCAAAGACCCCAGCCACCCTAGTCATAGTCTGTTCTCTCTACTACCGCATGGCAAGCGGTACCGGAGTGCCAAGTCTAGGACAAAAAGGCTTCTCAACAAAAAAGGCTTCTCTTAGGCCCTCATGACATAATAGTCTTCTCAAGTGTATTGTCTGAAGGCTACATTGGTTATACATTACAGAACAATGGGATGCACTTCCATCATATTTTAACATTTCATTTCTGTATTCTTGCTCTTACCAGAGCAATGTACTAGGATGGCATGGATATCAAATTAGCATGACATACTTAAATGGTCAAACAGGCCATTCATTTATTTTGATTCAGTTTGATTCATGTTTTATTTAATTGAGGGATAGGCCAGAAATAAGATGCTCTGCTCTGACCTCATCGGACTAAGGCCTCATTAACTAGTTCTGCACATGATAGCAAAGGTGCTGCCAGCCTAATATAAACTGAGTGTACAAAACATTAAGAACACCTTCCTAATATTTAGTTGCATTCCCCCACTTGAGTTGCAGCCTCTGAACAGCCTCAATTCGTTGGGGCATGGTCTCTACAAGATGTCGAAAGGGTTCCACAGGGATGCTGGCTCATGTTGACTCCAATGCTTCCCACAGTTGTGTCAAGTTGGCTGGATGTCCTTTGGGCGGTGGACCATTCTTGATACAAAGGGGAAACTGCTGAGCTTGAAAAACCCAGCACCGTTGCAGTTCTTGACACAAACCAGTGCGCCTGGCACCTACTACCATTTCTCGTTCAAAGGCACTTAAATATTTTGTCTTGCCCATTCACCATCTGAATGGCACACATACACAATATGTGTCTCAACTGTCTAAAGGCTTAAAAATCATCTTTTAAACTGTTTCCTCCTCTTCATCTACACTCATTAGGCGCTAATATATGGATTTCACAAGTCTGGGAATACAGATATTATGCATCTGTTGGTCACAGATATCTTTTTTTTTAAAGGTAGGGGTGTGGATCAGAAAACCAGTCAGTAACTGGTATGACTACCATTTGTCTCATGCAATGCGACACATCTCCTTTGCATAGAGTTGATCAGGCATTTGATTGTGGCCTGTGGAATGTTCTCCCACTCCTCTTCAATGGCTGTGCGAAGTTGTTGGATATTGCTGGGAACTAGAATACGCTGTCCTACACGTCGATCCAGAGCATTCCAAACATTCTCAATGAGTGACGTCTGGTGAGTATGCAGGCCATGGAATAATAGAGACATTTTCAGCTTTCAGGAATTATGTACAGATTCTTGTGACATGGGACCGTGCACAGGGATCTGTACATAGGGGTGCGTCACTTAAGTGGTTTGAGTCACTGATGTGATCTTCCTGTCCAGGTTGGCGCCCCCCCTTGAGTTGTGCTGTGGCGGAGATCTTTGTGGGCTATACTCAGCCTTGTCTGAGGATGGTAAGTTGGTGGTTGAAGATATCCTTCTAGTGGTATGGGGGCTGTGCTTTGGCTATATCCTGCCTGTTTTGCACTGTCCAGGGGTATCGTCGGATGGGGCCACAGTGTCTCCCGACCCCTCCGGGGCCTCATGTTATCTCTGTGCATTCAATTTGCCATCAATAAAATTCAATTTTGTTAATTGTCCGTAGCTTATGCCTGCCCATACCATAACCTGACCTCCACCATGGGGCAATCTGTTTCCAACACTGACGTCAGCAAACCGCTTGCCCACACGTCGCCATACACGTGGTCTGCAGTTGTGAGGTCAATTGGACGTATTGCCAAATTCTCTAAAATGACATTGGAGGCGGCTTATGGTAGAGAAATTAACATTAAATTCTCTGGCAACAGCTCTGGTGGACATTCCTGCAGTCAGCATGCCAATTGCACGCTCCCTCAACTTGAAACATCTGTGGCATTGTGTTTTGTGACAAAATCGCACATTTTAGAGTGGCCTTTTATTGTCCCCAGCACAAGGTGCACCTGTATAATGATCATGCTATTTAATCAGCTTATTGATATGCCACACCTATCAAGTGGATGGATTATCATGTTGCATTTATATTTTTGTTCGGTATATGTGAATAATACAGCCAACTGGAGATTCCATGGAAGATGGCAACCAGGTTGAAATTGATTAACAATGTAGTTCTATTACCCTAGTTCCAAATCGGAGTCCCTGCTATCGAACACAGTGAATCTCATCCAAATTAAAATCTCACCTCTTGGGCCTCCAGAGTGGCATAGTGGTCTAAGGCACTCCATCGCAGTGCTTGAGGTGTCAATACAGACCCAAGTTCGACCCCAGGTTGTGTCAGTGACCGGGACATGGAGACCCATGAGGTGGAGTACAATTGGCCCAGCGTCATCCAGGTTAGGGGAGGGTTTGGCCAGCCGGGATTTCCTTGTCCCATCGTACTCTAGCGACTTCTTGTGGCAGATCGGGCGCCTGCAACCTGACTTTGGGCGCCTGCCCCCTGACTTTGGGCGCCTGCCCCCTGACTTTGGGCGCCTGCCCCCTGACTTTGGGCGCCTGCCCCCTGACTTTGGGCGCCTGCCCCCTGACTTTGGGCGCCTGCCCCCTGACTTTGGGCGCCTGCCCCCTGACTTTGGGCGCCTGCCCCCTGACTTGGGTCGCCTGCAAGCTGACTTTGGGTCGCCTGCGAGCTGACTTGGGTCGCCTGCAAGCTGACTTGGGTCTCCTGCAAGCTGACTTGGGTCTCCTGCAAGCTGACTTGGGTCTCCTGCAAGCTGACTTGGGTCTCCTGCAAGCTGACTTGGGTCTCCTGCAAGCTGACTTGGGTCTCCTGCAAGCTGACTTGGGTCTCCTGCAAGCTGACTTGGGTCTCCTGCAAGCTGACTTGGGTCTCCTGCAAGCTGACTTGGGTCTCCTGCAAGCTGACTTTGGTCGCCAGCTGAATGGTGTTTCCTCCAACACAATGATGCGGCTGGCTTCGGGGTTAAGCGAGCAGTGCGGCTTGGAAGGGTCGTGTTTCCGGGGACGCATGGCTCTCAACCTTCTCCTCTCACAAGTCCGTATGGGAGTTTCAGCGATGGGACAAGACTGTAACTACCAATTGGATACCACAAAAAATGGGGTTTAAGTATAAAATCTCACCTATAATTTTGATGTTTTTTTTTTTTTTTGCGCCTTTAGAACTCAAATCTAGACTAGCATGAAACGCAAGGACAAGTGAGACGAGTGAGAATCGGTGAACAATTCACCCAAAGTCCTTCCAGCCCTTCCTATTATATCAGAACTGACCCTAGACCGAAGGGTGGTCAACGACCTTATACTGGGCCGAAGGATCTCCTTCTACGAACTCAGGGGGAAAATAGGATGTGACAATGTTAGATTGGGGGTTTCATACCTTGAATAAAGGTAAGGAGGGCTACCGTTTATTAGTTCGTCATCCTTTCAATAGTTAGTTAAATAGTTATTTGGTTCATTCATTCGTCAAGTCTGACTGATAGAGTAGCAAGAATGAGAGTTGAGCAGTCTACAACTGATACCACTTCGGAAAATGTAGCAAAATGGGCATTACGAGGTGATAGAGACCACCAAGTTCCTGCACCTGGTGATGGAGTATGGTGGGGGAGGGGATCTCTACTCACGTATCGCCAACTGGTGGCCATTTGTCTGACCTTGAGATCAAGCTCATCTTTGCCCAGATCCCCTCAGCCATCAAACACATGGTGAGCTATGCCCATTGAAAGCTTTGAACAGTAGACACGCACAGATGTCAATTCCACTCCATGATTAGGGCTGCTTGAGGATTGGGTGAGTAACTTTCTCATCAATGCATCATTTATGTGTAGTCATGACTTACCAGTGTGTATCCAATGATTGTAATCTTGCTTGCATGATTTAGAGAGGCAAAGAGAAAGGGGGATACCTAGTCAGTTGCACAACTGAATGCATTCAACTGAAATGTCTCTTCCGCATTTAACCCAACCCCTCTGAATCATCTTAATTTTGTAGCAACATCCAACCAACACACCCCCACCCCACCCCTTTTTGTTATCATTCCAGCACGACGACAACATTGTCCACCGAGACATGAAAGCAGAGAATGTCTTCTATACCACCAGCTACTGCATCAAGGTGGGAGACCTTGGCTTCAGCATAGTGACTGGTCCAACCGAGGTCCTCACCACATTCTGTGGTTCCACATCCTACGCCGCTCCAGAGCTCTTCAAAGAGAAAGGCTACATGGGTCGTTACATGGACATCTGGGCATTGGGCATCCTCCTCTACTTCATGGTCACCCAGGTCCTGTGCTTGGAGGAGCAGGAGGTGAAGTTGGCCTTTTCTGGCCTGGGCTTCATGGCGGCCCATCTGCAGAGCAACACCTAACACAGACAATTGCAACCCCCTGACGGGGACCTACCGTATCCTCCTCCACCACATCCAGAAGAGGAGGTCCGTGGAGGATGTGGGATATGCAGGCCTCTACCCTAAGGACTTTGTCACTACCAAGAGATGGACGCCACTGCTGTTATGGTCAAGCACAACCCAACTAATGTCTGTTATGCTATAGACCATGGTTTCGTAACAGTTTTTGTACCAGGGACTGGCAAGTTATGGATCTTCTCTTAGGATTAAAACAAACACTTTTGGAGGACCACTTACATTGAAATCAAACATTTGAGAACTGAAGTTCTCAGACAACTATCTGAGGGATCAGTTAGCAATATCTCAGAGACCAGTGGTGCTCCATGGACAAGACACAAACACACCCGTGCAGACATGTGCATACTCTCACTCACTCACACACACACACCGCTCTCTCAGGGATCTGCTGTTGCTTATTCATCGTAGTACAGAGGATAGGTAGATAAATACCACCATCTTGTGCTCACATTATTCATTACATTTCAGTATGCCTCAGAAATCTGTGATGAAAAGAAACCGTGGTTAAGATTACAGGATCTGGTTTGTAATGTACAGTCCATTAATTCTATTGAGGCTTATGGACTAACAAGGCTTCAGCTTGTTGTGACCGTCACTTGTGACCGTCACTTTACCGTCACTTTACTCAATAGGCCTATGTTCTGTTCAATAGGCTTACAGCAAGAGGCAGACTGAGTGCTATTAATCCTTTGCCTATCTTCCAAGCCTACTTAGTCCAGTGCTTCATCAAAATATAACCGGGGTTGTGCAAGGGCATGGCTAATCTTTCTTTGTTGTGATACAGGAAAAGTGCTTTGTCCAGATATGAATTGTAAGGGAGTCAGGCACCAAGTGTGGGCCCATGTCCTGATATTTTCATTGCTCTACTTAGGTCTACAATACTTTTTTATCCTTAAACACTTAAAAGTTCATGTAAATATAATCTTCAGTTTATATACTTGTAAATTATATAAAGTGCTATTCACAACATTCTAAAATGTGTAAAACAGATTTCTTGTACATAGTAGAGCACGTGCACAGATCTTAATTTTGGCTATTCAATGGCTTGGAAGGGCAATGTTTTGTCTAAAAATGAATGTCTTTACTTTGATATCATGCAATTAAATTGCAGTAACACATTGCTTATGAAGCTAAATATATACAATAATTTTATAAATGCTTAACTGATATACTTCGTTCACATATTTGCAATTGGGGGTGCACATTAATGCTCGAGAAATGTCACGGCTGTTCAAAGGAGAGGACCAAGGTGCAGGGTGGTGAGTGCACATGTTTTTTAATAAAGAAAGAAGACGGCGAACAAAACAATACACACTACAAACCAAAACCTTGAAGCTTAAGGCTAAGTGCCATAAAGAAAGTCAACCTCCCACAAACACCTTTGGGAAAAAGGGTACCTAAGTATGGTTCCCAATCAGAGGCAACGATGGACAGCTGTGTGGACTCCGGCCGCAAAACCTGACTCTCAAGGGGAGGGTCCGGGTGGGCCCTCTTTACGGCGGCAGCTCTGGTGCGGGCGTCCCGCATTTGCCGGGTGGAAGCTGGCATCCAGAAGGGGTGGGGCCAGCTCTGGCCTCGAGACCAACTTACGCTCTCATAAAAATCAAGACCATTAGTTTGTATAAACATTAGCAGTTTCTCGAACTCTCCTCTTCTCTTACTCAACACTATTTTCCCATGAGAGTATTCCTAATCTCTGTGCTCTAAGCAGTGATAGAAGCTGTCAACACTTTCACTTTTCTCAAATTCTTGTGCGTAGGTTCTACAAGTTTGCACCTGCACCTGTCATGTTTCTCCATTAATTGGCAGTCTGACAATGCAGTACATTTTGCAATAATGAGACGAACCCCAATCTTGCCTTTATCCTGTTAAGGCAAGCATGTGAACAAATGATGGAGAGACAAACTATCAAATTACCCCCAAGCTAGTGCCAAAGTGGAGTCCTGACTTGACTTGAACCCTTAGAATTTATCATTTTTTATGCTATGCTCAATAGGTCTAAAAATGGCTTTGACTATGTCCTTTTGTCTTCAAGAGTGCGAGCTAATAAATCAAATTGAAAGAACACCAATATATATTTTCTGACTGGAGCATTATGATAAGGAATAACTAATCATATCCATCATCCCATGTAATCTTTGGGAATGGTTTGTTTGACATGCTAAGGTTCTGGGTTGCTTTGTGTCTTAGCTGAGTCAATGTGGTTGCTACTTGAATTCATTGTCCCTCAATGAAAAACAAATGATTCTTTCTACAGTTCAACAGTTCCCTCTCCTGAATATTATAATGAAGTGTTGAAAGCACCTGTGCAGAAGATATGTCAAAATGAATAGACAGAGATAATAGCAAAGGGGAACTTGGTACACACTTAATTACACAATTACTCAATTAATTTCAGTTTTAACTCAACATTTTTGATTGGAATGACAGTTCGGTCCGTGCAAAAACTTGTTGAGTGGATGAGCAAGAATGTAATAAAAAGCTAATTCACACTGTGCTTACACAGAGATACTTTAGTCGGTACTTCATATCCCCGTGCTCCTTTTAAATAAACACATCTAACTTGTATGCACTGAGCACTGAGTCACTAGCAGTGAATATCTGCTCTAACTCAAATGTTTACCCCTTGGACATTTACCCCTTGGACATGTTTCCTTTGGACATTACAGCAATAGCTTTCAGATGAACTGTATCTATCTATCTCGTCCCTTATTATTCTCTCCACTCAGGTGAGACTGTTGAGAAACATGAAGTACATGCCAAAAACAACTTTGTCTTTGTTTGTCTTGGCAAATACAAAAAAGTCAGAGTTCTGGAACATTGATCACAGGACATGTTCTGTATTTTGAAAACCATATCTTGATCAGTGTACGTTGGGTCTGAGGTTTATACTGAGTGTACAAAACATTAGGAACATCTGCTCTTTCCATGGCATAGATTGACCAGATGAGTCCAGGTGAAAGCTATGATCCCTTATTGATGTCACTTGTTAAATCCACTTCAATCAGTGTAGGGGAAGGGGAAGAGACAGGTTAAAGAAGGATTTCTAAGCATTGTAACAATTGAGACATGGACTGTGTATGTGTGCCATTCAGAGGGTGAATGGGGAAGACAAAATATTGAAGTATCCACACGAGCCACAGCCTGTTCACACAGTTACCATCTAGAAGGCAGAGACAGTACAGGTGCATCAAAGCTGGGCTCGAAAAACTGATGAACAGCTTCTATCTCCAGGCCATCAGACTGTTAAACAGTCACCACAAGTCAGCCTCTGTCCTGTACCCTGCCCTGAACCTTAATTACTGTTACTAGCCGGCTACCATCCGGTACGCTATCCTGCACGTTAGAGACTGCTGCCCTATGTACATGGAGTCATTGAACACTGGTCACTTTAATAATGTTTACTATCACGTTTTAGGGAAGACCCAGATGCAGACAGTGTCGAAGTAACAAAAACGTATTACTAGAACAGAGGGCAGGCAAAACGACAGGTCAAGGGCAGGCAGAGGTCAGTAACAGGAAACAGGAGACAAAGGGCTGTGAGACATGGGTTTGATTTTAGACACATGAAAAGCGGGATGTATACGGATGGTACGGGCAACAGAAGACAAACAGCAGAGGGGCTAAAGACCTCTGAGACTGGGAAAGGGACGATAAACCGGGGGGAAAGTTTGTGGGACTCCACCCGGAGGGGCAGATCCCGGGTGGACAGCCTTCTGCCCGAGACGATACCGGGGTGCCGGGGTGCCGGTGTCCGGTGGCGGTCCGCTTGTCGTCGATACCTGGAGGTGGTCTTGAGAAGGGCTGACTGGGCTCTCTTCCAGGTCCGACGACAGCGGCGGACAAACATCTGGGCTGAAGGCATGCCGACCTCTTCCTCTTGCTCAGGAACGTAAGGAAGAAGTCCCGGCAATATATACAGAGAAATGTCAATTGAAAAAGGTCAAATGAAACGAAGCGCAGCTACTTTGCAGTCTTTCCACCTTCAGTTTGAATTGATTGTTTTAGCTGTGTTGTTGGCTTGCTCCTCTGAACAACTGTGTCCTGACTAGTGAGCACATTTTCTATGCCAGGCAAAATCGCGCCTCATTAGCTCATTGTTATGGATGTATCCAAATAAATGTCACTAGAAAACAACTAAAACAAATGCAAATGCAGCTACTTTGCTGTTATTCTGGCTATACTTTTTGACGTGACTGTAAGTTAGCAGTAGTTGGCTAGCAAGCAAGCAAGCAAGAGATAAGAACATTGCCAGCCAGTATGGCAATGGAGCATTTAGAACGAATGACTGGGTCGCATCCATAGATACAGATCAGTGTCGGGACTATATCTTGTGGAAGGATGAAATAGTGTGATTAAATTAATCAAAACAACGTTTTTAATGAAAATATGTCAATCATTATTTGAATATGTTGGTAAACCGTTGTATAAAAGTGTTAATGCCCTTGAAGCCAGTGTTTGGAGGATATAGTGGCAAGAAAAAGTATGTGAACCCTTTGCAATTACCTGGATTTCTGCATAAATTGGTATAACATTTGATCTACTCTTCATCTAAGTCACAACAATAGACAAACACAGTCTGATTAAACTAATAACGCACAAAAAAAGTATGTGTTTTCATGTCTTTATTGAACACAACGTGTAAACATTCACAGTGCAGGGTGGAGGAAGTGTACCCACTGTGACAATTAAAAGCTTCCCTAATCAGAAACCATGGATTGATGGCAGCATTCATGCAAAACTGAAAGCACGTACCCCCGCATTTAATCATGGCAAGGCAACTGGGAATATGGCCAAATACAAACAGTGTAGTTATTCCCTCCGTAAGGCAATCAAACAAGCAAAGTGTCAGCATAGAGACAAAGTGGAGTCCCAATTCAATGGCTCAAACACGAGATGCATGTGGCAGGGTCTACAGTCATTTACCGAATACAAAAAGAAAACCAGGCCCGTCGCCGACATCGACATCTTGCTTCCAGACAAATTAAACAACTTCTTTGCATGCTTTGAGGACAACTGACACAAACCGCTACCAAAGATTGTGGGCTCTCCTTCTCCATGGCCGATGTGAGTAAAACATTTAAGTGTATTAACTCTCGCAAGGCTGCCGGCCCAGACGGCATCCCTAGCCGCGTCCTCAGAGCATGCTCAGACCAGCTGGCTGGTGTGTTTACAGACATATTGTAATGGCGTCTGTGTGTAGCTGGTGAGATGAGTCAGGCGCAGTACTGTCAGGCGCAGTAAGTAATAAAATACTTTACTCAAAAATTCAAACACAACACATAATATACACGGCCACACAAATACGGACCACAATACAACATGTAGAACAGGGGGTTAAATAATAATCAAGTAATTGATTAAGTGAAGCCAGGTGTGATAAGACAAAGACAGAACAAATGGAAAATGAAAAGTGGATCGGCTGTGGCTAGAAAGCCGGTGACGCGGAACACTGCCCGAACAAGGAGAGGGACCGACTTCGGCGGAAGTCGTGACAGTACCCCCCTTGACGCGGCGTTCCAGCAGTGCACCGACATCGACCTTGGGGGCGGTGCGGAGGACGAGGCGCAGGGCGATCCGGATGGAGACGGTGGAAATCCCATAGCAACGAAGTGTCCTGAAAGTCCTCCACCGGCACCCAGCATCTCTCCTCCGGACCGTACCCCTCCCAATCCACAAGGTACCGAAGGCCCCTCGCCTGGTGCCTCGAGTCCAGGATGGCTCGAACAGCATACGCCGGGGCCCCCTCGGTGTCCAGAGGGGGTGCAGGAACCTCCCGCACCTCAGCTTCTTGGAGTGGACCAGCCAGCGCCGGCCTGAGGAGAGACACATGGAACGAGGGATTAATGTGATAATCTGAGGGAAGTTTAACCCCACTAACCGCTGACCCAGCTTCCAGCAGGGCAGGCGGAGGGGCAGGTTCCGGGTCGAAAGCCAGACCTGGTCCCCCAGTACGAACACCGAGCGGTTGAACCATTCGTCCACCGCAGGAGCTTCGATCTGGCTCTGATGCCACGGTGCCCGAACCGGCTGATACCCCAGTACACACTGGAAAGGAGAGAGGTTAGTGGAGGAGTGGCGGGATGAGTTTTGGGCCATCTCTGCCCAGGGGATGAACGTCGCCCACTCCCCCCGGCCAATCCTGGCAATATGACCGCAGAAACCTACCCACATCCTGATTTACTCTCTCCACCTGCCCGTTACTCTCGGGGTGAAGGCTGACCGAGACCCACAGACGCTCCATGAATGCTCTCCATACCCTGGACGTAAAGTGGGGACCTCTTTACGTCCTCTTTACGCACCCCGTAGTGCCGGAAGACGTGAGTGGACAGGGCCTCCGCAGTCTGTAGGGCCGTAGGGAGACCGGGCAAAGGGAGGAGACGGCAGGACTTAGAAAACCGATCCACAACGACCAGGATCATGGTGTTGCCCTGTGAGGGAGGAAGATCAGTCATGAAGTCCACCGACAGGTGCGACCACGGCCGTTGTGGAACGGGTAGGGGTTGTAATTACCCTCTGGGCAGGTGCCTGGGAGCCTTGCACTCGGCGCACACCGAGCAGGAGGAAACATAAACCCTCACGTCCTTGGCCAAGGTGGGCCACCAGTACCTCCCACTAAGGCAACGCACCGTCGGACCGATGCCAGGATGACCAGAGGAGGGTGACGTATGGCCCCAATAGATCAAACAGTTGCGGACGGAACGTACAGGAGCCCAGCTGGACACTGGGACCGAGTGGGCTCTGATCGTAACACCCGCTCGATGTCTGCGTCCAGCTCCCACACCACCGGTGCCACCAGGCAAGAGGCCAGAAGTATGGGAGTGTGATCCATGGACCGCTCCTCTGTGTCGTACATCTGGGACAGTGCGTCTGCCTTAGCATTCTGGGAACCTGGTCTGTAGGATAGAGTGAAAACAAAACGGGTAAAGGACATAGCCCACCTTGCCTGGCGAGGGTTCAGTCTCCTCGCAACCCGGATGTACTCTGGAAGAACAGACATTTCTCAGCCTTGACGTACAGGTCATGCTCCAACAGTCGACCAAGCACCCTGCGCACCAGGGACACGTGCTCAGCGCGTGTAGCGCTGGCTGTGCCCAGACGTTGCAACATGGTCCTGTGCTGCTGAAGGAGGGAGGGCGTCTGCTCCTGCTGACTCCATTCTTCGGGTGAGTGATTCTGTAAAGGCGCCTGTGTGTAGCTGGTGAGATGAGTCAGGCGTAGGACAGCAGATATGAGTAATAAAATACTTTTCTCAAAAATTCAAACATAACACTTAATTTACACGACCACACAAATAAGGACCACAATACAACAAACAATCACTCACAAATACAACATGTAGAACAGGGGGTTAAATAGTAAACAAGTAATTGATTAAGTGAAGTCAGGTGTGATAAGACAAAGATAGAACAAATGGAAAATGAAAAAAAAAAGTGGATCGGCGGTGGCTAGAAAGCCGGTGACGTCGACTGCCGAACGCCGCCCGAACAAGGAGAGGGACCGACTTAGGTGGAAGTCATGACACATATTCAATCAATCCTTATCCCAGTCTGCTGTTCCCACATACTTCAAGATGGCCACCATTGTTCCTATTCCCAAGAAAGCCAAGGTAACTGTACTAAATGACTATCGCCCCATAGCACTCACTTCTGTCATCATGATGTGCTTTGAGAGACTAGTCAAGGATCATATCACCTCCACCCCACCTGTCTCCCTAAACCCACTTCAATTTGCTAACCGCCCCAATAGGTCCACAGACGATTCAATCGCCATCATACTTCACAGTGCCCTATTCCATCTTAACAAGAGGAATACCTATGTACAGTGCCTTGCGAAAGTATTCGGCCCCCTTGAACTTTGCGACCTTTTGCCACATTTCAGGCTTCAAACATAAAGATATTAAACTGTATTTTTTTGTGAAGAATCAACAACAAGTGGGACACAATCATGAAGTGGAACAACATTTATTGGATATTTCAAACTTTTTTAACAAATCAAAAACTGAAAAATTGGGCGTGCAAAATTATTCAGCCCCTTTACTTTCAGTGCAGCAAACTCTCTCCAGAAGGTCAGTGAGGATCTCTGAATGATCTAATGTTGACCTAAATGACTAATGATGATAAATACAATCCACCTGTGTGTAATCAAGTCTCCGTATAAATGCACCTGCACTGTGATAGTCTCAGAGGTCCGTTAAAAGCGCAGAGAGCATCATGAAGAACAAGGAACACACCAGGCAGGTCCGAGATACTGTTGTGAAGAAGTTTAAAGCCGGATTTGGATACAAAAAGATTTCCCAAGCTTTAAACATCCCAAGGAGCACTGTGCAAGCGATAATATTGAAATGGAAGGAGTATCAGACCACTGCAAATCTACCAAGACCTGGCCGTCCCTCTAAACTTTCAGCTCATACAAGGAGAAGACTGATCAGAGATGCAGCCAAGAGGCCCATGATCACTCTGGATGAACTGCAGAGATCTACAGCTGAGGTGGGAGACTCTGTCCATAGGACAACAATCAGTCGTATATTGCACAAATCTGGCCTTTATGGAAGAGTGGCAAGAAGAAAGCCATTTCTTAAAGATATCCATAAAAAGTGTCGTTTAAAGTTTGCCACAAGCCACCTGGGAGACACACCAAACATGTGGAAGAAGGTGCTCTGGTCAGATGAAACCAAAATGGAACTTTTTGGCAACAATGCAAAACGTTATGTTTGGCGTAAAAGCAACACAGCTCATCAGCCTGAACACACCATCCCCACTGTCAAACATGGTGGTGGCAGCATCATGGTTTGGGCCTGCTTTTCTTCAGCAGGGACAGGGAAGATGGTTAAAATTGATGGGAAGATGGATGGAGCCAAATACAGGACCATTCTGGAAGAAAACCTGATGGAGTCTGCAAAAGACCTGAGACTGGGACGGAGATTTGTCTTCCAACAAGACAATGATCCAAAACATAAAGCAAAATCTACAATGGAACATATCCAGGTGTTAGAATGGCCAAGTCAAAGTCCAGACCTGAATCCAATCGAGAATCTGTGGAAAGAACTGAAAACTGCTGTTCACAAATGCTCTCCATCCAACCTCACTGAGCTCGAGCTGTTTTGCAAGGAGGAATGGGAAAAAATTTCAGTCTCTCGATGTGCAAAACTGATAGAGACATACCCCAAGCGACTTACAGCTGTAATCGCAGCAAAAGGTGGCGCTACAAAGTATTAACTTAAGGGGGCTGAATAATTTTGCACGCCCAATTTTTGATTTGTTAAAAAAGTTTGAAATAACCAATAAATGTCGTTCCACTTCATGATTGTGTCCCACTTGTTGTTGATTCTTCACAAAAAAATACAGTTTTATATCTTTATGTTTGAAGCCTGAAATGTGGCAAAAGGTCACAAAGTTCAAGGGGGCCGAATACTTTCGCAAGGCACTGTAAGAATGCTGTTCATTGACTACAGCTCAGCATTCAACACCATAGTACCGTCCAAACTCATAATTAAGCTTGAGTCCCTGGGTCTTGACCCCTGTCCTGTGCAACTGGTTCCTAGACTTCCTGAAGGGCTGTTCCCAGGTGGTAGGAAACAACATCTACATTCCGCTGATCCTCAACACTGGGGTCCCACAAGGGTGCGTTCTCAGCCCCCTCCTGTACTCACTGTTCACCCACAACTGCGTGAACATGCACGACTCCAACTCAATCATCAAGTTTGCAGACGACAGAACAGTGGTAGATCTTGATTACCAACAACGACGAGACAGCCTACAGGGAGGAGGTGAGGGCCCTCGGAGTGTGGTGTCAGGAAAATAACCTCACACTCAACGTCAGCAAAACAAAAGAGATTATCTTGGACTTCAGGAAACAGCAGAGGGAGCACCCCCCCTATCCACATCGATGGGACAGCAGTGGAAAAGGTGGAAAGTTTTAAGTTCCTCGCACACAGACAGTGTGGTGAAGAAGGTGCAACGGAGCCTCTTCAACCTCAGGAGGCTGAAAAAATGTGTCTTGTCACCGAAAACCCTCACTAACTTTTACAGGTGCACAATCGAGAGCATCCTGTCAGGCTGTATCACCGCCTGGTAAGGCACCTTCACCGCCCACAAAGGCAGGGCTCACCTTAGGGTGGTGCGGTCTGAACAACGCATTACCGGGGCGAACTACCTGCCCTCCAGGACATCTACAACACCCGATGTCACAGGAAGGCAAAAAAGATCATCAAGGACAATAACCACCCGAGCCACTGCTTGTTCACCCTGCTCCCATCCAGAAGGCGAGGTCAGTACAGATGCATCAAAGCTGGGACAGAGAGATTGAAAACAGCTTCTATCTCAAGGCCATCAGATTGTTAATTAAACAGCCACCACTAGCACAGGAAGCAGCTGCCAACCTACAGAGTTGATATCATTGGCCATTTTAATAAATGGAACACTAGACACTTTAATAATGCCACTATGAGAATGTTTACATATCTCACAATACTTATCTCACTGCATCGCAGTGCTAGCTGTGCCACCAGAGACTCTGGGTTCTCGCACAGGCTCTGTCACAGCCGGCCGCGACCGGGAGGTCCGTGGGGCGACGCACAATTGGCCTAGCATCGTCCGGGTTAGGGAGGGTTTGGCTGGTAGGAATATCCTTGTCTCATTGCGCACCAGCGACTCCTGTGGCGGTCCTTGCGCAGTGCGCGCTAACCAAGGTAGCCAGTATACTGTATACTGTATACTACACTATCTATTATTTACTATCTATTGCATCTTAGTCGCTCTGTCACTGCTCATCCATATATTTTATATTTATATATTCTTATCCCATTATTTTACTACATTGTGTTTATTTATTTTGTTGTGGAATTTGTTAGATATTAGGTTTGTTGTGGAATTGTTAGATATTACCTGTTAGGTACTACTGTACTGAGGAATCTAGAAGCATAAGCATTTCGCTATACTCGCAATAACATCTGCTTCTTGTGAATAGCAAACTCACATTTTGTGAGTATTTTTTATAGGGCAGGGCAGCTCTAACCAACATCTTCAATCTGGTCTCATTGATTGGACTCCAGGTTAGCTGACTCCTGACTGCAATTAGATTTTGGAGAAGTCATTAGCCAATGGGTTCACATACTTTATCCAACCTGCACTGTGAATGTTAAAATGATGCATTCAATATAGGCAAGATAAATAAACTCAGCAAAAAAAGAAACGTCATCTCACTGTCAACTGTGTTTATTTTTAGCAAACTTAATTAACATGCACTGCATCGCAGTGCTAGCTGTGCGACCAGAGACTCTGGGTTCGCGCACAGGCTCTGTCACAGCCGGCCGCGACCGGGAGGTCCGTGGGGCGACGCACAATTGGCCTAGCATCGTCCGGGTTAGGGAGGGTTTGGCTGGTAGGGATATCCTTGTCTCATCGCGCACCAGCGACTCCTGTGGCGGGCCTTGCGCAGTGCGCGCTAACCAAGGTAGCCAGGTGCACGGTGTTTCCTCCGACACATTGGTGCGGATGGCTTCCAGGTTGGAGGCGAGCTGTGTTAAGAAGCAGTGCGGCTTGGTTGGGTTGTGTTTCGGAGGACGCATGGCTTTCGACCTCCGTCTCTCCCGAGACGAAAAATGTAAAAAACTTAATTAACATGTGTAAATATTTGTATGAACATAACAAGATTCAACAACTGAGACATAAACTGAACAAGTTCCACAGACATGTGACTAACAGAAATGGAATAATGTGTCCCTGAACAAAGGGGGGTCAAAATCAAAAGTAACAGTCAGTATCTGGTGTGGCCACCAGCTGCATTAAGTACTGCAGTGTATCTCCTCCTCATGGAAGGCTCCAGATTTGCCAGTTCTTGCTGTGAGATGTTACCCCACTCTTAAACCAAGGCACGCACCTGCAAGTTCCCGGACATTTCTGGGAGTAATGGCCCTAGCCCTCACCCTCCGATCCAACAGGTCCTAGACGTGCTCAATGGGATTGAAATCCGGGCTCTTCGCTGGCCATGGCAGAACATTGACATTCCTGTCTTGCAGGAAATCACACACAGAATGAGCAGTATGGCTGGTGGCATCAGAATGAGCCTGCAGGAAGGGTACCACATGAGGGAGGAGGATGTCTTCCCTGTAACGATCAGCGTTGAGATTGCCTACAATGACAACAAGCTCAGTCCGATGATGCTGTGACACACCGCCCCAGACTATGACGGACTCTCCACCTCCAAATTTATCCTGCTCCAGAGTACAGGCCTCGGTGTAATGCTCATTCCTTCGACGATAAACGCAAATCCGACCATCATCCATGGTAAGACAAAACCACGACTCGTCAGTGAAGAGCACTTTTTGCAAGTCCTGTCTGGTCCAGCGATGGTGGGTTTGTGCCCATAGGCGTCGTTGTTGCCGTTGATGTCTGGTGAGGACCTGCCTTACATCAGGCCTACAAGCCCTCAGTCTAGCCTCTCTCAGCCGATTGTGCGTTCCTGGTGTAACTCGGGCAGATGTTGTTGCCATCCTGTACTTGTTCCGCAGGTGTGATGTTCGGATGTACCAATCCTGTGCAGGTGTTGTTACACATAGTCTGCCACTGCGAGGACGACCAGCTCTCCGTCCTGTCTCCCTGTAGCGCTGTCTTAGGCATCTCACAGTACGGACATTGCAATTTATTGCCCTGGCCACATTTGCAGTCTTCATGCCTCCTTGCATCATGCCTAAGGCACATTCACGCAGATGAGCAGGGACCCTGGACATCTTTCTTTTGGTGTTATTTGAGTCAGTAGAAAGGCCTCTTTAGTGTCCTAAGTTTTCACAACTGTGACCTTAATTGCCTACCGTCTGTAAGCTGTTAGTGTCTTAACGATCATGTAAGCTGTTAGTGTCTTACCGATCATTCCATAGGTGCATGTTCATTAATTGTTTATGGTTCATTGAACAAGCATGGAAAACGGTGTTTAAACCCTTTACAATGAAGAGCTGTGAAGTTATTTGGATTTTTACATAAGTATTCTCACCCCTGAGTCAATACTTTGGTGAAGAAGCACCTTTGGCAGTGATTACAGCTGTGGGTGTTTCTGGGTAAATCTCTAAGAGCTTTCCGTACTTGGATTGTGCAACATTTGCCCGTTATTCTTTTAAATATTCTTCAAGCAATGTCAAATTGGTTGATGATCCTCGCCATGCAACCATTTTCGGTTTTGCCATAGAATTCCAAGTAGATTTAAGTCAAAACTGGAACTCGGCCACTCAGGAGCATTAACTGTCTTCTTGGTAAGGTACTCCAGTGTAGATTTGGGCTTGTGTTTTAGGTTATTGTCCTGCTGAAAGGTGAATTCATCTCCCAGTGTCTGGTGGAAACCAGACTGAACCAGGATTACCTCTAGGATTTTGCCTGTGATAAACTCCATTGCGATTCTTTTTTATCCTGAAAAACTCCCCAGCCTTACCGACTAAAAGCATACCCATAACATGATGCAGTCACCACTATGCTTGAAAATATGGAGAGTGGTACTCAGTCATTTGTTGTATTGGATACAGTATGACCCAAACATAACACTTTGTATTCATGACTAAAAGTTCATTGCTTTGCCACATTCTATTCAGTATTACTTTAGTGCCTTGTTACAAACAGGATGCATGTTTTGGAATATTTTTTATTCTGTACAAGCTTCCTTCTTTTCCCTCTGTCAATTAGGTTAGTATTGTGGTGTAACTACAATGTCGTTGATCCATCCTAATTTTTCTCCTATCACAGCCATTAAACTCTGTTTTAAAGTCACCTCATGGTCAAGAGTGTGCAAAGCTGCCATCAAGGCAAAGAGTAGCTATTTTAAAGAATCTCAAATATAAAATAGATTTTGATTTGTTAACAAGTTTTTGGTTACTACGTGATTCCATATGTGTTATTTCAAAGTTGAGATGTCTTCACTATTATTCTACAATGTGGAAAATGTAACGGATTCCCCCGGCACTGTCTTTCACCAGCTCTGCTCCGGGGTCTATGTCACCGGCCTTCAGGGCGTCACTGAACTGGATCATTACCAGCAACCCCGGACTGCCTTGTCTCATTACGCACACCTGGTTCCCATTCCCTCTGATTACTATGTTTATATATGTGCCCTCTGTTCCCCGTTGTTCTTGTAGATTATTGTTCCATGTCCGTTGGTCTTGTGAGTACGTGTGTGCTGTTGTATCGGCTTTCGTGTTTGTGTGCACTTGTTATTTTTGGGTCTCGTCCTGTGTATTTATTAGACAGTTATACCTCGCTCTTTGTTTGGGTTACAGCCCTGTGTTTTTATATATATATATATCAAATCAAATCAAATCAAATCATATTTTATTTGTCACATACACATGGTTAGCAGATGTTAATGCGAGTGTAGCGAAATGCTTGTGCTTCTAGTTCCGACAATGCAGTAATAACCAACAAGTAATCTAGCTAACAATTCCAAAACTACTACCTTATAGACACAAGTGTAAGGGGATAAAGAATATGTACATAAAGATATATGAATGAGTGATGGTACAGAGCGGCATAGGCAAGATACAGTAGATGGTATTGAGTGCAGTATATACATATGAGATGAGTATGTAAACAAAGTGGCATAGTTAAAGTGGCTAGTGATACATGTATTACGTAAAGACGCAGTAGATGACATAGAGTACAGTATATACATATACATATGAGATGAATAATGTAGGGTATGTAGACATTATATTAGGTAGCATTGTTTAAAGTGGCTAGTGATATATTTTACATCATTTCCCATCAATTCCCATTATTAAAGTGGCTGGAGTTGAGTCAGTGTGTTGGCAGCAGCCACTCAATGTTAGTGGTGGCTGTTTAACAGTCTGATGGCCTTGAGATAGAAGCTGTTAGCTGTTTTTCAGTCTCTCGGTCCCAGCTTTGATGCACCTGTACAGACCTCGCCTTCTGGATGATAGCGGGGTGAACAGGCAGTGGCTCGGGTGGTTGTTGTCCTTGATGATCTTTATGGCCTTCCTGTGACATCGGGTGGTGTAGGTGTCCTGGAGGGCAGGTAGTTTGCCCCCAGTGATGCGTTGTGCAGACCTCACTACCCTTTGGAGAGCCTTACGGTTGTGGGCGGAGCAGTTGCCGTACCAGGCGGTGATACAGCCCGACAGGATGCTCTCGATTGTGCATCTGTAGAAGTTTGTGAGTGCTTTTGGTGACAAGCCGAATTTCTTCAGCCTCCTGAGGTTGAAGAGGCGCTGCTGCGCCTTCTTCATGATGCTGTCTGTGTGGGTGGACCAATTCAGTTTGTCTGTGATGTGTACGCCGAGGAACTTAAAACTTACTACCCTCTCCACTACTGTTCCATCGATGTGGATAGGGGGGTGTTCCCTCTGCTGTTTCCTGAAGTCCACAATCATCTCCTTAGTTTTGTTGACGTTGAGTGTGAGGTTATTTTCCTGACACCACACTCCGAGGGCCCTCACCTCCTCCCTGTAGGCCGTCTCGTCGTTGTTGGTAATCAAGCCTACCACTGTTGTGTCGTCCGCAAACTTGATGATTGAGTTGGAGGCGTGCGTGTCCACGCAGTCGTGGGTGAACAGGGAGTACCGGAGAGGGCTCAGAACGCACTCTTGTGGGGCCCCAGTGTTGAGGATCAGCGGGGTGGAAATGTTGTTGCCTACCCTCACCACCTGGGGGTGGCCCGTCAGGAAGTCCAGTACCCAGTTGCACAGGGCGGGGTCGAGACCCAGGGTCTCGAGCTTGATGACGAGCTTGGAGGGCACCATGGTGTTAAATGCCAAGCTGTAGTCGATGAACAGCATTCTCACATAGGTATTCCTCTTGTCCAGATGGGTTAGGGCAGTGTGCAATGTGGTTGAGATTGCATCGTCTGTGGACCTATTTGGGCGGTAAGCAAATTGGAGTGGGTCTAGGGTGTCAGGTAGGGTGGAGGTGATATGGTCCTTGACTAGTCTCTCAAAGCACTTCATGATGACGGAAGTGAGTGCTACGGGGCTTGGAGTGTGGAATCAGATTGGTCGGACCAGCGTTGAACAGACCTCAGCGCGGGAGCTTCTTGTTTTAGTTTCTGTCTGTAGGCAGGGATCAACAAAATGGAGTCGTGGTCAGCTTTTCCGAAAGGAGAGCGGGGCAGGGCCTTATATCCGTCGCGGAAGTTAGAATAGCAATGATCCAAGGTTTTTCCAGCCCTGGTTGCGCAATCGATATATATATTCACACACGTGTTTGCTTTGGACTTCGTCCCCGTCATGTCCATGACTTACAATATTTTGGGTAGAGAAATTTAAACTATTTTGTGTTCTTGCTCCTGTCTCCTATCATTATACATGACAGAAAATAGTTTAGAGAATAAGAAACCCTGGAATGAGTAGGAGTGTCAACTTTTGACTAGTACTGTATATAAACATGATTTTAATAGCAGGACACTGTAAAGTCCATTATTCCTCTCAAGAGTATGAATTGGGCTGTTTAAGGTTTGAATCCTAAGCAATTGTCACGTCCTGACCTTAGTTCCTTTTTTATGTCTCTGTTTTAGTTTGGTCAGGGCGTGAGTTAGGGTGGGCTTCTAGGTTGTGTAGTCTAGGTTTTGTATTTCTGTGTTTGGCCTGGTATGGTTCCCAATCAGAGGCAGCTGTCGCTCGTTGTGTCTGATTGAGAACCATACTTAGGCAGCCTGTTTTCCCACTATGGGTTGTGGGTAGTTTTCCGTTTCTGTGTTTGCACCATACGGGAATGTTTCGATTTCTATTTCTTTCCTGCACTTTGTTCTTTTGGTATTTTCTTGTGTTCTGAGTTATTAAAGGTGTCATGGACACGTACCATGCTGCATTTTGGTCCGATCCTCCTTATTCCTCATCAGAATAGGAAGACGTTCGTTACAGCAACCAGCATACACATTGTTTGTTGAAGTACAATATACCAACGTAACTACTGCAGTATGTCAAAGCTGTGTGCTGGAAAACCTTGGTAGCGCATGGGGGGAGTAGGCATTGTGGTGCGCATAATTCCCAAAACCATTGTTATTAAACTTACACTTGAAAACACTCATTATTTACCTATTGCCTCAGACAACTCATAGACCAGCTGGGTCGTTTGATGCTTTTTTGCCTTTCGTCACTTTATACACAGATCATCTCTGCAAAACAAAATCGAGATGTTTCCGTTGTGACTGCCAATAATTTCATGGGCTCCCGAGTGGCGGAGCAGTCTAAGACACTGCATTTCAGTGCTAGAGGTATCACTACAGACCCTGGCTTGATTCCAGGCTGTACCACAACCGGCTATGAACAGGAGTCCCATAGGGCGGCGTACAATTGGCCCAACGTTGTTAGGGTTTGGTGGGGGAGTTCGGCATTGTAAATAAGAATTTGTTCTTAACTCACTTGCCTAGTTAAACAAAGGTTCAAAAATTAAGTTGACCAGTGTCTTTGCAATTGTAATAAACAAGCAAAGGGTAAAAATATGCTTTAAATAAAAACCAAGATGACTGCATACGCCTATATATTTAAATTATATTCAATCAAGTTCTACTCGCTAATATATACAGTTAAAGTCGGAAGTTCACATACACTTAGGTTGGCATCAATACAACTCATTTTTCAACCACTCTACAAATTTCTTGTTAACAAACTAGTTTTGGCAAGTCGGATAGGACATCTACTTTGTGCATGACACAAGTCATTTTTCCAACAATTGTTTACAGACAGATTATTTCACTTAAAATTCACTGTATCACAATTCCAGTGGATCAGAAGTTTACATACACTAAGTTGACTGTGCCTTTAAAAAGCATGGAAAATTCCAGAAAATTATGTCATGGCTTTAGAAGCTTCTGATAGGCTAATTGACATAATTTGAGTCAATTGGAGGTGGACCTGTGGATCTATTTCAATGCATACTTTCAAACTCAGTGCCTCTTTGGGAAAATCATGGGAAAATGAAAATAAATCAGCCAAGACCTCAGAAAAACAATTGTAGACCACAAGTCTGGTTCATCCTTGGGAGCAATTTCCAAATGCCTGAAGGTACCACGTTCATCTGTACAAACAATAGTAGGCAAGTATAAACACCACGGGATCATGCAGCCGTCATACCACTCAGGAAGGAGATGTTCTGTCTCCTAGAGATGAATGTACTTTGGTGCGAAAAGTGCAAATCAATCCCAGAACAACAGCAAAGGTCCTTGAGAAGATGCTGGAGGAAGCAGGTACAAAAGTATCTATATCCACAGTAAAACGAGTCCTATATTGACAGAACCTGAAAGGCCGCTCAGCAAAGAAGAAGCGACTGCTCCAAAACATCATAAAAAAGCCAGACTACAGTTTGCAACTGCACATGGACAAAGATCGTACCTTTGGAGAAATGTCCTCTGGTCTGATGAAACAAAAATATAACTATTTGGCCGTAATGACCATCGTTATGTTTGGAGGAAAAAGGGGGAGGCTTGCAAGACGTAGAACACTATCCAACCATGTAGCACAGGGGTGGCAGCATCATGTTGTGGGGGTGCTTTGGTGCAGGAGGGACTGGTGCACTTCACAAAATAGATGGCATCAAAAGGAAGGAAAATTGTGTATATATTGAAGCAACATCTGAAAACATCAGCCAGACACTTAAAGCTTGGTCGCAAATGGGTCTTCCAAATGGACAATGATCCCAAGCATACTTCCAAAGTTGTGGCAAAACGGCTTAAGGACAACAAAGTCAATGTATTGGAGTGGCCATCACAAAGCCCTGACCTTAATCCTATAGATAATTTGTGGGCAGAACTGAAAAAGCGTGTGCGAGCAAGGAGGCCTACAAACCTGACTCAGTTACACCAGCTCTGTCAGGAGGAATGGGTAAAGATTCACCTAACTTATTGTGGGAAGCTTGTGGAAGTTAACCCAAAACGTTTGACCCAAGTTAAACAATTTAAAGGCAATGCTACCAAATACTAATTGAGTGTATGTAAACTTCTGACCCACTGGGAATGTGATGAAACAAATAAAATCTGAATTAAATAATTCTCTCTGCTATTATTCTGACCTAAAACAGTGATTTTTTTTACTAGGATTAAATCAGGAATTGTGAAAAACTGAGTTTAAATGTACTTGGCTAAGGTGGATGTAAACTTCCAACTTCAACTGTGTGTGTGTGTGTGTGTGTGTGTGTGTGTGTGTGTGTGTATGTATATACACTGCTCCAAAAAATAAAGGGAACACTTAAACAACACAATGTAACTCCAAGTCAATCACACTTATGTTAAATCAAACTGTCCACTTAGGAAGCAACACTGATTGACAATAAATGTCACATGCTGTTGTGCAAATGGAATAGACAACAGGTGGAAATTATAGGCAATTAGCAAGACACCCCCAATAAAGGAGTGGTTCTGCAGGTGATAACCACAGACCACTTCTCAGTTCCTATGCTTCCTGGCTGATGTTTTTGGTCACTTTTGAATGCTGGCGGTGCTTTCACTCTAGTGGTAGCATGAGTCAACAACCCACACAAGTGGCTCAGGTAGTGCAGCTCATCCAGGATGGCACATCAATGCGAGCTGTGGCAAGAAGATTTGCTGTGTCTGTCAGCGTAGTGTCCAGAGCATGGAGGCGCTACCAGGAGACAGGCCAGTACATCAGGAGACGTGGAGGAGGCCGCAGGAGGGCAACAACCCAGCAGCAGGACCGCTACCTCCGCCTTTGTGCAAGGAGGAGCAGGAGGAGCCCTGCCAGAGCCCTGCAAAATGACCTCCAGCAGGCCACAAATGTGCATGTGTCTGCTCAAATGGTCAGAAACAGACTCCATGAGGGTGGTATGAGGGCCCAACGTCCACAGGTGGGGGTTGTGCTTACAGCCCAACACCGTGCAGGACGTTTGGCATTTGCCAGAGAACACCAAGATTGGCAAATTCGCCACTGGTGCCCTGTGCTCTTTACAGATGAAGGCAGGTTCACACTAAGCACATGTGACAGACGTGACAGTCTGGAGACGCCGTGGAGAACATCCGCCACCTCATCAGGAGCATGCCCAGGCGTTGTAGGGAGGTCATACAGGCATGTGGAGGCCACACACACTACTGAGCCTCATTTTGACTTGTTTTAAGGACATTACATCAAAGTTGGATCAGCCTGTAGTGTGGTTTTCCACTTTAATTTTGAGTGTGACTCCAAATCCAGACCTGATTGTGTTGAAAAATTGGATTTCCATTGATCATTTTTGTGTGATTTTGTTGTCAGCACATTCAACTATGTAAAGAAAAAAGTATTTAAGAAGAATATTTCATTCATTCAGATCTAGGATGTGTTATTTTAGTGTTCCCTTTATTTTTTTGAGCAGTGTGTATATATATATATATATATATATATATATATATATATATATATATATATATAAAAACTTTGAACAAATTCTTAATTAAAATGACAACCAAACACAAAAGATACTGGGCCAAATGTGCTCTGCCCTATGGGACTCTCAATCTCAGCCGTATGTGATTCAGCCTGGATTCGAACCAGTGACTGTAGCGTTGCCTCTTGCACTGAGATGCAGCGCCTTAGACCGCTGCGCCACTCACGAGCCACTCTCTGCGCCACTAGTATAGCTTACTGTCTGTAACTTTTGCCTCAATTCCATGTGTAGGTGTAACAACGTGCGCAATGATGTCCCTAATATTCGATTTAGTGCATAGGCTAAGCATTAGAATCAGCCGCCTCAATATTTGCAGCCATAGGTGATAATTTATGTCTAGGAACTGATCCGTCATCAGTATCTAATGTTGAGGAAAGCTTTGAATGGAGAACGCTGATCAGAGAGCAGCGCTGCCTTTCTTTCGATCCTTCAGTATTGACACATGCTCTAACCATGCACTTATTGAAAGTTATGTGGTGTTTTGGTTCTTCAGCCTTTATAGAAACGATGCGTCGTTAATACACTCGTAAGCTTAAATTCCATTGCCACAGGAAAACCGGGCCCTGGCTATTACTTCATAGACATGCCTATTTGCATTTATGCAAAACATATGGATTCTCCCTTTAAAGAGGGGAGGTGGTGAATATCAACAGCTGCTGGACATTAAGCACGATACCAGTTCCTATAAGTGACTCTGAAAGTATTGAATAAATTGGCTGAGTGAGCATTTGGAAATAATTAATACATCTGGGTGGAATATCACATGTTGTGCAGCAAGAGGCTGCATGTTCCTCAAACAGTGGTCGATGTGTGGAGTGAAATAACAGAGTAGCCTACTGGCAGGAAAGTTGCCCCTATTAGCTATTCAAGTGCATAAGGATTACATATATTTTTGTTCTGCCCATTTGATAATGGACCATTCTAAATCGAAACTCATTTGGCATATTAGTGAAGACAAGATTCAATTGAAAAAAGTCTGATGGGTCAAAATATGATCACTTGATGACAGAGCGTGTGCAGCCTGAGGCAACTAACAGAGCAAGCTTTCTTTTGCAGAAAAAGTACCCCATTTTCATAATTGAGTAAAAGTAAAGATACCTTGTAAGAAAATTACTCAAGAAAAAATGAAAGTCACCCAATAAAATACTACTTGAGTAAAAGTTTTAAATGTACTTAAGTATCAAAAGTAAAAGTATAAATAATTTTAAAAAATGTCTTATATTAAGCAAACCAGACGACCAGATGATCTTTAATTTTTTTTTTTTTTTTTTACGGATAGCCAGGGGCACAGTTCAATACTCAGACATAATTTACAAACAAAGCATTTGTGTTTAGTGAGTCTGCCAGATCAGAGGCAGTAGGGATGACCAGGGATGTTATCTTGATAAGTGCGTGAATTAGGCAATTGTCCTGGCCTGCTAAGCATTCAAAATGTAACGAGTACTTTTGGCTGTCAGGGAAAATGTAAGGAGTAAAAATAACATTATTTTCTTTAAGAATGTAGTGGAGGAAAAGTAAAAGTTGTCAAAAACATAAATAGTAAAGTAAAGAAAAGATACCCCAAAAAACTACTTAAGTATATTTACTTAAGTACTTTACACCACTGACATCATGCAGCCCATATATGGTTTGATTTCTAAGACATTCGAAGGTTTCTGTAATTCACAACTGAAGTTGAACAAGCCTACAGACTATGGCATGGTACATAGCCAGATAACATACAGTAGGCCAACTCATATCGCAATTGTAAATGAGAACTTGTTCTCAACTTGCCTACCTGGTTAAATAAAGGTAAAATAAATAAATTAAATAAATAAATAAATAAATAAATAAATATTCTGTTTTTCTGAAATACATTTTCTTCATATCACAACGTTTCTTTAGAGCTGCCTAAAATAAATCATGGATTTACTATGATGGTGTGTATTCAATTGATTTATTGACTTTTTAAAATGTAAACGTTGTGGTTTGTTTGCGGCTTGTATGTATGGAGATGCTAAAAGCTTCCTTTGCTTGAAGCATACTTCTCATCCGACTGATGTTAATTAGCTAATTGTAGCTCTTAGCCTGCTACTAGCTAGCTGCTGTTGAGAAGCAACCGAGTTGCTGGTCCTGGTTTTGGAACTCTGAAAATTGGCTGAAAATATGTTAACATCAGATATGCTACAAAAAGGTAGCTCATCGTTTGTTCTTAATGGACAGAAATGAGCCCATGTGAGCAATAAACTATACTTTTTATAAAAACTTTTGCACCAACAAACTTGGTCACTTTATGGATGCTATAGTCTCGTTTTAATATGACGTCTAGAATGTGAGCTAGGTACAGTAGGTGCAGAATGAAATGAACATTGAGCTTCAACCAATGCCATACTATATATAGCCACGCCTATAATTAGGCAATAAGGCCAGAGGGGGTGTGGTATATGGCCAATAGTTTACATAGCTCATATGCAACTTCAAGCAGCTTAAATATGAAGTCCCTTTGATGTCTCTCTTGCATATGGCCAATATACCACGGCTAAGAGCTGTTCTTAGGCACGACGCAGCACGGCGCACTAGGACACAGCCCTTAACCGTGGTATATTGGCCATATTTCACAAAACCCTGAGGTGCCTTATTGCTATTATAAACTGGTTACCAACGTAATTAGAGTAGTAAAAATAAATGTTTCAGCCAATCAGCATTCAGGGCTTGAACCACACAGTTTATAATATATATTTATATTCCGGACTCTGAAATGGCTCGTTCTGATATTTCTTAATTTATTTTTGGATTATGTGTGTATTGTTTTGGTATTACGGCACTTTAAGAGCTAGAAACACAAGCATTTCGCTGCACCTGCGAAAACATCTGCAAATCTGTATACGCATCCAATAAACGTTGATTTGATTTGCCCTGTCCTGGGAAAGTAGTTGGTGTGCTTTCAAACTAAATGTACTGTATTTATTCTTCACAGTGTAATCATACGTCTTCCCATGGGAACCGAGTCTCCCCGCAGTATATTGGAGCCTTGGAGTTACTAAAGACGTTTCTCCCGGGGCATCACACTCATTGTAACATGGAAACTGGAGCAAGAATGAGCATGTATAAACTGTCATTGATTCTCTGTCCATTATATCACATTTCAGGTAAGTATGTGGCATTACAACTGCTAAGCTTCAAAGAACTCATGTAGGTTCATGCTGAAGGCAATAAGACGGGCTAAAGCTTTGAGGCGTGAAGCAATTGTCTATTTTCTTTTTCCAATGAAATGTGTATAAAGAGTTCAAGTACAGGTAGTGTGCAGTAAGCTGTCCTTAGAATCATACAAATGAAAAGTATGAAGGGGAGATTATTGATATAGATAGGTGAACAAATCCTGAATTGATAAACACATAAATATGTATGAGGCTAATAAACATTTTGTTATCATTTTTTGCTTTATTACAAATGTGAAGTTATACAAATATTGCTTTTAACACATAGTACTGATAGAAAAATATACTATACATACAAAGTATGTGGACACCCTTTCAAAGTGGATTAGTCTATTTCAACCACACCTGTTGCTGACAAGTGTATAAAATGGAGCACACAGCCATGCAATCTCCAAAGACAAACGTTGGCAGTAGAATGGCCTTACTGAAGAGCTCAGTGACTTTCAACGTGGCATCATAGAATGCTACCTTTCCAACAAGTCAGTTCGGGAAATTTCTGCCCTACTTGAGCTACCCCGGGCAACTTTAAGTGCTGTTATTGTGAAGTGGAAACATCTAGGAGCAAAAACGGCTCAGCAGTAAAGGGGTAGGCCACACAAGCTCACAGAATGCGAAGCACTCAGCGCTTAAAAATTGTCTGTTCTCGGTTACACCACTCACTACTGAGTTCCAAACTGCCTCTGGCACACAAGCCGAAGATCACCATGTGCAATGCTAAGCAGCTGGAGTGGTGTAAAGCTCACCACCATTGGACTGGAGCTTTGGAAACGCACTCTCTGGAGTGATGAATCACGCTTCATCATCTGGCAGTCCGACGGATGAATCTTGGTTTGGCGGATGCCAGGAAAACCCTACCTGTCCCAATGCATAGTGCCAACTGTAAAGTTTGGTGGAGGAGGAATAATGGTCTGGGGCTGTTATGGTTCGGGCTAGGCCCCTTAGTCCCAGTGAAGGGAAATCTTAACTTGACTGGCATACACAGAGCCCTGACCTCAACCCCATTGAACACCTTTGGGATGAATTGGAACATCGACTGTGAGGCAGGCCTAATCGCCCATCATCAATGCCGACCTCACATTTGTTCTTGTGGCTGAATGAAAGCAAGTCCCCGCAGCAAGGTTCCAACATAAAGTGGAAAGCCTTCTCAGGAGAGTGGAGGCTGTTGTAGCAGCAAAGGGCAGACCAACTCCATATTAATGCCATGATTTTGGAATGAGATGTTTGACTAGAGCAGGTGTCCACATACTTTTGGTCATGTAGTGTCTCAAGGTTTAACAAAATAGGAATTGTAGCTTTTCAATGCATTCTGCCCCACCCCCCACCAAAAATTGATTTCCATTCAAAATCTTATTTTCCCTAACCTCTAACCTGAACCCTAACCCTAACCCTAACCCTGAACCTACACCTAACCCCTAAGCTTACAATAGCCTTTGTCCTCATGGGGATGTGGGAAATGTCCCCATGAGGGAAAATGTTCCTTAATTGACTATCCTTGTGAGGACTTTTGGGGGATTTCCGGTATCCATGAGGATAGTGAATAACCCCCCCACTCCACCCCCCCGCTGCCGTGGCACATTACAAGCAGGCACGGTTAGTCACCTCATGCTAACAGCCGTCTAAACCATGGAATCTCAGGTATCCTCCCAAAAGCATGTAATATAAACTCATTAAGCCAAACTGTAATATAATGAGTAATATAATGATGAAGTTCACATTCTAGTTACAGGATGATATGACTGTCCTATTTTTGGAAATTGGCATACACTGGTTGAAAGATCCTCCAACGAAGCAACTGATCAACTACATCCCCTCATTCCCTGGAGTCTATGGATGAGAAAAGGCCATAATTAGATACTGGAAACTTGTCAAACATACATGAATTTACAAAATAATGTAGTTATAAGAGTGAGAGTAGTACCTTATCGACAACAGTCCTCAGATGCTGTACCCATTTGTGGCTGGGATTGGCACAAACAGTCTTCCCTTTCTTCAGTATGAACCTATGGATATTAGACACATTGTGGGAGATATACAGTATATATACATATATATAATTTTTTTCATTAGACTCTCATTGACAATATTGTTTTTTAGATTTACATTCTATGAGGAGAAAAAAAGGAAAACAAACAATTTCATATGTCTCTTTCAACAAGTCCTCTTGACACATGACTTGAGGACATTTTCCTACCAGTGTCACAATGATTGACTCTTATGCGTGGCTTTGTTTTTATCTGGACACTTAATTGTGCTAAAGGGCAGGCTGACAGAAGGTGAGGACATGTTGCAACACACTCACACAACGGCCTTGATGTTGCAGCCTCCATCTGTTTCCTGTATCCTGTAGCTTACAACATTCCTCTTGGTACTCTTCTTCAGGCCAGTAACATGCCTCAGGCAGCAGTTCTCATACGACCCTAACAACAAGCATGAGGAAGTGAAATGGTTACAATCTTCTCTATACTCTTATTGTGCTGACCCATGACATGCTGTCATGTAGGGATATTTCAGTAGCAAATGGTTTGAATTGTGCAATTGTAATAGCAACCTAGTGTAATGAGTAGTTTCTGTAATTTGAGAAAGAATTACGAGTTAAGGTATTGCAGATGTCTGCAAGAGAGACATCAAAGGGACTTCATGTTTAAGCTGCTTGAAGTTGCATATGAGCTATGTAAACTACCGTCAAAGTGTTGTGAAATCTGGTGCCAGGCCATTTGAGACAATGTTTTGAAAGGAGGGGGAGACAGACATATCCCAACACATCAGTCTAAAATTTTCCCATAAATAATTATCTACATTATTTTCTAGTGGCAAAATATTCCTCTTCTGGACAAAGTATGGACCATTGGAAGCTTGTAAAAAAAAAACTACGTAGAACAACTTTTCTCCATTCCAGAGGCACAAGGAGGTCTCCAGGCACAACAATGCATTAAGTGTACAAATGTGGAGTATAGGCTACTATGTACAGTATATTTATTTTCAACAAGAAGTAAATTACAAGAAGTACTGAGAATGAACCAAAACACATGAAAGGCTTGCTTTACACCATTACACCAATTTCAGTGAACTTCACAATAATGAATCTACAGAATATGAATACCGTTCCTTAGATTGTTTAATGGTGCCTACCTTGAGCCAGAGTGAGATACATGCATGTCAGGAGCAGGAGAAAGAACAGAGCCTGGAACCTCATGGTGTCACTGCTGCTGTGGGGTCCGCTACAAGAACAGGACAGAATGTAAAGCAAGGGAAGCTTCCTCTTTTTAATACCTCCTCCACATCATCAACGTGATGTTTGTATTGAGACCACCCTGTCTATAATACCAGTATGTTCCCATTCTAGACCCCAATACTAGACCCCCACACTGACCCCTTGATTACAAACACGTCCTTCTTGGTAACAGTCAACCAGATCCAGATGTCTTCAGCTGTTTTCTCCAGCTATCATTTGTTTGGCTGAAACTCTGACCATGTTCTAATAAATCAACAACCAATCAGATAAAGCCAAACTCCGTCTCTCGAGCCAGCTGTATAAACTTGTGTCTTTTATTAGTTAGAAATGCAAAAGTACAGAATGTTTACAGCATTAATCCGAAAGCTAGTGAAGTATGAATTCAGCATTAGGCAAGGATATAAACATGCAAAAGGTCAACATATAAACAGTCCTGACAACCTCTCAACACAAAAGCCTACACCCACCAACAATGCAGAACATGCTGCAAATAAGCTCCTAAAAACTTACATAGTCTCTCAGAAGAAATGTCCTCGTTGAGTTCCCTTGGCTGTTTTATAGCTGCTATATAATACCTTCACCTCTCTACCAACCCTGTTACCTCAATCAGCCACACCTCCTCTGGCATGACAACCACGGTATGTTTTACAATTGCTGGGAAGAGGTACAATTTGAACAAGATTCACAATTGAATGCCACTGAACAGTTTTTCTTCGCTCAGTCCAGTGAAAAGATGAGTGACAAACTGTGGAACTGTTCCCTTCTCAGGAGGGCTTACATAGGGCCCCTCCTTCCTATTAGAGAATGATCTGAGGTTCAGGGAGCCAGGCCAGCACTCAGTATACATGTTCAGAACTTGTTTTAGTCATTTAACCAACTGTTAAAATCAACTACATCCTTTGAACCAAGAAAATGCGGACCACACACAGACTCCTCCTTAAATATATTTTGTACAACAGCAATGAAAGCACTGTCTGGAAATCCACTGTCTGCAATTGATTGAATACCAGCCTGTGTGTTTATGTAAGATCCGATGCCTGATCTTTATCCAAGCAATTATGTCAAAAGTAGCTTCCGCTGTTGAAGCGACATTGAATCACAAGTTCATTACAAGCTAATAGGAAGCATTGAATTGCAATCAAATATTGTCTAATATTACATAACAATACATGTGGGCTGAGGCAAGAAACTTGTATCTATGTCTCGGGTGGCAGTTTTTCTTTCTGTTGATGCACATTAATAAAACATTGCTTAGGGACTTGAATAAAGTTCTGAAATGCAATTGTCCCATCAGTATGGATTTAAATCATTGCACCTGTTTCCTTTTGAGACCGTCTTACTTGTAAAAAAAAATATATTGATAAGACAAGCCACAATGTGATGTCCCACAGTCAAATGACCACTGGCAAAATACTTGTAACTCCTTTTCGCAAAGTGTTATTGAGACACAATAGAATGTAAATATCTTCTGTTCAATTTGAAAATATGACTTCCTGCCAGTTATATGCTCTAATTCTCCCAGTTCTGTTCATCTTAGATACTTTTCTTCGAAAATGGGAATCTATGATCCATTTGCATTCATTGAGAAGTCAACACTTTACATATTTTGAAGAAGGACTGACAAAATAACCAATTAAAACTCACAGTGGGAAGGAAATATGTTGCCATCCAGTCATGTTGGTATCCTTAGCCCCAAAAAATGTGCCCTAATGACCTTTAGCATGGAGCAACGTGTTTTACCCCATCTTAACATTTGGCAGTAACTTCAGATGTATGAGTTTCTGTTTACTGTGAAACTAAATGTTATGTAAGAAACTGCCAAAGAAATTACAACAAAACTGTTGGGATAAAAAGTTACATGATCCTGTTACAGGAAAATTATGAATCTTCTTGTCAAGAGTATAGGGGTCACTTTCAAGTGAACCGTAGGCCTACAGTCATGATTAATTGAATGCACTGCAGTTCAGGATGTACTTTATTATAAGGACAAGCATGCTTTGGTGTTAAACCCAAAGGAAAACGTATCTACGATTTCTGCTGTTTCTGCTTTCATTGCAGGATGAGATGTATTTGGAAAATTAAGACTGTACAGGCTACTTTTTAGTGAAGGTGTTTCAAGTTTTATTGGCAAATGCACAGGATCTCTCCGGAACTTTCACTGCGCACACCTGGCACCTATTCCCACTGATTCTATTTGTATATATGTGCTCTTTGTTCACTATGGTCTTGTTGATTATTGTTACAATGTCTGTTGGTGAGTGTGAGTACCTGTGTTGTGTGTTTTGGGCTTTCGTGCCCTTGTGGATTGTGCAGATGATTACGGGTCTCATCCTGTGTGTTATTTATTCAAGGTACTCCTCGCTCATTTGTTTGGGTTTCAACCTTGTGTTTTGTTTAGTGTTTGTTTGGTCTCCCTCCCCATGCCTTTACACGGCACGCCGTAATTTGGAGTATATATGAAGAAAAAAAATAATTATGCATTTCTGCACCTGTCTCCCGATCCTTCATGCCAACGTGACAAACATGCGTAAAACAGCACAGGGAAATGCTTAACTTGCGAGCTCTTTCAGAACAATGCACTATACATGTGATAATAGAGATCAGAAGATAAAACATGTGAAATGCGAGAGAAGGAAAAAAAGAGAAGAAAATGTAATCTTGTACAGGTCAGTGCAGTGCCAGTATCGTTATTACAATGTGCAGGGGTACTGGTAACTGGAGTGATTGAGGAAGGAATGTACATGTCATCAAAAGGGGACCACCGCGCTCCCCCAGATGCTTGGCTGGTATGTAAAACCCGCGGTCTCAGACAGAGAGAAGGTGTATTAGGTCTGCACTCAAACATGTTGCATAAAGCTTCATTTTCCATGTATTTTTTAAATTTTCATTCAGAATTGCAGCCTTCTACAGTGTGTAGGTATGATTATCTTCTTCTCTGCGCTTTATTGGCAGACTACACTCACAAAGTGTATTGCTGCTACATGCTGTATGGGGTAATACAAAAACATTTTTTGGGAGGGCATGAACAAATCATACTAATAACCAAAAACAATCAAAATAAACACAAACCAAATTCAGCCATTACCCTGAATTTCAAACAAAAAACAATAATATTCAAATCCCTACACAGGCTCAGTAACCTGGGAGAGGAGGATCAGTAAGCTGGGAGGGGAGGATCAGTAAGCTGGGAGGGGAGGATGAGTAAGCTGGGAGGGGAGGATCAGTAAGCTGGGAGGGGAGGATCAGTAAGCTGGGAGAGGAGGATCAGTAAGCTGTAAGGGGTATCGTCAGACGGCCACAGTGTCTCCCGACCGCTGCTGTCTCAGCCTCCAGTATTTATGCTGCAATAGTTTGTGTCGGGGGTGCTAGGGTTAGTCTGTTATATCTGGAGTATTTCTCCTGTCTCATCCGGTGTCCTGTGTGAATTTAAGTATGCTCCCTTTAATTCTCTCTCTTTTCTCTCTTTCTCTCTCTTTCCCTCTCTTTCTTTCTCTCTCTCTCTTCTCACAGAGGACCTGAGCCCTAGGTCCATGCCTCAGGACTACCTGGCCTGATGACTCCTTGCTGTCCCCAGTCCACCTGGTCATCCTGCTGCTCCAGTTTCAACTGTTCTGCCTGCGGTATTGGAACCCTGACCTGTTCACTGGACGTGCTACCTGGTCCCGGACCTGCTGTTTTGAACTCTCTCTCTACCGCACAACTCTGAATAATCGTCTGACATTTACTCCTGAGGTGCTGTCTTGTTGCACCCTCTACAACCACTGTGATTATTATTATTATTATTATCAACGTTTGAACATCTTGGTCATGTTCTGTTATAATCTTCACCCGGCACAGCCAGAAGAGGACTGGCCACCCCCCCAGAGCCTGGTTCCTCTCTAGGTTTCTTCCTAGGTTTTGGCCTTTCTAGGGAGTTTTTCCTAGCCACCGTGCTTTTACATCGGCATTGCTTGCTGTTTGGGGTTTTAGGCTGGTTTTCTGTACAGCATTTTGTGACATCAGCTGATGTAAAAAGGGTGTTTATAAATACATTTGATTGATTGATTGATACAGTACTCCCTGTAACATTTTGGCTGTAAAGTCCTGGAGATCCAGAAATCTATTTGCCGCCTTCACAACGATGCCTAGCTTCTAAGTTTTGTTATTAGTTTGACTCGTGCAATTTATCACTTGCTCTATAAACACAACAAAGTCCACCTTCTTCACTATTAGTATGTCGGGATCCTTCTCCTGCATGGCATTCACTGCAGACTGTGGGACATCAAAAACCATCTCATCTCTGTTCACTCCTTCAGCTATTTTCACTGCCTCCATATAGGAGACCTGCTGGATGGCCCTTAACCTAGCTACTACCACCTCCCTCACCCATACAGGGCACTCCAGGACCTCGGGAACGTGATTCCCATCACAATTACTACAACACGCTTCATCTGACTGTCCAACTATAGTACTACATATTTATTCCTTTCACAAACACTTGCCACGTGTCCAAACTTTTTACAAGTGTAACACTGCAACGGCTTCTGTTCATACGGTCTCACCTCATATCTCACATACCCAAATTTTACATACAGTTGAAGTCGGAAGTTTACATACACTTAGGTTGGAGTCATTAAAACTCGTTTTTCAACCACTCCACAAATTTCTTGTGAACAACTATAGTTTTGGCAAGTCGGTTAAGACATCTACTTTGTGCATGACACAAGTACATTTTCCAACAATATTTTACAGACAAATTATTTAACTTATAATTCACTGTATCACACATCCAGTGGCTCAGAAGTTCACATACACTAAGTTGACTGTGCCTTTAAACAGCTTGGAAAATTCCAGAAAATTATGTCATGGCTTTAGAAGTTTCTGATAGGCTAATTGATATCATTTCAGCCAATTGGAGGTGTACCTGTGGATGTATTTCAAGGCCTACCTTCAAACTCAGTGCCTCTTCGCCCGACATCATGGGAAAATCAAAAGATATCAGCCAAGATCTCAGAAAAACAAGTGTAGACCTCCACAAGTCTGGTTCATCCTTGGGAGCAACTTCCAAACACCTGAAGGTACCACGTTCATCTGTACAAACAATAGTAGGCAAGTATAAACACCATGGGACCGCGCAGCCATCATATCGCTCAGGAAGGAGACACGTTCTGTCTCCTAGAGATGAACGTACTTTGATGCGAAAAGCGCAAATCAATCCCAGAACAACAGCAAAGGACCTTGTGAAGATGCTGAAGGATACAGGTACAAAAGTATCTATATCCGCAGTAACAACGAGTCCTATATCGACATAACCTGAAAGGCTGCTCAGCAAGGAAGAAGCCACTGCTCCAAAACCTCCATAAAAAAGCCAGACTACAGCTTGCAACTACACATGGTGACAAAGATCGTACTTTTTGGAGAAATGTCCTCTGGTCTGATGAAACAAAAATATAACTTTTGGGCCATAAGTTTGGAGAAAAAAGGGGGATGCTTGCAAGCTGAAGAACACCATCCCAACCGTGAAGCAAGGGGGTGGCAGCATCATGTTGTGGGGGTGCTTTGCTGCAGGAGGGACTGGTGCACTTCACAAAATAGATGGCATCATGAGGCAGGACAATTTATGTGGATATATTGAAGCAACATCTCAAGACATCAGAGTTAAGTCTTGAGATGTTAATTTGCGACCAAGTTAAAGCTTGGTCGCAAATGGGTCTTCCAAGTTGTGGCAAAATGGCTTAAGGACAACAAAGTCAAGGTATTGGAGTGGCTATCACAAAGCCCTGACCTCAATCCTACAGAAGATTTGTGGCCAGAACTGAAAAAGCGTGTGAGAGCAAGGAGGCCTACAAACCTGACTCAGTTATACCAGCTCTGTCAGGAGGAATGGGCCAAAATTCACCCAACTTATTGTGGGAAGCTTGTGGAAGGCTACCTGAAAAGTTTGACCCAAGTTAAACAATTTAAAGGCAATGCTACCAAATACTAATTGAGTGTACGTGAACTTCTGACCCACTGGGAATGTGATGAAAGAAATCAAATCTGAAATAAATCATTCTCTCTACTATTATGTTGACATTTCACATTCTTAAAATAAAGTGGTGATCCTAACTGACCTAAGACAAGGAATTTCTACTAGGATTAAATGTCAGGAATTGTGAAAAACTGAGTTTAAATGTATTTAGCTAAAGTGTATGTAAACTTCAGACTTCAACTGTAAGTTGGGAAACCACTTCATCAAAAAACAGAAACTGATAGGCTTTGCTCCTTCCTTCCGTCTATCATTCGATTCAATCGGCGTGCGTCTACCACTCCTGGAACGTTACCTCTAAACCACACAGCCTCTATGTCCAACGAGACCACAGAGATGACACCTTTAACTGGTGCCCTACTCTGAAAGTCATAACTTTCCACATCATACGTCGCCATCTTGTTGAGCCACAGAGCTTTCTCCTTTTGCACTGTTGACACACACGAAACCAGTATCATACCGCACCTGGTCACTCGCATTGATTCCACTATACCCAATTCGTCCTTCACCATCTTTGAGACCGCAAACGGGTCACCAAATAAAACATTCTTGCTCGTGAATCGCACTCCAACCATGAACTGCAGTTCATTTCCAATTTCAGCCCTTTTCACTCCACTTTGCTTCACCATCGTCCACTCATTCTCACCAACTGTACTTGTGCCAAGAGAATCACATAATACTATTGCTCCTCCAGTCATCCCCAGACTCCCTATCTCTTTGCTGTGAAAGATGAGAGAGTTTGTGTTCTCAAAGTAGCACCAATATTGTTCACATTCCAGCACAGCTGTTCCTTCACCAACGTTTTCTCTATTTGTACAATTCTCTCTTAATTCAAAACAGCATTTGTAGGGGACAACCGATGAGCTGCAGGTACAGTACCTTGCGAAAGTATTCGGCCCCCTTGAACTTTGCGACCTTTTGCCACATTTCAGGCTTCAAACATAAAGATATAAAACTGTATTCTTTTGTGAAGAATCAACAACAAGTGGGACACAATCATGAAGTGGAACGACATTTATTGGATATTTCAAACTTTTTTAACAAATCAAAAACTGAAAAATTGGGCGTGCAAAATTATTCAGCCCCCTTAAGTTAATACTTTGTAGCGCCACCTTTTGCTGCGATTACAGCTGTAAGTCGCTTGGGGTATGTCTCTATCAGTTTTGCACATCGAGAGACTGAAATTTTTTCCCATTCCTCCTTGCAAAACAGCTCGAGCTCAGTGAGGTTGGATGGAGAGCATTTGTGAACAGCAGTTTTCAGTTCTTTCCACAGATTCTCGATTGGATTCAGGTCTGGACTTTGACTTGGCCATTCTAACACCTGGATATGTTTATTTTTGAACCATTCCATTGTAGATTTTGCTTTATGTTTTGGATCATTGTCTTGTTGGAAGACAAATCTCCGTCCCAGTCTCAGGTCTTTTGCAGACTCCATCAGGTTTTCTTCCAGAATAGTCCTGTATTTGGCTCCATCCATCTTTCCATCAATTTTAACCATCTTCCCTGTCCCTGCTGAAGAAAAGCAGGCCCAAACCATGATGCTGCCACCACCATGTTTGACAGTGGGGATTGCTTTTACGCCAAACATAACATTTTGCATTGTTGCCAAAAAGTTCAATTTTGGTTTCATCTGACCAGAGCACCTTCTTCCACATGTTTGGTGTGTCTCCCAGGTGGCTTGTGGCAAACTTTAAACAACACTTTTTATGGATATCTTTAAGAAATGGCTTTCTTCTTGCCACTCTTCCATAAAGGCCAGATTTGTGCAATATACGACTGATTGTTGTCCTATGGACAGAGTCTCCCACCTCAGCTGTAGATCTCTGCAGTTCATCCAGAGTGATCATGGGCCTCTTGGCTGCATCTCTGATCAGTCTTCTCCTTGTATGAGCTGATTACACACAGGTGGATTGTATTTATCATCATTAGTCATTTAGGTCAACATTGGATCATTCAGAGATCCTCACTGAACTTCTGGAGAGAGTTTGCTGCACTGAAAGTAAAGGGGCTGAATAATTTTGCACGCCCAATTTTTCAGTTTTTGATTTGTTAAAAAAGTTTGAAATATCCAATAAATGTCGTTCCACTTCATGATTGTGTCCCACTTGTTGTTGATTCTTCACAAAACAATACAGTTTTATATCTTTATGTTTGAAGCCTGAAATGTGGCAAAAGGTCGCAAAGTTCAAGGGGGCCGAATACTTTCGGAAGGCACTGTACTTCTAATCAGGGTTGCCACTCATCTGCCAATCAGGGATGTGGCTTTTCTGGTCTACCTGTATACAAGTTAGTTACAAAGAAATACAGAATTATAGGGTAAGGAAGCGGGCACGATAGGAAATTCATGAATAACTTGACTTAGGTGTCTGCTCACTTGGATACACTATATCAATTTATGAGATACAGTGTATTCAAAAAGTATTGAGGTCCATTGACCTTTTCTGCATTTTGTTACATTACAGCCTTATTCTAAAATTGATTCAATTGTTTTTACACACAATACCCCATAATGACAAAGCATAAACAGGTTTTTAGACATTTTTGCACACTTCTATAAAACAAATCGGAAATTTACAGTACCAGTCAAAAGTTTGGACACACTTACTCATTCAAGGGTTTTTCGTTATTTTGACAATTGTCTACATTGTAGAATAATAGTGAAGACGTCAAAACTATGAAATAACACATATGGAATCATGCAGTGACCAAAAAATTGTTAAACAAATAAAAATATATTTTATATTTGAGATTCTTCAAAGTAGCCACCCTTTGCCTTGATGACAGCTTTGCACACTCTTGGCATTCTCTCAACCAGCTTCATGAGTTAGTCACCTAGAATGCAATTCAATTAACAGGTGTGCCTTAATTTATGGATTTTTTCCCCCTTTTTAATGGATTTCAGCCAATCAGTTTGTGACAAGGTAGGGGTTGTGTACAGAAGATAGCCTTATTTGGTAAAAGACCAAGTCCATATTATGGCAAGAACAGCTCAAATAAGGAAAGAGAAACGACAGTCCATCATTACTTAAGACATGAAGGTCAGTCAATATGGAACATTTCAAGAACTTGCAGACGCAAAAAACATCAAGCGCTATGATGAAACTGGCTCTCAGAGGGACCGCCACAGGAAAGGAAGACCCAGAGTTTCCTCTGCTGCAGAGGATAAGTTCATTAGAGTTACCAGCCTCAGAAATTGCAGCCCAAATAAATGCTTCACAGAGTTCAAGTAACAGACACATCTCAACATCAACTGTTCAGATGAGACTGCGTGAATCAGGCTTTCATGGTCGAATTGCTGCAAAGAAACCACTACTAAAGGACACCAATAATAATAAGAGATTTAGTTGGGCCAAAAAACACGAGCAATGGACATTAGATTGAGTCCAAATTTGAGATTTTTGGTTCCAACCGCTGTGTCTTTGTGAGACGCAGAGAGGGTGAACGGATTAACTCTGCATATGTGGTTCCCACAGTGAAGTATGGAGGTGGAGCATTTCACTACACTCACAAAAACATCTGCCAACCATGTGTATGTGACCAACACAATTTGATTTGATATGATGGTGCTTTGCTGGTGACACTGTCAGTGATTTATTTAGAATGCAAGGCACACTTAACAAGCATGGCTACGACCGCATTCTGCAGAGATATGCCATCCCATCTGGTTTGCGCTTAGTGGGGCTAACATTTGTTTTTCAACAGGACAATGACCCAAAACACACCTCCAGGCTGTGTAAGAGCTATTTGACCAAGAAGGAGATTAATGAGGTGCAGCTTCAGATGACCTGGCCGCAACAATCAACGACCTCAACCCAATTGAAATGGTTTGGGATGAGTTGGACCACAGAGTGAAGGAAAAGTAGCCAGTAAGTGCTCAGCATATGTAGGAGCTCCTTCAAGACTGTTGGAAAAACATTCCTCATGAAGCTGGTTGAGAGAATGCTAAGAGTTTGCAACGCTGTCATCATGGCAAAGGGTGGCTACTGTGAAGAATCTAAAATCTAAAATATATTTTGATTTGTTTAACACTTTTTAAATTACTACATGATTCCATATGTGTTATTTCATAATTGTGATGTGTTCACTATTATTCTACAATGTAGAAAACAGTACAAATAAAGAAAAACCATTGAATGAGTAGGTGTGTCCATACTTTTGACTGGTATTTTACATTTACATAAGTCATCAGACCCTTTACTCAGTACTTTGTTGAAGCACCTTCGGCAGCGATTACAGCCTCGAGTCTTCTTGGTTATGACGCTACATTCTTGGCACATCTGTATTTGGGGAGTTTCTCCCATTCTTATTTGCAGATCCTCTCAAGCTCTGTCAGGTTGGATGGGGAGAATCGCTGCACAGCTATTTTCAGGTCTCTCCAGAGATGTTCGATTGGGTTCAAGTCCGGGCTCTGGCTGGGCCCTTCATGTACATTCAGAGACTTGTCCCGAAGCCACTCCTGCATTGTCTTGGCTGTATGCTTAAGGTCGTTGTCCTATTGGAAGGTGAACCTTTGTCCCAGTCTGAGGTCCTGAGTGCTCTGGAGCAGGTTTTCATCAAGGATCTCTCAGTACTTTTCTACGTTCATCTTTCCCTCGATCCTGACTTGTCTCCCAGTCCCTGCCGCTGAAAAACATTCCAAAAGCATGATGCTGCAGCCACCATGCTTCACCGTAAGGATTGTGCCTGGTTTCCTCCAGACTTTTGGCATTCAGGCCAAAGAGTTCCATCTTGGTTTCATCAGAGCAGAAAATCTTGTTTCTCATGGTCTGAGAGTCTTTTAGGTGCCTTTTGGCAAACTCCAAGCGGGCTATCATGTACCTTTTACTGAGGATTGGCTTTTGTCTGGCCACTATACCATAAAGGCCTGATTGGTGGAGTGCTGCAGAGATGGTTGTCCTTCTGGAAGGTTCTCCCATCTCCACAGAGGAACTCTGGAGCTCTTTCAGAGTGACCATCGGGCTTTTGGTCACCTCCCTGACCAATGCCCTTCTCCCCGAAATGCTCAGTTTGGCTGGGTGGCCAGCACTAGGATGAGTCTAGGTGGTTCCAAACTTTTTCCATTTGTTATATTTGTTATCAATAATATGCACATCCTTGCTTCAGAGCCTGAGCTACAGGCAGTTAGATTTGGGTATGTCATTTTAGGCCAAAATGTTTAAAAAAGGGGCGGATCCTTAAGAGGTTTTTTAAACCAGATGGAGATACAGATTTATGTATATTTAATGTGTGCCCTATTATTTATATTTTTAAAAAATTACGTATTTTTTTTATTTATTTAAGCTCTTTCTCTAGACAAACATTCCTTTATCTGATTTTGTTTTGCTCCACTTTTTGGTTTGTTTCTGTCTTTAAGTTTGGTGTTGGTTTTTATTTTGTTTGCCTGTCCTTGGGCAGATTCCGTAGGTGCTAATGGTGGGTTTCTTTTAGGTTCCTGTTTTTGTAGTCAACTTTCAGTGGACTCCCCGTGAGTGTATTTCAGAACCCCTCCTTAAACTCCACCTGTTTTGGTTGTCATTGACTTTGTTATCTTCCCCCTTCTGTTTGAGGGATATTTTCGGTGTTCTTGCTAGGGAACATAACAAAATAAATTCATTAGGTTCTACTATATGGGTTTCACATGACTAGGCAGGGGCTCAGCCATGGGTGGGCCTGGGAGGGAATGTGCCCACCCATGTGAGAGCCAGGCCCACCCACTCAGAATGAGGTTTTTCCCCACTAAAGGGATTTATTACAGACCAGAAATACTCCTCAGTTTCATCAGCTGTCTGGGTGGCTGGTCTCAGATGATCCCGCAGGTGAAGAAGCCAGATGTGAAGGTCCTGGGCTGGTGTGGTTACACGTGGTCTGCGGTTGTTAGGCCGGGTAGATGTACTGCCATATTCTCTAAAACGACAGAGGCGGCTTATGGTAGATAAAATATTAAAATCTCTGGCAACAACTCTGGTGGACATTCCTGCAGTCAGAATGCTAATTGCACGCTCCCTCAACATAAGACATCAAATCTGTGGCGTTGTGTAACAGGGACATAAACACTTTTGTGCACAACATTTGAGGAATTAAGTTTTGGAATATTTCTGGGATTATTTTTCAGCTCACGAACCATGGAACCAACACTTTCTATGTTTTGTTTATATTTTTGTTTCACCGACACGAAGCAATCTATGAAGTTGGCTGACTGGTAAACCTCTTTTTAGGGAGAGAGGGTGAAAACTATCAGCTGTGTGCATATTTTATCTATTGTAGTACTTAGATTGTCCATTTGTAAGAAGTACATTAATGAATTGTACAGAGTTAGTTATTTTCCATAGTGAAGGAAATTGATTGTAATCTAGAGTTAATGTAGTTTAAAAAAATAATGCAAATGGACTGAAGTAGCAGGATAAATAGTACTAATAATTGTAATTAACAACATAGCACCATCAAATGATATGAAACACTATATTCAATTAATGAATTATGGCAGCTGCGTGTGTGTGTGTTTGTCAGTAGTATGTGAGCATGTGTGAATGTGCAGAGTCATTGTAAGTCTCCCCACACAGACAGTGTGGTGAAGAAGGAGCATGACAAACCCAACTCTGCAAACAATATCTCCACTTCAAGAATGACAATGGTAAATGCCTAATTCATGCATTAACATAAATTAATGTAAATAAATGACGGGGATTGACGGTACATTTACTAGACCTACTGGTTACATAGGTAATGAGGAATTTATTAAATAAACAAAGGGCAAACAATTCACACAATGGCTACAAGTAACAAAAATCTAAGGAAATATATATGGAAGTAGTTTATTGCACCACCAAAAAAATTTTAATATCTCTCAGATATAGAACAGACACTTTAAAACAAACTTCTCTTTGATTTATTGTTTGGCTGTCTGTTTTTCCATGTATGAATCAATGTGTTTCTATGGACTCAAACCAGTAAGGCAAAATTCAATGTTTCATCAAATTATTTGGAGTTCCTAAAATTCCAAATCGAATAGCTAAATGATCCTTGGTATGGCAATCTTAAAACAATTCCATATGTCAGCTTAGTAGAACACCCTCTTTAGGATTGCTTTAACTTCGCGTGTTAAACATCCCACAACATTGAAAATCTTGAACGCACCCTAGACAACGCGTCATAGCAGTGCCAAGTCATATGACCTAGTGCAAGCTCACGGAAACAGAGGAAAACAAAGGACTGCTCAGCTGCGGTAGTGTATAATTTGTTGATTTCAGGATTTGTTAGATACTGTGTTGAAATAGCTAACTATTGTTGTTAAGACGAAGCTTTTTTCCGTGCTATATATGGTACATTTCTGTTGTACTTATGGATTTGTATGGAGGCATATGTTGCCTAATGCAGATTGTTTGTCCCTCATACAAATCTAGCTATCCCTCGAGATGGCAGATAAGAACTTTCGGTTATTCTTGTTCATAACACTCTGTACGGTCATTACATGTGGTGAGTTTGCCCTTGTCCAGCTAACATAACCTCTGATTTAATATCTTTCCATTTAAACATCCCCTATTTGAATACTGAAATGTCATATTCCTTCAACAGATGGGAGTGTATCCCTATCTGCTCCAGCCACTGTAAATCTGGAGGAGAAAAGTTCAGCCAATATCACCATAACGCCTAGGTAACTATGCTTATAGCTGGTTCTCTACTACCAGTTTTTATCAGTATTATATACATTTGTTGTGATGCAGTGTTTGGTATTTCTTTATTTTTGCAGCTCTCCTCAGAATGTCTCAACACTCATTATTTTTAACTTCACCGACTCCTCTGCAAATGTTACCTCAATACTTCAACTGCCTCAACAGGTATGCATTTTGTTTAATTCAAACTGACTGAAGAGCAAGAACCAATAACCATGTAATTGATTATTAATGCACTTTGATATCTGCATCTATCATATTTAAATGAACTACAGTGGCCACTGTGTGTAAAATAAATACTAGCACTTACTTTGTAGGCATAAATGCATATTATGTCTAAATGTAACAATTGTTTACAGTGACTTTTTATATATTTGATTATTTAAGTGCAGTGTTTCCGACATTATATGTTCTGTATTTCTGATCTCCAGGTAGAGTTGCCTGCAAACGCCACATCAAGCACTTTTGAGGTTCATGCAGAACATGTGGGTCAGGTGACAGCCTATTTATACAGCAACAACACTGGCATTGCAAGGTGAGCTGTACAGAGTTTCTGTCAGTGAATTTCAACTCCATGAACATTTCTCACTTTCAGACTGATTTTTGAACCAACATAATGTACTAATAGTCTCTCATTTATGTTTTCCAGCCATAAGACCCGAATCCGTTTCTTGGTTATTAGAAGCAACACTGTTGATATCATTAACCAAGTAATTGGTTGGATTTACTTCCTAGCATGGTCTATATCATTCTACCCTCAAGTATATGAGAACTGGAGAAGAAAAAGGTAGTGCCTCTGATACTTGGACTTTTTTCAAAATCCTCTGCATCACAGGATTTAGATCTAAAGGACTTTTGGATATGGTTTCTGACTAAATTTGTCTGTTTGACAGTGTGGTGGGGCTGAACTTTGATTTTCTGGCACTCAACTTGACAGGATTCATTGCCTACAGTGTCTTCAATGTAGGCCTCTTCTGGGTTCCGTACATGAAGGTAATCGCTTGCATGCCATCACAAACGGTGTAACAAATTGGGACGAATACTGACTTGAGATCTGCACACACAGCTCTGCAAATGTTGTCAGTCATGTATTGATACCAATGGGGATTTGCGCTGGATAGTCTATGGTCCTATTGACTCAGTTTTTACTCCACATGGTTATATAGCAGTGTGTTTTTTATTTACAGGAAGAGTTTTTGAAGATAAATCCAAATGGTGTAAACCCAGTGGATGCCAACGATGTGTTCTTCAGTCTCCATGCAGTTGTGCTGACTCTTGTATATGTCTCTCAGTGTGCCATCTATGAAGTGAGTAACAATAGACCAGTCTTTAGTGACTTCCTAAATGTCCCCCTTGGTTATAAACAGGAGACAGATGTTGGCTGGCTAAATAATGATTAGCTTATGTTTTGATTGTTGGCAAAGACATATTCATCTGATCCTTTGAGGATTTTTTTTGTTGTTGGAAGGAAATCATTTTTGTCAAGGCCTCAATGAAACATTGTCAGTTAAAAGCATTGTGAAAGTGATTAATGTGTTCCTGTGTTGCAGAGAGGAGGGCAGATGGTGTCCAAGATTGCTATTGGCCTTCTGGTGATTGGTTGGACGTTTGCCCTGGTCACCCTCTTTGTTGCTGTGGCCAGTAAGATCACCTGGCTGGAATATCTCTACTATTTCTCTTACATCAAGCTAGGTGTCACCCTCGTCAAATACATCCCACAGGTATGGATTTCACAATATTTTACTGCATATAAGATGGTTTTCGCTTATGCAATTAGCATTTGTTACAGTAGATGTTGCGCCTCACTTGGAAATGTATGATGTTATGGATTTTCATGATCACACACTCTGTCCCCTCAGGTCTACATGAACTATCAAAGACAAAGCACAGAGGGTTGGAGCATTGGCAATGTGTTGCTGGACTTCACAGGAGGCAGCTTCAGTCTCATTCAGATGTTCCTTCAGTCATATAACAATGGTAAGGCTGCCCACGCTTCCCGTAGTACACTAATGTGCACATGCCTCAGTAGAACAGGCAATAATTAGTCAGCGAAAATATTTACAGGACAGTCCCAAAAATTCAAAACGTGTCTTCAGTTGCAGGCATTTAACATTTTAATTGTTTGTCATTTATAATCATTCATTGTGTGTATAAAGTACATTTGGAAAGTACTAAGACCCCTTCACTTTCCACATTTTGTTATGTTACAGCCTTACTCTAAAATAGATTAAATGTGTTTTTTTCCCCCACATGAATCTACACACAATACCCCATAATGAAAAATCAAAAACAGGTTACGAAATGTTTGCAAATGTATTAATTATTCAAACTGAAATATCACATTTACATAAATATTCAGACCCTTTACTCAGTACTTTGTTAAAGCACCTTTGGCGTTGATTACAAACTTGAGTCTTCTTGGGTATGACGCTACAAACTTGGCACACCTGTATTTTGGGAGAAATTCCCCTTCTCTGCAGATGCTCTCATGCTCTGTCAGGTTGGATGTTGAGCATCGCTGCACAGCTATTTTCAGGTCTCTCCGGAGATGTTTGATCAAGTTCAAGTCCGTTCTCTGGCTGGGCCACTCAAGGACATTCAGACACTTGTCCCGAAGCCACTCCTGCGTGGTCTAGGCTGTGTGCTTAGGGTTGTTGTCCTGTTGGAAGGTGAACCTTCGTCCCAGTCTGATGTCCTGAGCGCTCTGGAGCTCTGCTCCGTTCATCTTTCCCTCGATCCGGACTTGTCTCCCAGCCCCTTCCGCTGAAAAACATCCCCACAGCATGATGCTGCCACCACCATGCTTCACTGTAGGGATGGTATTGGGCAGGTGGTGAGCGCTGCCTGGTTTCCTCCAGACGTGATGCTTGGCATTCAGGCCAAAGAGTTCAGTCTTGGTTTCATCAGACCAGAGAATCTTGTTTCTCTTGGTCTGAGAGTCCATTAGATGCCTTTTGGCATCTCGGAGCTCTACAGACAATTCCTTCGACCTAATGACTTGGTTTTTGCTCTGACATGCACTGTCAACTGTGGGACCTTTTATATAGAGAGGTGTGTGTGCCTTTCCAAATCATGTCCAATCAATGAAAATAGGATGCACCTGTGGTAAATTCAAATCAAGTAGAAACATTAAGGATGATGAATGGAAATAGGATGCACCTGAGCTCAATTGAGTCTCGGCAAAGTCTGAATAACTATGTAAATAGGTATTTCTGTTTTTATTTTTAATAAGTAATTCTAAATACATTTTAGATTTTTCAAAGTAGCCACCCTTTGCCTTGACAGCTTAGCACACTCTTGGTATTCTCTCAACCAGCTTCACGAGGAATGCTTTTCCAACAGTCTTGAAGGAGTTCCCATATGCTGAGCACTTGTTGGCTGCTTTTCCTTCACTCTGCGGTCCAACTCATCCCAAACCATCTCAATTGGGTTGAGGCCAGGTCATCTGATGCAGCACCATCACTCTCCTTCTTGGCCAAAAAGCCCTGACACAGTCCGGAGGTGTGTTTTGGGTCATTGTCCTGTTGAAAAACAAATTATAGTCCCACTAAGCGCAAACCAGATGGGATGGTGTATTGCTGCAGAATGCTGTCATAGTCGTGCTGGTTAAGTGTGCCTTGAATTCTAAAGAAATCAGACTGTGTCACCAGCAAAGCACCCCCACACCACCTCCATGCTTCATGATGGGAACAACACATGCGGAGATCAGCCTTTCACCTACTCTGTGTCTCACAGACAAGGTGGTTGGAACCAAAAATTTTGGACGCATCAGACCAAAGGACAGATTTCCACAGATCTAATGTACATTGCTCGTGTTTCTTGGCCCAAGCAAGTCTCTTCTTCTTATTGGTGTCCTTTAGTAGTGGTTTCTTTTCAGCAATTTGACCATGAAGGCCTGATTCACGCAGTCTCCTCTGAACAGTTTGAGATGTCTGTTACTTTTTTTGGGTTGCATTTTCTGAGGCTGGTAACTCTTATGAACTTCTGTAGCAGAGAACTCTGGGTCTTCCTTTTGTGTGGCGGTCCTCATGAGAGCCAGTTTCATCATAGCGCTTGATGGTTTTTGCGACTGCACTTGAAGAAACTTTCAAAGTTCTTGAAATTTTCCATATTTACTGACCTTCGTGTCTTAAGTAATGATGGACTGTCATTTCTCTTTGCTTATTTGAGCTGTTCTTGCCATAATATGGTCTTTTACCAAATAGGGCTATATTCCGTATACCACCCGACCTTGTCACAACACAACTGATTGGCTCAAACGCATTAAGAAGGAAAGAAATTCCACAAATTAACCTTTAACAAGGCACACCTGTTAATGCATTCCAGGTGACTACCTCATTCAATTCCAGGCTGTATCACAACCGGCTCTGATTGGGAGTCCCATACGGTGGTGCACAATTGGAGCAGCATCGTTCGTGTTTGGTTAGGCCGTCATTGTAAATAAGAATTTGTTCTTAACTGACTTGCCTAGTTAAATAAAGGTTACGTTTTTATTAAATAAATAAAAATAAAATAAAAGGCTGGTTAAGATGATGCCAAGTGTGCAAAGTTGTCAAAGGCAAAGAAAGGGTGGCTACTTTGAAGAATCTCAAACACCTTTTTTGGTTACATGATTTCATATGCATTATTTCATAGTTTTGATGTCTTCACTATTATTCTACAATGTAGAAAATAGTAAAAATAAAGGAAAATCCTTCAATGAGTAGGTGTCCAAACTTTAGACTGGTATGGTATAGATATCTTTTCATATATATATATATATATATATATATATATATATATATGTATGTATGTATGTATGTGTGTATATGTATGTATATATATATATATATATATATATATATATATATATGTATGTGTATATATATATATATATATGTATATGTATATGTATGTATGTGTGTGTGTATATATATATATATATGTGTTGTGTTAATGTTGCAGGAATAATTGTAAAATAAGTCATATAATATTACTTTTTTTACAATTATTCCTGCACATTAACACGACAGTATCACAATATTCATAATACAGGATTTCCTTTTCATGTCCACCCACCCACGAGCCCTGCCAACCCACCCACCCAGCTCTTTCCCTGTGTCTGTGAGAAGAACAGACAAATCATAACATAAATAATAACTACAAAAACATACAGAAAAGGGTTATTTAAACAATGTATTAAAAAGGTTATAAAAGTACATTGAAATAGTGATGCATTTTGTTGTTTTTTTCAGATTAATTCCATCAATCTTAAACAGAATTGTGACTTATTACATCACTAGCTGAATTAATTGATGGTCTACGTCAGGGTTTCATGAGTTTTTCTATTGTTTCCTAGATGAATGGAAGCTCATCTTTGGGGACCCCACAAAGGCAGGACTTGGCTTGTTCTCCATATTCTTTGATGTGGTGTTCATCATTCAGCATTACTGTCTGTACAGACATAAAACACATTATGAGCTTGTGGTTGACCAGGAATAGGCTAATTGTAATTGACTGTTTACCTCTGCCAGTGAGTCCAAACGATTTACTGAATGACTAATATAAGGGCTTTCTTCTATGTAGTGTTCCCAGTCATTGAATGGGAAGCTATTTAGACACAGGGGGGCCATACTTCCTCGTCTCAAAATGCGTCAGCCAATTAAAATATTTGGTGTAGTTGCATGTGATCAAACACTATTGGTACTTTCAGGACAACTGGGAACTCTGGGGGTTGGGGGGAAATGAGGTTGAATCATGACATCAGTGATCAATCTACAGGTCGAAAAGTCAAAGCTCTAGAAAGAGGCTAGAGTTCCCGACTTGGAATTCCGAGTTGGAAGACTGCTCAAAATATATTTTCCCAGTCGTAGATAGCGCCCCCCCCCCCCCCCCCCCCCCTCCCCCTAGTTGGCAGTTTTATTGAATGCTCGGAAGTGTCTGATTTTCCAGGTTCCGGTTGTTTTGAACGCGGCATTAATGTTCCCTTCAGATAACCTGTCAGATTTAGGCTGCTTTCCAAACACTTAAAAGACACACCCTCAGCCCTCAAATTAAGTGGACACTTCTGATGACGTATTATTACGTCTGATGAGTTGACACTTGCAGGGCAAGGGAAGGACGAATGAATTTGAAATGGACTGCTCTTGCCAGGAAATGTGTCACTCGTTCATCCCACGGTTGTGTTTTCAGTCATCATGGAACTGTTGCGTGTGCCTTTTATATGCTCTACAGTCAATTATGATTGCATTTCATATCTTGGCTAGAAGACAACGCCTCCGCAGACATTGAAAGTTAGCCTTCCAACTATATCCGGAAATTACAATGTATAAGTGTGATGTCAGGGAAAGTTATATGCGCAAGCATACGTTTCCAAAAGCCAACCAAACAAAAACATCATGACTTTTATGATGTGTTTGAGCCGTCATGTGCATTAGTAGCAGAATGTATAACTTATTTACATTTGTTTCTACTTACACTTGAATGTTGACTTCTCCATATAATGTTGGTTTTAAGTTTTGGCTGACGTTTCTTAGTGGATGTACAATCATCGCAAATTGAATATGGGGCTTTTCAAGCCCTGGAGTGAACATAATTGTAAACTCGATCAAAAGCGAGGGCAGAAGGGCTTACGTTGCCAACTTCCCTTGCTTAGCTAATCATTTGGACCGACGACAAAGGAGGCTGCCGTGATTCCCCCAATTTAGATAAAGGTTACATTTAAAAAATATATATAATTTAACGTGCATAAGTGGTGGAGGGTGTTTATTTTATGGGTTTGAAATGCAACCTTAGCAAAAGGCTAACTTGCATAGCTGGCCCGTGATCATATCTGGTTCAAATGCTGTATCGATCAATTCAAATCGTTGACGTAGTTGGACCTGATCGAACACGTTTTGATGAAAGTGTCCTTAACAAAAGTCCAACGACACGTTCTGATAATCAAAGCAACTAGATCACGTGTGTTTGACTGGACTGGTCAAACACACGTGCTAACTCCAGGTTGCAGATTGTGGCAAGGGTTTGAATCTCATGAGTTTATTTTCCCCTTTTTGAAATGCAGAATTACTTTTTGTGTCAGTGTGTTGAGAAGTGTAGCCAAAACCATGTGAATGAAGATTACGCATACATTTAATGAGGAGCTTCTTGTTGGAGTCCCTCTTGCAGACCGAAACAGGCTACTGGCACTGCTACATAAACAATCGTCACTTCTATAAACTATATTACATAGATGTTAGTGCTGTGCGATTTTAACCGGCATCGGTTCAATTATTTGAAATTCTATTTATTTCCGTTTTATTTCTGTGAACTAGATGTAACGTTTCTATACAGATATATTAGATCATGCATTTCCAACAGTCCAATATTCTACATAGTTTAGTGCAGAAAACATGGTGATTAATTACAATGAGAATAATCCATTGCGTGCCAGTTTAAACTTGTCTGGTCTGTCCTGAGCAAGGCAATGGGGTGCGTTCGTAAATTCATTTTTGCTATCTACACTGATTTCAGAGCACTCTTGTTTGAGTGTGCCAGAGTGCAGAATAACTGATATAATTTACGAATGAGCAACACCCGTTGAAATTGAAAGGTGTCAGTAAAGGTTGGGGGAAAAAAACGCAAATAAATTGTTGCTAGCAGCACAGTTAGTCACTAATGCTCTAGATAACGTGACAACAGCCTAACTAGCTCTGCTAGGGCAAGTAAAATGGTGAGTGAGGTGTTGTCTCATTTGTGTGTGGAAGTAGCTAGCCAACTTTAGCCAGTTAGCTTTGGCACTTAACTGCCGTTGTGAGGTCAGAACGCTCAGATTGACCCTACTCCTCGGCCAGAGGGTCCAGTGTGCGGCCTGAACGCTCCGAGAGTGAAACGCTCTGAATTTACTTGAGTGATAATGCCAGAGAAGCCGGTGTTTTGAAGATGTATTGGCACAGGTGTTTCGTCTTGGGCCTGCAAACCGTGCCATTATATCCTCCGAACTCCGGGTTCGAGGGCATTATCACTTTTATACAACAGGTTACCAACATATTCGAGTAATGATTGACATATTTTCATTAATGTTATTTTGATAAATGTATTCATATTATTTCATCCTTCCGCAAGATATAGTCCAGACACAAATCTAGGGTTGCTACCCAAGCCGGCTGGTCATTTCTTCTATGAGACCCAGTCGTCCATAGATTCTGGGAAAAAAATAATTGAACATGACCCAGTCGTTCGTTCTAAATGTGCCATAACCATACTGGCTCGCAAAATTCGTATCCCTTGCCTGCTCTAGCTAGCCATAGTTGGCTAACTCACAGTCACGTCAAACAGTGCTGCCAGAATAACAACAGTAGCTGCATTTGCTTTTGTTAAAGCTGTTTTCTAGTGATGACATGTATTTGGACATCCATAACAATGAGCTAATGAGGTGTGATTTTGCATAGCATAGAAAATGTGCTCTCCCATCAGGACAGTTGTTCAGAGGTTCAGAGCTTCAATGCCATACAACACTCCTTCCGTGGCCTCCAACTGCTCTTAAACGCTAGTAAAACCAAATGCATGCTTTTCAACCGTTTGCTGCCAGCACCCGCACGCCGACTAGCATCACCACCATAGATGGTTCCGACCTAGAATATGTGGACATCTACAAGTACCTAGGTGTCTGGCTAGACTGTAAACTCTCCTTCCAGACTCATATCAAACATCTCCAATCTAAAATCAAATCTAGAGTCGGCTTTCTATTCCGCAACAAAGCCTCCTTCACTCACACCGCCAAATTTACCATAGTAAAACTGACTATCCTACCGATCCTCGACTTCGGCGATGTCATCTACAAAATAGCTTCCAATACTCTACTCAGCAAACTGGATGCAGTTTATCACAGTGCCATCCGTTTTGTTACTAAAGCACCTTATACCACCCACCACTGCGACCTGTATGCTCTAGTCGGCTGGCCCTCGCTACATATTCGTTGCCAGACCCACTGGCTCCAGGTCATCTACAAGTCCATGCTAGGTAAAGCTCCACCTTATCTCAGTTCACTGGTCACGATGGCAACACCCATCCGTAGCACGCGCTCCAGCAGGTGTATCTCACTGATCATCCCTAAAGCCAACACCTCATTTGGCCGCCTTTCCTTCCAGTTCTCTGCTGTCTGTGACTGGAACGAATTGCAAAAATCACTGAAGTTGGAGACTTTTATCTCCCTCACCAACTTCAAACATCTGCTATCTGAGCAGCTAACCGATCGCTGTACATAGTCCATCGGTAAATAGCCCACCCAATTTACCTACCTCATCCCCATACTGTTTATATTTATTTACTTTTCTGCTCTTTTGCACACCAGTATCTCTACCTGCACATGACCATCTGATAATTTATCACTCCAGTGTTAATCTGCAAAATTGTAGTTATTTGCCTACCACCTCATTCCTTTTGCATACAATGTATATAGACTATTGTTTTCTTTCTACTGTGTTATTGACTTGTTTGTTGTTTACTCCATGTGTTGTCTGTTCACACTGCTATGCTTTATCTTGGCCAGGTCGCAGTTGTAAATGAGAACTTGTTCTCAACTAGCCTACCTGGTTAAATAAAGGTGAAATAAAAAAAATTGAGGAGCTAGCCAACCACACAGCTAACACAATCACTTCAAACTGAAGCTGGAAAGACTGCAAAGTGGCTGCAGTTCGTTTCATTTGACCTTTTTCAAATTGATATTTCTTTGTATATATCCATAAAAACTATGCTAGCTGATTCAGAATTTCGACTGAATGAGAAACACTACCTGCCTGTCTGTCTCGTCCCGACATATCCGCTGTTGATAACTAAATGTTAGTCTAAAAAAAAGAGATATTGCCTAGATAATTTTTATAGTGGAGATAAAGTTTATAAATTGCCTGGCTGGGCTGATGAGAGTGGATTGCGCAGCCAGATGGAACAGGGTAAATAGGCATTTTAATGTCATATATTTCGCTGGTGGCAACTTGCGGAATAGACACCGACTGGAATGCGGATTTAACCAATCAGCCTTCAGGATTAGACCTGCCCGTTGTATAATAAAAGACAACCTGACAACGCTCTGAATTTACGAACGACCCAGAGCGCACTCTGACACTGGAGGCAATTTAAGAACACATACATGGAGAGAAGTGAGAATGTGCAATCCAGAGGGATAGAAAGCAGTTGCTTCGCCAGCCTGAAATGTGATTTATAGTTGGTATTCAGCAGTCATAAAAGTACACCTTATTTACTTTGAAGAACTACACCTTATTTACTTTGAAGAACTACTGAGATAGTGATTTTGTCAGACACCATAGGCAGTAGCTATGAGGTGACTTTGAATTAAATAATAGTTATCAAATAAAACACATTTGATTAAAGTAATGTTAAGTGATGGGCAGTCACTACCACCATGGGACTTATATTAATTGTTTTATTCTGTTACAGAATTCAACCCACATAATGCATTTAATGTATACAAAAACAATATGGAAACGCAAGTCGAAAAAGTGATTATTTTTCCAGAATCAAACCCGAAACCGAACCGACCTAAAAACACTAATCCCTCAGCACTAATATGTGTGTAGGCTACACACAACGTTTTATATGCATTATTATAATAATCCACTTCCTCACAAATGCATTATTTGAGTCTAGCATTGAGGACCAGCAATTAACAGTGTTTTTCTTAACAAAAATGCATGATGCAAGGTGGGCTTGAACTCATGGTTTATGAGCACTGTCATTTTATCGTCGACAGTGTGTGCCACCAGGACCGAATAATGATGGTACATGACAGCTATTTGACAAGTCCATAAGGCTCTTCAACTTTTTAAACAATAATTTAATTGTGTCAGGCTATGTAATGGGAACAACTAACGTGTGGCGTTTGATCACGTGAAACTACATCAACGATTTTAATTCGCCAATGCCTTTGCTTAAACATAACTTTCAAATGATTGTAGGATAATAGGGATTTCATTGTGTTCCATAAATTGTGAGTAAATTATGGTTTAATACCACTAAGGGAGGAACTGTTTTTTTTTTTTGTTTGTTTTACTGACTAGCATAGGCCTTGAACTTGTCAATATGTCAAAGCAATGGCTCACTTTTTGTAATACAATACGACTGTTTTTATTTTTATTTAATAAAAAATAAAAATAATCTATATTTGAAAGATAATTGCTATTTTGAAATAGACAGAAAACATGATGCTTTATTGTCAAATTAATAAAATATTTTCAACTTAATTCAAATGTGATGTTTCATTATGCTTACATTGTGTGAACATGACTCCCTCTAGTGTTGGTAACATTTTGTTAGCCCAGCCATACACGCATGTCTACCGCGGAGTATTGTGGGTGTCAGTGAGGAAGTAAAATGGCGGACCTGGCAAACGAAGGTAAGGAACTGCTCGTTGGGAAAGATAAACAAATCTAATGAATCACCACAGTGAGTGCATGTAGTTCAGACAGCGACGGGACTGTCAGCAGATGTGCAGGGAATGCTCCGTTTTGCCAGCAACTCGATGTGGTGGCAGCGGTTTGACTAAACGGCATACGTTAAGAGTCCCGGCCTTTGCTATATTTTACGTGGGGGAGGAGTGGGGGCGGCTGGCCGACGGTGTGGCACAACCGGGGGAGGGGCAGTTGTCATACGTGAAAATATCACATCTGTAGCGAGCGAACTATACCTTCCGATTGAACTGCATTTTTGTAAATCTATGTGTGTAACAATTTTAAAAATCAAGCACATGGAAGCACAAACAATAGACATGTAGGGCTCTGTCTGGGTTACATGGGAAATATACCGGGTGGAATTTTGCTCTTATCGAATAGCCTTTTTAAACCTCCCACTATCCCCATGTAGCTATCTACAGTACGCCGTCTATGGTCAACGCCTAAATTACGTAGTCATCGTTAAAAGACAGTTAATATGTCCCACCCAGCTTGGCTAGCTTTTTTTTTTGCATGGCCGTGCTGTTTTCAGACAACTGGTTCTTGTCATTGCTCCATGTTACAGGTGTCTATCCCATTGAGGTACAGCCTAGAATGTTGCGAGTTCAATGCATAGCTATACTGTACCAGAAACCTAGATAGCCTAACAGGGTTTGCAAAGTACTTAGCTAGTAGATGCATTTGAATTAATTACTTTTATACAGTTTCAAATCAACCCAATTTTATATACGTAGAATGATGCCAATACAGAAAGATATCTTATTGAATACTGAACAGTAGCTATCACGGAAATGTGCCATCTACTGAGCTGTACATAGAGCTAAGGCACAGCTGCTCGAAAGTTCAAGCCTTCAACTGGCTCTTTACTCTGGACTTCTTTTTCTGATTTCACCTCCAAAAATAACAATGGATTGCTGTGATATATTTTCTTCAGTGTATGCTGATTCATTCAAATTTGTGAGATTTAATGAACATTTGAAGTTGTGCAGCTATCCCAAAAGTAAGAGGCTTAGACGTTATGTGAATAGAAGACTAATGAGATTAATGCCTGTAGACACCTTTTCATTTTTTTTCCAGAATGTCACTGTAGAGGGGTCTAGAGTTAGTATATTTGGCAGCTGCTCCATTGAAAGACACTAGAACCCCAATTCAATTTCAATGTAAAAACCCCTCTAGCTTCTCTTCTGTGTCCTGGATTCCTTTCTCATTTCGTCCGCTGTTACTTACGATGCGTGAGGTCATAGGAGACGTGCCTGCCTATCACACACCATTAATTTCCACCAGTTTCCAATTTCAAATGAATGACGAGGAGTCAGTTGTTTTGGTCTTGACAATTTGTTCCACATTACTGAAACACTTCTGATTTTCCTTCTGTTAGCAGGAATAATATTAGATGTTCAGCTTGTGATAGTTAGAGCCAGAGGTAGGGATCAGAATTGACAGCATGGATGAGGACAAAGGTGAGGGGAGATGGGTGAGGGGGATCTATGCTGAGAAGGTAAGGGACCCAGAAACAACCACTCAATCTACCTTTAATGAGACAATGTTTTGGTACGAGGTGGATCCTTGGTTGCAAAATTGTGGACTTTTATTTAGTCCACCACCTGAGTTCTGGTGATGTAATAAGCAAGCTACTCTCTCATGATAAAGAACTAAGGCTATAGGCTACATGAAGTAGATTGAGTTGCATTGTAGCCTTTACTTTACCTTAACAGACATTCCTCTGTCAATATCAAGAGACTGAAAGAACTAGCCAAGTCAGAAAGGCTATAGACTGCATTTCAAACAAGTATAGACTATTGTGTAGGCTATATCGAGTGTAACTCGGCATTGTTTCAAATTTAGATTAAATCAAGGAAGTGCAGTCTTTGATCCACTTCCTTAATTTGATAGTCTAAGTGCCATAGAGCTTATTTTGTGACAAGGCAAATCCATTTATTTTCCTTTAGGTTTTATAAAAAGGGAGAAAGTTTCATTGCTGTATCACAGAGAATAGCAGAGGTGTGGTTGGAGGCATCAGTAAAACACTTTATGCAGAAGTCAAATACTTTTTAGTGTGAATCCACCATCTCTGGCATTTATGAATGTCTTTCACACCTCGAGGGCACATGAGCAATGCTAAGTCATCACAAAGCCTTGTGCCTCAGCTGGGGATGACTGACCACATAAACCTTCAAGCTACTAGGTCTATATATTGAAAAGCTATATTTTATATCTGCTTTTAGTGTTCAGTGTCAGTAGCTAGCACATTTGCCTGCCCAGCCTTCTAAAACAGGTCATGTCTTTGCCGCCCTTTCTTTCTGAAAATTTCTCCTCTCATGGCCATATCACCTTCACCATAGCTTCTTTTAGTTTTGTTGCTATATATTTATTGCCTGATTTATTGGGTCAACCCCAGTGTAGTTTCATCATGTTGACCCAGATCCCTAAAAATGCGAAGCACCCGTAGGCGGTCAAATTATATAAAGTCATACACACATCCTCGCAATCAGATCCCATCCACGTGGCTTACCCTAAAAATAGTCAAGGGCAAATTTTAGCAGCAGTGAGTCATTCTAGGGTTGATATCATCCTTCAAATCCATCTGCTGGGGCTGGCAGTCCTCCACTCATCCTTCCCTATCACAACTAGCACGTCTCCCTCAGCTGTAGCAGGCTATTCCAGCTGGACTGGGGTTAGTGGCTAGAGCCTCTTATTCAGGGAAGTCTCATGACTAGAGAGTTCAAGTTATAGCCTGGGTAGAAGATTTACTTGGTCCTGGCTGGGGTACTATCAAAGCTGAGTGGGTACTGACAGTGACAGGGGACTCTATTTACACTGACTGGGATGCCTGAGCCCTGAGGTTAGTGGTGTTCTGGGGGAGGTGAAGCAAGTGCACATTTCAACAAAACCTGTTACTCTTTCGCCTTAGCCTAACCTGCGGGTCTTTGTCAGCGTGATTCATCACTCCAGAGAACATGTTTCCACTGCTCCAGAGTCCAATGGCGACGAGCTTTACACCACTCCAGCCAATGCTCGGCATTGCGCAAGGTGATCTTAAGCTTGTGTGCGGCTGCTCGACAATGGGAACCCATTTCCCGAAGCTCCCGATAAACAGTTCTTGCGCTGATGTTGCTTTCAGGGGCAGTTTTGAACTGAGTAGGGAGAGTTGCAACTAAGGACAGACAATCTGTACATGCTATGCGCTTCAACACTCGGTGGTCACGTTCTGTGAGCTTGTGTGGCCTACCACTTTGCGGCTGAGCTGTTGTTGCTCCTAGATGTTTTCATTTCGTGATAACAGCACTTACAGTTGACTGGGGAAGTTATAGCAGGGCATAAATGGTTGGCATCCTGTGATGGTGCCATGTTGAAAGTCACTGAGCTCTACATTAAGGCGATTGTTTATGGATATTGCATGGATATGTACTCGATTTTTACACACCTGTCAGCAACGGGTGTTGCCAACTCCACTAATTTGAAGAGTGTCCACTGTCCACATACCTTTTGTGTATGTATATTGTAGATCACCTGTGAGTGACTTACAAGGCTCCGGTCTTTCGTCATTGTGTGCTTGTAAACAAACACCACATGACTGGGGACTGAAATAAAGAACGTAATGTTTATCTCCTAATGTATTACAAACATTGACTGTGAAGTATTTTAAAAAGTAGCTACAAATATTCAAATGGATTAAAAAATCCTCCAAGGAAATCATTTTGACGGTATTGAAAAACCATTCTGCGTCTTTTTCTAAATACCCCGGTATACGGTATACCGACCAAGCCTAATTGGTAATATTTGTAATTAGGAGTACCGAGAAGGCTCATGAATAGAATTAGGGGTTTTATGGACAATGTCAAGAGACGTCATCATAAAGGTTAATCCGTTACAGTTTATGCCTGGGGTAGGGGTTCTACTAAGATATATGGAATTGTTTTTTAAGAAGGTCATACCAAGGATCATTTAGCTATTTGATTTAGAATTTTAAGACCTCTTGAAGTATCAAAATAAAATATTTGATGAAAAAAGTTATTTGGTGTTACTGCTGTTAGCCCATACAAAAACATTGAATAACAGATTCACTAAATGGAACAGATGTTTGCGAGAGATGATTATATATATTTTTTTATGTATTTTTGGCACTAAACAGTCTCCATATACAATACCAGTCAAAAGTTTGGACACCTACTCATGCAAGGGTTTTTCTTTATTTTTACTATGAAATAACACATATGGAATCATGTAGTAACCAAAAAAGTGTTAAACAAATCTAAATATATTTAAGATTCTAAAAAGTAGCTGAACTTTGCCTTGATGACAGCTTTGCACACTCTTGGCCTTCTCTTAACCAGCTTCATGAGGTAGTCACCTGGAATGAATTTCAATTAACAGTTGTGCCTTGTTAAAAGTTAATTTGTGGAATGTCTTTCCTTAATGCGTTTGAGCCAATCCAGTTGTATTGTGACAAGGTAGGGTGGTATACAGAGTATAGCCCTATTTGGTAAAAGACCAAGTCCATATTATGGCAAGAACAGCTCAAATAAGTGAAGAGAAACAACAGTCCCTTACTTTAAGACATGAAGGTCAGTCAATCCGGAAAATGTCAAAAACCATCAAGTGTTATGATGAAACTGGCTCTCATGAGGACCGCAACAGGAATGGAAGACAGAGTTACCTCTGCTGCAGAGGATAAGTTCATTAGAGTTACCAGCCTCAGATTGCAGCCCAAATAAATAATTCACAGAGAGCAAGTAACAGACACAACTCAACATCAACTGTTTAGACGATACTGCATGAATCAGGCCTTCACGGTCGAATTGCTACAAAGAAACCACTACTAAAGGATGCCAATAAGAAGAAGAAACCTGCTTGTGCCAAGAAATACGAGCAATGGACATTAGACCGGTGGAAATCTGTCCAAATTTGAGATTCTTGGTTCCAACTGCCATGTCTTTGTGAGACACAGAGTAGGTGACCAGCATGGCTACCACAGCATTCTGCAACGATACGCCATCTCGTCTGGTTTGTGCTTAGTGGGACTCTCATTTGTTTTTCAACAGAAGGACCAACCACACCTCCAGGCTGTGTAAGGGCTATTTTACCAAGAAGGAGAGTGATGGAGTGCTGCATCAGATTACCTGGCCTCCACAATCACCCGACCTCAACCCAATTGAGATGGTTTGGTATGAGTTGGACCGCAGCGTGAAGGAAAAGAAGCCAACAAGTGCTCAGCATATGTGGGAACTCCTTCAAGACGGTTGGAAAAGCATTCCAGGTGAAGCTGGTTGAGAGAATGCCAAGCGTGTGCAAAGCTTTTATCAAGGCAAAGGGTGGCTACTTTGAAGAATCTCAAATATAAAATATATTTAGATTTGTTTAACACTTTTGGTTACTACATGATTCCATGTGTTATTTCATTGTTTTATGTCTTCACTATTCTACAATGTAGAAAATAGTTTAAAAAAATAACAAACCCTTGAATGAGTAGGTATGTCCAAACTTTTGACTAGTACTGTATACTTCCTTTCATTTTTTTCCTTCGACTAGATTTTGAGTGGATTTTCCCTTTAAGCTTTTGCCCAAAGATGTGTGAAATTATATCTTCAACAGTGACATCTGATTTCTCTTACAGAGAAGCCTGCCATAGCCCCACCTGTGTTTGTGTTCCAGGAAGATAAAGCACAGAAGGTGAGACACTCTTGTCACACCTCTGCTGAAAATGGAAACAGTGTGACTGCACACTGTGTGTCAGACTTGACTTCACATTGGCTGGATAATTCACTCCGTTTCCTGTGTCTGACTGTTTCTTCCTCCCCTCTCTCTATTTCTGTCATACCCATAACAGAGATCAGCAGAAGGGTCCAGTGCTGAGGATGGAGAAGGTAAGGATGAGGAAGATAATCTAGCAGGTTATGGTTCTTTGGAAAATTGACACGTCTGTCTTATATTACTGTATTGTAGTTACTTTGCTAATCTTTGCTGATTCTATCTCCTCCAGACTCTGATAAAGATGAGAGTAGTTACTGTCCCCCGGCCAAGAGAGAAAGAACATCATCACTAACACAGTTCCCACCCGCACATTCAGGTAATTGTACGTTTTGTTGAATTAAAATAGTATTTTGTTAGTGTGTCGAGAAAGGGTCTGTACTCATGTTATTTCTCATTGTCTCTTGCAGTTTCTAAGAACAATGTGTTCATGCCATCCAGTTTCTGTCAGTCCCCGTCAGGAAATAATTCAGATTCAGAACCTGGTGAGTTCATGAATAGTTCTGTCTTAAGATCTCCTTTTCAATTAACTTGCTATTTGCATGATATAAGGAGAATGACCGCTGAAGAATCATGACAAGAATGGTTTTCTTTTTCTCCTTAATCAATGTTCTGGCCTAACTTACATCTCATATTCCCTCTCTTTCTCTGTCTTTCTCTGGTGTCAACAGAGGAGAAGACTGTTGGGTTTCGCTTGAAGCCTCCCACCCTGATCCATGGACAGGCTCCTCGTACAGGTGGCTGTTCTCTCCTGTCAATTTCAGAGAGGCTTTATTGTCCATTGAGTGAAATGTGTTTCGGGGGTTTCAGCACACAGGCTCAGTCACAAAAGCAATGTACAAAACATCACAATAAGTTGGAAGATGGCCCTTGTTCGTCTGGCACTGGTCTGTCCAGAGCCTTATATTTAGGCCAAGTATAATGTGTTGCAGGTGTCCCGAGCCAGAAGCCCAAGGAGCAGCAGCGCAGCGTACTACGACCCGCAGTACTGCAGGCCCCTCCGCCTAGCAAATCACTAACCCTGACCGGTAAGTACACTGAGGAAAGCTTAACCTCAAAGTCTTCAGATACTCTCAGACAAACAGCTCTGCTACTTCGTTCTGTTCTGCGATGGCCATTCTCCTCCAGCTTTCTTTCATCTCAATGTGCTTGGACAAAACATCTGTTGAAGGGGAGAGAAATCTAGCCATTTCTGGAATTTCCCCGACTCTCCTCTTGTGGTCCTCATAGGTTTGAACAGTGGTACGAATGGAGTGAACAGATTGTCCGAGGGTCTGCCAGTCACCCAGAACAACACAGAGAACTGTGATGGCTCCACAGACAATATGGCCAAGTCACAGGTAAGCGGAGAGGTCAAAGGGTGCCACGCTAGCTACATGTTTCCTGATTGGAAGGGCTCCACAGTGGCCTATAATAACCTATATAGTTATCAAGCTTCTAACAACAACAAAGAACACAACAGGACACAAGGAAGGTTTTATTCTTGGACATTCAGCATGGAATTTCCATGAATGTGTCTCGCTGCTCTCATCTTTCAAGGAGAAGAAAAGCGAGAGCGGTGAGAGCAGGAATATAGAGAGAACAGATCCTCCTGTGGAATCCACATTTGTATTTGGTCAGAATGTCAGAGACAGAGCCAAGGTGACTTGAATAGTTAACCAAAGTGCATGTCATATGGAATACATTTGAAAGATGCTCTGGGCTTTGCCTCATACATAACACCCCTTTGAGGTGTGGGTAAATCAAATTATAAACTGAGTAGTTCTGGCCCTGAATGCTGATTTTGCTGACAGCCGTGGTATATCAGACCTTATACCATGGGTATGACAAAACATGTATACTGCTCTAATTACGTTGGTAAACAGTTTATAATAGCAATAAGGCACCTTGGGGGTTTGTGGCATATGGTCAATATAAGGGCTGTATTCAGGCACTCCACGTTGCGTCGCACATAAGAACAGCCCTTAGCCGTGGTATATTGGTCGTAAACCACACTTCCTCTGGCCTTATTGCTTAAATATAGCAGTCTCTTGTGGCCTTGCATGCTTTATTACGTGAGTTTTATGTTCTTTTTGTTATTATTTGTCTGATCTTTACCTTTTTTTCCCCCCCCCCATTCGTCTAGGTTGAGGGAAGCAGTGAAAAGAAAGTCTCTCTGTCAGCAGAATCAGGGGAAACCAATTATTTCCTACAGTACAGAAGCACTCCTGGGTTAGTCTCTCATGGATTCTGGCTCCAATGGATATGATCAGTTATCACTTTTATTAGGTTAATACTTTATCACAATGTTGTAATCTTATTAATATTACATCCTATCCGCTGTATGTTTTCCACCCAGCTTACAGAAGGCTGAGAACAACACTGACGACGGGGCTAAGTTTGTGTTTGGACAGAACATGTCGGATCGTGTCCTGGTGAGATGTGTTTTTTTTGTGAGGCTTATCTACTCATCTGTTATCTCTTGTTGTTTTTCTATCATTTGTTCCCCTGACAACTAAAGACAGGATCCACAAATTTGTGTTAAAGCATGTTGTATTACATTCTTGTTTTGCAGAGTCCGCTGAAATGTGAGCAGGCAGCAGAGAGCAGCAGAGATCCCCCTGCCACCCCGCCATGTGAGCCACCCTCACTGGTCAGCAGCCCCGACAAAGGTGGGCAGAGAAAAAAACATACTGCATATTAAAACATCTGTAATTCATGTTACTAAGCCCATATAATAATGGCAATCCAAGAAAAGAGAGGCTTATTTTCAGGTGTCCAAAGTGTCCTCGTTTTGCTGTTCATTTTCAAATGGGTTTGTTGTTCTCTTTGCAGATACCAATGTGACAGAGTCTTTGGAGGAGTCGGCAGCGGCCTACACCAAAGCCACAGCCAAGAAGTGCTTGTTAGAGAAGGTAGAGGTCAGAACTGGAGAGGAGTCGGAGAGTAATGTACTACAGGTATGCACAAGCTCCAGTTGTTTGTTGTTCAATGTTAGTGTATTTATAGTAACATTCAATTTACTTCACCAGGACATTTAGCAATTGTTGATCTAAGGTTACCCACAGTAGTTTTGTGTTTACATGTCACCTTAGACAGGGTTGGAAATAGGCTGAAATCGTCCATGATCACTCATCTGACAATGGAATGTTTTTTTTTCTTTTTTCTCAGGTCCAATGCAAGTTGTTTGTGTTTGACAAAGCTTCCCAGTCTTGGGTGGAGAGAGGCAGAGGACTACTAAGGCTTAATGATATGGCCTCCACAGAGGAGGGATCGTTACAGTCCAGGCTAGGTACAGTCATTGCAGTGGCATAACACATGAATCAAATCATGTCCAAACGCAACTCCCGTTTGAATGTATTACATTGGTTATTATATGCATTGTGTATGACCTGAGTTTGTGCTGTTCTGGCCCTGTAGTGATGAGGACCCAGGGCAGTTTGCGTCTGATCCTCAACACCAAGCTGTGGCCCCAAATGCAGACAGACAAAGCCAGCGAGAAGAGCGTCCGCATCACAGCCATGGACACTGAGGACCAGGGGGTCAAGGTCTTCCTCATATCGGTACGAGTAAGATGACATTACTTATTACATTGTAATTACTAAGGATGCGCACGGTTATTGGAATATCCCAATATGCGAACGGACGTTAGTGTGCGATTTACTTGAGTGTTCCTCTTAGGAGAAAAAAATTCTAGACCTATTTTAACAATGAAAAGGCTTTTGTCTAAATAAATGTATCAAATCAAATTTATTTATATAGCCCTTCGTACATCAGCTGATATCTCAAAGTGCTGTACAGAAACCCAGCCTAAAACCCCAAACAGCAAGCAATGCAGGTGTAGAAGCACGGTGGCTAGGAAAAACTCCCTAGAAAGGCCAAAACCTAGGAAGAAACCTAGAGAGGAACCAGGCTATGTGGGGTGGCCAGTCCTCTTCTGGCTGTGCCGGGTGGAGATTATAACAGAACATGGCCAAGATGTTCAAATGTTCATAAATGACCAGCATGGTCCAATAATAATAAGGCAGAATAGTTGAAACTGGAGCAGCAGCACAGTCAGGTGGACTGGGGACAGCAAGGAGTCATCATGTCAGGTATTCCTGGGGCATGGTCCTAGGGCTCAGGTCCTCCGAGAGAGAGAAAGAAAGAGAGAATTAGAGAGAGCATATGTGGGATGGCCAGTCCTCTTCTGGCTGTGCCGGGTGGAGATTATAACAGAACATGGCCAAGATGTTCAAATGTTCATAAATGATCAGCATGGTCAAATAATAATAAGGCAGAACAGTTGAAACTGGAGCAGCAGCACAGCCAGGTGGACTGGGGACAGCAAGGAGTCATCATGTCAGGTAGTCCTGGGGCATGGTCCTAGGGCTCAGGTCTTCCGAGAGAGAGAAAGAGAGAAGGAGAGAATTAGAGAACGCACACTTAGATTCACACAGGACACCGAATAGGACAGGAGAAGTACTCCAGATATAACAAACTGACCCTAGCCCCCCGACACATAAACTACTGCAGCATAAATACTGGAGGCTGAGACAGGAGGGGTCAGGAGACACTGTGGCCCACTCCGAGGACACCCCCGGACAGGGCCAAACAGGAAGGATATAACCCCATCCATTTGACATTTTTATCTACAACAATAGACCATGACATTTGAAATTCCTTTGAATGTTGTTTTTTGAACGGTACTTTGAGCTACTGCTGCGCATTTATTCCTCCAGGCTGCCCTGACATAGGTATGCTATTTTCCTCACTTCAAATAGCTATTACAGGCGCTTGCCTAATAGAGTTTCCACAATATCTGACATAGATCAATGCAAAACACTAACCAGAACTTTTTTGTAACAGAATCATTTCTATCATGGTGAAAATCAGACTTCTAATCTCTGTTGCTGCAAGCCAAACTTTTGGAGTAAAAGCATATATCCGCTGTTTACTTCTGCCATGTGCATTTGCGTCATTCAGAAAGGTCCAAGATATTGAAAAATATTTTTCTTTTAATTTCTGAATTCCCGGATATCGAACAAAATGTCATATTATTTGAATAGTAAAATCTTTTGTCCATCCCTAGTAATTACACTATAATTACATGGTAATAGATGAGTTGAGTATATCTAACACTGCCAGGACATTCTGTATAGTACTGATGTGTTAGTTATGTGTCTGTTCCAGGCGAGCTCTAAGGACACGGGTCAGCTGTACGCAGCGCTGCATCACCGTATCCTGGCACTGCGGAGCCGCTCAGACCAGGAGCCAGAGCCCCGGGTCCCCATTCCAGACGGCCACATCCCTCACCCCCAGTCTAACGAGGAGGATAGTGATGAGGACGAATCGCTCACACCCACTGCCAACATCGCAGGTAAACCATAGACTAAAAGGGTTCTAACTGTTACCCTAACTGATCTAATCACCCCCAAACAGATCTGAAGACCTCTGTCGTGAGAATTCTTACACAGGGACACTCAAATTCAATCTTAAATTAATCATTGTTTGTCACCGCGCTGGAGAGGTTCCAACAAACTTGAACGCCTGTCAGGAGCTCTAACGGGGAAGTCCTGTTAGTTCCCTTACAAACTTATATTTGCATGATTTAGCTTATTCATCATTCATAATTAATGTTTGCTTAAGTCATGTGATGACCAGTACTGGGTCATGCATTTGACAGTCCAATACCTCACGAGGCTTCTTCCCTCTAAGCTGAGACCTTGAAACTGAGATATCCCTTTCTCTAAACAATGTTCAAAATCAAATCAAATGTTATTTGTCACATGCGCCAAATACAACAGACCTTACAGTGAAATGCTTATTTACAAGCCCTTAACCAACAGTGCAGTTTTAAGAAAAATAAGTTAAGTATTTATTAAAATAAACTGAAGTAAAAAAAAAGACAAGAAAATAGAAAAATAACAAATGATTAAAGAGCAACAATAAAATAACTGTAACGAGGCATGTACAGGGGCTACTGGGACAGAGTCTATGTGCGGGGGCACAGGTTAGCCGAGTTAATTGAGGTAACATGTAGGTAAAGTGACTATGCATAGATAATAAACACAGCATAGCAGCAGTGGAAAATGGGGGGTGAGGGGGGAGGTCAATGCAAATAGTCTGGGTAACCATTTTGATTAGCTGTTCAGGAGTCTTATGGCTTCGGGGTAGAAGCTGTTAAGAACCCCTTTGGACCAAGACTTGGCGCTCCGGTACCACTTGCCGTGCGGTAGCACAGAGAGCAGTCTATAACTAGGGTGGATGGAGTCTTTGACAATTTTAGGGCCCTTTTCTGATACCACCTGGTACAGAGGTCCTCGATGGCAGGATGCTTGGCCCCAGTGATGTACTGGGCCACACACACTACCCTCTGTAGTGCCTTTCTGTCGGAGACCGAGCAGTTGTCATACCAGGTGGTGATGCATCCAGTCAGGATGGTGTAGTTGTTGAACTTTTTGAGGATCTGAGGACCCATGCCAAATCTTTTCAGTCTCCTGAGGGGGAATAGACGTTGTCGTGCCCTCTTCATGGCTGTCTTGGTGTGTTTGGACCATGATAGTTTGTTGGTGATGTGGACACTAAGGAACTTGAAGTTCTCAACCTGCTCCACTACAGCCCTATCAATGAGAATGGGGGAGTGCTCAGTCCTCCTTTTCCTGGAATCCACGATCATCTCCTTTGTCTTGATCACGTTGTGGGAGAGGTTGTTATCCTTGCACCACACTACCACGTTTCTGACCTCCCTATAGGCTGTCATCATTGTCGGCGATCAGGCCTACCACTGCTGTGTCGTCGGCAAACTTAATGATGGTGTTGGAGTCTTGCTTGGCTTTGCAGTCATGGGTGAGCAGGGAGTATAGGAGGGGACTGAGCACCCACCCCTGAGGGGCTCCTGTATTGAGGATCAGCTTGGCAGATGTTGTTACCTACCCTTACCAGCTGGCGGCGGCCCGTCAGGAAGTCCAGGATCGAGTTGCAGAGGGAGATATTTAGTCCCAGGGTCCTTAGCTTAGTGATGAGCTTTGAGGGTACTATGGTGTTGAAAGTTGAGCTGTAGTCAATAACTAGCATTCTCACATAGGAGTGAGTGCCTTTTGTCCAGGTGGGAAAGGGCAGCGTGGAGTGCAATAGAGATTGCATCATCTGTGGATCTCTTGAGGCGGTATGCAAATTTAAGTGGGTCTATGGTTTCTGGGATAATGGTGTTGATGTGACCCATGACCAGCCTTTCAAAGCACTTCATGGCTACAGACGTGAGTGCTACGGGTTGGTAGCCATTTAGGCAGATTACCTTAGTGTTCTTTGTCACAGGGTCTATGGTGATCTGCTTGAAACATGTTGTTATTACAGACTCGGACAGGGACAGGTTGAAGATGTCAGTGAAGACACTTGCCAGTTGGTCAACGCATGCTCGGAGTGCATGTCCTGGTAATCCGTCTGGCGCTGTAGCGTTGTGAATGGTGACCTGTTTAAAGGTCTTACTCACATCGGCTATGGAGAGCATTATCACGCAGTAATCCGGAACAGCTGGTGCTCTCACGCATGCTTCAGTGTTGCTTGCCTTGAAGCGCGCATAGAAGTAATTGAGCTCGTCTGGTAGGCTCGTGTCACTGGACAGCTCGCAGCTGTGCTTCATTTTGTCGTCTGTAATAGTTTTCAAACCCTGCTACATCCGGCGAGCGTCGGAGCCGGGGTAGTAGGATTCAATCTTAGTCCTGTATTGACGCTTTTCCTGTTTGATGGTTCGTCACAGGGTATAGCGGAATTTAGAAATTGATAAATAGAAAAGCACAAACATACACTTTCCATCCTCTTATCACTTGTGTGATAATAAGCATTAGATTTAAGCTTCTATCAAAAGGGGGTTCTATGAAATTACATCATAATAAATCATTATTATCATTATCATCATCTATTAAATACATAATTATAATAAATCCTAATAAAGCTTGTTAAAAAGAAAAATGCTATTGCAACTTCTTTGCAATAAGGAATTGAGACAAAGCTCGAGAAGTTTCAAGTGTTTAATACCAAAGATGCAGTCAGCTGAGTGCATGCATTTAGAAAGTTCACAACACATTTTATACTCTTTCCCCCTTCTTGTAGGTGTCACCTCCCCAGCAATACATTTTATGACCTCAATGAGTTTACCTCTGGCTCCCCTGTGGAATGTCCATGGTCCTCTCTCTGTTTAGCTAATGTCAGAATCACACCCCGTCCATCTTCTGTTCTGGGCCTGATCCTCGGCAATTTCCTCTTGTCTGATTAGGTCAACGTTTCTAAATTAGCATACACACAGTTTCATGGCCTAAACTCCATTAATACTCACAGTAATCATTCACTAAACAGGATACAAACTAACTACAGTTTAACATGAAACATGTTACATTTTGACAGAATTCATCAAGCTCAAATCTACTATCAAAAGGTTATAATCAACTGAAGTGAGTATCAAAAATACACACACATACACAAGGGATCTGTAGATTCAGAGGTGAATAAATCTTTCAATGTTAATCATTATTTCCATATCTCTTACCAAAATTGGGTTGGATTGACCCATGTTTTTCAAACTGTCCCTGGGACATCAACTTAATCAAAATATAAAACCCTGTTTAACCAATCTGCTAAACCCTTCAGAGGTTGGTCCTGGCTCATCAGCTCAGTGTTTACATAATGGAAACAGGTTAAGGATTTAGATGACCTTACCCTCAACTTAAACGAAATCAACCTTCAAACATTACTCATCTACAGGGGGAATGGGAGCTCTTCCAGAGTTGTCAGTTCATTAGTTTCACCATCCTCTGGAGGAGCATAAAACATGATAGCTGCTGAAATCTTACCAGGCAGAGAGGCACAGATCGCCTTACAGCATGTTAACAAAACAAAAGATAGTCAATAGCCTCTTTTTTTGCAGAGCCCAATTACACAATTATTTTAGCAATGCCAATCTCTATGTCTCTTAGATATCTCCCAAATCTAGGGCACATGCAAATTGACTTTCACAGGGAAGCGAGAGAACACATGTTATAATAGTGTCACATCAACCTTGATAAGAATGAGATTGGGGAAAAGTTAGCACAAGCTACAATCTAGTGGTTCCCCTCACAATTTAGGGGCATAGCTCTGTCTCTAGAAGCCTTTCCAAATCAAGGTTCACTCTGGGTTTCCAAATCAAGGTTCACTCTGTTCTTGGTCAAATTATCCCTTCCATGTATCTAGACACCATCTGTGGTCACCTTCGCCATAACCCCGAGAGGACAGACCAGAACAACAGTTTAGTTTAGGGCATTTCTGATTCAGGAAATCCAGACAAATTATTAACTGTATGACAAATTATTACTACTACTTGATTCTTAATACAGATTTCTAAATCAAATGTCAGAGAATAACAACGCACAGCTGAAACCATTTAAAAAAAAATCCAAATTGGTTTATTCACCCATATCATCTTGGCAATCTCAATGCAGAGTTACAGGTCAGGGGGTTGAGGGCTAATCCCTAGGGAGAAATCCCGACCATCCAGCAGACCCAATCTGGAGAGATTTTTTTATTGAAGCAAGACAAAAAAAAAGAAAGAAAATAAAACAACAGCAATACACATCACTTGATTTGGGGGAAAATTTATCAATTTGGAGTAACTGTCAACCATTACCAAAATCTCATTTTTTTCATATTACAGTCACGAATGTGAAGGCATCAATACATCAATTTCTATATTTACTTAAGGGCCCTATTGGACTGGTAATTCCCTCTTTTGGATACATGAGTCACATCGTGATTCATGCGTCCAAAAAAACAACACTGCCTGTTAAATCAAAAATAAACAAATTAGAATAACAAATCCTATTAGAATTGAAACTCTTGATAACTCCATAAGGAAATAATTGTATCCCATAAGGTAATGGAAAAATAGATTAGAGACAGGTGTCCCTCATTCAGGGGCAGCGCTATCTCTCTGTCCTTCTCATGGTCTGAATCACACATGAGACTATTGATAAATTATAAACTTCTTCTAATTATTAGTGTTTACATAGCCCATTTAAATCTCAACCAATGTCTCCAGTCTTTCTAGTGAGGGTGATCAGGCCTCACCAGGAAGTCAGAACAGAGGTCATTCCACCCCATTAAGTGAGTGTTTGTTTTCCTGTACCTCAGACATTATTTAAAGATGTTTCCAATATTTCAAACATTTTGTGTATCAGATTTACATTTCTTCTAATCAAGAGAATTTACGTGTGTACCCAAACTCTGACAATATAAACTTTTGTGTACAGCATCCTAAAATCAAACCAAAATACCCCATACAATAAATCAAACAGATTATTAACTACTAACAAATGTTCATTAACAGGTGTGTGTGGTAAAATCGTAGGTTAAAAACAAAATGGCCAGGCCTTACTTAATTTGGGAGCTCTCTTAGTAACCTCTCAGAGCTACCCCCCTACTTTTTTCAATTTCCGCCTGAAGACATACCCAAATCTAACACAGAACCAAGGATATGCATATTCTTGGTACCATTTGAAAGAAAACACTCTGAAGTTTGTGTAAATGTTAATTGAATGTAGGAGAATATTAAACACTAGATCACGTTTAGATAATACAATGAAAAAACATATGTTTTTTATTTTTCTTGTTGTATCATCTTTAAAATGAACAAGATAAAACAAATATTCCGATCGGATGATGGGGACAATTTCAGTGAAAAACATGAGGGCAACAGTACTTGTGCAAAGTTTCAGAATGATAACTTCCAAAATTAGTGTGCTACATGACATTTATCATGAAGTCACCCAGGTGTCCCACACAAGTAGCCCAAATGTACCCAAGTGGCCAAATTGGTGAAGTTATACATTTTGAATGGAATAACTATATACAAAATACCAAAATGGTATTCTAACACACACCCCCAAAAAATTGAGAAAAAACCTGAAAAAAATATATATATACACATTTACAAAATAACACTTTCAATATTTGGAAGACCCTCAGTCCTCTACACAATATTATGCTGCTGATGCCAGGTGCCATAGCACATCCATGCCTGCAGAAATAAATTTGGGCAGATGAACACCACTTGTGGCAGGAGCTGGATGAACCAGCTTCAGTGGGGGATGGACACCTTGGCACTGGGGGCTCCCATTCGGAGTCAGTGTCACTGTGAAAGAAAATGTTCAGTTAGAATAGTTTCACACATGAGCCCTGTATCAACAGGTATAATAAATGGATATATATATATATCCAAATGGATGTATATATATATATATATATATATATATATATATATATATATATATATATATATATATATATATATATATATATATATATATATATATATATATATGAGTACAGGGAACATAAGGTTGAATATATTATTATAGACCTGCTAGATCTACTGTCTCATTTATATTATGACATTTCAGCTAGATCTACGGTCTCATTTATATTATGACAGACCAGCTTTATCTACTGTCTCCATTTCACTTTGGCCATTGTTGTGGGCCTGCCCTCCCCTCAACAGCCTCAAATAGGCTATTTCATTTCACAAATAATATTTTATGTTATTAATTTCAAACAACGGCATTAACATGAGAAGAACTTACCAGTCCAAAACGATGTCCTCTCCGTTCAAAAAATATTCCTCCATTTGGGAATCGCTACATGAATCGTCCTCGATCAATTTCTTCTAAAATTGTGTGTACATCTGTATATCTAGACTTAGATTTAACTTTCCCTGACTTAGTCGGCATACTGATTGATATATAAACAACTGAATATGCGCTTTACCAAAACAATGCTGTGCGTAACATGCGTTGCTCCTTCCGGTATGAATCGCCAATAGCGAATTAACCTCTTTACGCCGGAGTTTACTACATGGGTTGGTCTTCCAACACATAAACATTACATATTGCCATTTACCTCAGCTCATTGGCTATCTACCCAGCTAGACTTCAAGGCGATAAGTGGTCATTGGGTTAAAATACAGTCAATCAACGAAACAGCGGGCAAATCATTGGTGCACCATGATGTCATTACTTGTTGTCTTCAAATCGGTTTCTTTCAGTCAATACGTCCCGCGAAATGACCCATCAGGTATGGTTGTGTTACAAACAAACCAGTTGATTGCAATGAAACCAAACATGACTGGAAAAGTCACGTTTTGTGTGTGTATTTACCTCAAATGTGACGTCAAATGGAATGAGATGGAATTCATGACACAAGCGGTTTACAAAATGTTTCGTGTTAGGCTATAAAAATGGATTTTATCAAACAAAAAAACATTCATTGTGTAACAATGAGCATTGGGATTACAAACAGAGGAAGATCGCCCTAGGTAAACAATTTATTTTATTGCAGTTTGTGATTTTGTTACGCCTGTGCTGGTTGAAATGGTTGTTTTTTATAAATAATTTTTTTAATCTGGCAACGCAGTTGGATTAGCAAGATTCTAGGCTTTCGAAACATGTGAGACACTTATATTTTCATGAATGTTTAATATGACTTTATGTAGCGATCACCGTATATTGTCGAATTTCATCCTGCTACCGGGTTCGGTGCGCAGAGAGGTTAACAGCTGGATCCGGGAATCTTTAACTGCTCTCCTAAGGCACTTGCCTTAGCAAGCCTTTCAAAGGGAGAGATACAGAATCATTGATAAACATTTTTTTTTAAACTTGGTACCGGAAGTTCCATCAGTTGTATACAGAATTTTACTTCAGACACATCGAATTGGCACTTTCTAAAGTAAACAATCCCAAAGCCCCTCTCTTGTAATCAGCCATTTTGACTTGTTGCTTTGACATAGTTCTCTGGGGGTCCAAGGAAGTTATCTGGGCATCTTTGAATGGGACTTTTTACTTTTGTACTTTTTCATTGGATGTTGTCAATTGTCTTGTATTTTGTCTTATTTTATTCAAGCTACATCTGGCCCATTCAAAAAGTCCAAGAATGTAATTTAAAACAACAGTCCAATGGCAATCACTCACCAGGCCTGTCTCTCCTCTCCCCAGAGGGTCCAGAGGTCCAGGCCAGCGGGAGTGGGTCCTCATAGCGCCTGCCCCCCTCCACACGCTGCAGTCAGGACCCCTACAGGCACCTCAGTCCAGCATTTCCCCAATGGTCAGAGGTCACAGTGGAGTACCAGGAAGGATCCTATGCAGGTGCTACTAACTTAACTCTGTGCAGTTCAGTCTCTCTGCATTTGCAGTATATCCGGGATGGATGGTCTTTTTGTTTGTTTTTTTATTTTAGTTTTTTTAACCTATAGAACTGAAAAATATATATTTTTTGGAGTTTGTGAATTGTCGCTCATCATATTGATGAGTGAGACGTTGCAAGACGGAATGAGAAAGCGGTTTTCTTCTCTCGCCGATGTAAGTACATTCTAAAGAGCTTGCCGTTAAAAGTGGGACCTCTTTATCCACCTTGCAAGAAAACAGACCTCAGGCACTTCAAATCCAGTGGGGCTTGTATTTTGTTCAGAGAGGTAAAGATCTAGTTGCCTAGCAAATAATAGTTTATAAAGTCTTCTTTCAGAGTTGTGTCTGAACTCTCCAAGTTTTATTTTGTATTTTAAGTCCGTCGATACCGCCTTTGGCCACTTAGTTTTTTAGTCTGTAGTCAACATTATAAATTATTTTTGACCACAAATCATTTGAAATCGAAGCCCTTGTGCAAACACCTGCTTTGACGTAAATTATTTAATAAAGAATTCCATTTAATAATGGAGTTGACCTGTGTTCATTATTATGATGATTATTATTATTGATAGTTGATATATCAACTTTGATTTTGAAGTTCATTTGAAAATGAACTCATTTTGCAAATAAGCTAGTTGGATTTGATAGTTTTACAGCAGGTTTTTTTCCATGACCCCAAAATTGTCCCTAAATATAGATGGTAGATGTGTTTGTTTCAAAAAGATAAAGCATTTTTAGATGGATCTGAAAAGATATCATCTTCCCAAATATATATTGAATAAACCAATTTTATTAGTTGTTTACAATTGTTTATTTAGTTTGCTTTAAATAAGTTACACAGACATTGTTTATAACAACCTCGATCATTGTGAACATATTTTTCCTATGTTTTTTCACACCATGAGAAAGGTCAATAATAATAATAACTTCTAGGTTTGGGTGTTGGCAGTTGGATTTTCCGAACATGTCGTTATTTGCATCTATCCTAAATGGGTTTGACCTCAAAACCCTACAAAATGCACATATACTCTCAGAACAACTAATGCTGCCATTTTAATTCAAAGAGCTATAGGCATTGGAACAGGTGGTTCTACACGCACATGATTGGAAGACTACAAGTACATTGTTTCTCACCAATCGTCTGGGTGCTGAGCCCTCTTTATTCCACTGTTAATCGGTGGCTTTGGTTTGGTGTATTTAAAACGGATCCCCTATGAGAATAGATGACTGCAGTTATATTTCGTTCAGTGAAGTGTGGCTCCTCTTGTTTTAAGCCTTTCTTCTTCATATCAGTGGAATTAGTCATATCTCTAAACTGTTGTATTATAGTGTCATCCTTTTTCATGTACTACAAGCCTTTCATGTGAAAATATGTATTTTTAACACAAAAAAAGCACACTTTGAAAACTGAAAAAAAAAAAAAAAAAAAAAACAGGCAAGTAGAAATGTTTGTGGTTAAAATGTATATATCCCGTAATGTATATTATTGAGCAGCCTTTAAGTGTAAAAAAAAATAAAAAAGGATGCCCCTCCTTATTTTGCACTCTTCTTCACCGTTGTCTGTAGAAACCTCACCATGTAGTGTGCTCTGTACGTTTGTGTTCTCTCCATTCTTCACATTCTGCTTATGTAGCAACAAACATAGGACTATTCCTCCGGACATGGGGCTCAGACATGAATGTATGGCACCTTGGGTCTGAATAAAGAGCCAGGGGCCGACGTTCTTCAGCACTTTTCCTTCTCTGTTATATTTCTCCCATCAATATGAATTTTTAAATGTTCGTAAATGCAAATGAACTTGGACTGTCCATTAATAAAATGGCAAAAGGTGGTCAATGATGAAGTGTTGAATGTTGTTTACATTGGGGTGGTTGATGGTTATTTGCTGGGGAGTGACTGTAAGACAGAAACACTTTTGTTCATGTTATTTTTGTTGCTGTATTGTTTGTCATGTTTGCTATTGTCCCTCAAAATGTCTACCTGTTTTCTGTTTTAAGTTAGAACCAGGTTATGGAACTACACCTATTTTGTTACCGTTCCTATCACTATACAAGTCAATGTTGATATTCCGTTAGAATTATATCAAAACAGAACATCTTTGAATGGAAGGCAAGTGGTGAAGATGTTCTGAAACTTTAGTTGACATGACGAGCCCTTGACGCTATCGTACAAGAGCACCTGTCCCATACTCTATCTGTGACTGGAATCTGTTTTCATAATAATGTCATCTGCATTGGCTTCTAAACATGTCATTCATTTCAATACATTTGCTGACAGTTCACAGTAGTGGCATTGCTGCTTATTTTGATTAGTCCAATACAACGGAGATGTGGTCAGAGTAGGTGTGCCAGAGATGCGTAAGCGATCAGGAGTGGTCCATAATAGGCTAATGAAATGAACAGAAAAGGCTGTATTTTTTTCCCACTTATGGGATAGGCTTTCTAACCAGCTATCTCCCCTCTTTCCAATGATCTGCAACTGCAATAGAGACATGTAAAGATATACCATACCTATCGGGAGAAAGATGCTTGTCATTGAGGAACATAAGAATAGCTACATGTCTCTTTTCAACAATGCCCACGTCGTTACCAGTCATTTTGATATCGATCGCCCAGTATGTGTGGAACAAGGGCGAAGATGCAGTCATATCATAGCAATAGATAGGCTAAAAAGGTCATAGCATCGTCATAGCAATTCTCCATTCAGGCAACACAGCAGTACTGTACCATTCAGCTCTGTTGATATGTGTATCACAGAATCCCTCCACATAAAGACCACTTTCAATCTCCTCTCTGATATCTTGTACGGCTGTCAGAGCATCCACTATCTGCAGTATATTTTTAATGAATCTCGAATGCAGTAACTCGATGGAAGGCATCATTCTAATAACCTTAGTATAGTGCCGTCAAATGTCATTGACACATTTTAGCCTTTTGGACTTTTCTTTGATTTCTCCTCGAAGGTTTTGAGGATAACAAAGACAGTAATTGTCAACATGTTCCCCTCCCTTCCACCGCCCTATAGACATGTAAGAGATGAGGGACCAGGACATGACTGCTAAGATTGCTGAGGGACATTGGGCTGGAGAACCACAGCATTGCAGTGAGTCATTTTAGTGGTCTGGATTTACTCAAGGAAGGCAAGGAAACATGTGGCATAGACGTGTTTACAACATGCTGTCCGTCACCAAACCATAGAGGTCTGTCCACCAGTCCAAACAAACCACAGGGATGCTGAAAGGTCTGGGTGGGGAACCCTCAGTCCAGGGATGGGCAACTCCGGACCTGGAGAGCTGCAGTGAGTGCAGGCATTAGAGACTTTTGGTTATTTGCACATAATGATTTACAATAAAAATTGCAGGAATAGAATAATAGAATAAGCCCTGAACACTGGTGAAACAAAAGCCTGTACAGGTCTCCATGAATGGGGTTGCCCACCACTGCCCCAGTCCCTTTCCCTGAAATGTATTGTTGAGCCTACTGTCTTGCCAGGTTCAACAATCATAATGTTATTTTTTTGCTTTGAGCTTTAATATAAAATGGCTACAAAAAGAGGCAAAAAAAATAAATAACTTGTTATGAAAAAAAAAGTATGTAAAATTGTCATATCAAATGTATTTCAGAATTACATTAAAACTTTTAACAGAAAGCAAAACTTGTCTTCATTGTTTTACTGAGTTTTCTAAAGATTTTGTATTTGGACTGGTAAGATAGCTTTGGTGGGATTCCTTACGAAACTAGAACAAAACAAGACCCTGATTTATTGGATTTTAAAATGTAAACCATAGAAGGATCCCATTTGTATCTTATACCATAATTGACAAATCATTAATTGAAGTTGGAACATTTTACATTTTGGGCTTAACCAGGTCTTATTTCTAGTTGCAGTCATATCAGAAGCTGGCAGATTTATTACTTGCCAACAGCTGAAAATTCCAATAAAACTACATAACGTTTTGTAGTTCACTTTCCTTGCTTTTCTAGCAACACTATCATGAATCTAGCAAATATGTTTTGTGGGTCAGTGCAGTATTTCTCATTTTATAGCACAAATGTTTATTAGCACCCTTTTTCACACTGGCTTTAGCCACAGAGGGACCAGGCCTGCCCAGAAAGGTGCATGAGGTTGCCTAGCAACTCATGCTTTGGAGGGAGACTGTGCAACAAATTCCCATAATTTGTGAATCTGTTGTGGACCGAACAGCTAGTGTGACAGCTAAAATGGCTTTGAAAGAATAATATTTCAGCTAATATGGAGAAGTATCTAACAAAATGGCTACATTATGGCATTAATTAATCAAACTATTTACATATAATACAAATGTGGGTACTTTTGTGGACAAAATTTACTCAACCTTTAAGACCCCATAATGTTTCATCTGTAGGTACTACAAAGACAAAATTGATTTGTTAAATGCTTGCTCTGTAATATAAGTAGTATTTGGATTGAAATAAAACACTAAATATCGACAAATATATATTGGCACATTTTTCACTAAATTATTGAACATAATATACTCCACGGGCATATCAAAGTTCCAGAGTGGGATATCTGCTAGTTGTATAGTTAAGACCCATTTTATACAAAGAAATTGGCATAATAGGCAATGTAACCAATCACAGCACTCTTTTTACTTTCATCATTGCACATCCAACAAATCACCAACAGAGATGACCAATTTGAATCCATTTTCACATTCACCCTATTGGTAATGCTTAAAAATTGGATCATAACTCCAAAAGTATCAGAGATCCCAGTCTGGAACTTTGATATGCCCGTATAGTATGTTACGTTCAACTATATATATATATATATATAGATATATATATATATATATATATATATATATTAGCCAAATCAATTTTTTTAAATATGTTTATATCTTTGAACATTCATACATTTATGTGAAAGTACTGTCATTGAAATCGAAATACTACTCGTATTACAGAGCAAGCGGTAAGGCTTTAAATACAGTTGAAGTCGGAAGTTTACATACACTTATTTTGGAGTCATTAAAACTCGTTTTTCAGCCACTCCACAAATTTCTTGTTTAACAAACTATAGTTTTGGCAAGTCGGTTAGGACATCTACTTTGTGCTTGACACAAGTCATTTTTCCAACAATTGTTTGCAGACAGATTATTTCACTTATAACTCACTGTATCACAATTCCAGTGAGTCAGAAGTTTACATACACTAAGTTGACTGTGCCTTTAAACAGCTTGGAAAATTCCAGAAATAATTTGAGTCAATTGGAGGTGGACCTGTTGATGCATTTCAAGGCCTACTTTCAAACTCAGTGCCTCATCATGGGAAAATCAAAAGAAATCAGCCAAGTCCTCAGAAAAAATATTGTAGACCTCCACAAGTCTGGTTCATCCTTGGGAGCAATATCCAAACGCCACGTTCATCTGTTCAAACAATAGTACGCAAGTATAAACACCATTGGATCATGCAGCCGTCATACCGCTCAGGAAGGAGACAGGTTCTGTCTCCTAGAGATGAACGTACTTTGCTGTGAAAAGTGCAAATCAATCCCAGAAGAGCAGCAAAGGACCTTGTGAAGATGCTGAAGGAAACAGGTACAAAAGTATCTATATCCACAGTAAACGAGTCCTGTATCGACAAAACCTGAAAGGCCGCTCAGCAAGGAAGAAGCCACTGCTCCAAAACCGCCATAAAAAAGCCAGATCACGGTTTGCAACTGCACATGGGGACCAAGATCGTACTTTTGGAGAAATGTCCTCCGGTCTGATGGAACAAAAATAGAACTGTTTGCCCATAATGACCATCGTTATGTTTGGAGGGAAAAGGGGACGCTTGCAAGCCGAAGAACACCATACCAACCATGACGCACAGGGGTGGCAGCATCATTTTGTGGGGGTGCTTTGCTGGGGGGGGGGGGGGGGGGGGGGGACTGATGCACTTCACAAAATAGATGGTATCATGACAAAGGAAAATTATGTGGATACATTGAAGCAACATCTCAAGACATCAGTCAGGAAGTTAAAGCTTGGATGCAAATTTGTCTTTAAAAATGGACAATGACCCCAAGCATACTTCCAAAGTTGTGGCAAAATGGCTTAAGGACAACAAAGTTAAGGTATTGGAGTGGCCATCACAAAGCCCTGACCTCAATCCTACAGAAAATGTGTGGGCAGAACTGAAAAAGCGTGGGCGAACAAGGAAGCCCGCAAACCTGACTCCGTTACATCAGCTCTGTCAGGAGGAATGGGCCAAAATTCACCCAACTTATTGTGGGAAGCTTTTGGAGGCAACCCAAAACATTTGACCCAACAATTTTAAGGCAATGCTACCAAATACTAATTGAGTGTATGTAAACTTCTGACCCACTGGAAATGTGATGAAAGAAACAAAAGCTGAAATAATTCTCTCTACTGTTATTCTGACATTTCACATTCTTAAAATAAAGTGGTGATTCTGACTGACCTTAGACAGGGAATTTTTACTAGGATTAAATGTCAGGAATTGTAAAAAACGGAGTTTAAATGTATTTGGCTAAGGTGTATGTAAACTTCCGACTTCAACTGTGGCTAGGTTTCCGTCCAATTGGCGACAGATTTTCATGCAAATATTCTAAAATGTGCATATAACAATATGCACATTTTTCTACAAGAGATGTTTCCATCAAACTGACTTATTGCGAATAAAAGGCTATGCGTGCTGACTAGTGCCCATAAAAACTTTTTGAGTTAAATTCCCATGTAATGTAGCGAATAAAAATTACAAGTTGAATGGGTTTCTATCGCATTTTCAACTCTAAGGATGGTTTTGTCACAAAAACTGTTGAATTCTTTCACAAATGTGCCCACTCTGGTCTTGGCACCTGCACTCTATCCAACATTTTGCAGATACAGGACACCTACATTATGGATAATAATTTTTATTTGTCAAACTGCAGCTATGCATCGATCATCATGTTACCAGAATAAGACCCTCAAGATTTATTGGAAAGGAGCATCAAGCTCATCATCGAGTATTTTCACCACCCTGTGAAATTCATCGTAAATTATTTAATCTGTAATCTGTAGAACTGTATGCTTTCCTGAGTTGTAGTGGGAGAGAGGACCACAAAACATATCATTGAGTGACTCCAAGTTCACTTCAATATGGTAGTTATTATATCAATACTTGCGCTGTCACGGTTTTCTTTATGTGAAAGAGAGTCAGACCAAAATGCGGCGTGGCTATTGCGATCCATGTTTAATAGGACAAAGTAAACACGATCAAATACAAAAACAAATAAACGAAAACCGAAACAACCTAATACTGGTGCAAAGTAACACAGCAACATAACAAGGACAGGAACAATCACCCACAAAACCCAACACCAAACAGGCTACTGAAATATGGTTCCCAATCAGAGACAATGACGAACACCTGCCTCTGATTGAGAACCATATCAGGCCAAACATAGAACTAGACAAACTAGACATGTAACATAGAATGCCCACTCAGCTCACACCCTGACCAACCAAAACATAGAAACATACAAAGCAAAACATGGTCAGGGTGTGACATGTGCATAAAGTGTTTCCCCTCATAATTAGTTTTACCAACACAAAAAGATCATACCCTGTCTAACGAACAAATTGTCTGTCAACATTTATACAATTGTACCGGCATTTCCATCAGCCCAGTCTCAACTTTTTTCATGCATCAGGTAATTCATCTGCATGAAATGGTTACATGGAAACCTGGTATATTAGGCCTGGGGAATGCCAAAATATCACAAAACTTCAATCAATTATTTCTCTATGCTTTAAAGGTCCAATGCAGTCATTTCTTTTTCTCGATCAAATAATTTATGGGTAACATGCTGACCACACCGCGAGCGTTGTACACATGTTATTCAATCATTGCACCCACACTGCTCGTGCGCCTTAGCGAGCATCTGCATGGCCAGGCGCTAAAATAGAAATAGGTTCTATTTGTGATGCTCAACGCGCTGCAAGTTCGGCCTCTTCCATCTCCTCATTGGTGTTTAGGAGCATATACCCACATGGGTGATTGAAAGATGAACTGACGTCCACACTCCAGTTGGTTGTAGTAATGCACGTTAAAGTTGTTTGCCAACCGCCATATAAAGTCCAAAGAAGTAAAAAAGAAGCCTGAGGAAGGAGGAGAGATGACGAGAAAGGGATTCGGTTTACCGTTTTATCTGTGGATTAATTCTCGGATTAGAGGACCTTGTGCATTTCAAGTAAAATAACAACCTAATGTTTATATCCCAGGAAAAATGAGCTAGCAACAGCAAGCTAGCTAGCTAGCTAATTGGTTCAGAGTTTGTTTTGATATTTCAACCTGCATTACCTGATCGTGTCTGGTGTGGGGGTACAACATCAACATGCGGACGTCTGGTTTGGTCAGCAGGTAACAGTTAAGTACCTAACTGTGATTGTTTCAATTAAAATGGTTAAAAATAGCTTCATAGAAAAGAGCAGTTTCTCGAGCAAGAATTTTGCTAGGTCTGTCCTGGAGTGGTTTAAGTGGAGAGGGGAAAACTGGAAATGAGCCGTTATTGGCAGAGAGGTTTGGAACTCTCTTTCTTATTGGTCTATTTACTAACTTACCATGGAAGGCCAAAACTCCCTCCCACCAAAACAGGCTGATATTTCAGGCAGTCTCTTCAAACAGCACATGCACTAAAAGGGCATTATCATAATTTTCACAATTTCACAGTATTATTCCAACCTCATAGCATGGAAATATACAGTATATACAAAAGTATGTGGATGCCCCTTCAAATTAGTGGATTCGGCTATTTTAGCCACACTCATTGCTGACAGGTGTATAAAATCGAGCACACAGCCATGCAATCTCCATAGACAAACATTGTCAGTAAAATGGCCTTACTGGAGAGCTCACTGACTTTCAATGTGGCACCGTCATAGGATGCCACCTTTCCAACAAGTCAGTTCTTCAAATATCTGCCCTGCTAGAGCTGACCTGGTCAACTGTAAGTGCTGTTATTTTGAAGTGGATACGTCTAGCAACAAAGGCTCAGCCGCAAAGTGGTAGGCCACACAAGCTCACAGAACGGGCCCGCCGAGTGCTGAAGCGCATAGCACGTAAAAATCATCTGTCCTCGGTTGCAACACTCACTACCAAGTTCCAAACCTCCTCTGTAAGCAACGTCAGCAAAATAACATTGTCGGGGGCTTTATGAAATGGGTTTCCATAGCCAAGCAGCCGCACACAAGCCTAAGATCACCATGTGTCGGCTGGAGTGGTGTAAAGCTCGCCGCAATTGGACTCAGGAACAGTGGGAACACGTTCTCTGGAGTGATGAATCACGCTTGACCATCTGGCAGTCCAACAGACAAATCTGGATTTGGCAGATGCCAGGAGAATGCTACCTGCCACAATGCATAGTGCCTACTATACATTTCGGTGGAGAAAGAATAATGGTCTTGGGCTGTTTTACATGGTTCGGGCTAGGCCTCTTAGTTCCAGTGAAGGGAAATCTTATCGCTACAGCATACAATTACATTCTAGACGATTCTGTGCTTCCAACTTTGTGGCAACAGTTTGGGGAAAATGCCCTTTCCTGTTTCCGCATGACAATGCCCTCTTGCACCTTGCGAGGTCCATACAGAAAGTATTTGTCTAGATCGGTGTGGAAGAACTTGACTGGCCTGCACAGAGCCCTGACCTCGACCCTATAGAACACCTTTGGGATGAATTGGAACGCCGACTGCGAGCCAGGCCTCATCGCCCAATATCAGGGCCTGACCTCAATAATGCTCTTGTGGCTGAATTGAAGCAAGTCCTTGCAGCAATGTACCAACATCTAGTGAAAAACATTCCCAGAAGAGTGGAGGCTGTTATAGCAGCAAAGGGGGACCAACTCCATATTAATGCTCATGATTTTGGAATGAGATGTTCGATGAACAGGTGTCCACACACTTTTGGTCATGTAGTGTGTATAAAACACAGGAAAATCACATTTTTTACTGTATTGCTTATCAAACTTGTATGCATGTAACTGCATATGACATTGATCTACAAGTCAGATAACTGTGCGCACAGTGCAGGAGAAGCAGCTGCTCGTACCAACGACAGATAGGCCTACCCTATCCCTGTTCTAATATTCGTAGGCTATATCTGAGCGGTATCTTCAGCATTCAGATGTTTGTCAAATGGATTTCGCAATATTACATCATATGCTTAACAATATCATGTTCTGGGTCATTGTTACCAAATGCGCCGAAGAAAGGTGTGTTTTATCGGGGGGCTGTGTAGACTATAGGAGTGTGGACACAACCTCACGTCTTGCTGATTGCACGTCTAACTGCTGATTTGGGCTTTTTCGATTGCTAAATTCACCATAAAAAAAACAATTGTTAGTAGTTCTGCTTTAAACAGTCATAGCATTTGGTCATTTTACATGAAAGGGGTAAAGGTATAATTTCACAAGGACCGCAATCGTTTTTGCGAGTCCTAAAGGTCGAGGCGGGAGAAGAGAACAGCGCTCCTCGAAATTCCGAACGGTCAAAACCATTCGCTTTTCAGAGGGGTGAAATCCAAATCTGTGTTATATTAATTGGCTATGTTTCTCATAGTTGATTTCTAAAGATAAACATTTACTTGTTACTAGCTAAAAAAAATAATGTGCTATATGACAAATTAATCCAGCCAGGTCACCTGTGATACAAGTCCATATTCGACGTCCATCTATGTCTGAGGATGACGTGGAAACCGACCATTAGGGGCAACAGTGAGGGCTGTTACCTTCAAGTAGGTTTCGGTTTTGTTAGGGTATTGTCTGATTCCAAAGGTTGCAAGTTTGAATCCAGTGATTTTGTTTTAAGCCTATCCCAAACCTTAAACCTAACCTTAACCTTTCAGAGTTAATGCCAAAACTTAACATTGACTTTAAAAAATGTAGGGTTAATGGATACACTTAACCTTAAACTCTTCAAAATGTGACATTTGCAATACATTTGAAATTTGAAGTTTGAGGAACATGGATGAACATCTAATTCTGAAGTGAGACTGGAAGAGAAAGTTGAGTTAATCCGTGGATTTGACATTTTATGATAAACCCACACAAGGGTCCAGATACAATTACAGACGCCCGTGATAATCGGAAGTACCCAAAAAGGCCACGAGATGTAACGTGATAAAATTAAAATTAAAAACTTGAAAGTTACCAAAATTCTGTTAGTTTACTGGTAAACTTTAAAAGTTATCAATAACATGCCCTCCCTTACAGCCCTATTAGTAGTGATGAGCGATTAACATAAATTAATGTTTTAAAAAAAACTAAAACTAATTGACCAATTATTCGAATTCCATTTAGTTCCGTTTTTTTGTGAGCTGGATGTGCAATGTCTAGACATAAATCAGATCAAGCCTGAACTGTGCTATGTAGTGGGGATTTGTAGTTTCCAACAGGTAAATATTAAACATAGTTTAGTGCAGAAACGTGGTGATTAACTACAATGACCATAATCCATTGCGCACCCGCTGAAACTTGTCCTAATGTGTGGAACAGACGCCGAAAATAAAAGAAGAAACTGAGAGAAGAATGTGCGATCGAGAGGGATAGAAAGCAGTTGCTTCGCAAGCCTTAAAATACATGATCTAAGTGATTGATAGTTGGTATTCAGCAGTCATAAAAGTATGCCTTATTTACTTGAAGAACTACTAAAATAGTGATTGTTTTTAGACAGCATAGACAGCAGCTCAATAGAGATGAGATGATGACTTGGAATGAAAATATAGTCATCAAATAAAACAAATATTTTATTAAAGTAATGTGAGTAAATTATGCAGTAATGGGCAGTCACTACCATCATGGGACTTTTAATTGTTTTATTCAGTGTTGTTACAGCATCCAACCCACATAGTGCATTTAATGTAAAAAAAAAATATAAGTACTTTTTGCTGTTGTTTCTGTTTTTGTTCGATGATTAAAAATGACGGTTTTCGAGAAATCGAAAACCGTCCATTTTAATCATCGAACAAAAACAGAAACAACAGCAAAAAGTACTTATCGCTCAGCACTACCTATGAGTAGACAAGCCTGAAAGCTCAGTCCGTCTCTGTCCGTGTAAGTGTTGATATCTCACCACAGGAGGGTGCTCTCGGTTTGAAGATTGTACAGTGTCAAGAAAGGATCAACAGAGACTGCTCATCCTGTTAGTAATACTAAAGCCTCAAAATGTAATCAGAATTGTGTCAATGACATGAATCATATTTTTAAAACATTATTATACTTTTCAAATAATACCTCTGAAACCAATGCTAACACATGCATTTGTCTAATTATGCTATTTCTGCAGTTCCTACTGAATAAATACCCTACAGTATAGTACATCTATGTATGTTCCATATTAAATGCTTGCAAGTGGTGCATAACTATTTTGCTAAGGCCACCCTGGCATCCCTATGTACTCAGATAATTTAGACCACAAATGATTGACTAAAACAGTAGATTCATTTCAACTTCCAGACAATTGGCATGTTCTTCTCCTGACTCACAACAACACACGTGAAAGGCTTAGACAGTGTATAACACACACACAACCACAAACCGTATACACACACTAATTTATAACAATATCAGTAGGTGCTCTTATATGGCCAGTGATTAAGGGCAGTGTGTCTGTAATAAAGGCTGGTAATTGGTTACACCTGCAGAGGATTGGATGACAATGAGGATTCAGGGTTCATCAGAGACACGTTAATCCCTATAATAAATCAGAGGGATTTGGACGCTGTTCTCTCCCAGTGCCATAGTTCAGTCCTAACACTCTTCTGTAGCGCTGCCCCACAATATACAGTATCCAGCTGCAGCAAGGAGCAGCAGGCACGCTCAAATCTCACATATGCAGACTATGTCCCAGGCATGTGATGTCCTGTTGGGGTAGAGACTTAGAGTTGGGGTTGATTTAGGGTTAAGGACTGGAACCTACATTTCTAAAAACCTGTTTTTGCTTCGTCGTTATGGGGTATTGTGTGTAGATTGATAAGAAAAAACAACTATTTAATACCTTTTAGAATAAGGCTGTAACGCAACGAAATGTGGAAAAGGCGAAGCATTTACGAGTTTAGATGGTTCTCAAATTAATCAGGTCTCTGCATATAAATACTTAGGGATATGGTTGGATGATAAACTGTCTATTGACGAACTTTGTAAACGGCAAAAAATCAAGCTAGGCTTCCTCTATAGAAACAGGACATGTTTGTCCTCTACAAATAGAAGACAAATTGTGCAAGCTACTTTTCTGTCTGTTATAGATTATGGGGATATTATTTACATGCATGCTACGGCATCAACACTTAAATCGCTGGATGCTACTTATTATTGCGCATGTAGGTTTATTACGGGTGCTAGCTACAGAACTCACCACTGTGTTTTATATCAAAATGTGGGTTGGACTTCGTTGTCCGTGATACGAGAACAACATGCTCTCGTGTTTGTCTATAATGCATTACTGAATAAGCTACCTTCTTATTTATCATCACTCATCAATATTAGAATTAGAATTCTTAAAAAACAGGTCTCAAACATGGATTACACTTGAGGCCCATGCGATTTCCACAGAGTTGGGTATGGCTGCCTTTTCCTGTTACGCTCCTTGCCTATGGAATAGCCTGCAGACTAAACTTAAACTTGAGACTTGTCCCCCTTGCTCATTTAACATATTTATTGGAGCATTTTTATTTTTGTATTGATTGTAACTGTTTCGGGTAATGCAAGTTCTTGTGCTGTTAGGGGAATAACCTGTGTGTAAATGTAATCTGTTGCTGTATTTTTTTGTGTTATCTGTGATCGTTTTGTTTGTCTTGTGTAGTTTCTTAATCATTGTAGATAAACTGTATGTGTAAACATGTATATGCAGGGCCCAGCTGTAAAAGAGACCTTGGTCTCAGTCTGTGTTCCTTGTTGAAATAAAGGTATAATAATAATACTTTCCGAATTCACCGTATCTGTTCCTGCTGGATTTTTGTCAGAAGTTTAATATTTGGATTATTTCCTGTGCACAAAACGACCTCACGCATGAGTTACAGGCCTATCTCTTGAGGAACCATGTAATACAGTGCATTTGGCAAGTATTCAGACCCCTTCACTTTTTACACATTTTGTTACATTACATACTTATTCTAAAATGCATTAAATAAATGTTTTTCCTCATCAATCTACACACAATACCCGTAAGGACAAAGCAAAACCAGGTTTTTAGATTTTTTTTAATCATTGAAAGTCCCCAAGTCCTCTTTTTTAAATGGAAGAAGTTTGGAACCACCAAGATTCTTCTTAGGCCAAACTGAGCAATCGGGGAAAAGGGCTTTGGTCAGGGAGGTGACCAAGAACTCGATTGGCACTCTAACATAGCTCCAGAGTTCTTCTGTGGAGATGGGAGAACCTTCCAGAAGGACAACCATCAGTAAAAGGCACATGATAGCCCGCTTGGAATTTTCCCTAAAGCCACCTTTATTTTTGATTTATTTAACCTTTATTTAACTAGGCAAGTCAGTTAAGAACAGATTCTTATTTACAATGACGGCCTACACCGGCCAAACCCTGACAACGCTTTGCCAATTGTGCGCTGCCCTATGGGACTCCCAATCACGGTCGGTTGTGATACAGCCTGGATTCAAACCAGGGTGTCTGTAGTGACGCCTCAAGCACTGAGATGCAGTGCCTTAGACTGCTGCGCCACTCGGGAGCCCCCACCTAAAGGACTCTCAGAAGGTTCACCTTCCAACAGGACAATGACCCTAAGCACGCAGCCTAGACAATGCAGAAGTAGCTTGGGGACAAGTCTCTGAATGTCCTTGAGTGGCCCAGCCAGAGCCTGGACTTGAACCCGATCAAACACCTCTGGAGAGACCTGAAATTAGCTGTGCAGAGACGCTCCCCATCCAACCTGACATCGCTTGAGAGGATCTGCAGAGAAGAATGGGAGAAACTCTCCAAATACAGGTGTGCCAAGTCTGTAGTGTCATTCCCAAGAAGAGTCGAGGCTGTAATTGCTGCCAAAGGTGCTTCAACAAAGTACAGAGTAAAGGGTCTGAATAATTATTTAAATGTGACATTTAATTTTTATTAATTTTTTTATACATTTTCCACCCCAAAAAATTTATGAGGGAAAAAAACGATTTAATCCATTTTAGAATAGGGCTGTAACGTAACAAAATGTAGAAAAAGTCAAGGGTTCTGAATACTTTCCAAATGCACTGTACATAAATTATGTCTACATATTGGCGCTGGGCATAACGCCTACATGTGAGTTTGCTTCTTTCAATGAACCAAAAATTCCCCCCCAAAAAGTATAAAACATTTCCTTATGCACAATAGAATTGTAGGTTCTAAGATAATCACTCCAATTTTCTAAAACGTTCTCTGCTGTAACTCTTTGAGGTACGAATGCAGTCTCCCTACTGTTTGTTTAGTAAACCGCAACTAGCAACAATCAGAATCAGACTTGTAACTTGTTGTAACTTGTTGAGATACGAATGCAGTCTCCCTACTGTTTGTTTAGTAAACCGCAACTAGCAACACTCACAATCAGACTTGCCACTTACACTTAGCATTTTTATTTCAAGTGTGACTTAAACAAAACAACTATTGTGAACAAATGGAAAACTATTAATTGTATTTTATATATATTATGTAACACTTAAAATATTTACAAATCACAAATCACATTGATTGAACTTCAGTTTTATATGGTGAACATTGACAAAGAATAACAGACTGCTCTCTTCAGTTTTCCATTTGTTCCATCTTTCTTTGTTATTCTTTGTCAATGTTCACCATATAAAACTGAAGTTCAATCAATGTGATTTGTAAATATTTTAAGTGTTACCAAATACTTATATATATAATAAATAATATAATAAAAATATATATAGAAATAAAAAAATACGGAAACATGTCCAATTAGTCTATGTGAAAAGTCTGTGATGTCAGTCACAGGTTTTTGTCTGTCATTATGCCAATATGGAAAAGGATTTGACAGAATTACAGTACTAGTCAAAAGTTTGGACACACCTACTTACTCAAGGGTTTTTATTTATTTTACAATTTTTTGCACTGAGAGCCAGTTTCATCATAGCGCTTGATGTTTTTTACCCTTGAAGAAAGTTCTAGAAATGTTCTGCATTGACTGACCTTCATGTCTTAAAGTAATGATGGCCTGTCGTTTCTCTTTGCTTATTTGAGCTGTTCTTGCCATAATATGGACTTGGTCTTTTACCAAATAGGGCTATCTTCTGTATACCCCCCTACCTTGTCACAACACAAGTGATTGGCTCAATTGCATTAAGAAGGAAAGAAATTCCACAAATTCACTTTTAACAAGGCACACGTTAATTGAAATGCATTCCAGGGCACTACCTCATGTCGTGAAGCTGGTTGAGAGAATGCCAAGAGTGTGCAAAGCTGTCATCAAGGTAATGGGGTGGCTACTTTGAAGAATCTCAAATATAACATATATTTTGATTTGTTTTAAGACTTTTTTGGTTACCACATGATTCTATATGTGTTATTTCATAGTTCTGATGTCTTCACTATTATTCTACAATGTAGAAAATAATAAAAATAATAAAGGAAGGTGTGTCCAAACTTTTGACTGGTACTGTATGCAATGGTTAAATTCAAACTCCAACTGTGTCAATGCAACTCACAATTATTAAGACCATATTCTGTTGGAGAAAATGTGTTTAGATTCACAAAATATTCATCATAAAACCTCTGAAAAGTCATGTCTTGATATACATGATCACAGCTTAGCGTGTCTATCTCTGTATCTTAAAAACAAGTATAAGCCTCCATATTTTTCATCAAGACAGTTTTTTTTATTGGGCACATTTTTAAATACTTCAGTTATTATCAGTAGCGTTGTTACGCTCAACTAGGTGTGGTGGGTGGAATCAGGCGCAGAGAGCAGGGATCAGTCGTTCTTCAAATTTATTCCCCAGCGCAACAAAACAGTCACGCCAACACACAGGGCGTATATAAGTTGCCAGTCCAAACAGGACAAAATAGTCCGGAGAATAAATACACAAATAAATCACACCAAACACAGAGTAACACAAACAAGCCCGCACAAATACCCAGCGGGCCTAGTGCCCTTAAATACCCTACAAACAAACCCTAATACAAAACAGGTGTACCCAATTACCCAATAACCCAAAACAAACGGAAAGGGAATCGATGGCAGCTAATAGACCGGCGACGACGACCGCCGAGCACCGCCCGAACAGGAAGAGGCACCATCTTCGGCGAGGTTCGTGACAGTACCCCCCCCCCCCCCCCCCCCCCTGACGCGCGGCTCCCGCAGCGCGCCGACCCCGGCCTCGAGGACGACCCGGAGGACGAGGTGCAGGGCGATCCGGGTGGAGGCGATGGAAATCCCTCAAGAGGGAAGGATCTAAAATGTCCCTCCCCGGTACCCAGCACCTCTCCTCCGGACCGTACCCCTCCCAGTCCACGAGGTACTGCAGGCCCCTCACCCGGCGTCTCGAGTCCAGAATAGCTCGTACTGTGTACGCCGGGGACCCCTCGATGTCCAGAGGGGGTGGAGGGACCTCCGGTACCTCACTGTCTTGTAGGGGACCAGCTACCACCGGCCTGAGGAGAGACACATGAAACGAGGGGTTAATACGATAATAAGAGGGAAGTTGCAATCTATAACACACCTCGTTTATCCTCCTCAGAACTTTAAATGGCCCCACACACTGCGGCCCCAGCTTCCGGCAGGGCAGGCGGAGGGGCAGGTTTCGGGTCGAGAGCCAGACCCTGTCCCCTGGTGCGAACACCGGGGCCTCACTGCGGTGGCGGTCAGCGTCTCTCTTCTGCCATTCACTGGCCTGCCTGAGAGAATCCTGGACTGCCCGCCAGGTCTCTCTAGAGCACTGTACCCACTCCTCCACCGCAGGAGCCTCGGTCTGACTCTGATGCCACGGAGCCAGGACCGGCTGGTAGCCCAGTACACATTTGAATGGCGACATATTCGTGGACGAATGCCGAAGAGAGTTCTGGGCTAACTCTGCCCACGGGACGTACCTCGCCCATTCTCCTGGCCGGTCCTGGCAATACGACCTCAGAAACCTGCCCACTTCCTGGTTTACTCTCTCCACCTGCCCATTACTTTCGGGGTGATAACCAGAGGTAAGGCTGACCGAGATCCCCAGACGCTCCATAAACGCCTTCCAAACCCGAGAAGTGAACTGGGGACCCCGATCGGAGACGATATCCTCTGGAACCCCATAGTGCCGGAAGACGTGGGTAAATAGAGCCTCTGCAGTCTGTAGGGCCGTAGGGAGACCAGGCAATGGGAGGAGACGGCAGGACTTAGAGAACCGATCCACAACGACCAGAACGGTAGTGTTCCCCTGAGATGGGGGAAGATCAGTAAGGAAATCTACCGAGAGATGGGACCATGGCCGTTGTGGAACCGGGAGGGGCTGTAACTTCCCTCTAGGAAGGTGCCTAGGAGCCTTACTCTGGGCGCATACCGAACAGGAAGAGACATAGAGCCTCACATCCCTAGCTAAGGTGGGCCACCAGTATTTCCCTCTAAGACCCCGCACTGTCCTATCGATCCCCGGATGACCCGCTGACGGTAGTGTGTGGGCCCACCGAATCAACTTATCACGGACACCAAGCGGTACGTAACTTCTACCAGTCGGACACTGTGCAGGCGCAGGTTCAACCCTCAACGCCCGCCCGCTCGATGTCCGCGTCCACCTCCCATACCACTGGGGCCACCAGCCGAGAGGCTGGAAGGATGGGAGTGGGTTCGATGGACCGGTCCTCGGTGTCATAGAGACGGGACAGCGCGTCGGCCTTAGTGTTGAGGGAACATGGTCTGTAAGAGATCGTAAATCTAAAACGTGTAAAAGAACATGGCCCACCTAGCCTGACGCGGATTCAGTCTCCTCGCTGCTCGAATATACTCCAGATTACGGTGGTCAGTCCAGATGAGAAAAGGGTGTTTAGCCCCCTGTAGCCAGTGTCTCCACACCTTCAGGGCCTTTACCATAGCTAGTAACTCCCGGTCCCCCACATCATAGTTCCGCTCCGCCGGACCCAGCTTCTTAGAAAAGAAAGCGCAGGGACGGAGCTTCGGTGGTGTGCCCGAGCACTGAGACAGCACGGCTCCAACCCCAGCCTCGGACGCATCCACCTCCACTATGAATGCTAACGAAGGGTCCGGATGCGCCAACACGGGAGCCCCAGTGAACAGTGCCTTCAACTGGTTGAAGGCTCCATCAGCCTCTGCTGACCACCCCAAACGCACCGGCCCCCCCTTCAGCAGTGAGGTAATGGGCGCCGCTACTTGGCCAAAACCCCGGATAAACCTCCGGTAGTAATTGGCAAACCCTAAAAACCGCTGCACCTCCTTTACCGTGGTCGGAGTCGGCCAATTACGCACGGCGTTAACGCGGTCACACTCCATCATCATCCCCGAGCTGGAAATGCGATAACCCAAGAAGGAAACGGCTGGTTTGGAGAACACACATTTCTCAGCCTTGACGTATAGGTCATGCTCTAGCAGTCGCCCAAGAACCTTGCGCACCAGGGAAACATGCGCGGCGCGTGTAGCAGAATAAATCAAGATGTCATCAATATAGACTACCACACCCTGCCCGTGCAAGTCCCTGAGAATCTCATCTACAAAGGATTGGAAGACGGCTGGAGCATTCTTCAACCCATACGGCATGACGAGGTACTCATAGTGGCCTGATGTGGTACTAAACACTGTTTTCCGCTCCTGAGGTCCAGTTTTGTGAAGAAACGCGCTCCGTGGAATGATTCCACCGCCGTAGCGATGAGAGGTAGCGGATAACTAAAACCCACTGTGATCGAATTGAGACCTCGATAATCAATGCACGGACGCAGACCTCCCTCCTTTTTCCTCACAAAAAAGAAACTCGAGGAGACGGGTGACATGGGCCGAATGTACCCCTGTCTCAGAGCTTCCGTGACATATGTTTCCATAGCCAGCGTCTCCTCCTGTGACAGTGGGTACACATGACTCCGGGGAAGTGCAGCGTTGGAGGTTTATCACGCAATCCCACCGTCGATGGGGTGGTAATTTGGTCGCCTTCTTCTTACTAAAAGCGATAGCCAAATCGGCATATTCTGGGGGAATGCGCACGGTGGAAACCTGGTCTGGACTCTCCACCATCGTGGCACCGATGGAAACTCCTATACACCTCTCTGAACACTCGTCTGACCACCCCTTAAGAGCCCCCTGTTTCCAGGAAATAAAGGGATTGTGAATAGCCAGCCAGGGAACCCCCAACACCACCGGAAACCCAGGTGAATCAATAAGGTAGAAACTGATCCTCTCCCTATGATTCCCCTGCGTTACCATGTCCAGCGGAATCGTGGCCTCCCTGACCAGCCCTGACCCTAACGGTCGGCTATCTAAGGAGTGCACGGGGACAGGTGGGTCTATCTGCACTAACGGAATACCCAATTTACGGGCGAGTCCACGATCCATAAAACTCCCAGCTGCGCCTGAATCGAGGTGGAGTAGGTGGTGTCGGCAGTGGGGGAGCTGGGGTAGACGTCGGGAGACCACTCCTCTCCCATCGTTCCATCCTCTCCATCATCTGGTCCATCGCGGTACCAATCCGATGGAGGACAGCTGTGTGGTGATGGACACGCTTCTCCATAGTGGGGGGAGGGGTGGTCGCTGCTCCTGCTGACTCCATTTCAAATGGTGCGGGCTTCTGTTACGCTCAACTAGGTGTGGTGGGTGGAATGAGGCGCAGAGAGCAGGGTTCAGTCGTTCTTCAAATTTATTCCCCAGCGCAACAAAACAGTCACGCCAACACATAGGGTGTATATAAGTTGCCAGTCCAAACAACAGGACAAAATAGTCCGGAGAATAAATACACAAATAAATCAGAGTAACAAAGACAAGCCCGCACAAATACCCAGCGGGCCTAGTGCCCTTAAATACCCTACAAACAAACCCTAATACAAAACAGGTGTACCCAATTACCCAATAACCCAAAACAAACGGAAAGGGAATCGATGGCAGCTAATAGACCGGCGACGACGACCGCCGAGCACCGCCCGAACAGGAAGAGGCACCATCTTCGGCGAGGTTCGTGACAAGCGTTGTCTGTCTCTCAGCAAGAGAGCTAATATTAGACTATTTTTTTTTACCCAGGTTTGGTTTGCCAGTCAATGCGTTGTTGAAGAATTCTTTTCACATTGCACTGTGAATTTGCCCCTCAAATAAGGTCAAGTCACTCATCAAAAGTATTAATCATGATGTTTAAGGAAAAGAGAGCAATGAAAGTTGACTACAAATCAGAACATGTTGATGAACACTGTTTCAGCTCATCTAATGTTTCACTGTTCCCTCTTCACCTGCTTTAATTCGTTCCTTCTGTCCATTATTTTTGACCTACCCATTTTTGTGACAATATAGACATTTGACATGGTACAACCTTGTTTGTTTTAACAAGAAATTCATGTAATGTGCCTTTCAGTTGTCAGGCTTAGAGACAATTAATGGCTTGCTCAGTCTGGCGTTTTGACTGGTATTAGCACAGGAGTGTGCGTTTGTGTGTGTGGCAGGGCCAGAGGTGTTATTTTCAGGAAGTAAGCGATCAGGGAGGAATTTTAAGCGAGTGAAAGGTTCAACCTCCCCTGAACTTGGAGGCTATATAGTCTTTGAGAAGTCCCAGATTCCCAGCCGGAAAGGAGGAGGTGGTGTACCTACAGGAACTCCAAGGCAGGAACACCACAGATCTCCTCTCCCAGCCTCTGTTTACAGAAGGGGAGGGGGGGGGGGGGGGTGACAACTACCAGATGATACAGAAGATAGGCAGGCCTCACAACCAAATATACATGTCATATGCAGTTTTACTGCCTACTTTTGGATTGAAGGCTTTTCTGAAGGGGAGTGGCATTTGTGACACGTGTCATTTGAATACTTGGTTGTTTGTGTTTGTGGCACTCTTTATTTGTTGTTTTGTTTTGGCGACATTGGCACAATAATAGATTCTGCTACATTCTGGTAGGACCATTAAGCGTATGTTATTACCCCATTTGTAGGTTGCTCCCATAGTCATGTCCAAAATGTGAAATTCTTTTGTGAATTTTCTTTTCGAAAATCGACATATGAGTTTGTGGGAGAGTCATTTGGGGGTAATTCAGAGAATGTACTTTGCACTGCATAACAGAGTACAAAGGATCCTTGTCATATTGAACACTTTTCTCTTAAAAGTTTCCGACATGTCTTTGATGCTCTACGGTCCACGGAGACCAGGTGCAGAAGAGCCTGACTTGGGTTGGAACAGGATGGAGGGGCCATCAGAAAGACCCAATATGATCCATTTAACTTCAATCATACCTGACCCAATGGGTCTATGAGAGGAATAACCACGTAGCCTAGACATGGTGATTATTTCTCTGCTAGGTCAATGCCAGTCATTCTGCTAGGTAGCTATCAGAAATAGTTACAGAGCTGAAGGAGATTTTCCTTTGAAGGACAAACACTTAATGACCTCTAAGCACGGCCATGACTGTCATGTGTTACTCACCGCTGCAATTACACTGTTATTAGACAGCAATAGACACTGAACAAAAGCACAGGAAACAAGTGCTAAGTAATATAGGGATAGTGTCCAAACGATATGATATATTGTTAAAAATAATAACCCGATACGTAACTGTATACATCATTTCCCCCCATCACTAGTTGATTCACAAGAACTATATACAGACTTTTATTTTTACTACGAGTCATAATAGTGGGGGGAAATGTTCCAGGACACCAAAGCAGTGCTTTCATAAAACTGACTGGAAAAGCAACTCATTGAAAGTCCATCGTGTTGAAACCCAACTTGTCCAATCAATTGATGTAATTTCTCAGAACGGCACTCATAGCATGTCTAAAAATGAAGCCTTTGGCTGAGTGAGAGGCACGAAACCTCAAATCCTGTAAAGATGTCTTCCATATGTGTCTCCGTTCCTCTAGCTCTCTGATTGGCCTAAGCCGTAAACACAGGGGTGTTATAGGAGTGTGTGTGGAAAGCATCTGAACTCTTACGGCAGACTTCCCCGAAAATGCAGGAATCTGGAAAGTTCCATTGAGTTGGTGATCATCACCCCACAGAAGCAGAAGTCCACATTCAAGGGTTGTGTGAATGGCGAGAAGCAAAGTCCAAATGATCCTTTTCAGTAAAGGGCAACATTTTTCGATAATATGCTAAAGGTGTGACGAGGCATGATTTGATTGGAATGCTTATCATTGATATCAATGCCCTTCTATACTACGTGTGAAGTAGCTACCTAACGTCACACCTCTAAATGTGACAGGTTGCCCAGACAGTACAGTATATCTAGTGTCTGTTAATATCATTGCCAGTCTATTGTAAATAATGTGAGTCTAGGCCTCTGTTATGAGAAGTGTGCCATTATAGCCGTAGCTCAAATGGTTTAAACTTTCAAGTGGCCATGGCTTTGTTTAGAGAACACATCTGCCTCTGGGAAACTGACACAGTGCAGAGTTGAGCTCAGTATAAATACTCTCCATCTTTTTTTCCGTCACAGACGTAAATATACTGCATATTTCGGGAACGTTGTTCATCACGTAGGTCCTACTTTTCCCCTTTTAGTAAACACAGCATTGTGTAGCTTTACGAGTAACGAGTGTGAAATCCTAGTACAGGGCGTCTCACCCTCGGGCTTGGCTCTCTCATTGAACCCATGTCTGAATACCAGTGGTTCATTTCGACCTTCCACCAGGACAGTGGTAATACTAGGCCCCTAAATTAGTGGAACTGATTCTGAAAGAAAACTATTGAACCCAAACTCTAAGGGGGCGTCGATGTCAGCTAATGAGGTTGAGCATTTGAAATGAGTGTGGATTATTGGTGTGGCCCCACTTGTCATGTGGTATGGCCCCACACAATGAACATCTGAAAGTCTTTATTCAAACCACATAACTTTGGGCCAGACAGATGCGACATGGTTGGCTGCTGCCCATCTGACTGTGGAGCAGTGAAGGAAACGGTGGCAGCCAGAGTTTGATAGACATGTTATGCTGCACTCTTAGAAAAATACAGTATTCTTTGGCCATCCCCAACGGTTCTACCTGGAACCTAAAAGGGTTCTACCTGGAACCAAAAAGGGTTCTTCAATGGGTTCTCCTATGGGGACAGCCCCCCAAAAAAGTTTTAGGTACTAGATAGCACCTTTTTTTCTAAGAGTGTACAGTAGAGCAGCTCTCCAACTCGACGTGGTTTTGAAAAGGCTGTTTCTCAAAATAACAGGAGTGTGTTGTGACTCTCGAAGCCACTGAACAGTAGCCCACAGGTCCTGATAGCCAGTCATTGTGGTTTACGTTTAAGGTAGTGTTTTTAGGGATTTTTGTTTTTGTTTCCAAATGCTATATAATTTCCAATTAGGAATTGCAATTTTTTGTTTCTCAATGCACTATGTTCACTGAAAAAAGTTTGAAATTGGATCAGGCTGGACTGATCTGGACTGATTAGGGAGGTTGGAAACATTTGTATTTGTTTTCATTTTTCACTAAGGTTTATGCATTTTGATGGCTTCTCACCGAAGGGTATATACTCAAAAGTAATTATGACTAAAAAGGAAAACAAATACATTGTCTGGCTGTAGTTACCACAATACAAACATATCAGAGAAGTGTCAGGACTGGACGAGATATGAGTCACATCACCTTCTACAGGCCCCATGATCAGGTTTTTATTTATCTATCCCAGGCCAACCCACTCATTATGCCTTTGGGACTTACACAATAACCTCTCTCTTGCTCTCGCTCTCTCGCTCTCTCTCTCTCTCTCTCTCTCTCTCTCTCTCTCTCTCTCTCTCTCTCCCTCCCTTGATCTTTCATTCTATTATACACAAATAACAAATGACATAGTAGGAGGTTGTTTATAAGGACATTCTTCAGGACTTACCCTTTCCAACACACAATGAAAATAAAGTCAATTACCAATGCACTAATGCTGCTTTAATGCATTGTTTTTTATTTGACTCACAAAGTGGTTCAGCTGTGTGGCTGTCTATAAATGTCTTAATAGCACACATGATAGGGGCTCCTGAGTGGCGCAGCAGTCTAAGTCACTGGATCTCAGCGCTAGAGGCATCACTACAGACCCTGGTTCGATCCCGGACTGTATCACAACCGGCCGTGATCGGGAGTCCCATCGGGAGTCCCATATCGGCCCAGCTTTGTCCGGGTTAGGAGAGGGTAGGCCGTCATTGTAAAATAAGAATTTGTTCTTAACTGACTTGCCTAGTTAAATAAAGATTATAAAAAACATCAAAAAAGCTGAAATTAATTATAAGGGTATGTACAAATTAGGGTATGTACAAATTAGGGTATGTACAAATTAGGGTATGTACAAATTCATATTATGAGTCTTTACAGCCACAATCCAAGATGACACCTCTTCTAGACCGTAATAAGAACAGCTCATTTTCAACATTACACAAAGTGGGATTCTAGAGATTAAAACTAGTACATAGTTACTTGGTTCTCCTATTATAAAAAAAAACTGTTGAAGCAGTCATGAGTTAAATGATTTAAGGCAACTCACATTCCCAATTCCTTCCTATTTCAAGACCTTTCCCAGTTTTTGCTATAGTTACTACAATTAACTGGAGTGACTGCCCAGTCTTGCAGTTTGACAACAAGTGGAGACGCTGTCCACTTGTTTTAGGTTATGCATCTGTATTGTCTTATGTGTTTGTTGTCATGATCATTTCAATTGTCAATGCTTGCTTGAATTGTGGGAATATTCCTATAGTATTGCATTATGGACCAGAACAGATGGGTATAATCTATTGTGATATGCAATTCAGGGTTCATTTGGGGATTCGTGGGTGAAACTATCTACCATCCTACTTATCCCCAAAATATTCTAAATAATATTTGTAGAACATTCTGAAATTAAATTGAAAACCTTTCAATCATCAGTTCTCCATCAACAGGTATGCGGTGCCTTCAGAAGGTGTTCACACCCGATAATTGTACTATGTGTGGGGTACAGAGATGGAGTAGTCATTCAAAAATAATGTTAACCATTATCATTGCACACTGAGTGAGTCGATGGCACTTATTATGTGACTTGTTAAGCATTTTTTTTTCTCCTGAACTTATTTAGGCTTGCCATAACAAAAGGGTTGAATACTTATTGACTCAAGACATGACAGCTTTTCATTTTGAATTCATTTGTAAAAAATAATGAAAAGCAAAATTCCACTTTGACATTATGGGATGTTGTGTGTGGATCAGTGACCCATAATCTAAATGCAATTCAGGCTGTAACACAACAAAGTCAAGGGGTGTGAATACTTTCTGAAGGCTCTGTACGTCTCGTTCACCTTTCTATTCTATAAATGTAGTGTGTTGACACCACACTGCTATGGATAAATTCCGCAGTCTGAAGGGTTATGAGCTTCTTATATCTCTCTGTCTAAACATGTATTGTATACTGTACTTGTACACGGTGTGCTGATTGGTTGGCCTGGGCTCAGAAGCTTCAGTAAACATGGGACACAGCCAAATCTCCTCATTTACTTCCCTCAGTTTGTAATTACACGTCAAATCACCACAGTTTGAATCAAGAAATAACATAGGGAAAGTTATAGCTTATGGCTTCACTTGGTTTCTCCCCAACGACCTGTGTATTTCATATTTTAGAGAATATGAAAATCATGTTATTCCTCTTGGAATTGAAGCCCCTTGGATGCTGTGCTTAATGTTCCAGACAGTACTGTCACACCCTCATCTGTTTCACCTATCTTCAGGTGTTTCCCATTTGTCCCCATTATCTCCTGTGTATTTATACCTGCGTTTTCTGTTTGTCTGTTGCCAGTTCGTCTTGTCCCGTCAAGTCCTACCAGTGTGTTCCCGTGTTTTCTGTGCTCTAGTTTTTGTTTTTCCTAGTCTTCCCAGTTTTGACCATTCTGCCTGCCCTGACCCTGAGACTGCCTGCCGTTCTGTACCTTTCTGACACTGCCCTGGATTACTGACCATTCTGCCTGCCCTGACCCGGAGCCTGCCTGCCGTGCTGTACCTTTCTGACTCTGCCCTGGATTACTGACCTCTGCCTGCCCTTTACCTGTCATTTGCCTGCCCCCTGTTTTGTAAATAAACATCTGTGATTCCAACTGTCTGCATGTGGGTCTTATCCTGAGTCCTGATAAGTACAGTAAAATGTGTGGGATTATTACTGTGCTTGAAGCTATGTGGAAAGACACTTCCCATTTGGTGACCGTAAACTGTTTTCTGAGAAATGCTATTTTCTTCTCTGCCCTGCTCTGCACCTGATAGACTACCTGTATTTCTCTGGAATAGAGGCGGCATTTGTTACACTGAGAAGAGTAAACAACGTTATTCAACATTTGCTTATTATAATATTCCGGTTGACTTTCTGTGGAACTCTTCGCTGTAGTTTGATCAGGGTTAAGCAACTGCCATATTTTGTACAGGATTCATAAAGGGCAGCCTGTCATGAGATGAGATAAGTTTTGGATATCTATGCATAGAGGCATCACCATTTCCACAGGTGTATTTTGTCTGTGTGTGTGTCTATGATGGTTTCTGACACACACACACACACACACACACACACACACACACACACACACACACACACACACACACACACACACACACACACACAACTCTATGCCCAATGATATTCATACCTCATCCACAGGCTGAGTACAAAGGGAAAACAAACATGGTTGAGGGACCATGATTAATGATGCATCTGGCTAAAGAAAACATGATACAGACGCACGTCAAAGTGATTCGCAATCAATTCCTTTGATCCCTGCTCCATATAGAGTTGTCTGACTGTGTCGTGACAAAAGGTCTGTTTAGCCAACCAGGAGGTTCATTGTAAGGACTACAGGTCTGGGTACTAGAGAAGTCTGCTTTTTTAGGATTTCCTCCTAATTTCGGGAAATGGAGGTGTTCCTTTCTTTGTTGTGTTGGCTGTGGTACAATAACTAGATGTTGCAGATGAATAATGGTATAGTTGTTTTACGCAACCTTTACTTTTAAGACACAGGCGCAACACCAGCAATAGGGGGACCAGATCATGCAGTCCTTAATCTTTGTATAGTCATCAATAGTCTGATGCTCGGTTACTTCTCTGAAACTATTGGGAAGTTTGTTAAATGTGTTTGGAATGCCACTGCTTAGCAGTCTTGTTTTGTTTGTTCAGTGCTACATGAATTTATTTATACTAGTGTACTGAAAATATGTCAGCAGTCCAAAGCAGGTTTTCACATGCCCCTTGTTTAAAACATCTTCACTGTTGCTAGGGTTTACCAGAAGTGCCTAAGACATGCATGGTCAATAATTTAGGCATGGAACTCTGTTAGGCTATTACCCAATGTGTCCATTTAACTTGTATATTATATTGTAATATGATGCACACATATGATGCACACATTTTGGATTACAAGCATTTCGCTACATCTGCAATAACATCTGCTAAATATAGTGGGGCAAAAAAGTATTTAGTCAGCCACCAATTGTGCAAGTTCTCCCACTTAAAAAGATGAGAGAGGCCTGTCATTTTCATCATAGGTACACTTCAACTATGACAGAAAAAATGAGGGGAAAAAATCCAGAAAATCACATTGTAGGATTTTAAATTAATTAATTAGCAAATTATGGTGGAAAATAAGTATTTGGTCAATAACAAAAGTTTATCTCAATACTTTGTTATATACCCTTTGTTGGCAATGACAGAGGTCAAATGTTTTCTGTAAGTCTTCACAAGGTTTTCACACACAGTTGCTGGTATTTTGGCCCATTCCTCCATGCAGATCTCCTCTAGAGCAGTGATGTTTTGGGGCTGTTGCTGGGCAACACGGACTTTCAACTCCCTCCAAAGATTTTCTATGGGGTTGAGATCTGGAGACTGGCTAGGCCACTCCAGGACCTTGAAATGCTTCTTACGAAGCCACTCCTTCGTTGCCCAGGCGGTGTGTTTGGGATCATTGTCATGCTGAAAGACCCAGCCACGTTTCATCTTCAATGCCCTTGCTGATGGAAGGAGGTTTTCACTCCAAATCTCACGATACATGGCCCCATTCATTCTTTCCTTTACACGGATCAGTCGTCCTGTTCCCTTTGCAGAAAAACAGCCCCAAAGCATGATGTTTCCACCCCCATGCTTCACAGTAGGTACAGTGCCTTGCGAAAGTATTCGGCCCCCTTGAACTTTGCGACCTTTTGCCACATTTCATGCTTCAAACATAAAGATATAAAACTGTATTTTTTTGTGAAGAATCAACGACAAGTGGGACACAATCATGAAGTGGAACGACATTTATTGGATATTTCAAACTTTTTTAACAAATCAAAAACTGAAAAATTGGGCGTGCAAAATTATTCAGCCCCTTTACTTTCAGTGCAGCAAACTCTCTCCAGAAGTTCAGTGAGGATCTCTGAATGATCCAATGTTGACCTAAATGACTAATGATGATAAATACAATCCACCTGTGTGTAATCAAGTCTCCGTATAAATGCACCTGCACTGTGATAGTCTCAGAGGTCCGTTAAAAGCGCAGAGAGCATCATGAAGAACAAGGAACACACCAGGCAGGTCCGAGATACTGTTGTGAAGAAGTTTAAAGCCGGATTTGGATACAAAAAGATTTCCCAAGCTTTAAACATCCCAAGGAGCACTGTGCAAGCGATAATATTGAAATGGAAGGAGTATCAGACCACTGCAAATCTACCAAGACCTGGCCGTCCCTCTAAACTTTCAGCTCATACAAGGAGAAGACTGATCAGAGATGCAGCCAAGAGGCCCATGATCACTCTGGATGAACTGCAGAGATCTACAGCTGAGGTGGGAGACTCTGTCCATAGGACAACAATCAGTCGTATATTGCACAAATCTGGCCTTTATGGAAGAGTGGCAAGAAGAAAGAAATTTCTTAAAGATATCCATAAAAAGTGTCGTTTAAAGTTTGCCACAAGCCACCTGGGAGACACACCAAACATGTGGAAGAAGGTGCTCTGGTCAGATGAAACCAAAATTGAACTTTTTGGCAACAATGCAAAACGTTATGTTTGGCGTAAAAGCAACACAGCTCATCACCCTGAACACACCATCCCCACTGTCAAACATGGTGGTGGCAGCATCATGGTTTGGGCCTGCTTTTCTTCAGCAGGGACAGGGAAGATGGTTAAAATTGATGGGAAGATGGATGGAGCCAAATACAGGACCATTCTGGAAGAAAACCTGATGGAGTCTGCAAAAGACCTGAGACTGGGACGGAGATTTGTCTTCCAACAAGACAATGATCCAAAACATAAAGCAAAATCTACAATGGAATGGTTCAAAAATAAACATATCCAGGTGTTAGAATGGCCAAGTCAAAGTCCAGACCTGAATCCAATCGAGAATCTGTGGAAAGAACTGAAAACTGCTGTTCACAAATGCTCTCCATCCAACCTCACTGAGCTCGAGCTGTTTTGCAAGGAGGAATGGGAAAAAATTTCAGTCTCTCGATGTGCAAAACTGATAGAGACATACCCCAAGCGACTTACAGCTGTAATCGCAGCAAAAGGTGGCGCTACAAAGTATTAACTTAAGGGGGCTGAATAATTTTGCACGCCCAATTTTTCAGTTTTTGATTTGTTAAAAAAGTTTGAAATATCCAATAAATGTCGTTCCACTTCATGATTGTGTCCCACTTGTTGTTGATTCTTCACAAAAGAATACAGTTTTATATCTTTATGTTTGAAGCCTGAAATGTGGCAAAAGGTCGCAAAGTTCAAGGGGGCCGAATACTTTCGCAAGGCACTGTATTTGGTAGAATTGCCTTTAAATGGTTTAACTTGGGTCAAACGTTTCGGGTAGCCTTCCACAAGCTTCCCACAATACGTTTGGTGAATTTTGGCCCATTCCTCCTGACAGAGCTGGTGTAACTAAGTCAAGTTTGTAGGCCTCCTTGTTCGCACACCACTATCCTCACACCACTGTCCTTTTCAGTTCTGCCCACAAATGTTCTATAGGATTGAGGTCAGGGCTTTGTGATGGCCACTCCAATACCTTGACTTTGTTGTCCTTAAGCCATTTTGCCACAACTTTGGAAGTATGCTTGCGGTCAAAGTCCATTTGGAAGACCCATTTGCGACCAAGCTTTAAGCTGATGTCTTGAGATGTTGCTTCAATATATCCACAGAATTTTCATTTGTCATGATGCCATCTATTTTGTGAAGTGCACCAGTCCCTCCTGCAGCAAATCACCCCCACAACATGATGCTGCCACCCCCATGCTTCAAGGTTGGGATGGTGTTCTTCGGCTTGCAAGCCTCCCCCTTTTCCTCCTATCATAACGATGGTCATTATGGCCAAACAGTTCCATTTTGTTTCATCAGACCAGGGGACATTTCTCCAAAAAGTACAATCTTTGTCCCATGTTCATCTCTAGGAGACAGAACACGTCTCCTTCCTGAGCGGTATGACGGCTGCGTGGTCCCATGGTGTTTATACTTGCAGAATATTGTTTGTACAGATGAACGTGGTACCTTCAGGCGTTTGGAAATTGCTCCCAAGGATGAACCAGACTTGTGAAGGTCTACAAAAAAAAATCTGAGGTCTTGGCTTATTTCTTTTGATTTTCCCATGATGTCAAGCAAAGAGGCACTGAGTTTTAAGGTAGGTACACCACCAATTGACTCAAATTATGTCAATAAGCCTATCAGAAGCTTCTAAAGCCATGACATCATTTTCTGGAATTTTCCAAGCTGTTTAAGGGCACAGTCAACTTAGTGTATGTGACCCACTGGAATTGTGATACAGTGAATTAAATGTGAAATAATCTGTCTGTAAACAATTGTTGGAAAAATTACTTGTGTCATGCACAAAGTAGATGTCCTAACCGACTTGCCAAAACTATGGTTTGTTAACAAGAAATTTGTGGAGTGGTTTAAGGACAAGTTTTAATGACTCCAACCTAAGTGTATGTAAACCTCTGACTTCAACTGTATGTCTCTGGGCAAATAAACGAACCCATCACTCCTCACAGTACTTTATGAAAACAGGTAGACCTATTCAGTAACTGTAGAACATACCTGAAAGCTTGTTAACGCTAGTCTGTCATCACGTTCAGATCTCTTATCGAAACAGGAGAAGCAGAGAAATGTCATACAGGTGTTAACAGTAAAGGAGTGAATTGTCAAAACAGCCTTCCCTGAAATTATTGTCAGAGATTAATATGCAGGCAAAATCAATTATTTTGTCACCCTGATCATTATGGAGCTACCAGATACTTGACTTCCAGCTAGAACTGAAGATGGTTGTAGAGATAGAGAGATGCTATCAGCCTCTTCCAGTTAAACCACTGTCATTAGGGCCTTAACAAAGAAACGCAAATAGTATCAAATACACCCTGATGTCTTTTGAAGTCTGGATGCTGGTGTGAAGATAGACAGAAGAGACTTGGCATGGACTATGCATCTTTCAAGTTCAAGATTGGTGCATAAAAACACTAATTTTAAGTGCAAAGCCTATGAAGACTTTCATGACCATAGCGTTTTCTGAAGACATTTTTAAGAACATAGATTTAAAGGTTGACACGCCAAAGTTGCTTTCATTTTCGTTCCTATGTAGTGCAGGTCTACAAACAGGTTTAACAGCTAGTACAATAAATGAGTAACTTCTCCCTTCCAAATGACACTTCACCTCTTTCCAATTAAACTTCAAACAAGTACAAGACACATAATGTATCTGTTTTACCCCATTTTTCGTGATATCCAATTGGTAGTTACAATCTTCTCTCATCACTGCAACTCCCCAACGGACTCGGGAGAGGCGAAGGTCAAGAGTCATGCGTGCACCGAAACATGACCTGCTGATTCTTAACACACTGCTCGCTTAATCCAGAAGTCAGAGGAAACACCATTCAACAGATAACCGAAGTCAGCTTGCTGGGTCCCGCAACGTCACAAGGAGTCGCTAGAGCACGATGAGCCATGGAAATCCGCCCCAGTCAAACCCTCTCCTAACCCTGACAACGCTGGGTCAATTGTGCGCCACCCCATGGGGCTCCCGGTCACAGCCAGCTGTGACACAGCCTGGGATCGAACCCAAGGCTATAGTGGCACCTCAGCACTGCGATGCAGTGCCTTAGACCACTGCGCCACTCAGGAAGCAAGTAATGTTTTTATTGCATGATTCTGGACTGAGATTAATGCTCTCATCATGACCTCTTCATTTGATGTGGCCTACCCCCAGTGGCATAGTTATCATTATGCAGAAGAGGAAACTGCCTCAGGCCTCACATCATCAAGGGCCTCATGAGCTGTGCATAATACGAACAATAATACTAGTCATCTTTTTTTTAACTACCCGCTGTTGTGGGCTGCTCAGCTCATCACTCTCTTTCTGTCTCGCTACAGCAGGTTGGTTCAGCAATAGCAACTTTGTGGGAAGCTTCAAAGTTCTAAAGGAAATGAGGAGGGAGGGGGGTTTTGCCTGTTCACTGTGCCCAGGTTAATGAGACCACATTGTTTACAAAAGAAGGCGCACAGATAGTATAACAAATCCACATAGCCAAATAATAATTCATGATAGATAAACAAATAATTTCTAAACAAATACACTATACTGTATATGCAAAAGTATGTGAACACCCCTTAAAATTTGTGGATTCGGCTATTTCAGCCACACCCGTTGCTGACAGGTGTATAAAATCGAGCACACAGCCATGCAATCTCCAAAGACACACACTGGCAGTAGAATGGCCTTACAGTGACTTTCAACGTAGTATCATAATAGGATGCCACTTTTCCAACAAGTCAGTTCGTTAAATTTCTGCCTTGCTAGAGCTGCCCCGGTCAACTGTAAGTGCTGTTATTGTAAAGTGGAAACGTCTAGGAGCAACAACGGCTCAGCCGTGAAGTGGTAGGCCACACAAGCTCACAGAAGGGGGCCGGTGAAGTGCGTAGCGCAGAAACATCGTCTGTTCTCAGTTCCAACACTTACTACCAAGTTTTAAACTGCCTCTAGAAGCAATGTCAACATAATAACTGTTTGTCGGGAGTTTCATGAAATGGGTTTCCATGGCCGAGCAGTTGCACACAAGCCTAAGATCACCATGCGCAATGCCAAGCGTCGGCTGGAGTGGTGTAAAGCTTGCCGCCATTGGACTCTGGGGCACTGGAAATGGGTTCTCTGGAGTGATGAATCACGCTTCACCATCTGGCAGTCCGACAAACAAATCTGGGTTTGGCAGATGTCAGAAGAACGCTACCTGACCCAATGCATAGTGCCAACTGTAAAGTTTGGTGGATGAGGAATAATGGTCTAGGGCTGTTTTTCATGCTTCAGGCTAGGTCCCTTAGCTCCATTGAAGGGAAATCTTAACACTACAGCATTCTAGATGATTCTGTTCTTCCAACTTTGTGGCAACAGTTTGTGGAAGGCACTTTCCTGTTTCAGCATGACAATGCCCCTGTGCACATAGCGAGGTCCATCCATACAGAAAGTATTTGTCTAGATCGGTGTGGAAGAACTTGACTGGCCTGCACAGAGCCCTGACCCCATGAACCCCATCTAACAGAATTGGGATGAATTGGAACGCCTACTGCAAGCCAGACCTAATCGCCCAACCTCAGTGCCAGACTTCATTAATGCTCTTGTGGCTGAATTGGAAACAAGTCCCTGCAGCAATGTTCCAACATCTAGTGGAATGTGTGAGAGTGCCAGCTGTATCAGACGACTGTATGATCACGCTGTCACGAATACCACCGAAGGTGGCTCCCCTTCCTGTTCGGGTGGCGCTCGGCGGTCGTCGTCGCCGGTCTACTAGCTGCCACCGATCCCTTTTTCCTTTTCGTTTGTTTTTGTCTAATTGTTTTCACCTGTTCCTTGTTGGGGTTTTGGGATGGATGTTATTTAAGTTTGTTTTGCTCGCTGGTGTTTGTGCGGGCTTGTTGTTATTGTTACGTTTGTGGTGTATCGGTGTCTTTTGGGTTTTCGCTGTCCGGGTTTTGTAACTAAGGTTTTGGGTTTGTTTGCACCTGTGTTTAGGGCTTCACCCATGTTTGGACCTGTTACTTTGTAGAGGACATTAAAGCGTTTTTCCTGTTTACTTTTGCTCTCTGCGTCTGACTCCACACCCATCACTCACCCACCGTTACAGAAGCCGGCACCACCAGATGGAGTCAGCAGGAGCAGCGACCACCCCTCCCCCCACGATGGAGGAGAGAGTCCTTCATCATACGTCCATCCTCCATCGCATCAGTTCAGCAATGGATCAAATAGCAATGGATCAAATGATGGAGAGGATGGACCGTTGGGAGAGGAGTGGTGTCCCTACTACCCCACCTACCCTCCCACCAGCAACTCTACCATCTCCTCTAGCAGGATCCGGTGCCAGCGCTCTGCTCATCACGCCTCGGAGGGAGTACGATGTAGCGGCGGCAGGGTGCGCAGGACTTTTCGCTGGAATTCCGGACCTTGGCCGTTGGAGCGGGGTGGAACGACAGGGCCCTGATAGATCATTACAGGTGTAGCCTAAGAGAGGACGTCCGCAGGGAGCTGGCTTGTCGGGACACTACGCTCAGCTTGGATGAGCTGATCGACATGTCTATCCGGCTAGACCATCTGCTGGCTGCTCGCGGACGTTCTGAAAGTGCCCTGTCAGTTCCACCTCCTGGCCCCCCCGCTCCCATCCCGATGGAGCTAGGAAGGGCTGCGTCTAGGGAGACCGGAGGAGGAGGCTCCTCCTGTACCCATTGTGGCCGGAGAGGGAACACTTCCGGTCGGTGCTGGAGGAGTCCATCTGGGAGTAGAGAGAGCAGGCAGAACAATCCTCGGTCACCCAAGGTGAGTCAGCACCACACTCTCCCAAAGCTTCCTGTTGGTCACATGTTTTTGTTAAATTGTTTCCTGAAGTTTTTCCCCTCTCTCCAGCATAAGACGCTAGTCGATTCAGGCGCAGCGGGGAACTTTATAGATCGCGGGCTCGCCCAGAGGTTGAGGATTCTGTTAGTTAAGGTCATAGTTAAGGTCAATCATAAGGAGCGGATTAGCCTGTTGCTTATCGATTCACCTGCGTTTCCGGTGGTTTTGGAGGTTCCCTGGCTGGCTATTCACAATCGTAAAATTTCGTGGAGACAGGGAGCTCTCCAGGGGTGGTCTGAGTGTTCAGGCAGGTGTTTAGGAGTTTCCATCAGAGTCCAGATCAGGTTTCTACCGTGCGCATTCCTGCTGACTACGCCGATTTGGCTATCGCCTTCAGTAAGAAGAAGGCGACCCTATTACCACCCCATCGACAGGGGGATTGCGTGATAAACCTCCAGGTAAACGCTGCACTACCCAGGAGTCACGTGTATCCTTTGTCCCAGGATTTATTTATAAAAAATATTTTAAAAAACATAATTCCACTTTGATATTATAGGCCAGTGACCAAAAAAACGACATTGAATGAATTTTAAATTCAGACTGTAACACAATAAAATGTGGAAAAAGTCAAGGGGTGTGAATACTTATGGAAGGCCCTGGAAGTGTAGCCCATGTACTGTATGTGATGCTGACTGGCCAAAAAGAGTATGCCATATCATACTCTTTTTTTGGCCAGACACCACCAGATACATGGGCCACATATAGTGAGACAGAAGGGTGCTGTTTCGCTCGCTCAGATGCTTTCTCCAGTGAGAGAGTTTCAGCTACTTGTGAATTGAAGGAAAGTTGGCGGGTGCACAGGTCACTGTTCGGGATGCTGGAATTATTTTGGATGAAAATGGTCACCTACGTTTAGTGATTTGTTTGACAATCAGATTGTTACGTTCCCCAGTTTATGTGTTGTAGTTTGTGTATTTGCATGTGTTTTATTTCAGAAAATGGCTTCCTGAAATCCCTCAAGCAGCTGATTGGTCGACGCCAGGGCTAATTGGAGAGCTGACCCCGCCCCCTCGTCAAGACACAGCTGTCTCCAGTTACACATTCATTCTGAAGCTATATAAAAGCCAGTGTTCTGTTCAGGAGAGAGAGATTTGCTGGGAGGTCATTGCAGAGCGATTGATTGTGATAGAGCGATTTTGCTGGAGGTTGGCATTGCTGAGGTTGATTTTGCTGGGAGTTCATTGCTGGGAAGTTGGTCAGATAGAGCTTATTTGATGTCCTTTGTTTCTTAGTTTGTTTGTGAAATTGCTTAATATTCTGTTTCATTTGTTCCCAGGGGGAAAGGGGAAGGCACCTTGGGAGTGTTTAGGCAAGAGGCCCGTGGGCATACATATACCCGTAGTACATTCATTGTCTATGCACAATAGGTAAGACCTGGGTGGACCACCCCCTGTATTTTGGTTAGGGCACCAGGTGGTGCTAAATTAGGTAAGTAGTGGGTAGGCAGGTAAGATAGAAGAGGGGGGGCTTTGAGATGTACTTTTTTGCTTTGGTTCCGTCCAGCCCCTTTTCCCCATATTACCGTGTACAGGAATAAAGTCCTTGTAAACGGTACCACATTCTGTCTGTTGTCATTCTTACTCGCACCTACAGTCCATACCTTTTTCGCTTCACGGAGAGTTTGTTGTAGCAGGGTGTTGCGTTCCCTCTTCATAGAGGTGTGCGTAACACAGATGACAACATCATGACTGGTTGGGTTCATGGCACATTAAAAGGTAATACACTTTTACAAGTTAAATTGCATGTCTTTACTGTGAAACTCATAAAAAAATACATATGAGAGGGGAGAGGCCTCCAAACCACCACCCTGCCTACCGCATAGTCTGATGCATGGGCTGTAGCTTTCCTTTACTACAAATATAATTTAGTATATTTTTACCTGAAATGCAGACAAGTAGATTCAATGAGTCACGATGCTCATTCATTAGCAACAGTTATGCAATATCCTACACCACATTGCCAATGGAGAATCTGAAAATCAGCTTCTGGCATATGTGTACCATTGTGTGTGATTTAGAACCATGATTTGTAACTGACCCAATAATAGATACACTCGGATCGTTCAGTGAGACTTTGTAAAAGAACAACATACAATGTTATATTTTGAACCCGATTTAAGTTTATTCAACGGTCATAATATGTAGAATATCGTACATGTAAAGTCCACTTTGGCACCAATAGTTCAATAAATAAACATTTCTCTTTTTCGATGATGCTATCTAAATAAATAAACCATAACTTACACTCCAATAAATATACATGATCTATAATACAGATGCATTGCATCAACTTTACTGCAGTTGGTCAACGTAGTCCAACAATGCCAGAGCTGAAGGGTGTTTGTCATTTCCCAAACGTTTCCCTCCCATTTTGAGAGGGAGTTCAAGGGAGGTAACGAGAGGAAACTAAGGAAACCTGAGGGAATTTCAACCCATAGATATACTGTATTATAGTGCTGAATAGACTTAGTAATTCGTGATGGCAAATATAAGGGTTATGAAAATATATAATGACAAATACATATAGTATATATCATCAACATTAAGACAGCAATTTGTTTTTCTAGCTGCTCTTTTCTCTTAAATTGTCATCCATTTGAAAAGGCAAAAATAAATTACATAATTTTTGTCCTTCAAAAAAGACTTAAAGGGATAGTTCACCCAAATTACAAAATTAAACATTGGTTTCCTTAACCTGTAAGCAGTCTATGGACAAGGTATGACAGCAATCCATGCTTTGGTTTAGTTTCCCTGGCCCTGTTTCCAAATGCTAACGTTTTAGCATTTGTGCCACAAATCCCATTCAAGTCATGGGACCGATGTAAGCCGTTTTTGCGCATTATGTCCAAATAATTCGAAAGTATCTGAAATTGATTGTGAAGCTCAACAAAGCCACTTAGATGATTTGAACATGATACCTGGAAAATGTTAATATTTGTCACATGACTTGAATGGAATTTGTGCCATTTGCATTAGGAAACATTAGGAAACAAAGCATGGATTGCTGTGCTGTCATATGTACCTTGTCAACACACTGCTTACAGGTTTAAGGAAACCAGCGTGTCCTTTTGTAATTTGGCTGATCTATCCCTTTAATTATTTGATTGAGACGTCCTCAACAATGTGGACCATTGTAACATGCCAGAGATATACTAATTTCTCTACATGCAAGGAGCAGTCTACAGCTAATCTGGACAGCAAGTGTCTGTGTACTGATTATTCAGAAAGGGAGGAATACTTTGGTTTTTAAGCACATTTAGACTTGAGGCTATTATGGTCCTGGGCTGGAGAGGCCTGTTTTCTTAGCTTAACGCCAGCATGGGCCTTTAATTAACTTTCTGCTCTAACTATATGATTGGTTTTAACTTAAGAGGTATCTCCACTGGTTTCAGACTTAAACCTTACTGTACCTCTCACTATACTATAGATGCTCAGGTGAAATAGCTCATTGGGATGAAGTTACCATTTCGATGCAGCTCTCAGTCTAAAATGATTTGTTTACAGTTTTTGAGTATGAAAGATTGTTTCTGAACTCATGTCATTTTAGTTTTTTTTGTCTTGCTCTTGAACCTGTTCAATGTGTTTTACGATAAGGTTATTTATTCTAAGTATATTTGGCCACAATTAATCTAAGAGAAAGATTTCTATTTTGTTTTCAAAATGACTGTTGAACGAAACATGTATGGCTATCAAACCTGGTAACATCACATGTGTGGTTAATTCAAAAGGTCTCCAGTGTTCTCTAATCATGTAGTGTCTAAAAATAGCTGTTAGCGCTGCAGAGTGGCTTGCATTTCTCTATTTTGTGCTCAGTGCTTTTGGCCAAGTCAGTTAAAAAGGAGGTAAGTGGATTAGGGTAGTCTATTGTGGGATTTGGACAAATGGTATGGATTTGTGGAGGCTAATTCAGGGTAAGACTGAAGCACAATCCCTCTCGCAGTCACGTTTACGATGCAGCAGTCACCCAGTAAATGCACCACTCTGCCTAGATGATCAAACAAGACTGCATTACTCTACCATCTAGGTTGTATTTGATGAGTTTATAGTGATCTTGCTGCAGAAGGATAGGGATTTCTGATAGCATGTTGTTTTTCTGTTGGATTTCTGTTTTCCGGGAAAGGGCTTATACAGCCATAGCCATTCCATTTGATTTACAAGCTGCTGTCATTAAGATTAAATCACCCATACAGGCTCCATTTAGAATGCATGCAACACGCATATGGCTGTGGTTGTTTTTCTACCCTGCAACCTCTTATGCCAATACAAGTCATTAGTGTATTTACTACTAAAATATCTTATTTCAGTCTGTTTCTAGCGATGAATACAGAGGAAGCAGTAGGAGAACATTTTACGGTTCTTTTATACTGGGTGTTGTTTTCCATTATTGTTCGACATAAATGAGGTAGATTTTCATGGTTACTGATAAAGGCTGGAGATTTCATTATTTAGGTCATTACCGGTGATATGAAGGAATGACACACTATATATTGTGCGAAGCCATGTTTCTCCAGGCCCTCTCGTCTTTCCTAGTCTCCTGTACTGTTGTTGCTGCTCCATTGGACTTGCCTTAGTGATATCTCATGCCTTATTAATGGTGCAGATCAAGACGTTGTGGGGAAGCCTACTGTGGAAGCTTCATATTGCATTCGCTAGCTTATTCTAGTATTTTCCATGAACACACTCCTACAAACTCGTTTCTGAAATTTTTTTACAAGTGTGGTATCAGACCAGACTGGCAATAGAGCATGCACTAGTTATACCTCAGCTGGTGTTTTGTACACATGTAGGTAATGGAGCCATTGCTCCATAGTCCACAATCAAGCAGCAAATCATTGCAGTAACTGTTATTGCCACATGATGACACATAGGTCATATAATATATTACCCTCACAACCGACAGAGAAGTATCCCATGAAAGGCAAGGAAAGCAAAACAGACGTTTGCTGATGTCTTTTAAAAACAAACACAAAATTAACAGTCTTAAATAGTAGTAGTTTAAATGTCCGTATTCCCTGGCATTGTACTGTAGGGATCGATTCTTGTGTACTCCTGTTTTTGATTTTGTAGCAGTAGTTGTTGCGTTTCCCATGTTCGACACAGTATCTGGGAAATCAAAATGGCTATAGAGGCGTTATACACAGCCACAGGCCAGAGCAGAAAAGTTATGGAGCGTCTTGTATCTGTTATTGTTGTCCAGGAAGGAAATGTCATCGTACTCCTTGGGCCGGCAGCACGGGCTCTTCTCCCTCTTTGAGATGCCTTTCCTCGTCCATTTCTTCAGTATGACGTCGTAGTTGCGTCGGCTAGCTTTACAGTTCCCGCTGCAGTACCTGAAGAGCAGCGTTTCATCACTGTGGTAGCCCAGACCCAGCTCACTGACAGTCACTTCCACCTCCCGCAGGGAACATGGCTTTGATGCTTTCTTAGCCCGTTTAGTCCTTTTGCTCTGCCTGGCCTCCTGCCTGGCCTCCTGCCGTGCCTTCTTCTCCACCAGAGTCCCGATCATCTGCTTCAGCTCCCCCTCTGTGAAGCTCTGGAACATGTGCATGACTGCAGAGAAGAGAAGAAGAGATGGTGTTAGGCTAGAGGAAGATACAACCATTAGAAACGTCCAATCAATCTGTTGAATACACAGCATGGCCTGAGAATGTCTGTGAGACCCCAGCCTCAACCATTGTCAGTTTGGAAAATCGAGACTTAAAAGATCCATACGGTTGTTGGTACAGGTTTTCAAGTACTAGTAATGTGGCTTTGAAAATAGCTGCATCACCTGGACCTGTGAAATGTACTGGAATATGCAAGTAACTTCCAAAATAAAGGAAACACCAACAAAGTGTCTTAATAGGGCGTTGGGCCAACACGAGCCGCCAGAAGCACCAGAACAGCTTCAATGTGCCTTGGCATAGATTCTACAAGTGACTGGAACTCTATTGGAGGGATGCGTCACCATTCTTACACAATATATTCCATAATTTGGTGTTTTGTTGATGGTAATGGAAAACGCTGTCTCAGTCTCTGCTCCAGAATCTCCCATAAGTGTTCCATTGGGTTGAGGTCTGGTGACTGAGGCACACACACACACACCCTTTTAAACCCCTTATGCTCCTTTGAGACCCCTCTTTCAAGGTCACTGAGATCTCTTCTAGTCATGGTAGCCAAAATAATGAGCAACTGGGCACTTTTATACATGACCCTAAGCATGATGGGATGTTTAAATTGCTTAATTAACTCAGGACCCACACCTGTGTGGAAGCACCTGCTTTCAATACACAGCACTTTGTATCCCTCATTTACTCATGTTTCCTTTATTTTGTCAGTAACAGTACCTATGTAATGCTAGCTTTAGACTTCCCTCAGTTTGTAGAGAGGAATTGCAAACGACTGAAACATGTTCATCCTTTCCACTTGCACGGATCGTTGGCTTGGTGAACCACGTCTTCTTTTTTCTTCCAAAAACTGATAGTCCAAGGACTTTTTCAGAGTGGACATAGTATCTCTCATGCTGTACATGCACACATACATTGGGAGTGACATGAGCCTTTTCCAAAGTTAAACCGTTGTCAGTTGTGCAAATATTGAGCTCCAGTCCAGCTGCTAGCTATATACTTGACAGAGAAAGTCATATTTTCTGCACAGTCCATAGAAATGGAATATCCCCTTTCAGACCATGGCAATTTGGCTGGTACACCGGTGGTTGAGTCTTTGTTGAACTATATTTGCCAAGTTTACACATGTTAAATATAAGCACATTTAACACATTAGGAGTCAATGAAACTTGTTCCCCAGATGTGTAGGAGTGGAGTGAGATGTACGTTGCGCATTGAAACGTATCCAGTGCATTTGGACACCTGATCCAGAACCTCATGCCAGAGGGATTACCAAATACCAAAACATATGCATTTCAATTAAAAGGGGCGATCTGCAGTTCAAACAATAACAAAGTGTTCACCTGGCTCTGTTTTGGTAAAGAGCTGAGGGATGGGGCAGGAGAAATGTAACCACTCTCCAATTCATAGACAGAGATATGGATGCAAGGACTGACCATGAGATCAAGATGTTTTGCAGCTGTACAGTATTTCTTTACAATGACAATGTTTACAAACAATGGAGAAAAATAGGCTTATATTTGGGGTTCAACAGTTTTTATTTAACCAGGTAAGTTGACTGAGAACACATTGTCATTTACAGCAACAACCTGCGGAATAGTTACAGGGGAGATTAATGTGCCATTTGGAAGCTGGGGACGATTAGGTGGCCATGATAGTATGAGACACAGATTGGGTATTTAGCCAGGACCCCAGAGTTAACACCCCTACTCTTACAATAAGTGCCACAGGATCTTCAGAGACCACAGAGAGTCAGGACACCTGTTTAACATCCCATCTGAAAGACAACACCCTACACAGGGCAATGTCCCCAATCACTGCCCTAGGACATTTTATTTTAGACCTGAGGAAAGGGTGCCTCCTACCGGCCCTTCAACTCCACTTCCAGCAGCGTCTGATCTCCCATCCAGGGGTGACACTGCTTAGCTTCAGAAGCACGCCAGTAGTGGGATGCAGGGTGGTATGCTGCTGGTATATATGCAGTGGGATGCAGGGTGGTATGCTGCTGGCTAGTTGAACTAAGGTCTTGAGGCATTTCCAAGTTATATTCTTTAAGAATCCATGGGCATATATACCATTCATTTAAAAGTCCAAAAATGTATTTAGTAATCACAGATTACCCCTTTAAAGATACTTTCAGGTATTTCCTTCACAAGAGGTTTAGATATCATGGAAAACAATGCTTTTCTGTCTGACGATTCTGTTCTACTTTGCCCCTTAGGGTCACCGTACTGTTCTCCAGTTAGATAGAGCTGTAATTAACTGTTCATTCTATCCTCTCCAGGACACAACATTTACTTAAAAGGCTCAGGGTCTTTTGCAGCACCAGGGGGCATGTTAAATCCTAAACCCTATAAACTCAGACACTTGAAAGACATGGACAGTAATAGCCCTGTATTAGCCTGGCTCACTGACTGACACTCTGTAATCAATGGTGCTCTTGAAGCACTAACACTTCGCTGTTCTCTGCATTCACAAAGTAAAGGGTTGGAAATTCGGTCATTTATTTCGTGTGAAGATCTCCCCATGCCCTGGCAGTAGCATCACAGATTAGGTGATTAGGCTAGCTGATTTTACACTTGACCTGGCCTTGAAAATCTCTACTGGATAATCTGAATAATGGTCTGAGAGTCACACTCTGAGTCCAGGCCAGAAAAAGGACACTGGATAGAAAGTTTCGGTCTGGTTAAAAGGACTTTTAGAGAAATTCCCAATCAGTTACGCTCAGTTTCGCAGCCAACTTTCTATTAGTTTGAAAATAGAATGACGTCAGCGGATGAGTGATAACGAGAAGCCAAAGTAATGTACAGCCCAAAGCCAAAAGGACAGTGTGTACATTTTGTCTTTACACCAGGCTCTTCAACCACATGGCCAGGGATGTTAGCTCTCTAGCCTCCACTAACTCACTTAGTGGGACTATCTGAAACTCTTCTTATCTCCATCCCAACGGACATACCCCGGGACCATCACTGACATTTTACGTCGCTGAATCTTTTATGTCACATTTTCTCATGAATACTGCATCCCCTCTAAAACCATATCAGGACGTTACAGGTGTTTTATCACCCTCAAAGTGCAAATGCTTCTGGGATTTTGAGATGACGCTCCAGACCTTAATGGAGTTATCTGCTCTCTGGACATCACATTTGATTTGATTACCCTGTCTGTCTGTAAGCTGCGGTTGGCAGCTATGCTGTCATGCTCTGTCAGTAGATGTACCGTGGCTTTGTTTGTAAAGGGACACTAATGGTGACCCTCAGATTGGCTGAGAATTATCCAATTTACTGTTGACACCAACACATGGGTGACAAAGCATATATTCTCTTGACTGGTCTCCACCCCAACATTTTCTTCACAGACCAATGACATCAGAGCTTTAGCAAGGGTCAATGAGAATATCCAAACCAATCAGAACATCTGGACCAAAGAAGTTGGTGACTGAAAATAACCATTTTGCTTACATTCTGTCAAAATGTTGCCAACGCCTTCCACCGACCGCGCTTTGCGATGACGGCCGCCGATCAGGGAGGAGTTGGAGGACAAGGACGTCCGCGACGAAGACGTGTACCAGGAGGGGATGTGATGCGGTGGCGTGGGAACCATGATTCGAGTGAGGAAGAGGGACAGTGCTGCTCCACAGAGAGTCAAGGCGATGGCGGCGCACTTCCATAACTTCATCGTAGAATAAGTAGGAGCATTGACACTCTGAAAGACAAGGAACCACAAGGAAAGAGTTAGTTAAGAGGAATGTTTTCAATGCAACACCGGACATCATAAAATGATGTTCGGTGTTGAACTTCATGCAACTGATGACATATTACAGTATGTTTCACAGTCCCACTACCATAAACAGTGGAACGAGCCTCTCATTATTAGTGGTCTTCATTTCAACAGATCTTATTCTCAAGATGTCATCTGAAGTATTTTTGCCTTCAACAAAATGTGTTGTCCCTCTGCCGAGCCCATTCTGCAGTGGCTCTTTTACAGGTGTGGATTGTTAAGTGTGGTTTTCTAAGTGTGGTTTTGCCCAGATAAAAATAGGTATTTCAATCCCGGCAACCCATGCAAGATGTCCCCGATCACCTTTATTTTTTGTTTGTACCTTTCAGTTAATCAAAAGTGAACAGGGAATTGCAGTCAGCATACAGCTCTGAGGGAGGTTACACAAGCTGACCAATGGGATACTATTGTGAGTCTATTGTGAGCATGGATGGGATACCATATTGTGAGCATGGATGGGATACTATATTGTGAGCAAGGGATGGGATACTATATTGTGAGCAAGGGATGGGATACTATATTGTGAGCATGGATCGGATACTCCTTTGGCATCATGTCAAGTCCCAGATGAAAAGTCTATTACCATAGTAGCCTCCAGAAATCTCTCATTCCACAGCAAGATTTATCTTGTTCCGGTTGTCGTCTCCATTTCGCAGGACAGAGACATGTCGGGTATGTCTGTGTTTGAATGTACAGTCGTTGTCATGTAAGCCAGCCTTGCATTAGTTTACAATAGATCTTCTCGCCATCACAAGAAACACGTAAATATGTAACCTTGAAACCCCGGCCAAAGAAGAAAATTGCACAATTGTTCCTTGAAAGATCTGAGCGATAATGAATTTCCACAATCTTCTAGTTGGCTTTGCTTGAGGGCTTGGCCGCATAGAAATGGTTTAAACTGAACTATGCAGCAAGAGATTCTGTTTTCATTATTTATCTCTCAAGAGTGTTTTATTGGCTTCACAGTTTGATTTAGGCTCCCATTGTTGTGGTATCTCTCAACGATGCCTCTGTGTGTAAGCAATTCTTGTCTCACAACCATAAATTATGTTCTACGGTAACTATCCTGAAAGCTCTTTTAAGTGTTTGGTGTTGTGTTGCATGCTTCCATACTGTGATTGGTCTGCGTTGAATTATAACCCCTTTCGGCTTTAGAACATTCGCCATAATATTTTTTTGCACAACTACAGAAAGCATTTGCAAACCCTTCGACCCTACTGTTCACAGTAGGAGGGTTTTCGAGTTCTTTCTGTTGTTGTGCAAAAAAATATTATGGCTAATGTTCTAGAAGCTTACTGCTAATCCATACCATCACATGTCAATCTCAGCAGTCATTTTCATAACTGGAATCTTTACACTAATTGTCAGTGTAGACAAAAGGAGTGATAAGCCCTGGTTCCTAAATAGGTTAAAATCCTCTTCCAGTGTACCCACAAGGTCAAATTATTTTTCTAGGGGAGTTAGGGTTAAGGTTAGAATTAGTATTAGGGTTAGAATTAGGTTTAGGTTGAGGAGCTAGAGTTAATTTTAGGGTTAAGGTTAGGAGCTAGGGTTAGGTTTAGGGTTAGGGTTAGGTTCTTGGGTTAGGGTTAGGGTAGGGGTTAGGGAAAATAGGATTTTGAATGGGACTGAATTGTGTGTCCCTACAAGGTGTGTGTGTGTGTGTTGTTTGTGGGCTCGAGCGTCTGTGTGTGTAAATGTTCTTTCATGCAAATACATGTGAGACATGGCGGGGTGCAAAACATTTCTCCAGATCAGGAAATGGTGAACTGACAGTGGCTGAGGACATATCCAGACCAGCTCTGTCAAAGTGTTTTGCAAGACTGGGGGTGAGTGCTTTGGCCTCTGTAGGGGCTTCGTCAGGGTCTGTCTTTCTGGTCTTCTCTGTAGTGTGGCACGCTAGGAGTGAAAACGTGCTTGGAGAAATGAAAAGAATGCAGGCCTCCTGTCAATACGCACTGATTATTTGCCTTTTAGTCAGAGAGACTACCCACTGGGACCAGCGAATGTCTTTGAAACGTCACTAATGGTTTACTGCCTTGTCAACAGAAGCCTCCTGTTGTGGAGTGTTTTTGTTGTTTGAGTCAGGTACTACCAGTCCCATAAATGTGCCCCATTGTCTCCTCAGGACTAAAGGCCGTAGCATACTATGTGCGTTATTCTTTCGTTTTGGTTCGTGCGCACACCAGAAAATGTATGCGAGCACAGTCATTTGCTTATGCCTAGCCGAGTTCTACTAGGAGCAAACAGAATCTAGTCTGCAGTCGCCTTTGCAAAGCACGCGATAAAGGATTACTCACTATATGTACGACACTGTATTGCCAGTTTGGTACTCACAGAAAAACAACACAAACACAAAAGGCATTCAAACAACACAAACGGTTCCTATTCATTTTCATCACACTACCACACTACTACATTGTAGGCCCTTACTATGCTAATTCGAAATACGGCCTTAATGGCCTTAACGACTCTGTATTACCTTCCTGAATACTATACCCATTTGAGCGGAAGGCATGTCAATTTCCAGCAGAAACATGCTTTGAGATTTAACACCAAATTAATTGCAAATGAATTGCGTGGCATTCATTTCTTATTACATGAAATTGTAGCTACAGATTCCTTTTTGAGTTGCTCATTTGCTTGTGTGTCTCTGTACAGCACTGAGACACAGTAAAAGGTGTGGTAAAGCTAAATGTTTCCTCTGATATGTCTGTACAACAGAAGCATTACCTCCATATTGTGGTTGACTTACAGGCCTCAATGGGAGAAAGGGTCTTAATCCAGACCAGTAGTGGTGCGTGGGTAATATCAGTGGGAAAGCCAAGCCAGAAAAAAATATATTTTACCACCTATGTGATAATTGTGTTGCTTTCTCTATAACCTGCTTGTTCTTATGCCTTGCCTTAGGCCTAAGGCTAAAACAATAAGAAGACACAGTGGCAGAATAAATTCAACCACACCTTTGTTTCATCACAAAACCGGAGGACAACATCTCTCTGATGAAGTCCACAGAGTATTTTGCATATAACAAACAGCATGGTCAAGGAAGTTCATGTTTCCGACATTTTCGGACTACTATACAAAACAACAATTTAGTCCAATCAATGTAAGCTAAGTATGATGTGGCTGTCCATGGTTCTGATTTCTCTCTTTCTGTGTGTGTGTGTGTAAGTAGAAAGAACATGTTGACTTACCCTACTTGTAAAGAAACGCCAATGCCATCCTCCTCTTTCATGTTGACGAACCGGTCTATGTCATACAGTACACACTTTTATGTTTTGTTGTCCTAGACTACCTGGCTAAAATGCTTGCCCGCTAGCCTGACTTCCTTTCATGTGCAATGCTAACTAGCCTTTTTAGCCTTCTTCAACATTAGCCTTCTACAACTAGCTACATATTGAACTTCCATCCTCTCAGGCCAGGGGCACAATGTCTGAATTTATGGTTGGATCCAGAATCGCCCTTGTAAGCATTGGCCAGTATGGAAAATTAAGTAAAACTACAAGTCAAAATCCCTATCTCCATCCATAGCTAATTTAGAAAAGAGACAATTTAGCTAGCTAGCTATCCACCAGAAAACAATGAGATGCAACAATCAAGTTGTTTCTGTCAATGACGTATTGCACTTCATGGGATGTGATTGGAGTGAAGCCAATGACAAACTTTTTTTCTTCACCAGTACCTTTCACAGTTGAGCTCACCCATTGTAGCGCAACGCTGATAGGCTATTATGTTATACTTTTTTTTATCAAGGGAGGCCAAATGCTCACTGGCTTCCCTTGCATTCAATGCTACCGGCGGGAACAATATCATAAGCTTTTTGACCAGACAGCATCACATCGATTGCCTACACATACAGAGACAGGGGGGTGCTCGTTCACTCGCTTGGATGCTATCTCCGGTGAGATACATTCAACCTCTTGTGAATTGAAGGAGAATGAAACACAGAGAGACTAAATCATTTTTTCTCTTTTCTTGGTAATTTTTTGGGGGTAACCTGGCTTCTCTTGGCATCCACGAATAAACACCAGTGATCCAGACACTAAATCACATCAGCTTTTGTGCAGTTTAAGTGGTGTACAGATGTATGATCTTAATTTGATCACCCTTTTGCAGGAGAACTTACCTGCAATGCAGGAAATGTAAAACTTGTAGTGTATTTGATGTTTAAAAAGGCTTCTGAAGTTTATAATTTCCACAATTTCAGACTTGATTTTCCCTTAAAAATATGTCAACCCCTAAAAAAATGTCCTGTTAATTATAATCCATATAATAATTCACATTTCTTGTTGCTGCATTCCGCTGCTGGCTTGCATCTGAAGCTAAGCAGGGTTGTTCCTGGTTGGTCTCTGGATGGGAGACCAGATGTTGCTGGAAGTGGTATTGGAAGAAGTCTGTAGGAGGTGCTCTTTCCTCCGGTCTAAAACAAATATCCCAATGCCCCAGGGCAGGGATTGGGGACATTGTCCTGTGTAGGGTGCTGTCGTTTGGATGGGACTTTAAATAGGGTTCCTGACTCTCTATGGTCACTAAAGATCCCATGGCACTTATTGTAAGAGTAGGGGTGTTAACCCCGGTGTCCTGGCTAAATTCCCAATCTGGCCCTCATCATTTCCACCTAATCATCCCCAGCTTCTAATTGGCTCATCCATCTCACTGTAACTATTCCCCAGGTCATTTATGTAAATTACCTGATAAAATAAAAAATATTACTTTCCTGCTGTAGCAAACTGGCTCCCCATTGTGCTTTGCAAAGTGTGATGTCATCTTGGCCCTCAGAGTCTATTTTTTTTCTAATGTCTTTCTTGACCTCCAATGCTCTATCAGATCCAGCATGGGGCTTCTTTTGTGTCTTCTCTGTTCTGTCTCTGTCTCCTGACTCCACAGGACTATGTTTTAATCCTTCATTCGCTCTTCAATGGAGATTAGCCAGAGTAGAGAATTTCCTCAGGTAATATTCTCAGACTTTTGCATTCATTACAGAGGAGTGTGCCAGCCTCTGTGAAAGATTACTTTTTAAAGGTTGGATGTCTTTGTCATGTAAATAACTTCTTATATCTGCAAATTGTGCATACACTTCAGCTGTGTGTGTATGTGTGTGTGTGTGTGTGTGGGGGGGTGTGTTTATACAGTATGTGTGCATGGATTTTTGTTTAGCTTCAGTCTCTTACCATGCATTTTTCATCAACAAGCCTAAACGAAAATGCATTCTTTTCTCATGATGCCCATTTGTATATCTTTTGGAAAACAACTAGGATCATAATTCATAGACCACTTATCCAAGAACAGTATACCCTCTCCCTTCATAAGAAGACAATTCAATTCACACAGGACATTTTGGGAAAGAAGCTGTAAATTGAAATGTTAGGTTTTATACATATCTATTCCAAACTCAAAGGAAATTAAATCAATTCACTTTATGAGTATTTATAGAATAACTCTAAACAAACTCAAATAAACCAAATTCTTCTTATTCCTATTGTCAAGTAGGTCCTTCACTTTTGGTAAAGATCCACAATGTAGTTCCAAGGCCACTCTTCCTCTGTAGGCGTTCTCAGGCCTCAACAACAATAGAGAGACGAATTCAGCCCATCTGTCTGTCTTGTTTTGTGTTTACGTTCTGTAATCACTTGAGTAAAAATACATGGAGACGTGATAAAGTGGGGTCTTTCAGTAACCAATAAACAAGTGCAAGAGGGAAGTAAATCACTAATGGGAGTTGTCCATAGTTGTCCATACATGCAACCTTACATCATCCACTCAACTCTACAATGATCTCTCACAACAACAAAAAACTATTCAGAATTTATATTCTACCTTATATTTTAAATTCTAGGACATTGATGAGCACGTGCCATGCTCTTGGTAGAGATAAAAACACAATCTGCTGTTTAGCACTTTACAAATCGGGATTAATTCTGTTGAGTTGGATCACTGTGAATGTGAACGCTGTTTGGGTTTACTACTAGACTCTATGCCATGGACCAATTGCAGTATTATAAGAAAATGTATAAAAAGTAGGAACATTCCAAGTGCTACAAGAGAATCAAATGTACATCCAGAGTGAGGTCCACAAGCTTTGGTCATTTAAGGGTTAAGTGTTTGGAGGAGGGGGAGGCATGTGCTATATAAAGGGCCCTCAGGTGCAGTCCATTACTTGACACACACTGTTCAGGTTTTACAGCAATGTCAATGGCTGCAAGCCTCTACAGAAGCACAATCACTTAGCTCAAAGGTACCTCCGTAACCAACCGTCCTGAGAAAGGCACCAAAACACAAGCCAAAAAGACTCAAACTCGACCCACTACACCGAGAACATCACAGCAGGAGCAAAGAAAAGTGATACAGTACCTACATTTTCTCTTCCCAAGCAGAGGAGAAGGCTTGGGCTGAATTCCTAATGGTCTACGTTATTGTACGGTCAGATGTCTTCAAGGCCAAACGGCAGGGCAGCAGCCAGGGAGGACTATAGAGAGCAGCATGGCTCCTAAGATCAGGCGTGGATTAGCGCTGCTAATGCCTCCCAGTTTATCTCCATCACGTGGGCCGCGATTTACCCAGCCTGGCTGAAGGGAGTCACCGCCTGGAGGTGTGGGGATGGCCGTGAGGGGTAATCTGTTTACCACCACCATGAGCCTCATCTGCAGGATTCAGAGAGCACTCCACTACACATGCTGAAGGAGTCTGTAACTATAGTATGGTCCTCCATTGGGATGGTCAGATTCAGGATGACACACACACACACACACACAACAACAATCTCGAAAACCCCACATCCTCGCTCTGACACGGGTAAGGATAACTGGTTTCCATTATGTAAGATACTATTAATGCAATTCAGTCACCGCATTATATCTACACATTGGTGCTTCTGCCAGAGAACAGAGAGGGTTAAAGGTACTTTGTTAGTATTAAAGGGGGCAGATCCTGACTGCTTTGAGGCATGTCGAAAGAGGACTAGATGGAGGGCACTGACCACAGTTCCCATTATGTGTGGTGCAGATCAGGGGAAATACCAGTAGGCTCCCCAGGGTGGTGTCCCTCATCCCAGAGGTCAACTGGGGTTATGTGAAGGACACCAGCTAAATAAAGGAACCTCTGGTTGGTTTAGTTCACAATGTGGAGGCTCCTCAGAGGAGGAAGGGTAGGACCAGAATTTCAGAAAAGTAAATAAAACGATACTAAATATATTCACAGGTCACCAAATAACTGATTAAAACACAATGTTTTGCAATGAAGGTCAACAGAAGCCTACCCCTAAGGGTAGCACCATTGTGTAGCCGGATGACAGAAATTTGCCATCCTCCTCTGGGTACATTGACTTCAATGCAAAACCTAGGAGGCTCATGGTTCTCACCCCCTTCTATAGATTTACACAGTAATTATGACGACTTCTGGAGGACGTCCTCCAACCTATCAGAGCTCTTGAAGTATGAACTGACATGTTGTCCATCCAATCAAAGGATCAGATAATTAATATAGTACTGAAAGCATATGCAACAGCAAGCTAGCACTGCAGTGTATAAAATGTGGTGAGTAGTTGACTCAATGAGAGAGAGACAATAATTGAACAGTTTTAAAATTGAAGAGGAGAGAGAGAGCTAGCTATATTTTGTTGTATTTTATTTCCTCTCAGTTTACCTTTCACTTACTTAGCTAATGCAGCTGATTTAGCCTACTCAACAAGCTGACTCAGAGAGGAATGTTATTTATTTTAGCTAGCTGGCTAAGGCTATCCAACACGGAAACTCTTCCAAGTCAAGATAAGCTTTCGGTTTTATTCATTTATTGGAACCCGGGCCCGATGGTGTAACTGCTAAACTGCTTAATTTACACTGTACTGCGTGATTGGACACATGGATTGGATTTGGGGTTTACTAACATGTTAGTTCTAGTTTGTTGACTATAAAGTTAATATGGTGACAATGATGTAGACTGTGTAGCGGTTTGCGGTTATGGTATGAAGATTTGGCTTGGAGAGATTTTTGCGCCTGGTGACAGACAGCTGTTGTGTTGTGCACTGAAGTTCACAAGGGAAGGGAAAAGGTGAGAGGAGGAGAGCGCATAGATGTGAGAAAGAATTATACAACAAGCAAAGTGATTATGCTGTAAGTCGCTGCTATGAAAGTGAACTGTGTGTGAGGGGATCAGGGGTGTATTCATTCCGCCGATTCTGTTGCAATACGTTTCTTAAACGGAAGCAAGCGGAACAAAACAATGAGGACCTATCTGAATTTGTTCGAAAGAAACTCTAATTTTGGACTAATGAGTACACCCCAGATCAGCTATATGCAGGCAAGAGTGTGTGAGGTAGTACTCCAATTTGTCTCTAGACCTGTGCACCTACATTATAATTTTTTTATGCTAGATTGTAGCAACCTCGTGATGGGTAAAGGGCAAATTGTAGCATCATGTAGTAGCCTAAACCTATCGATGTTACATTGAGCTGAGTGAATGTAATCTGAATGACAGTCATCCAATATGCTGTAATAGAAATAAGGCAATGCTAATAAATAAAATAAATCTGCCTCCCTAATCTTGAACGGCACCAACCGCCACTGGTTTACATTGATTAGATAACATCTTCACGGAGGAACCTCTGTTACTGTGCCATACTGTGGTTGTTTCAATAACACTATCAGTTTAGTTCCCTTCCTGATTTTACAATTAGGCAATGTAACATTTACATTGACGCTGGAGCTGGAGCCTGATATTGTTGTTCATCATGACCACCAGATGTTTTATGTGACCTGAGATTCAAAGACATAATTTTTTTTAAAACATTTTTAAATGTAACCTTTATTTAACTAGGCTGAAGTGTTTTTTTGATGAGCAGAGGTGACTTCTGCCCTGAGACCAATAGATCCCAGTTCGTTTGTGGTTTCATTGTGATGACCTCACAAATCAGACGTGGCCTACGCCCCATCATGGGTTGCAGAGGGCGTACTCCTGACTCACTCAAACACTCACTCCTCTGGGCTACCCTACATGCTGGCCCAGGGTTCTGAATCTCTTGGAGAGTTCAAGCGGAACTAATACAAATACAAATGATGAAAAATGTGGCTTCTAACAAAGTAATCATTTTCAGATGCAGTCTCCCAAGTGGAGGTGAAAGATCAGTGGATATGGGCAGTAAATATCGCCCATTTCCCCCTTTACACAATACATGGCCTCAGGACTGATGCCAACTATATATTACATTTTTTGACATCTTTTTTTCTCTCAATTCCATTCATGTTGTAGGTGTGGCTGCGCTGTCGTAACACATTCAGACATTTTCCTTAAGCACTCAGTCATAGTTTTGTTTCTCTGACTAGCAGATCTGCTGAGGGAATTGCCATTCTCACGGTATTGTTGCGTTATGATGTGGTTTATTGTGTTTTAACGCCTTGCCATTTTGTTTTTCCTCTCAGCAAATCACTAGCAGGCAAGTTGTAAACACACGGTCAACATGGTCAATCTGCTCAAGTCTATTCAAAACTATTCAAAAACTAAGTCAAAACCCATTGCCATCTCAAGTATTGTGAGGCTATATTAATATTCTTTATTTTCCTTTTTAGTGATAGATGTGTAAAGTGTGTCGAATATACACTGGCAATATTTATTTAAACTATTGTATTTTCTAATACTGTAAATATACCTCCCACTCAGCTAAAGCAACAGCAACTGTCTACTGAGCTCTCTAATCATATTTTATCTTACTACTGCAGCAATATTTAAACAATCCAAACTGAACAATCTGTACTGTATTGATACACCAATGCACATCCTAATCTGCACCAATGCAATACACCAATGAATATCTCCATCTGAAATGTCTTCAGACGCGTATTACATTTCAGAGAAGGTGACCATTCAAGATGGCATGCAGGTTGAAAGTGAAGGGGGGATTCAAGGACATGTTGTTATCTCAATGTTCAATCTGTCTAGAAAAACGGATCAATAAACTGTTCAATCTACCATAAGGGCCAGGGTTCTGAATCGCTTGGTTCGTTCAATTTCTCATCTCAAACTCTACTACTCTGTCTCCTCCGACCCTCAACCCTCTACCAACGCAACCTCAGCTTCTCTCCTGCTTCCTAGAAGTCACTCCCTGGTGTTGAGGAAATACCATCTCCACCTGCACTCAAGACAGCGGTCATCAGCCCCCTTCTACAGAAGCCCAACCTGGACCAGGAAGTTCTGGCCATTTTATAGGGTACAGGTGGATCCGTGAACACCTCTAGTTGGCACCCCTCTCCAGGTCCAGCACTCGCCCATAACCCACCTTACCATTGCAGGCCAGAACATCCCTCTCTCATCTTCAATCTCCAATCTGAGTGTTAACTCCTCTGTGACCTTCGATGATCACTTCAAACAGCTGTGCAAAGCATAATTCTGTTGCATCAAAAACATTGCCAAACTCCGTCCCACTCTTACTCAGTCTGATGTAGATAAGTTCAACCGTGCATTTGGCTCCTCAAGGCTGGACTATTGCAAAGCACTCTATTCAGGATCCCTGGCAGGAAGCTCTAGACTCTCCAGTACATTAAAAACAATGCTGCCAGGATCCCGATGAGCGTGAGTAACCTGAACACATAACCACCATTCTGGGATCTCTGCTCTGGCTCCGTGTCTCAGAATCAAATTCAAAACCCTCTTGCTGACATTCCAGTGCACCCATCCTTACCTCAAAGACCCGCTGCTATCCCAGAACCCCACCCACAACTTCTAGTCGAGCGATAGCCTTCTCATCAACGTCCCCAGGACCAAGCTCTGCTCAATGGAGGGGGGGGGGGGGGGGGGGGGGTAGGCTTTCTGCTTGACCACCACCCCGCCTCTGGAATGCACTCCCGACTCTTGGATCTTTTTTAAAATGGCCTAAAAAACATAAACTTCAGGAAGGCCTTCTGGTAGTTATAGCTGTGTTCCTTGTTGTCCTTGTCCCTTGTAGACTCACCTGTGTTCTTTGTGTGAGTGGCCCTGTCTAGTTATGGCCATTCTCTTGTCTACATCTTTTGTTTTTATTTATTTGAATGCATTTACTTTAGCACTTTGAAATGGTTTTTCAATGAAAAGCGTGTTATAAATTCTATGTATTATTATAATTGTTATAAAGTCAATGCTTCCATACTGTAAAGGCTGTACTGTAAACACTATAGGTATTTTATTCCCCTTAGTGCCCTACACGAATGGCACCATTAAGTCATACCTTGAATCAACGTCAATAGTTTTTAGATTTGTTTATCTTAGCAGTAGATCGAGGCTACTGGTAGATCGAGGCTACTGGTAGATCGAGGCTACTGGTAGATCGAGGCTACTGGTAGATCGAGGCTACTGGTAGATCGAGGCTACTAGGCCTATACTATAGCCTATATGCCTGATACATGGTTTGGAAGCTTAACCTACTAATGTATGTTGTTAGTTTTGCGGAAGACTTGTAAATGATGATATTGCATTGTATAACATATGATACAATACCATAGTATTTGGAAGTGTGGTTAGTATTTGGAAGTATGGTTAGTACTAGAGTCATATCTCAAAAAGAGTCATCACCTATTGCAGGAGCTTCTGCCTATTGCAGGAGCTTCTGCCTTCGCCACACAATTTCTGCAAATTATATCACAGCTGGAAGATACATTTGAGCGACAAGTGAACAGGCTCATATCTGCTCCGTCTCTGACAAACAAATCAATACATCTATAAGCACAACTGGTCCTAAACATGACTGACCAACGATACTACCAAAGTTGATGTTGACTGGCTACAAACATACATAGACTGTAATGTCGGCAATGACCTTTAAGTTATCTGGTAAGCATGGGCTTGACTATTCCCTGTCGGTTTCGCATGGGTGGATTTCAGCTATGTTGGTGCACTTCCTACACAATGTAGGTCTTCCTCTTCCCTCAACATAGTGTTGCAACATGTGTTTGAGGCACTCATTTCCCATTGACTTATTATTGGGTTACTCCAATATGACCAGATTCAATAGCTTCTAACCCAGACATTAACTAAAAAACAAAAGTCCTTCACATGCCTCCCCCGTTACTTCGCATGCCAGTCATAATGTGTAATCAATGGAGGCAGCCTAATAATAATGGCCGAAACAGAGTAAATGGAATGGCATCAACCACGTTTGATGTATTTGATACCATTCCACTCATTCCACTCCAGCCATTAACACGAGCCCGTCCTCCCCAATTAAGGTGCCACGAAACTCCTGAGATTGTAATACATTCAGCTTTATGCTCGTGTGTCAATCGTATGTCAATCGTTGTTGATCTGACCATGTTGTCCTCACAGATTCCTCAGAATCTCTCCCTAAGCAGCTGGCTACTAATACAAGTGAGACTTCAGTTCCTTGCACATTGACTTTCACAATGTTGTCTTAAAGTATCTTTCTGAGGTTGAATTAAGTTTTTATAAGGGTTGCCCTTTCCAATTGTTTTCTGGGACAGAAAATACAGCCAGCAGAGTTGTTTGGGGATTTACTTTATGATACTATGATGTTGGTCAGACATGTACAGGTCTGCTAAGCAGGACAGAACCAAACCAATTTTGAAACTGCAGCACTAACAATAGCTTCTGGGACAGTGATTTGGACATGGCCACTTAGCACCTTACTTCTGTTGGTCCACTCATGTTTAAATTAAACACTTAACAGTGATTACCGTCCTCCCACCTAAGCCCCAAGCTTAATCAGACAAAAGAGGATACCGCGTGCCCTTACCGTTCGCCCGGCTTATCCAGACTCGTCTGCGTGTCTAACTCTTCGCTTGACCTCCGCTCAGGCGAGGCAGAGTAGAGGAGAGAGTCGTAGCAGCTCTCCCTTCAGCCCAGTGGTCAAGCAGTCCAACTCGGTGGTCAGAGTCAGAGAATAGCGGGGCTTTCCCTCAGGACTACCAGGCTGCTGCTGCGTCTGTGCATCTGCTGAAGACCGTCGTCACACATCCAGAGGCTCCGCTGGTGGAGGAAGAAGCCCAGAATCCCCATAGTTTTACCTCCAGGTGCTCAGAGTGCCTTAGTAAAGCCAAGGTGTTAGGTCAGATACAGTCTTGTAAAGGTATAAAAAACACAATGCCTGAGGTGTAGAGTTGTTTCCTCCAGATGACTCTTCCCCCCCCTTCACACACAGCCAGACTGTCAGAATGCTGAAGGAGACCTGACAGACTCCCCGAGAGAGAACCAGCCCTGGAAATGCAGCACCTCTTATGGTAATAAATAATCAGTCCACAGCTCCCATACACCAACACTGTGTTTCAAAGAAAAGCAAACGTGGAAAACAACATCAATTCTCTAGAAATCTCCTGCAGTGCGTTGTTAAATAAACATCATGCTATTTACGCAGGACTGAAATATGGTCAAATCTCATGAGAGTACTTTTAAAAAAACTCCAAGATCCAGATGAGTTCAGTCTGTCCATTTCCCTATGTTTAGATTATAGCACAACAATCTCTGAACAATACGAGATGTTCCAGGAGAGCTTGACTGAGCTGTTCGCCCCACAGATGTCTTCAACACTGCAGAAAAGTGAGGGAAAAGAGGATCATAATTGATTAATGATACGCTCTTCCAGACCTCGTAATGTTAGTATAGGTTTTCCAGTAACCCTCCAAAGTTTTCCATTCATATGGAACATCAATGAAGGTTGAAACAAATATTATATCAATGTGCGTCATGAAAGGTGTATCCTCCTTTGGGTCCTTGAGAGTTAATTCCAGCTCCGTCCTCACTCACAGACAGAGAGAGAGAGAATAGCTCCAGCGTTGAATCTCGGCGCTCCAGTGATGGAAACTTCAGAGATACCGAGTGTCAGAGATACTGAGTGCCCCGACTAAGTGGGAGCCCTGCTGATTGTAAGTGTGGCAGCTGCTACATGTCAATCACCGAGAGAGAGAGAGAAACAGGCAGACACTGAAGCAATGTTCCTTCTGGAAAAGTTCAAAGTATCCTCTTTTGTTGATGTACAGTGTAATGTAGTAGTACTCTCCTGCTTGGCTCGAGCCTGCTCCTATCAGAGCGCCCAGCTATAGACTGTTTAGAGGGATGGGAGCGCAGGATGGACAGAGGGGGGAGCTAAGTGCAACAAGCGGGGTGAGGGATTGAATGGCCTCATCACTATTTTTGACCCCCCCTCAGCCTCCTCCTTTCCTCCCTTCCCATTCCAGACATAAATACAAACGCGCATGCACGCACACCCACACAGATTCACACACGCTAGCTCCACCTCTCCAGAGCTCAGGCCAGTGGCAGACTCGAGTCAAATCAAAAGACTGGCTTGGAATATCTCTGGACTGCAGTTGATGTGTATGTGTGTGTGTCTGTGTGTCTGTCTGTGTGTGTGTGTCTGTCTGTGTATGTCTGTGTGTGTGTCTGTCTGTGCCTGTGTGTGTGCCTGTCTGTGTGTGTGTGTGTCTGTGTCTGTGTGTGTGTGTCTGTCTGTGTCTGTGTCTGTGTCTGTGTCTGTCTGTCTCTGTTTGTGTGTGTGCGTGTCTGTCTGTGTGCGTGTCTGTTTGTTTGTGTTTGTGTCTGTCTGTGTGCGTGTCTGTGTGTTTGTTTGTGTTTGTGTGTGTCTGTCTGTGTGTCTGTCTGTCTGTGTGTTTGAGGGTGTCTGTGGGTGTCTGTCTCTGTGTGTGTCTGTGTGTGTGTTTGAGGGTGTCTGTGGGTGTCTGTCTGTGTGTCGGTGTCGGTGTCTGTGTGTGTCTGTGTGTGTCTGTGTGTGTCTGTGTCTGTCTGTGTGTGTGCGTTTGTGTCTGTGTGTCTATCTGTGTGTTTGAGGGTGTCTGTGTGTCTGTCTCTGTGTGTGTGTGTCGGAGTCGGTGTCTGTCTGTGTGTCGGTGTCTGTCTGTGTCGGTGTCTGTCGGTGTCTGTCTGTGTCTGTCTGTCTGTGTGTGTCGGTGCGTGTGACAGACAGACAGAGGCAGATTTGATCATTTAAAATACAATACAACCACACGTGGATAATGCATTTAAAATCGAGGACGACACAAAACAGTGTGACAAAACATTTATGTTGTGGTCTTCTTACATAAATGGTTCAAAAAGTAACAATCATAACATAACACACCTAGCCTACCAGACATACTTGGGTTACACACACACTGCATTCGGAAAGTATTCAGACCCCTTCCCTTTTTCCACATTTTGTTGCGTTACAGCCTTATTCTATAATTGATACAATATTTTTTTCCCTCATCAATCTACACACAATACCCCATAATGACAACTGTGAAAATCAGGGTTTTTCGATTTTTTTGCAAATGTATTAAAAATGAAATACCTTATTTGCAGAAGTATTCAGACCCTTTGCTATGAGACTTGAAATTGAGCTCAGGTGGATCCTGTTTCCATTGATCATCCTTTAGATGTTTTTTCAACTTGATTGTAGTCCACCTGTGGTAAATTAAATTGATTGGATTTGGAAAGGTACACACCTGTCTATATAAGGTCCCACAGTTGACAGTGCATGTCAGAGTAAAAACTAAGCCATGAGGTCGAAGGAATTGTCTGTAGAGCTCTGAGACAGGATTGTGTTGAGGCACAGATCTGGGGAAGGGTACCAAAAAAATGTCTGCAGCATTGAAGGTCACCAAGAACACAGTGGACTTCATCATTCTTAAATGGAAGAAGTTTGGAACCACCTAGACTCTTCCTAGAGATGGCCACCCGGCCAAACTGAGCAATCGGGGAAGAAGGGCCTTGGTCAGGGAGATGTTCACTCTGACAGAGTTCCTCTGTGGAGATGGGAGAACCTTCCAGAAGACCAACCATCTTTGCAGCACTCGATCAATCAGGCCTTTATGGTAGAGTGGCCAGATGGAAGTCACTCCTCAGTAAAAGGCACATGACAGTCCACACCTAAAGGACTCTCAGACCATGAGAAACAAGATTCTCTGCTCTGATGAAATGAAGATTGAACTCTTTGACCTGAATGCCAATCTTCACGTCTGGAGGAAACCTGGCACCATCCCTACGGTGAAGCATGGTGGTGGCAGCATCATGCTGTGGGGATTTTTGTTTGAGGCAGGGATTGGGAGATTAGTCAGGATCAAGGGAAAGATGAACGGAGCAAAGTACAGAGAGATCTTTGATTAAAACCTGCTCCAGAGTGCTCAGGACCTCAGACTGGGGCGAAGGTTCACCTTCCAACAGGACAACAACCCTAAGCACACAGCCAAGACAACGCAGGTTTGGCTTCGAGACAAGTCTCTGAATGTCCTTGAGTGGCCCAGCCAGAACCTGATCGAACATCTCTGGAGAGACCTGAAAATAGCTGTGCAGCGAAACTCGTCATCCAAACTGACAGCGCTTGAGAGGATCTGCAGAGAAGAATGGGAGAAACTCCCAAAATACAGGTGTGCCAAGCTTGTAGTGTCATACCCAAGAAGACTCAAGGTTGTAATCGCTGCCAAAGGTGCTTCAACAAAGTACTGAGTAAAGGGTCTGAATAGTAAATGTGATATTTGCGTTTTTATTTTTAATACATTTTCAAAATGTAAAAAAAACTGTTTTTGCTTTGTCATTATGGGTTAGTGTGTGGATTGATGAGTGAAAAAAATGATTGAATCCATTTTAGAATGGGGCTATAACGTAACAAAATGTGGAAAAGTCAATGGTTCTGAATTCTTTCTGAATGCACTGTATGGAGAGAGATTTGGGCCAATGCAGCTTCTGTCTGAACTTTCCAAGAGTGCCACATTCTCCTCCATAGCCGTTGCGAAGTGATAATTGACGCTTCCGCGTTGTGCTGTTTATTTCTGATAGTTTTCAAAAGCTATGATGTCCAATGAAAGGAGATTTGCAATTTGTTGACATCACAACACGGTACATAATTGGATACAAATTATCCAGAATTGATGAGGGGAAATAACTATTTAATCCATTTTAGAATAAGGCTGTAACGTAACAAATTTTGGAAAAGGTCAAGGGGTTAGAATACTTCCCGAATGCACTGTATAGCACATAAAACAAAGGACTGGACAACATTGTCATAGAGAAGGATTCCCTCAGTAGATCAGTGATCTCAGGCTCCTAAACTGAGTAATTTGATGGTTTGATGATGATGGTGATGCCACAAAAAAAGCTGATTAGAAAACAAGAAACACTTAAAAACATCTCAAATATGTGCAAAATGTACAGAGCTCTTTGTTTAGGCTGCCTTACAGCTCCATGGCAACCACGGAACATGAATTATGTATGTACATAGCAGGAGCCAAAAGAGTAACGGACATAATGCAATCCTTTCTATCCTGTGTGCTGATGGCTGGTCTGATTTATTCATTAAGGGGTAGTTCACCCAAAATACAAAATGACCTATTGGTTTCCTTACCCTGTCAGAAGTCTATAGACAAGGTATGACATTAATCCATGCTTTTGTTTAATTTCACTGGTACCATTTCCCTGGCACAAATCCCATGCAAATTGTGGGATCGATATATAACTTTGTCGAATAATGCCCAAATTATTCAAAAGTATCTCAAATTGATTGTGAAGCTCAATTGAAAAGTATTTTATAGATGATTTGAAAGTAATTTATAGATGATTTGAAAGTAATTTATAAATGATTTGAACATGATGAGAGAAAAATGCTAATATTGGTCTGATGACTTGCTAAAACGTTAGCATTTGGAAACCGTGCCAGCCACTGCCAGGGACACTAAACCAAAGCATGGATTGCTGTCATACACTATATGACCAAAGGTATGTGGACACCTGCTCGTCTAACATCTCATTACAAAATCATGGGCATTAATATGGAATTCGTCCCCACTTTGCTGCTATAATGGCCTGTGCTGTTCTGGGAAGGCTTTGCTGCGTGACTTGCTTCCAACATTGCTGGGGGACTTGCTTCCATTCAGCCACAAAAGCATTAGTGAGGTCGGGCGCAGATGTTGGGCGATTAGGCCTGGCTCGCAGTTGGCGTTCCATTTCATCCCAAAGGTGTTCAATGGGGTTGAGGTCTGGGCTCTGTGCAGGCCAATCTTCCACACCGATCTCGACAAACCATTTCTGCATCGAACTCACTTTGTACACGGGGGCATTGTCATGCTCAAACAGATTGGGCCTTCCCCAAACTGTTACCACAAACCTGGAAATACAGAACGGTCTAGAATGTCATTGTATGCTGTAGCATTAAGATGTCCCTTTACTGGAACTAAGGGGCCTAGCCCAAACCGTGAATAACAGCCCCAGACCATTATTTCTCCTCCACCAAACTTTACAGTTGGCACTATGCAATGGAGCAGGTAGCGTTCTCCTTGCGTCTGCCAAATCCAGATTTGTCCATCAGATTGCCAGATGGTGAAGCGTGATTCATCACTCCAGAGAACGCGTTTCCTCTGCTGGAGAGTCCAATGGCGGCAAGCTTTACTCCACGCTTGACATTGCGCATGGTGATCTTAGGCTTGTGTTCAACTCCTCAGCCATGGAAACCCATTTCATGAAGCTCTTGACCAACTGTTCTTGTGCTGACGGCGCTTCCAGAGGCAGTTTGGAACTCACTAGTGAGTGTTGCAGACAATTTTTACGCACTTCAGCACTCGGCGGTCCAGTTTTGTGAGCTTGTGTGGCCTACCACTTCGCAGCTGAGCTGTTCCACTTCACAATAACAGCACTTACAGGGCAACTCTAGCAGGGCAGAAATTTGACGAACTGACTTGTGCCACATTGAAAGTCACTGAGCTCTTCAGTAAGGCCATTCTACTGCAAATGTTTTTCTTTGGAGATTGTATGGCTGTGTGCTCGATTTTATACACCTGTCAGCAAGTTGTTTGGCTGAAATAGACGAATCCACTAATTTGAAGGGTTGTCCACATACTTTTATATACAGTGCCTTGCGAAAGTATTCGGCCCCCTTGAACTTTGCGACCTTTTGCCACATTTCAGGTTTCAAACATAAAGATATAAAACTTTTTAAATTTTTTTTTGTGAAGAATCAACAACAAGTGGGACACAATTATGAAGTGGAACGACATTTATTGGATATTTCAAACTTTTTTAACAAATCAAAAACTGAAAAATTGGGCGTGCAAAATTATTCAGTCCCCTTAAGTTAATACTTTGTAGCGCCACCTTTTGCTGCGATTACAGTTGTAAGTCGCTTGGGGTATGTCTCTATCAGTTTTGCACATCGAGAGACTGAAATTTTTTCCCATTCCTCCTTGCAAAACAGCTCGAGCTCAGTGAGGTTGGATGGAGAGCATTTCTGAACAGCAGTTTTCAGTTCTTTCCACAGATTCTCGATTGGATTCAGGTCTGGACTTTGACTTGGCCATTCTAACACCTGGATATGTTTATTTTTGAACCATTCCATTGTAGATTTTGCTTTATGTTTTGGATCATTGTTTTGTTGGAAGACAAATCTCAGTCCCAGTCTCAGGTCTTTTGCAGACTCCATCAGGTTTTCTTCCAGAATGGTCCTGTATTTGGCTCCATCCATCTTCCCATCAATTTTAACCATCTCCCTGTCCCTGCTGAAGAAAAGCAGGCCCAAACCATGATGCTGCCACCACCATGTTTGACAGTGATGAGCTGTGTTGCTTTTACGCCAAACATAACGTTTTGCATTGTTGCCAAAAAAGTTCAATTTTGGTTTCATCTGACCAGAGCACCTTCTTCCACATGTTTGGTGTGTCTCCCAGGTGGCTTGTGGCAAACTTTAAACGACACTTTTTATGGATATCTTTAAGAAATGGCTTTCTTCTTGCCACTCTTCCATAAAGGCCAGATTTGTGCAATATACGACTGATTGTTGTCCTATGGACAGAGTCTCCCACCTCAGCTGTAGATCTCTGCAGTTCATCCAGAGTGATCATGGGCCTCTTGGCTGCATCTCTGATCAGTCTTCTCCTTGTATGAGCTGAAAGTTTAGAGGGATGGCCAGGTCTTGGTAGATTTGCAGTGGTCTGATACTCCTTCCATTTCAATATTATTGTTTGCACAGTGCTCCTTGGGATGTTTAAAGCTTGGGAAATCTTTTTGTATCCAAATCCGGCTTTAAACTTCTTCACAACAGTATCTCGGACCTGCCTGGTGTGTTCCTTGTTCTTCATGATGCTCTCTGCGCTTTTAACGGACCTCTGAGACTATCACAGTGCAGGTGCATTTATACGGAGACTTGATTACACACAGGTGGATTGTATTTATCATCATTAGTCATTTAGGTCAACATTGGATTATTCAGAGATCCTCACTGAACTTCTGGAGAGAGATGGCTGCATTGAAAGTAAATGGGCTGAATAATTTTGCACGCCCAATTTTTCAGTTTTTGATTTGTTAAAAAAGTTTGAAATATCCAATAAATGTCGTTCCACTTCATGATTGTGTCCCACTTGTTGTTGATTCTTCACAAAAAAATACAGTTTTATATCTTTATGTTTGAAGCCTGAAATGTGGCAAAAGGTCGCAAAGTTCAAGGGGGCCGAATACTTTCGCAAGGCACTGTATATAGTGTACCGTGTCCATAGACTTCTTACAGGATAAGGAAACCAATGTGTTATTTTGTCATTTGGGTGAACGTTCCCTTTAAATACAATGACTCCTTAGTCTTTTCGTCAATCGGTTATATTATTTGTAAAAATAAATGTTCAGGCTAGTTACCAGACATCAAATCTGGTTTTCAATATCAACTGTGCGAAAAGTCCATTATGCTGAACATAAATATCCTGACACAAAATATGCAGAGGGAAGGGTTTTTGGGAGGCACATTTGGGTTGGGTCTTTAACATCCATAAACACATATGTACACACACATAAAGACCTGGAAAAAAAGGTACACATTTTTAGGTATCGGTTTACTTTGACCTTCCAACTGCTTTTCACCAGCCTAAAGACTATGGTTCAAAGCAAAAAGCCAATAGGCCCACACAGGCCCCACCTATAGAAGAGGAGTCTTCTGACAGAGTTGTTTCAGTGCTGATCTATTCATTTACATTTAATGGTCTGTTTAAGGCCACCCCCATGAAAACCCCTAACCCCTGTTGTCATGACCATTCACTCCACTCATTCACTACACCGGGCTTCTGTCATGAAAAGTATAGTTTAAAAATATTTGATTGCATATTAAATACATTCCTCGCGTGGATACACACGCATCTCTAAGGAGAGAAATATGTGGATTTGAGAATAATCAATGCAAGCTTTTTGTCGAAAACTCCATTCCAATGGGAGACATTTGGAAAAGGTCCAGATGCAGCCTTTGGCTCAAATTCAATGACATTCACAAGGCTTCTACTTGTTTGGGATTACAGCGCTTACAATGAAAAATCAAAGCCATGTTTTCCATTTTGGTTTCCAATAGATACACCAATATGACTTGCCTAGTTAAATAAAGGTTAAATAAAAATGTAAAATGAAAAAAGGAAGGGTGTGGGTGTGGTCTAAAAGAATGGACAGTAGTAGTGATCACCCTGTTTGCTAAAATGACTCTCTCTCCTCTACGTAATAAATGATGTTTGCAGGGAGGGCATGAACTAAATAGTGAATGTAAGAGGAGTGCTATTCATGTGGATTTCTGTCCGGTGAGTCCGTGCCCATGTAGCTGCTTCATGACATCTGATTTTATATAATCCGTGCATACCTGGGGCAACGGTATAGGTTCTAGGGTAGGTCACATATACCAGTGATCTCATTTGATTGAGAAACTGAAAAGTCATTGAGGTATCAAAATGTTCTGAAAAGGTCTCAATTCAATGGACAGCAATTTAATTGAGACACTTCATTTGAAGGGGTTCTTAGTACAGTGTAATTGCATGTAGAGGGCTGCATTCCCGTGGGATGGCCTCTGCATTTTTCCTTCTGTGATTGGGGGTGGTGGTCAGACAGACAACTTTAGGATTAAAATATTTTTTGTTGTCCCTCAGATTATTTGGAAACGGTTGTCTTTCTGCTTTGTATCCTTTAGCCTGGGCCAAATCCTGAAAAAAAGATATACAGTACCAGTCAAATATTTGGACACACTTACTCATTCAAGGGTTTTTCTACATTGTAGAATAATAGCGAAGATGTCAAAACTATGAAATAACACATATGGAATCATGTAGTAACCAAAAAAGTGTTAAACAAATCCAAATATATTTTATATTTGAGATTGTTCAAAGTAGCCACCCTTTGCCTTGATGACAGCGTTGCAGACTCCACTGGTGTAAAAAACTACTCAAGTACAAGTAAAAAGTATCTAATTTAAAAAGTACTGAGAGTAAAAGTAAGGTTACCTGAACATTGTTACACATTATCTTTTCCATGCAATACATTGAAAATGGAAGAGGAAATGAATGTATAGAACTAAGTTAACCTGTTGCGTCGAGCAATCCCGTATCCGGGAGCGTAATTATAGCCTCAAGCTCATTACCATAACGCAACGTTAACTATTCATGAAAATCGCAAATGAAATGAAATAAATATATTGGCTCACAAGCTTAGCCTTTTGATAACAACACTGTCATCTCAGATTGTCAAAATATGCTTTTCAACCATAGCTACACAAGCATTTGTGTAAGAGTATTGATAGCTAGCATAGCATTAAGCCTAGCATTCAGCAGGCAACATTTTCACAAAAACAAGAAAAGCATTCAAATAAAATCATTTACCTTTGAAGAACTTCGGATCTTTTCAATGAGGAGACTCTCAGTTAGATAGCAAATGTTCAGTTTTTCCAAAAAGATTATTTGTGTAGGAGAAATCGCTCCGTTTTTTGTTCATCACGTTTGGCTAGGAAAAAACCCCGAAAATTCAGTCATTACAACGCCAAACTTTTAATTGCAACGGAGGACACCAGACGGAGCACCTGGTAAATGTAGTCTCTTATGGTCTCTTATGGTCAATCTTCCAATGATATGCCTACAAATACGTCACAATGCTGCAGACACCTTGGGGAAACGACAGAAAGTGTAGGCTCATTCCTTGCGCATTCACAGCCATATAAGGAGACATTGGAAAACAGCGCCTTCAAAATCTGGGGCATTTCCGGTTTGAAATTTCATCTTGGTTTCGCCTGTAGCATCAAATCTGTGGAACTCACAGATAATATCTTTGCAGATTTGGAAACGTCAGAGTGTTTTCTTTCCAAAGCTGTCAATTATATGCATAGTCGAGCATCTTTTCGTGACAAAATATCGCGCTTAAAACGGGAACGTTTTTTTATCCAAAAATTAAAAGAGCGCCCCCTATATCAAAGAAGTTAATTTATTGTTTGAAATGCAGCAATCCACATCTGTATATAAAAAATATAGGATTTGCTAATACTATTCATATCAAAACATTTATTAAACATTCAGGCAATAAAAATCTCTTGATGAATTATAACCAATAAAAAATGAAGTGCATAAACAAAACAAAAAATCCCCCATTTACTCACTCACTCACATGAGGTCAAGTGAGGAGTGTCAGGGCACGATGGACATACCAAAAGGATTTGATGTCAAATTAGCCCTGGAGGCAACAAAACATCATGGTAATAAAAATTCATGAGCAAACCCCCCTGAACTAAAGAAGGGGCTATAAAAGTTGTATTCGATTGATCGACTATAGGCTACATGTACAGAGTACATTATGTAGTGTTGCTTGAGCAAAAACAAAGGAGTTCTGTTCTAACACCTTCACTTCTAAGAACTTCCTGTTCAGTTTCAGCAGGAGCTGATTTTCAAAGTGAATTGAGTCAATCCTGGCTCGCTTTGCAGTGAAGAGCAGTCCAGCACAGCTAAAGAGATGCTTACACGCAGCAGAGGCAAGCAGGCATGTGTTCAGTTTGAGGGACAGCTTCTTTATGTATAGAAAGGAATGAAGCAAGTCCATATTTTCTGACACAGAGCCAAGGTACCCCTCCAGCTCCCCTGTACCTTGTGACCTTTTGGGCATCGGTGATGAGAAGATATCATTGTCATTGTGTCAAATTCACATATGGAATATTTCTGCAAATTCTGCTTCATTTGGCAACAAAGTTCATCCTATCAGTGACATTACAATAGCTCAAACAAAGACTTTCCATACTTATTCACAGACACTGAAGTGTGTTGTCAAATGTTCTCACACAGTTACAGCGTTCTCACACAGACTCACAGTTACAGTTATATGCACAGTTAGACTTATTGAGTAACTGGCTTTCAGATCGACATTATCCTAATTTAGACAGACAAAGTAGTGTACATACAGTTGAAGTCGGACGTTTACATACACTTAGGTTTGAGTCATTAAAACTTGTTTTTCAACTACTCCACAAATTTCTTGTTAAAACAAACTATAGTTTTGGCAAGGCAGTTAAAACATCTACTTTGTGCGTGACACAAGTCATTTTTCCAACAATTGTTTACAGACAGATTATTTCACTTATATTTCATTGTATCACAATTCCAGTGGGTCAGAAGTTTATATGCACTAAGTTGACTGTGCCTTTAAACAGCTTGGAAAATTCCAGAAAATGATGTCATGACTTTAGAAGCTTCTGATAGGCTAATTGATATAATTTGAGTCAATTGGAGGTGTACCTGTGGATGTATTTCAAGCCCTACCTTTAAACTCAGTGCCTCTTTGCATGACATCATGGGAAAATCAAAAGAAATCAGCCAAGACGTCAGAATTTTTCTTTGTAGACCTCCACAAGTCTGGTTCATCCCTGGGAGCAATTTCCAAACGCCTGAAGGTATCAAGTTCATATGTACAAATAATAGTACGCAAGTATAAACACCATGGGACCATGCAGCTGTCATACCACTCAGGAAGGAGAAGCGTTCTGTCTCATAGAGATGAACGTACTTTGGTGCGAAAAGTGAAGATGCTGGAGGAAACAGGTGCACAAGTACTGTATCTATATCCACAGTAAAACGAGTCCTATATCGACATAACCTGAAAGGCCGCTCAGCAAGGAAGAAGCTACTGCTCCAAAACTGCCATAAAAAAGCCAGACTACGGTTTGCAACTGCACATGGGGACAAAGATCATCATTTTTAGAGAAATGTCCTCTGGTCTGATGAAACGAAAATAGAACTGTTTGGCCATAGTGACCATTGTTATATTTGGAGAAAAAAGGGGGAGGCTTGCAAGCTGAATAACACCATCCCAATCGTGAAGCACCATGATGTTGTGGGGGTTCTTTGCTGCAAGAGGGACTGGTGCACTTCACAAAATAGATGGCATCATGAGGATGGAAAATTATGTGGATATTTGAAGCAACATCTCAAGACATCAGTGAGGAAGTTAAAGCTTGGTCGCAAATGGGTCTTCCAACTGGACAATGACCCCAAGCATATTTCCAAAGTTGAGGCAAAATGGATTAAGGACAACAAAGTCAAGGTATTGGAATGGCCATCACAAAGCCCTGAAATCAATCCTATAGAAAATTTGTGGGCAGAACTGAAAAAGCGTGTGTGAGCAAGGAGGCCTACAAACCTGACTCGGTAACACCAGCTATGTCAGGGGGAATGGGCTAAAAAAGCTTGTGGAGGGCTACCCGAAAACGTTTGAACCAAGTTAAACAATTTAAAGGCAATGCTAACAAATACTAATTTAGTGTATGTACATTTCTGACCCACTGGGAATGTGATGAAAGAAATAAAAGCTGAAATAGATCACTCTCTACTATTATTCTGACATTTCACATTCTTAAAATAAAGCGGTGATCCTAACTGACCTAAAACAGGGAGTTTTTACTAGGATTAAATGTCAGGAATTGTGAAAAACTGAGTATAAATGTATTTGGCTAAGGTGTATGCAAACTTCCGACTTCAACTATAGCTAAAAGTCCTAGGTTCCTCTAAATAATGTATGTCATGACTTAGCAAGCTAACACTAGCTAGCTAGCTAGGTCACTTAGCTGGCTTGCTCATGTTAGCCTAATGTTGTTAGCTCACCCAGATTTCTTATAAGGCTAGCTCGCTAGCCACCACCACACAGTGACATTGACGTGCTAGCCATAATGGCTATCGTCATTGGGTGGTAGTTAGCCATGTAACTAACTAGCTAGATAACTTAGCTGCAAGGACAGCTTGCTAACGTTAGCATGCTAGACAACTCGGCTAATGCGAAAGTATTTGATCATTCATAGCTAGCTATCTTACCTCTACAATATTTCTAGGCAGAGTTTTTGTAGGCTGCCTCCCCCACCTTCCTGGGCTACATTGTTTCGCCTCTCCTGTGCTTGAAGGAAAACTGGTCACAGTCTCCTCCGCTCCATTGTTTTCATACACTGCTTTGATAAAAAACCTTTCCTCTCTTTCACAATATGTCTCAAAGTTATTTTTTCTTTTTTGAAAATATTCCCACCATCATTGTTCAGTTTGTATGCAAAGATTGATTTAATTGGCCTGTATTGGCACGATGCGTGAAATTTGATGGATCACTGACTAAATAACGACGAGCATATGTTTTTTTTAATTAATTTTTTCCCCACAATTTCGTGAAATCCAATTGGTAGTTACAGTCTTGTCCCATCGCTGCAACTCCCGTACAGACTCGGGAGAGGCGAAGGTCAAGAGCCATGCGTCCTCCAAAAAACACAACTCTGCCAAGCTGCACTGCTTCTTGACACACTGCTCGCTTAACCCGGATGCCAGCCGCACCAATGTGTCAAAGGGAACACAGTATAGCTGACGACCGAAGTCAGCGAGCATGCGCCCGGCCAGCCACAAGGAGTTGCTAGAGCTTGATGGGACAAGGACATCCCGACCGGCCAAAACCTCACGTAACCCGGACGACGCTGGACCAATTGTGCGCCCCCTCATGGGTCTCCCGATCGCGGCCGGCTGCGACACAGTCTGGGATCGATCCCATAACATCATTCAAAACATACTGAAGTAAAAGTAAAATTACTGATTTTGTTAAATACTGCCATTTTCTTTTTTTTATACTTGGAAAAGCTACTCAATTACAGGAACGAGATTATTTGTAATTCGTTACTTCCATCCCTGATTACCATATACTTACTTACTACTCATTAACAAGTGAAAATAACTACAAACAAAAGATGAGCTTATACTTTAGTCAACTTTATTGCAACATGTAAAAAGCCCTATCATTTCTTACAAAATAATGATTATAATTAGATTAAACAAATATATAGGCCTACTCAATAACCAAACTATTTTATCTGTGACTCAAATCTTCAGCCTATAGTGTGGGGAGTAGTATAGCTAGCTAGCTAATTCTTTTTCTGCATTTTAATCATTTCAAGTAACAATGGAAATCGATTAAACATTTTATCTCAAAACATTTTTATTTTCCCAAAACTAACGAATTGAAAGTGAATTGGGTTATTGCACACGAGCACTTCACAGAGTAGGCATTCCCTAACGGATATGTAAATACTAGAATGCGCCAATAGGATCTTGCTAGCTTGTGCTTGGCTCTGCCCACTTCCTTGCTTGTTCTGCCCACTATGATTAATTTGCTACCATAAGAAATGACAGGCTGTGGTCTATCTTGGGTTAGTTATAAAAATCTTTATGTTACCTGTCAAGGTTAGAAAACTTGCTAGCTAGCTAGCAACAAGCTAATCCCCCTAAATCAATAAATTACATGAAAAGTCTATTCTGTAGATGTTAACTAAGTTAGCTAGCTAGCTAGCCTAGTTGGTAGGCCTACCAAAAATGTCAGTTTACATTTGCTAACTAGCTAGCTATCTAGTGTTTTGTATTCTTCTGAATGATTGAACATAGGTAGTTGGCTCGCTAGCTTGCTAACTACCTATGCTAAATTGTCCAGCACAATTTCTGTATCCAAAAAGCTAAACAGATTGCATGGAAACCAACCTTCTCTCTCCTGTGAGGACGTTTTCTCTTATGTTTGGATTTTGCACAAAACCTTCTTCTCGATCCCGGTTCTTTGCACTGTCTCTATGATGTCAGTGTCAACACATTGTGGGCATGTTCAAGGTCATCGTTATTTCGAACGGGTTGCGCAGCTGGGCAGATCTTGACATGATGCCTTAATTAAATAAATAAGTGCACCAATGCATCCCATCCAAAAGTGAGAATGTTCTTTAACCTTTACTTGAATAATAAGTGCATTTATAAAGCATGATGATAGGCATTCGTTGTTACACCTTTGTAAATACAGACTGCAATTCCTCTAATCATATGTAATTCCAGTGTAATAAGGACCCCTTAAAATGAAGTGTTTCCAACTATTCTGAGGAGGACGTTTCAGTGTTAAGTATACTTTGGCTGCCATTCAGTGAACTTTGACATTTCTGAACTCACTAGAACTGTTTGGTAGTGGTTTGAGTGGGGAGGGGAAAACAGAAAACTAGCTGTTATTGGCAGAGGGGTTTGGAACTCTTTCGTATTGGTCTATTAACTAATTTACCGGCAATTGATGTCACCAGGCAGCCAAAACTCCATCCCACCAAAACAGGTTGATATTTGAGGCAGTCTTTTCAAAAAGCTCTTGCACTAAAAGGGCATCATCATCACATTCATAATTTCACAGTATTATTCCAACTCATAGTGTAAAAATATAAACCACACAGTTTTTGACTGCAATGTGACTTTAAGGGTTGCTTTAGTGTAGTTTAACTTCTTCCAGTGTGAAGTAATTGGTAGCTTGGTAAACTATATGTTTAGAGTGGCTTCCCCAACATTGAGCAAAATAAGTAATACACTGCATGATGGACACCTAGCTGGGGAGGATGTGGAAGTGAATGTGTTGAAAGAAAAAGTGTCAAACATCCTAACTGGCTTGGAAAGTTCACAAAGATGATTATTCTAAGCTTTTGCTTGGACAAAATGATTAATGAGAATACAGTGCATTCAGAAAGTATTCTGACCACTTCACTTTTCAACATTTTGTTGAATAGATTTATTTTATTTTAAATATCCTCATCAATCTACAAACAATATCCCATAACGGCAAAGCAAAAACTGTGTTTTAGACATTTTAGCACATTTATAAAAACAAAAAAAACTGAAATATCACATTTACATAAGTATTCAGACCCTTTACTCAGTACTTTGTTGAAGCACCTTTGGCAGCAATGACAGCCTTGAGTCTTCTTATGTATGACACTACAAGCTTGGCACACCTGTATTTGGGGAGTTTCTCCCATTCTTCTCTGCAGATCCTCTCAAGCTCTATCAGGTTGGATGGGGAGCGTCCCTGCACACCTATTTTTCAGGTCTCTCCAGAGATGATTGATCGGGTTCAAGTCTGGGCTCTGGCTGGGCCACTCAAGGACATTCAGAGATTTGTCCTGAAGCCACACCTGCGTTGTCTTGGCTGTGTGCTTAGGGTCGTTGTCCTGTTGGAAGGTGAACCTTCGCCCCAATCTGACTTTCTGAGCGCTCTGGAGCAGGTTTTCATCAAGGATCTCTCTGTACTTTGCTCTGTTCATCTTCCCCTCAATCCAGACTAATCTCCCAGTTCCTGACACTGAAAAACATCCCCACAGCATGATGCTGTCACCACCATACTTCACCGTAGGGATGGTATTGGCCAGGTGATGACCAGACAATTCCGTCAACCTCATGGCCTGGTTTTTGCTCTGACATGCACTGTCAACTGTGGGACCCTATACAGTATAGACAGGTGTGTATCTTTCCAAATCATGTCCAATCAATTGAAAATCAATTGTAAATTCACATTAAAATGCCTCAGTGGGTGGAAAATAGAGAGTATTCCACCTCAATGAATTATCAACTACTGTGTTTCAGTGTCAAGCCAATATTTCACAGCAGGGACTATAACTCTGCAAGGAACTCTTGTCTCTGTATTGTGTTTGGCATTGTCCCAGCAGACAATCAGACAAGCCGCCAGGTAAGCACCCTCTTCCCTCTGATCTTTGCTAAAATAAACACTTGAGCGAAGTGGACTGGGAGCTATGCACTAAAACGAGAAAGGCCCTATGCCTGCACTTGTTTCCTGGGTGCAGAGGGAGGCCAATGTGCCCAGATAGAAGACTACTCAAGTTGAGCTGGTACACTATTAGAACAGTGTATGTGCATACTGCTAAAAACCAACAAGCTGGAGTGTGAACAGAAGTGTCACTGCACTGCCTGGATGCTATCCAGGTCTGTTGGTGTACAGTGATTGGTTGATGACCGTGGATGACTGGCTCTGTAGATAATATGATTAGCTGCTGGTTGGGGATGACTCTGTTGAAGGTGTGTCAGTTCCATGACACCCTCTCATTACTTGTCACCTCAACCTCCACTTGAACATGTTCAGCAGAATTAGGCAGAGTGCACCGAAATGAGATACAGTGAGGACATGCATGTCTTGTGTGCTTTTATATGTATGTCCTGGGAAGCCTTTGAACATATTATTAGAGGTGAGATTATGGCAAAGGTTCAGGACCGGTTAGACCCATTGCAGTTTGTTTATTGTGCCGGGAGAGGTGGGGAAGATACAACCATCAGTCTTCATAACTACAGTGCATTCGGAAAGTATTCAGACCCCTTGAATTTTTCCACATTTTGATACATTGGGGCGGCAGCATAGCCTAGTGTTGAGCGTTGGACTAGTAACTGAAAGGTTGCAAGATCAAATCCCCGAGCTGACAAGGTACAAATCTGTCGTTCTGCCCCTGAACAAGGCAGTTAACCCACTGTTCCTAGGCCGTCATTGAAAATAAGAACTTGTTCTTAACTGACTTGCCTAGTTAAATAAAGGTAAAATAAATTAAAACATTACTGCCATTCTAAAATGGATTAAATTGTTTTTCCCCCTCGTCAATCTACGTACAATACCAGATACTGAAAAAACAAAACATTCAGACACTTTATTCAGTACTTGGCTGTATGCTTAGGGTCATTGTCCTGTTGGCCGTTCATCTTTCCTTTGATCTTGACTAGTCTCCCAGTCCCTGCCGCTGAAAAACATCCCCACAGCATGATGCTGCCACTACCATGCTGCCAGGTTTCCTCAAGATATGATGTTTAATCAGACCAGAGAATCTTGTTTCTCATGGTCTGAGAGTCCTTTAGGTGCCTTTTGGCAAACTCCGAGTGGACTGTCATGTGCCTTTTACTGAGGAGTGGCTTCCGTCTGGCCACACTACCATAAAGGCCTGATTGGTGGAGTGGTGCAGAGATGGTTGGTCTTCTGGAAGTTTCTCCCATCTCCACAGAGGAACTCTAGAGCTCTGTCAGAGTGACCATCGGGTTTTTGGTTACCTCCCTGACCAAGGCCCTTCTTCCCCGATTGCTCAGTTTGGTCGGGCAGGCCAGCTCTAGGAAGTGTCTAGGTGGTTCCAAACTTCTTCTATTTAAGAATGATGGAGGCCACTATGTTCTTGGGAACCTTCAATGCTGCAGACATTTGTTGGTACCCTTCTCCAGATCTGTGCCTCGACACAATCCTGTCTTGGAGCTCTACGGACAATCCCTTCGACCTCATGGATTGGTTTTGGTTCTGACATGCACTGTCAACCGTGGGACCTTATATAGACAGGTGTGTGTCTTTCCAAGTCATGTCCAATCAATTGAATATACCACAGGTGGACTCCAATGAAGTTGTAGAAACATCTCAAGGATGATCAATGGAAACAGGATGCACCTGAGCTCAATTTCTAGTCTCATCGCAAAGGGTCTGAATACTTATTTAAATAAGGCATTTATGAACTTTTCATATTTTACCCCCTTTATCTCCTAATTTCAATTATAATCCTGTCTCATCTCTGCAACTCCCCAGGTCGAGTCATGCGTCCTCCGAAACATGACCCGCCAAACCTCTCTTTAACACCCGCCCGCCCGCTTAACCCGGAAGCCAGCTGTACCAATGTGTCTGAAGAAACACTGTTCAACAGATGACCGTCATCAGCCTGCAGGCACCCAGCCCACCACAAGGAGTCGCTAGAGTGTAATCAGCCAAGTAAATTTGAACACTAATAAGCACCTAAATTGGAACGCAGTAGCTGTACAATAACAGGCTATACACGATGTCAGAGATTAAGGTCTCTGCTTCATAGCGCAGTGTTGGTTTTTGAATGTATTGGGGGTAATAAAACAACGAAGCCCGTTCATTTTCAATGAAGGGAAGCAAATTGGCCAGGGGAACGTTGGGTAATGCCAGCAGGGCGGGACCAAAGTTTGGGAAAGCTGTACTTTTGTTGCGTACTCCACGACGTCGCGTTGCTATTGACACATCGAAGCTCACTATAGTTTTCAGCCTCTACTGGATTGACTGTTGATATCTGCTTGCTTGCTAGCACCGACATGAAGGAAAATCTAGCATGGCTATCCAAAGTTACATGTTCAAAGGATCTCAGCCGTGACAGCGGTTCTGAACTTCCACACCACGTGAGACAAGAAATTGCCCACCTCCCTCCCACTATTTGAGCAACTTTTTGACATTTTTTGTTGTCTGAGTGAGGGAAATGCTGTAAATAAAGAGGACTCTATGCATTTTGAAAGATGAGACTGAGGATTATAATAAATACTGCTTTGATGTCAAAGAAGCAAGCCAAACACCAAAATGTGCACTTCACATTTCCATATCATAAAACCCATATTATATACAGTGTCAAAGTGTATGATAACTATGCTTGGTGTACAGTTACGAGATGACATGGTGTCATACTCTGGGTTGTTCTGAACAGAATGAGCCTGTTTGTCATATTGTGAAGAAATTTAGCTGGGAACACACATCTGAATGTACTCGTGACTATTCTATACGCACCAAAGTTACGATCAGCTTCTCTGAATTGCTTTGTGAAAGCCTAAAACTGTAAGATTGTATTTCATACCTAAGCTATCCATGTTGGCAGTAGAACATGCTTTCAAATTATGACCACCTGACCAGATTGGGATTTAAAATGGATAGTTTTTGGAATACGTAAACAACTGTAATTGTGTGATGGAGGAGATGTAGGGCTGTGTTCCAAACAAAACAACTACAAGTCTGATTGCTTTAGTTCCTCAACAGCACAGCTAGGAGAGCTCAAAATAGCCCCTTATAGTTCAAAACAATTTTTTGAGTCATAAAAATGTATTGAAATTACGTAGGAACTGTCCACACCTTGAAGAGGTGTGTGGCCACTTGGAGACACCAGTTAGTCCTCTCACTCAAACCCTTGTAATTTGTTTTTGCTTGTGTTGCACCTCCCCTGTATTCTTCATGAATATTCTTATCATGTTACTGATTGTATCCAGAGTATTTTCAGATTTTTTTATCAACAAATATGGCAAAAAGTACAGTAAATGTAAAATGCACATGGTGCAATGTTTGGATTCAGCATTGTATCAGATTAACTGTTTTGTCCTCACCTTTAGTATAATTATTTTCCCATAATCTCCAAACTGTTCACTTTCAATTGCTACCATGGTTTTGCTTTTCATATTTATTTTGTAAGAAACATTAATTTATCCCTATCCATTTATGGTAGGTCAATTCCCACGAGTGTAAAGGGTTAATGTCAATAACACCAATGATATGTGTATTGTTTTTCAGAGGAAAATCCCCCATGCAGACTCTGATTGATGTTGAGCCAGAGGAGATTGTTGATCATTACAAATACCGTGACACTTTCCTTGACAGCAAACTGAGTTGAGGCCAATGTTGATGCTATCTGTGCAAAGATAAATCAGCCCTTGCTCTTCCTGAGGAAACTCTGCAGTTTCAAGGAAGCTGATGACCATCTTTTACAGATTATTAATTGAATCCATTTTAACATTCAATATGCTTTGATGTTTTGGTCATTTTCATTTAAAGGGTAAGAACAGGCTGGGTAACATTGTGAAACAAAGTAGCAGGATCATTGGTCTGAGTTCTCTCACCTGTATCAGACACGAGTCATACGCAAGGCTCAATCCGTTCTAAGGGAGTCCCAGCATCCCTTATTTGATTAATATACGATGCTTCCCTCAGAGCGCAGATACAAGCTCCCTAAGTTTAAAACAAACAGGTCTACACTCTCCTTCATCCTTTGTTTTTGTGTATATTTATTGTCATGCATTTGCGTTTTTCACTACATGCTGCAAAATGAATTGCACTCGGGATAATAAAGACTCTATTCTTTTAGCCCCTCTTTAACTCCTGTGAAGCATAATTGATGCCTGTTTGAAATGCAGTTATGTATTTTATTATAGAAGCTGTTGCTGTAGTAGTACAGGTGCTGGTGTAACAGTAGTGATATAAAAGTGGGGTAAATTGAGAAATTTTTTACATTCAGCATCACACCAAATATTTGTTCAAATTATAAATTTCGTGTATGGTTTCCTATAAACAAGGGTGGCTCAACTTAGGCCCCTAGGCCTACTCGTAGTATTTATATCCATATTTCTTAATTGGCACAACTGATCATATTCAGTTCAAGCAGCGTCATATACAGTGGGGAGAACAAGTATTTGATAACCTGCAGAATCGGTAGTGTTTCCTACTTACAAAGCATGTAGAGGTCTGTAATTTTTATCATAGGTACACTTCAACTGTGAGAGACAGAATCTAAAACAAAAATCCAGAAAATCACATTGTATGATTTTTAAGTAACTAATTTGCATTTTATTGATTGACACATTGTGCTATTTATTTCTGATAGCTTTTGAAAAGCTATGAAGATGTCCAAAAGTAGATATACAATTTGTTGACACCACAACAAGGTACAGAATTGGATACAAATGATCCAGAATGCTAATCAATAAAAACATTTGTTAAACTCACTGCTCTGTTTTGCTTGTTTACAGCAGGTCATTTCATTGGGGAATTGTTGGAGGCGCTCTAGTATTGTTAAATCACCAACATTTCAAGAATAAATGCACTAACATGGCGTTTGTTCTGAAACCTGGCCGAACTCTCTCAATATTTGGCTCTGAGTTCAATTAACTGGTAAATTTTTGTTGAAACTTGACCTTATAGAAGCAGCCAGAACCTAATTGGATCCAGCAGCCATGAGAAGGAGAAAACATGGGATGTGTTATATAAAGAGAAAACTGTTGATATTACCACTGTTAAAGCTACTATGGTTGGTAGCTCAGCAGTAGACCAAATAAAATGAGATAAAATAAAACATTTTTCCATTGAAACTTGACATATTTGATGGATCTGTTGTCCATAAAGGAAAAGTTGGTTTTGTTTACAATCAAAGTGTTTACTTGAATGTTCGACATAATGTGATGGTTTAAAGAACACCGTTTTAGCCCAGCCATTATAGTAAGTTATACTGTAGGTCTGCCTTTCTCATTGAAAGCAAGTTTATGAAGCGGTAGAACTGTTCTATGTGTGCTATTTCTATGCTTCCAGTTCAGTGGCGATTTTAGCATGTAAATCTTGGTGGGGCAAAAAACAAAAGTGGGATGCATGCAAGCAAAGCCACTACACAACAAAACACTAAATAATACATTAATTGCACAATAACAGTGACAAACGGTGCCCACAAACTGTTAGGGCCGACATAAAGCTCTCACAACAGCAGAGTCCCAACATCTTACCACTGCTAAACCTGGCATTCAGCAGAGACTTGTCTGGTAGCAAAACAGTTCATTCAGCCTCATCAGTCCAATCAAAGCTACTGTAGATATAACGTGATTTTACGTCATTTTATCTGTGGCCAATGACCTTGAGCCTTCTTGGAAGGGCACTTCTAATTTATCTCTATGGCAGCACCCAAAGGGCTCACATTCTTGATGTCTACCCTTACTAAAGGCGGGGGATGTAGTGTCCCCATGAGTGACAGAACACTGAGACAATCATAGCGCAATCCTCCTATTTTCTGCTGGCCTGCCCCACAACCACAGAAAGCCCTGAGCTAGGCTGAAACACCTGCATTTTAGAGCATAAAGCCACTGGCTGCGGTCCAAACACTTAAAAGACACACCCTAGCCCCTCAGCCCTTAAATTAAGTGGACTCTTCTGATGACGTATCATGACATCATCAGAAGAGTAGAAACTTGCAGGGCAAGGAAGGAAGGAATGATTTTTAAATGGACCACCCTTGGCCGGAAATTCGTCAGTCGTTTGTTCCATGGTTGTGTTGTCAGTCATGGAAACACCGATAGCTGTTGTTTGTGTGTGCTTTATATGTGCTACAGTCAACAACGATAGCCTTCCTTATCTTGGCCAAAAGACAATGCATCCGCAGACTTAGAATGCTTGCCAACCGAACATATCAGCTAAATTGAAAATTATAATGTATAAATGTGCTGTCAGGGAAAGTTAGCAAATTTAGCAATGTTAGCACCCTCTGTTAACTGCAGTGTTTACGCGACAAAATCTATATGGCTTTGAAATGTATATCAAAGTCAAATTAGCTTGAAACACTTTGTTCATATGAAGAGGGCAGTGCTTTAAATCTGTTTACAGTAGATGCTCATGTTGGCAGTAGCGCCTGTGTTAAAACACCTGGGAACTGTTACAGTATGTGCGTTCATGACCATTTTGAAAAATCAATAACTCCGACTGGGGAAAATCGCCACGTCGGGCCTCATTCTAGAGTTCCGACTTTCCAACCTGAAGATTAGTAACGTCATGATTTGACCTCGTATTTTTCAGAGTTCCCAGTTGTCTTGAAAGCACCATAAGTATGAGCCACTTGTTTTTATTTCAAAAGATGACCAATTTAACATTTCCATTGTTTGTTTTCTACAGAGAGTCCCCTTGGTGCACTACACCACAATGAACACCATTGTGCCACTTCTTCAGATCTACCGTGACTTTCAGAAAGACATGAACTGTGATTTTACGTTTGTCTAGAGAGGTCATGAACATAGTTGAGTCACCTTGATGTCCACAAACTGCACGGCTGGGGCTGTCACCTTGAGGTTCTCATTATGGGGCGGCAGGTAGCCTAGTGGTTAGAGCGTTGGACTTGTAACTGAAAGGTTGCAAGATCTTGTCCCTGAGCTGACAAGGTAAAAAAATAAAAAATAAAATAATCTGTTGTTCTGCCCCTGAACAAGGCTGTTAACCCACTAAGCATTTTTACATTAAGTAATCATACATTAACAAGAAACTGACAGCTCAAATTCTATATTTTAGGGAACTTTTGGGGCAGGGAAGCGAACCCGGGTCCCTGGTATGCAAAGCAAACCCCCATTTCCTTACACACCAGCTTGTTGACCAATATTTCATACATTTGCTATAGTGCTACTACTAATCCATAACTTATTACTTAGTATGTTACATTTTCATTTGTTGTGGTTAGTATGGACTTCCATCCTCTTCCCCCACTTAGTTCCGGCCCATCTTTGCAGCATTCTGTTTCCCTGTAAACAACTCCTCATTTTCTGCTCGAAGAGTAATGAGGGTTTTGGTGTCCTCGTCTGACTATTTTGAACACAGAGCGTTGGGATGGTGTTCAGCAGCTTGCAAGCCTCCCCCTTTTTCCTCCAAACATAACGATGGTCATTATGGCCAAACTGTTCTATTTTTCTTTCAGACCAGAGGACATTTCTCCAAAAAGTACAATCTTTGTACCCATGTTGCAAACCGTAGTCTGGCTTTTTTATGGTGGTTTTGGAGCAGTGGCTTCTTCCTTGCTGAGTGGCCTTTCAGGTTATGTCGATATAGGACTTGTTTTACTTTGGATATAGATACTTTTGTACCTGTTTCCTCCAGCATCTTCACAAGGTCCTTTGTTGTTGTTCTGGGATTGGGGACATATTGGGACAAAGATTGTACTATTTGGAGAAATGTCCACTGGTCTGATGAAACAAAAATGGAACTGTTTGGCCATAATGACCATCGTTATGTTTGGAGGGAAAAAGGGGAAGGCTTGCAAGCCGAAGAACACCATCCCAACCATGAAGCACGGGGGTGGCAGCATCATGTTGTGGGGGTGCTTTGCTGCAGGAGGGACTGGTGCACTTCACAAAATACTTGGCATCATGAGGATGGAAAATTATGTGGATATTTGAAGCACCATCTCAAGACGTCAGTCAGGAAGTTAAAGCTTGGTCGCAAATGTGTCTTCCAACTGGACAATGACCCCAAGCATACTTCCAAAGTTGTGGCAAAATGGCTTAAGGACAACAAAGTCAAGGTATTGGAGTGGCCATCAGAAAGCCCTGACCTCAATCCTATAGAAAAGTTGTGGGCAGAACTGAAAAAGCGCGTGCGAGCAAGGACGCCTACAAACCTGATTCAGTTACACCAGCTCTGTCAGGAGGAATGGGCCAAAATTCACCCAATTTATTGTGGGAAGCTTGTGGAAGGCTTCCCAAAATGTTTGACCCAAGTTAAACAATTTAAAGGCAATGCTACCGAACACTAATTGAGTGTATGTAAACTTCTGACCCACTGGGAATGTGATGAAATAAATAAAAGCTGAAATAAATAATGGTGATCCTAACTGACCTAAGACAGGGAATTTGTACTGAGATTAAATGTCAGGAATTGTGAAAAACTGAGTTTAAATGTATTTGGCTAAAGTGTATGTAAACTTCCGACGTCAACCGTGCATGCACATACATATTTTCAGTTTTTCTGGCCCACATGCCCTGAATGATGGGTCGCCACTGTTCCCGTTCTTAAAGGAAAATTACTGGCACACATATGGATTCACAGAGTAGCAGAAAAGGAACCGGTAAGCAGTAATTCCACCCAAAAACAATCCTTTGGTGTTTGTTTCATTCGTCCATTGTTGACATAGTCCCAACATGTTTTGCTTGTCAGCAATCAAGTTTTCAAGATATGTAACTTTCAAAATACAGAAATCATCCCGATGCATTTTGAATCATATGATGCAAAACGCACCATCAAATGATGCAAAATGCATCAAACGGGGATGATTTCTGTATTTTGAGAGCTAAAGGGAAGCTGATAGAAACGTATTAAGCACCACCTGGACCACCATTGAACATTCAGTAAATCCTGCCCACCACGAAATCATTAAACTTCCCCACATAAAAAGTTTTCAGATGAACATATGGCTCAAGATTAACTCAAACAAAGAAAGCCAATGATTTTTGGGTGGTATATCATTGCACAACCTGCACATTGATTGAATCCATCTGCCATTGAACTTACAGATTGTGTACACTTGTAGCTGTTGAGGACCATTGGACAGGTTGACATGTGTGGTGACCACTGTTATTGGAGACTCCTGCGTGGCATGCTCTCCCTCGTGTTTTTTTTATATTTTGTATTTTTTTTACTTGTGGTTCTTTACGCTGGAAGTAACAGTGTATAACTAAAGTAAATGTGCATTAGTTCTGGTAAGACCTGAACATTGTAATACTAGATGCAATGTTTCCGATTGTTCCTTTGCAGTATTACTTTAGTGCCTTGTTGCAAACAGGATGTATGTTTAGCAAAATTTGTATTCTGTACAAGCTTCCTTATTTTCACTCTGTCAATTAGGTTAGTATTATGGAGTGACTGCGATGTTGTTGATCCGTCCTCAGTGTTCTATTACAGCCATTAATCTCTGTAACTGTTTTAAAGTCACCATTGGCTTCATAGTGATATGCCTGAGCGGTTTCCTTCATCTACGGCAACTGAGTTAGGAAGGTCGTCTGTATGTATTGACTGTGTGTATTGATACACCATCCAAAGTGTAATTAATACCTTCACCATGATCAAAGTGATTGGAAAGGCATCCCTGGGCTTTGTGGTTGAATCTGTGTTTGAAATTCACTGCTCAGCTAAGAGACCTTACAGATAATTGTATGTGTGGGGTACAGAGATGAGGTAGTCATTCAAAAATCATGTTAAACATTATTATTGCAGTCCATACAACTTGTGACTTGGTAAGCAAATTTTTACTCCTGAACTTATTTAGGCTTGCCATAACAAAGTGGTTGACTCAAGACATTTCAGCTTTTAATTTTTTTAGAATTTGTAATAAAAAAATAATAATAATTCCACTTTGACATTATGGGGTATTGTGTGTAGGTCAGTGTCTTAAAATCTCAATTTAATCCATTTAATATCAAGCTGTAACAAAACAAAATGTGTAAGAAAGTCAAGGGTTGTGAATACTTTCTGAAAGAACAGTACATTTTTCGGGCCTTTCGCTGACACCGACTGATATAGAGGTCCTGGATGGCAGGGAGCTCGGCCTGTTGACCACGTTAAGTCCTAAGTGATGTGAACGCCAAGGAACTTGAAGCTCTCGACCCGCTCTACTACAGCTCTGTCGTGGATGGGGGTGTGCTCTTCTCTCTTTCTCCTATAGTCCATGATCAGCGCCTTGGTCTTACTGACGTTGAGGGAGAGGTTGTTGTCCTGGCACCACACAATGTGGTCTCTGATCTCTGACCTCCTCCCTGTAGGCTGTCTTATCGTTGTCGGTGATCAGGTCTACCACCGTCGTGTCGTCAGCAAATTTGATGATGGTGTTTGAGTCGTGCATGAACAGGGAGAACAGGAGGGGACTAAGCACACAGCACACAGGAGGGGACTAAGCACACAGGAGGGGACTAAGCACACAGCACACAGCAGGGGACTAAGCACACAGCACACAGGAGGGAACTAAGCACACAGCATACAGCAGGGGACTAAGCACACAGGAGGGGACTAAGCACACAGCACACAGGTGGGGACTAAGCACACAAGTAGATATAACAACAGTTTGGATCCACCTCTGGAACTTCAAACTGATTTTTGAAGGGCTGCTCTTTGTTCACTAAATTAAGTTGGAAGCATTGTTATCTGTCAATGACATACAGTATATACACAAGTGAGAACTGGGAAATGTCACTGAAGTGAGGGGAAATGTCAGTAGTTGAATTCTAGTGATGGTAAGACATAATGTAGACATGTCGGGTCAATCGCAACCAACATTGAGCACCAACTCAACATGAGGTGATCTCTCCTTAAATCAGCAATATGCGCTACAATCACCCGCACAGATGATTGATTGCAACCACTGTTGGCCATCATGTTACCACTCCCTAAAGCTGATGTCAGTGTTAACTTTAAGTCCTGGTTGCAGCCAACATTTTTTTGAACAATTTAGTCCTCTGGCGGGTGTTTTCTTCAGTATCAATTAAACCTCATATTTGAGCAGACTAAGCACAGATGTAGATATTTGACAATCATTCCGTACAACTGAAATGAGGTATTTCCTCGTTTACCAGAAATAATCTACTGTGGCAATTTACACTCCACATTTTATTGATGTAAAGCTTGTGTTGGTATACTTTTCATTTCCAATGTATTTCATCCATTAATAAGCAACTACTGAGTATTTTCTAAACCTCCCGCTTTGGGCTGGTTGTGTCAATGTGTAGTTTATACATGCCTAATCCATGGGCAGAATTATTGTTTTACCTAAATTAACCACAAAATCCCTAGTTTGAAAGCAACTGCTTTTCTGGAAACTGTGCTGCTCCATTTTCCCTCCATTTTCTCCCATGTGGAAATTTCCACAATTTGAGCTCTAGCCAATGAGCTTCAGCCCCTTGAATGACAGCTAGCAAGATGCACACACAGCGGAGTGAGAGAAAGAGCAATGACATGGTGCACATACAGTATCTGTACATACAGTGCACTCTGAAAATATTCAGACCCCTTGACTTTTCCCACATTTTGTTACGTTACAGCATTATTCTAAAATAGCTAAAATAGCTAACAATCTACAAACAACACACCATAATGTCAAAGCAAAAAAGGTTAAGATATTTTGCAAATGTCAAAAAAATAAATGAAATATTACATTCAGTACTTTGTCGAAGCACCTTTGGCAGTGATTACAGCCTTGAGTCTTCTTGGGTATGACGCTAAAAGCTTGGCGCACCTGTATTTGGAGAGTTTCTCCCATTCTTCTCTGCAGATCCTCTCAAGCTCTGTCAGGTTGAATAGAGAGCGTTGCTGCACAGCTATTTTCAGGTCTCTCCAGAGATGTTAGATCGGGTTCAAGTCCGAGCTCTGACTGGGCCACTCAAGGACATTCAGAGAATTGTCCCGAAACCACTCCTGCATTGTCTTGGCTGTGTGCTTAGGGTCGTTGTCCTGTTGGAAGGTGAACCTTCGCCCCAGTCTGAGGTCCTGAGCACGTTTTCATCAAGCATCTCTCTGCACTTTGCTCCATTCATCTTTCCCTCGATCCTGACTAGTCTTCCAGTCCCTGCCGCTGAAAAACATCCCCACAGCATGATGCTGCCACCACCATACTTCACCGTAGGGATGGTGCCAGGTTTCCTCCAAACGTGACACTTGGCATTCAGGCCAATGGTTCAATCTTGGTTTCATCAGAGCAGAGAATCTTGTTTCTCATGGTCTGAGAGTCCTTTAGGTGCGGACTGTCATGTGCCTTTTACTGAGGAGTGACTTCCGTCTGGCCACTCTACCATAAAGGCCTGATTGATCGAGTGCTGCAGAGATGGTTGGTCTTCTGGAAGGTTCTCCCAGTCCTTTTGGCAAACTCCAAGCAGGCTGTCATGTGCCTTTTACTGAGGAGTGGCTTGGAACACTTTACCATAAAGGCCTGATTGGTGGGTTCCAAACGTCTTCCATTTAGGAATGATGGAGGCCACTGTGTTTTTGGGGACCTTCAATGCTGCAGACATTTTTTGGTACTCTTCCCCAGATCTGTGCCTCGACACAAAATGTGGAAAAAGGGAAGGGGTGTGAATACTTTCCGAATGCACTGTATGTGAGGCTACTTTCAGAAATACTGTCTAAAAGATATATAAAAGTACCGGAGAATCTCTTTAATACAGTATGGTAATTTCTTATCAAAAAGGAAAAATAAAGTATTCCAGAATTGTCTACATCTAAAATTGTTTTCATGAATGTTTTCATTAAAGTATATTCTATTCAAGGTATGTCAAATGACAAATTATATTCGAATGTGGCCCGAACATAGACATCTATAATGTACTTTCCTGTACTTTACTCAACAGTAAACTCAAGTAGAGTATAGTATAGTACAGTACAGGACAGTAGAGTACTCTACTGAACTATAATGTACTGTACTATACTGTACCATACTCTACTCAAGTTTCTTACAATTCACTCAGTCTATATACAATAAATATTTTGGATTAATTACCAGCCTTGATCTTTTCATTGGGGCCGCGAGTAAAGAACCTAGACGCAGCCATCTGGTATATATTTGATACAGTAACAATTGAAGATCAACTTCCTGTCAGTTCTTTGTTGCAAGCAAATTTGTTTTAACATGTATGTGCAGGTAATCTCCCATTGGTCGCATTTTGAGAAATCCAGCGCTAAACTGCAGCTGCGCGTTGGTTGCAATTAACCGGTCAAGATTAGCATGACACCTTTTCCATTAGGGTTTATCAGACAGAAAAAACAATAGCATGTTAAATTCTCAGCCATGCATCAACTGCCACCTTTTTCCACAGCTCATTCAGTGGAAAACAAATCATAAAAGGTACTGTAGCTTCATCTTTTCCAGTACGATCACACAACGTACAGAGTATGATTATGATATTACCACATTAAAAAGTCAATCTTTCTAAGAAATTGTTAGATATTGGACATATAGCTCATACATTACAGAAAATGTCAGTTTAAAATCACTACGATTACAGTTCTGTAGTGGAGGGATTAAAACTAGAGTACCTTTGCTCCCATCTATCAGAGAGCAGAACTGTGTCATCTTCCCTCAGATTAGGTTCTGCACGGGACTGGGAGAGAGAGCGCTCCTCTGAGAGGGTTTATGAATGTCTCCTAAATGTTCTTTCCCTGCCGCTGAAAGGAGCAAGAGGAACCTTTTAACAGCCATAATATTGCCCGAGGGACATATTTTCCTTTTCTGTTGAAGTGTATGTGCACGTGTGTCTGTGTGCGTGCACATGCATGCATTTGGGAAAGGGAGTTGGTGTGTTTAGCTACCCTAGGTGTGTTTAGCTTCTGTAGGTGAGTGTGTGTGTTTAGTTACCTTAGGTGTGTGTGTTTAGCTACCCTAGGTGTGTGTGAGTGTGTATCAGTGGAGGCTCCTCAGAGGATGAAGGGGAGGACTATCCTCAATGAATTTCATAATGTAAATAGTGAAACATTAAAGTTTGTTATTTTTAGATAAAACTATACAAAACATATTCACGTCACCAAATAATTGATTAAAACACACTTTTGCAATGAAGGTCTACAGTAGCCTCAACAGCCCTCTGTAGGGTAGCACAATGCTGTAGCTGGAGAACAGCTAGTTTCAGTCCTCCTCTGGGTACATTGACTTCAATACAAAATCTAGGAGGCTCATGTTTTCACCCCCTTCCATAGACTTACACAGTAATTATGACACAGTAACTTCCAGAGGACGTCCTCCAACCTATCAGGGCTCTTGCAGCATGAACTGACATGTTGTCCACCCAATCAAAGGATCAGATAATCTAGTACTGAAAGCATAACACTGCATTGCATAAAATGTGGTGAATAGCTGACTCAAAAAGAAAAACAATAGTTGAACAGTTTTAAACTAATGTATTTATTTAAACATTATGGAGAAGCAAGAGTAAGAGAGAGATTTAGTTGTATTTTTTTCATTTTCACTTAGCTAGTGAATGCAGTTCAAACAACCGGCTCAAACAGACAGGGATGCTATGTTAGCTAGCTGGCTATCCAACACTAGAACTCTTTCAAGTCAAGGTAAGCTTTTGATTTGATTAATTTATTGCCACCGGGGCCCACCGGTGTAACTTCTAAACCGCTTACTGACTGTGCACTGTACTGCATGATTGCAGTGGGTTTACTAACACATTAGTTCTAGTAGCTATGTTGACTATGACTTTAGCTAATATGGTGACACTGATGTAGGCTGTGTGTAGCAGTTAGTGGTTATGATATGAAGGTTTGGCTTGGTCCTCCCTCATCTTAAACGGCATCGACCGCCACTGGTGCGTGCATGGATTCCACCAGCCAAACTTGAGAAGTTTGTTTAACAGAGTGTATTCGATTCCCTGGGCTCAGCATTCGGTAAATTATTCAGTGGTGGGACTGTTAGTTTGGAGGACTATTAGCTGACTGTCCATTGTGTGTTGTGACACAGCTCCTTATACCTCACTGCAGAATAATCAGGAATAGCTGTTATTATTAAGCCTACATTCTCACTAACTTGATATTCATTCTTGTTTTTCAGACTTGTTAAAGCAGGTTAAAAATAGTACCCCCTGAACCTCTTTCACATACTTAGGTTATGTCTCCTAAAATCTCATCTTATCTACTCCTTTTAAGGGAAACTGGGACTTATTATTGGGCCAGTCAAACAAAGAGATAAAGATGTGTGCTTGATTCCACCAAATACTCTTCATGAGCCAATGTTGATTTGTTATTGGCCAAATGCAACACAGCTGCATTTCCAACCAGAAACTATTGTTTTAAGCAATGTTTAATTAACATTATGCACCTTTATTCTAAAGGATAAGTTTGTTGGCAGAGGTGGTCCAAAACAAACAGTGTTCCATTTGGGTCCTCTCTGTCATATTACAGTCTCTTAGAGACTCTCTTTTCTGGGTCAATGGTTGGGAAATTTTGCCCTTGAACATTTGACTGACTTTTGTCTTTTCTGTTTTACATATTTTCCCCATGCAGCTTGAATATCACTGAGGGGAGGTCTGCTGACTCTCAGATCTTTCTTGGTCTAGTGGATGTGAGCAAAAAGGACTATGTGTAACTGGTTACAGTCAACTCAATACCACAACTTTGTCAGCCAATTAGGTAAATAATATTATTACTATGTTTATATTGATTATCAAAACTATGATCATTTTATATATGATCATTTTATTATCATTTTTATTATAATATCAATGCTTGTCCAAATTAATCCCTCGGGAGAAATGAAATCCACGTAAATGATTGAGAGTAAAAAAACAAGTCAGGGAAAAGAAAATGTGAGTCATGCAACTCATTTTTGGGGAAACTTGTGAGAGTTTGTATATGCTACAAGGGAATGTTGCCGGTTGAGGGGTAATTCAAAGAAAACTCAGAGACTTCATAAACATTGGCATAGTTAATCATCTGTAAACGCTCTGGTTCAAATCAGACCACATCAGCGGCCAACAAATACCCCGTTGCCCTGCTCTGTATAAAATTAACATGATGTTCAGTTGTTGATCGGAAAGGTAAATGACATGGGGTAATGGGTATTAACTGTGCTACTTTTAAGAATCCCTGACACGTGGTTTACAGAGTGTGTTTTACCACTGTATTCCTCAGGTTATTTAGCCACAGTAATCTGACCTGTGACCTGTCCTGTGTGTTGGGCCGATGAGGGTCTCTGACAGAGGTGGTGGGTGGAAAGAGCGGACTATAATCCTCTTCTCCATTAGCGTCTCTGTCAAAATATACACAACCTGAACAAAAACACAACTGACTAGGAAACTGGGAGGAGCTGGTGGAAACCATACATACTCAGAAAATCTGGTGGTCCTGATTGGGGGTAGACAGAGGAGGTTAGGGTTAGAGGCCTACCTGTCAGAGAAGAAACCTCTGGATTACAAATGTTTGGACTATCTCTAACAAGCGGCCTCGTAATTTTCTGTCAAATAAACATGGTAGGGAGTTTTAAGCGCAGATAAATTGATGCTCGCGGGGAAGGTAAATGTGCTCAGTCCAATTAGCCAACGGGTTTCAGGATTTAAGAAGAAAGAATGTCATGTTCATTGATATATACAACTCACCCACTAAAATGTAACATAAGCAAACAACGACATGTGTGTGATTCTAAATTGTTCCCAAGTGAGGTAATGTACATTTATGTAAGTGCCTGCATAGTTTTTTTTTTTTACCTTTATTTAACTTGGCAAGTCAGTTAAGAACAAATTCTTATTTTCAATGACGGCCTAGGAACAGTGGGTTAACTGCCTGTTCAGAACGACAGATTTGTACCTTGTCAGCTCGGGGGTTTGAACTTGCAACCTTCCAGTTACTAGTCCAACGCTCTAACCACTAGGCTACCTCAACCACTCTCACCGTCTATTCAAAGACAGGCTACCAATTATGATAATAAGTTCATAGCAAAATTGTCCACTGGGCGCAGAAATCAATTCAATGTCGGTTCAACGTAATTTCATTAAAATGACGTGGAAATAACATTGATTCAACCAGTGTGTGCCCAGTGGGTGGTCTCCCAATGGATTTTTTGTTTCAACATTGCACATATTCTCCCTGAGCTAACTGGTTTTGGGAAGTTCAACCTCCCAATTAGGATGTTAAGACAGGAAGGACAGGTTCCAAACCATGTCATTTGATTCTTCTTTGAGCTGGTCAGGTCAAAAATGAGCCACTCCATCAGCCCCCTTGTTAACTGTGTTGACCTCGGACCTGACTTAGCCTCCTCTATCATGCTCAGTGTAACCAAAGGCAACAGCGTGTTTGTCTGATAGTTGTGACCCATACAGACCCCACAGATGGTTAGGGCTCTGCTGTTCAGGGCTCAGGGTGACTGATCGCTGTGAGGATACCAGCATCACAATATCTTTTCCATGGCAAAAATGAAAACACGAAGCAGACCAAACTCTTTGGTCCTTTAAAAACCTTCTCTATGTAAAATATTGCGTGCTATAGCTTGGAAAAATAACCACATATAACTCTGGATGACAATATAATGATGTTTGTTTCCAACATGAAGGCTTTTTTCCTGAAGAAGTTGAATCCATTTCGCAATACTGGTATTGTCCTGGCCCTACTGTGTTCCACGTCGTCATCAACCACTGGCCACTATCGACCCTCGCCACAACTTAATTTACAATGTACTGGAATGCAATGAATGGGCTGTTAGGCCATGCATGTATGTGTAGCAGTGACGTAGGCAGAAATCCGTTAATGGCACGGCCAGCAAAAATGGGCCCAAATTTGGGCACTGAAATCATCATGAAATGATCATAAAAGCATAGTCTACCCTATACCCGACTGTAATCGATCGCACACAACAAACCCTCTAACGCGATTTCGCTTTACAGACTAAATAGTTTTGTAGGCCTACGTAAATCCATGACTCTTGCATTTTAACGTGCGACTAACTCACATAGACCTACACATAATAAACCATAGGTATATAATTAATAGACTGTGAGACTAGGACATAATGCCCTGATGTCACAGTAATAATCACAACAGGCAGCCATAGCTTGTATAGACTAGAACCTTTTCTTAGTCAAGATCACTTTATGAGTCAAAGAGCAAGCCGAGTGCAATTCTCTGCTGGGCGTGGGTGATCAAGTGGATCTACAATGGATTTTGTGATATCAGTTAAATGATCATTAGCTTATAGGGCCTAACTATAGTGCATGGGCAGAGAAGCACGGGGCAAAGATCTATTTCCAATTCAATTCCTAGAAATGATAGGCTGTTTACATTGACTGGAAATCAATATTGATTCATGAATTTGCTTATTTTCATATATAATAAGAGAGGTTCAATTTTCTCTATGTTGGCCTACCCCATATTATAAATAATGTAGAGACCCTTATATTTAAAAACTTGACTCTCAAGCTAGGCTATATGATAACACTGGTAATAGGTCAGTTGTTGTAGCTAGGCTACACGATAACACCGGTAATAGGTCAGTTGTTGTAGCTAGGCTATATGATAACACTGGTAATAGGCCAGTTGTTATAGCCTACTACTTGTGAGGCACATCAGAGCATACATTTAAATAAGTGGGGCTCCCAAGTGGCGCAGCGGTCTAAGGCACTGCATCTCAGAGGTGTCATTACAGACCCTCGTTTGATTCCAGGCTGTATCACAACCGGCCTGTGATTGAGAGCCCCATAGGGCGGCGCACAATTGGCCCAGCATCATCCAGGTTAGGGTTTGGCCGGGGTAGGCCGTCATTGTAAATAAGAATTTGTTCTTAACTGACTTGCCTAGTTACATTTTAAAAATACATGTAAATAACTTGTTTTTTTATTTCACTGGACTGATGGTCATGTCTCAGTGGAAGGGGGGAGTCGAAGTGAGTCGAAGTGGAGCGTGTTTCATGACTTCTAAAAACAGCATCTTAGTGCTGATCATTGTCTCTGAATGTACTGAAACGGATTGACGGTGAGTAGCCTACACAGTGTAGCCTAGCCTACATAGCGATAGCTACTGCACATGGTATCAGTGCAAAGTGACATGTGACAGAACCCTACCATTATTTTTCCATTTGAAAAGCTGAATGTTATTTTTTTTACAATTTGTTTTAGTTTTTTCTGTTAAGTAACCAAGCATAAATCAAATTAAATTCATAAGCCTAACTTAAATGTATTTTATGTACAGGATTAGATTTTATGTAGCATATTAAGTGTCCTGAAAGGCATCTTCCAAAGAAAATGTATTAATATTTATTATTGTCAACATATATCCCTTTCGTTTTTCTACCCCCTCCCTACTGCTTGCTATTAATTCCATCTGATGATGTATGCATGTTTAGGCCAGTGCTTGACTTGGACTGAAATACAGTGGGAATAAGTATTTGATACACTGCCGATTTTGCAGGTTTTCCTACTTACAAAGCATGTAGAGGTCTGTAATTTGTATCATAGGTACACTTCACGGAATCTAAAACAAAAATCCAGAAAATCACATTGTATGCTTTTTAAGTAATTAATTTGCATTTTATTGCATGACATAAGTATTTGATCACCTACCAACCAGTAAGAATTCCGGCTCTCACAGACCTGTTAGTTTGTCTTTAAGAAGCCCTCCTGTTCTCCACTCATTACCTGTATAAAAGACACCTGTCCACACACTCAATCAAACAGACTCCAACCTCTCCACAATGGCCAAGACCAGACAGCTGTGTAAGGACATTGTAGACCTGCACAAGGCTAGGATGGGCTACAGGACAATAGGCAAGCAGCTTGGTGAGAAGGCAACAACTGTTGGCGCAATTATTAGCCAATGGAAGAAGTTCAAGATGACGGTCAATCAACCTCAGTCTGGGGCTCCATGCAAGATCTCACCTCGTGGGGCATCAATGATCATGAGGAAGGTGAGGGATCAGCCCAGAACTACACGGCAGGACCTGGTCAATGACCTGAAGAGAGCTGGGACCACAGTCTCAAAGAAAACCATTAGTAACACACTAGGCCACCATGGATTAAAATCCTGTAGCGCATGTCCAGGCCCGTCTGAAGTTTGCCAATGACCATCTGGATGATCCAGAGGAGGAATGGGAGAAGGTCATGTGGTCTGATGAGACAAAAATAGAGCTTTTTGGTCTAAACTCCACTCGCCGAGTTTGGAGGAAGAAGAAGGATGAGTACAACCCCAAGAACACCATCCCAACCGTGAAGCATGGAGGTGGAAACATCATTCTTTTGGGATGCTTTTCTGCAAAGGGGACAGGACGACTGCACCTTATTGAGGGGAGGATGGATGGGGCCATGTATTGCGAGATCTTGGCCAACAACCTCCTTCCCTCAGTAAGAGCATTGAAGATGGGTCGTGGCTGGGTCTTCCAGCTTGACAATGACCCGAAACACACAGCCAGGGCAACTAAGTAGTGGCTCCGTAAGAAGCATCTCGAGGTCCTGGAGTGGCCTAGCCAGTCTCCAGACCTGAACCCAATAGAAAATCTTTGGAGGGAGCTGAAAGTCCGTATTGCCCAGTGACAGCCCCGAAACCTGAAGGATCTGGAGAAGGTCTGTATGGAGGAGTGGGCCAAAATCCCTGCTGCAGTGTGTGCAAACCTGGTCAAGAACTACAGGAAACGTATGATCTCTGTAATTGCAAACAAAGGTTTCTGTACCAAATATTAAGTTCTGCTTTTCTGATGTATCAAATACTTATGTCATGCAATAAAATGCTAATTAATTACTTAAAAATAATACAATGTGATTTTCTGGATTTTTGTTTTAGATTCCGTCTCTCACAGTTGAAGTGTACCTATGATTAAAATTACAGACCTCTACATGCTTTGTAAGTAGGAAACCTGCAAAATCGTCAGTGTATCAAATACTTGTTCTCCCCACTGTAGGTGCCGATAGCCTTTATATTTGCTGTAGGTACAGGAACTCCTCAATTGTTTTGAGCTAATATTCAATAGGAGGTGCAGGAAGTAAAAATACTAATAATGGCCTGTTTGGAACACTGAGCCAAATATATATATATGAAGGCAATGCCTATATATATATTGAGTTTTTCGATTCCAACCATCTAGCCCCAAAATGTATATTTGATAAAAATGTAGTTAAGGTTTGTATTATCTTGTTTAAGAATTTGAATTGGTGCTGGTATTGATAGTCTTTGTCAAAATGGACCAGCAAGGTAACAAACCTTCAACATACAGTGTAAATCAATATTACTGATTCATAGTGTCAAATATATCAATATTGCATATTAAGTCAAAATATAAGTATTTGTTGCCTGGAGCTTGCTGACTTCAGTTTTCTCACTTTTTATTGAACACATCAATACACAGTGTAAGTGACAGCCAGGGCTATAGTCATTTGACTCCTGCTTCCTATTCTAATGAGTTTGCAGGAAAAGGGGCTGATGTGCGTTTTCCATTCTATATTGATTTGTTTTCCTTGGCTTGATCTCCTCTACAAGGATTCAAATGAAATGCACCGATTCAGCGAAACACAGAATGCATATTTTCCATTCGATCAGCATCTGGTCACTTCTTTTATAGTAGTTTCTTCCGCTGAGTCAACCAAATGCTATTCCATAGCCTATCAGGTCATGTAGGTGAATGTGTTAAATGAGTTAGCACATTTACAGTAAACGTTTGACGTACTCCACTCTACTTCCCAGGTTGGTAAAATGGGGTGGCAGAGGATCAGCAAGCTCAGCTCAATGAAAATAGCCTTTTATATCTACTGAACCCTCTTCCTCGCCAGAAGCCCATATATGGTTAACATCGACCTGGTAAGAGGCATCACTCTTACCTCCAGGAGATCAATTCCTCTTCCTCAATGGACCCCGGCTATAAATCCAACACTAGTTGCAGAGCATCAAACACAGGCAGATGAGAGTGAACTGAGTGGGCGGATACCCCGGACAGGCATTGCCTTCATGTCCCAGTGAGAGTAGATTATGTGATTGTAAGCTAATTTGTGTTAGATTTAGATGGATTCCAATGTAAGAAAAATATGAATCAATCATTTTTAAAAATGGTGACGTGTCACTTTAAGTGTGGGCATGGTGACTCTCGAGGAATAACTGTAATATCAGGACAAGTTAAAAGCATCCAGCTCTGACATAATGGCGTGTAGAAGAAGCACTCACCAACCTAGCTTCCACGGGAAGGTTTGTAACTCTCACTTCCCATCACAGTATACTTGACAGGGCCACCAAAGGACAGAACTCTTAACAAACTCACTTACATAAGCTACCAGGCTGCCCAAAGAGGTCAGACCGGAGTATGGTCTTCTCAAGTCATCAAATGTTAAAAAAGCTTTAATATCAGTGTGGGGAAATGCAGTACAGCCAGCCCCCCCCCCCCCCCCCACCCACCCCCATCCCATCCTGAATAGTATATTTCTGGAGGTGTCTTACTGACAGTGACAAGACAGTAGCACATCATGGTACTATATCTTTCCATTTTACAGAGAGACCGACAGTTGATTCTATTAATAATGTGCCGTCACATTGACCTCTACCTGCCAGGCACAGAGGTGGCATCAGGCAATGGAGAAACAGCAATAGCAGGAGACATTAGACATTAAATATGGACAGGACCTTCAGGAGTCAGAGCTGCTGTACTTAAAGTCCAGAGCTGCTGTACTTTAACCCCTTTGAGACAGGCATGCTATTTGGAATATCAAACAGAGCAAAGTATCATACGTTTGTATTCGCTCACTGGCAAAATAATACAATGCAAAAAAGTTGGATTAAGATTTGAATACAGATTGATTTATGAGGGCATTTCTTTGAGTTTATGTATACTGTAACTTCCTCAAGAATTCCTGTGAGTTCACTCACTTTCTAAGATGTGCTTATTGAAATCTTTTGACATGAGTATATGCCCTCACACATTACAAACGTGGTCCTGAATCTACAATGAATATATTTAATTTGAGTGATTAATCATTATTGTAGATTTAATTTCACGTCTCTACAGTATCTGTTGGCTATGGTTATGTGTTACTGTAAATACAGTAGAAGGGTCTGGTCTAGCTTACAACTAGTCTATAAGTCCTCTCCAACAGCCTCTCTAAAACCCTGTTTATACCTGGTTCTAACATGCGTCAGTAGTCCTGATCTTGTCCACATTCTGATTGTGCCAACATTTGTGGACAGGTGTAGACAATCAAAAGACGCATAGTGACCTGATTGTGATGAGATATTCCTGACCTCCTCCGGAGGTAGTCGAAGACGTATCTTGTACGAATAGCCTTGAAGTGTAAATGATCCTGGCAACAAAAGCATATACATTTGGCCAATGTCACTGTTGTCCTGCCCTCTCCAAAAAAATCACACTGGCCAGTTGAGGTATAATTATGGACAACGATACCTCTACAATTACTCTAGAATTAAGATCATGGTCTTCATTACAAACGAAGTGCCAGTAGACACACAAATATCATTCTCACCCAAAAATGCTAACCTCCCCCTGTTATTGTAATGGTGAGAGGTTAGCATGTCTGGGGGTATGATATGTGTGTCTAACTTTCTCATTCATTATTATTCACGATTAATTCAGGACTATCTGTAATCAAAGTAGCCTCCACATTAATGTAGAAGTGTAACATATTCTATTCTTATTTACAATAAAAGTGATACATTATTTACCATTCATTTATATTGGGCACAAAAGTATCTGAAACACAACCAAAACAAACAGCAAATGTAAAATATGAACATGATTAAAAAGACAACGTACGTAAACATCCAGGCGTAAAGATCAAACCTGTCCAGACCTGTTTGAAAAAATGTGTTATGCCATTCGGAGATGCCCTGCTCTGTTTTACTGTGTACTTCAGGGCTCAAGTGTCATTTTTATTTATACTGTGTGTTAATTGTATTTTGCACACACATACTCTGATCATTTGTGAGGTGACTTTTTTGGGGATGGGAGAGATTCTCCAAATATTTATGTGTACGGCTGTGGACAGGTCAAGGTTATCAGGACAGTAGCCTATTATGCCAAGTCTTGAATCGTTGGATAACAACAGTAGGCTGTAATGATGAGAGTATTAAACTATTCACTGTTTTCTGTCGATTTGTACAGCTTGTGTAGGGAGGGAGGGACCAGGAGATCTGGTCACAATACGGACGCAGTGGGCAGCTAGAGACACATTTTAATACCACGTGTAGACGCAAAAAATCTCGATCAGATAGTGATCAGATAATCTTGATCAGATGACGACAACCACACGTTAATGCAAAGTGTAACCATGGCTTAAAAGCCTGTCTCCTGTATTCGCTTGATATGTAAGACAGGATTATGAAGCAGCATTTGCTAAATTATCCCTGGAGTTTTAGATTGATACTTGAATCAGTGTAGAGATGGAGCCCATCTCAGACTCCCTGTGTTATCTGAAAAGCCTGTTGAAATCTGCCCCTATGCTCCATACCATATTAGCTTAAACACTGGGGAGCAGCTTAGACTACTAGTAAGAATATGCACTCAACAGCCTTTAATTAATATTATTTTTCTAAGGTGGTCTTAAAATGTGTATTCATGTATTGGCTCTGTCTGCATTTGCATTTACTGGAATTTTGTGTCTCTTCTTCTTTGGAGTCTCTCACGTTGCTGTAAGCGTGACGTGAATCATGATGACGGACTGAAAGTGCCATTCATTTGAAGGCTATGCCATCCTAACCATGTCAAGGTTTGAATGGGCATTTAAAGAGGGGAAAAAAAGGACATACTGTCCTTGCATTGACCTTCTCCGAATCTCTTTACATACTAATAGGCTTATCATTTTGGGACATGACTCCCCTAAATGAAGCTGAAAAAAACCATGACAAGTTAAACCATTAAGCCGCAGAGTTGGCTGGAAGTCGTTGCTATTCGTGTGAAACCTGGGATTTCACACACTCGCTTGGCACGCAGACATGTGACCTCCATTCATCACGATGTGACCTTTTCATTTAGAATACCTGTCAGGCACAAGCCTGCACTTCCTCTGGTACATCAACAATGTCAGGACCTCCATGGATCTCTTCCCTCTCCTCCCCAGCCAAACCAGGTCAACATTATCCATTCCCGCACCCTCCATGGGTCACAAGTTCAGTCTGAACCGTGAACATATCTGAGATCCGTTACTCTCCAATGTCTTTCATTCTGACAATAAGGGATTCATGTTAGAACACTCACCAATCAGCTTTGCTCTGGTAGGTATGAGCCTTATAACTTTCCATAGCATAGCATAATGTTCTGTTCCCAAATTCATCCTGTCTTAATCCTACAGAGTTCAATTTAGGACTGATAGGATTGGACCAGGTTAGGAATGTGTCTTCTCATTAGAGTTTGTTGAGGTTCAGTAGGTCTCCTCTGGTCCACAGGAGTTTCTAGGATTTGAAGACATTTGGGGCTTAGCCCAAAGCCAGTAGGGGACTTTGGGCTAAAAATAAGACAAAAAAATAAGGAAATTCAACAGCCAAATGCATTAATTTGATGCACTTTGAGATGAACATTGGAGAGATTAGATATGAGATATTTTTCAAGTAACTTGCACCTTCCCACCTGCCACAGCAGACACTGCCAGTACTGCTGTGGGTCTCTCTACCTGGAACATTCTCTTCCCTCTACTCTGGAACACACAATACAGTGTATTGCCAAAAACCTTCATACCACTCAAAAACTTCAAAACATAGACTCTGACCTGTACAATGAGCCAAACTGGTGAAATAATACCCCACAGTACCCAAACACCCTCTCTTTTACACACACACTGTGCAGTAATTAGAATCCACAGAGCAGCTGTAAGTGATAGTTTTCTGTGTGCTCACCCCTCCTCTGCCTCTCTCCATCGCTTTCTCTGTGTTGTCTGTTGCTGTCTCTCGTCTGCCCTCTTCTGTAGCTGTCTCTTATTCTTCTGTGATGCTGTCTCTTATTCTTCTATGTTGCTGTCTCTTGTCTTCACTCCTCTCTCGTCCTGGTTGTAAAAAGTGTCAAAGTAAACAATTGTTTTAATAGTAATTTCCCAGGCTTTTTCTCCTCGCCTGAAAATTATTTGTAAATCATGTCACTTGTAATAATTTCTGCAAATAAATAAAAGTAATTAGAATCTATAAAGCAGCTTGAAGTGATATAGTCTACTGTGTGCTCAGCCCACCTCTTATCTCTCCATCTCTTCTGTCCCTTTCTCTGTGACTTGTCTGTTGCTGTCTCAGGTTTGTTTGTGTTACTGTCTCCTTTGCCTATCCTCTTCTGTTATAGCCTGTACTGTTCTTCTGGTGTCTCTCTCCATCATAGCAACAAAAGAGTAGGTTATCTCTCTGTCTTGTCTGGTGTCGCTCTCCATCATCTACTCTTCTGTTGCTGCCTCTGTGTCTTGTCTGTTGTCTCTTTAGTTAAGCAATTCAAAATGGTCAAGTGGTTACTGGGGCAGCTTAACTTGTGCGACCTGGCTTTCACTTTGGATATCTTCAGCGCTAGTTAGGGACTGTCAACAAATTACACAATGTTGTCGTGACTTGACTTTAACCTTAAACGGAAGACGGTTTATCTAATTTCTCTAATTACCTAAATATATGTTGAATTGTTACCCAATTAAATTAATCATGTAACAATTAAGTCATTCAGATCTGGGGCACCACAAGAGCAGTTCTTTAAAGAGTTACCATCTGGGCGCTGTACTGCAGCGCCAGCTGTGCCACCAGAGACTCTGGGTTCGCGCCCAGGCTCTGTCGTAACCGGCCGCGACCGGGAGGTCCGTGGGGCGACGCACAATTGGCCTAGCGTTGTCCGGGTTAGGGAGGGTTTGGCCGGTAGGGAAATCCTTGTCTCATCGCGCACCAGCGACTCCTGTGGCGGGCCGGGCGCAGTGCGCGCTAACCAAGGTTGCCAGGTGCACGGTGTTTCCTTCGACACATTGGTGCGGCTGGCTTCCGGGTTGGATGGCGCTGTGTTAAGAAGCAGTGCGGCTTGGTTGGGTTGTGTATCGGAGGACGCATGACTTTCAACCTTCGTCTCTCCCGAGCCCGTACGGGAGTTGTAGCGATGAGACAATATAGTAGCTACTAAACAATTCAATTGGGGAGAAAAAGGTGGTAAAATTTAATAATACATTTTTTTAAAGTTACCTTCTCCCGAATTAAACTCAAAAGGTTTAAAAACCTATCACATCTATAAACCGTCAACTTATTAATCATAACCTTGTATCATATCATCATTCTGAACAGTTGTAACCTCCTTGCATTTGCAAAAACCTGAGTCTTATGATTCAGTACTGCACAAATTGGTATAATTATTTATTTACTAGCTAATTAAATGATAACACAGGATAAAAATACACACTTAATACGTTAAAACAGGTCCCTAGCGGAATGACAATAACGTGGCTGCTTCTTACAAAAGAGATGGGGAGAGAGGGGGCAGAGATACTTAACATTGGTACTTACAGAAACTACTCTCACTTACAGTAACCATATACTTTGCACACGAACCGACGCCCGCTTTGAGTAAGAAATCATGAATGTATTTACGTGAAATGCCTTGGTTCGCCGGATCTCTCTCGTGGACAGGGTCGCCTTGGAAAGTGAGTTGTGCCTTTTCACGGCACGCTTGTAAGGCTCCGATTGTCCAAAACGGTTCCAACAAGTCTTCTACCGTTGTTCTTCTCTGTAGTTGTCTGGTATCTGGTGACTTGTTGTGTAGTCCTAAACAGAACTACAGAGTTGATTTTCCTTACATTAGCTCTTGAAGATGCCTCTTTGTAGATAGGCTAGCCAACCGTATCGATGGTTTGAGCAGAGTAACAGAATGGTCCTACCCAAATTCGCTTTCGAAGATACTTTATTTAGGACAGCTAATCAGCCGTACCAGTGATTGTTCGGGAGGTGAGTTTATCGTCTCTACCTTGTGTTGAGATTCACAGTTCAAACCAGTTTAAATGTGTAGCTACAGCTTGACGCTTTTCTGGTCTAGTAGGTTAATTTCTCTTATCATTTATACAGTTTGTTCAAAAGGAGCATTCAGTCTCTGACCTCACTCGGGGCGTGACTTGTCACTGTGCAAAGTTTATGTAAAACCATTATCTCTTATAGCTTCTCAAATCACATCCCTCTCTTAACAAAAAAAACGTTGACAATTTTTCATACTACTTGCACAATGCATAGTGTGGAAAGTTCGTACATGTAGTGGGTATACTTTCCAAGTTACAGTATTTCCTTCATAACGTTTTAATGACATCACAAAATAACAAACAAAATGACAGTGTTCTATAGATTGCCTCTGACCATTCCCCATGTTCTATGTTAGAAATATTGTTCCAGTATTCGCTTATTTTTTATTTTATTTATTTCACCTTTATTTAACCAGGTAGGCTAGTTGAGAACAAGTTCTCATTTGCAACTGCGACCTGGCCAAGATAAAGCATAGCAGTTCGACACATACAACAACACAGAGTTACACATGGAAAGAACAAAACATACAGTCAATAACACAGTGTAATTTTTAGTGCAAATAAGGTCAAATAAGGGAGTTAAGGCAATAAATAGGCCATGGTGGCGAAGTAATTACAATATGGCAATTAAACACTGGAATGGTAGATGTGCAAAAGATGGATGTGCAAGTAGAGATACTGTGGTGCAAAAGGAGCTAAATAAATAAATACAGTATGGGAATGAGGTCGATAGATAGGCTGTATACAGATGGGCTATGAACAGGTGCAGTGATCTGTGAGCTGATCTGACAGATGGTTCTTAAAGCTAGTGAGGGAGATGGGAATCTCCAGCTTCAGTGATTTTTGCAGTTCGTTCCAGTCAGTGGCAGCAGAGAACTGGAAGGAAAGGCGACCAAAGTAGGAATTGGCTTTGGGGTTGACCAGTGAGATATACCTGCTGGAGCGTGTGCTACGAGTGGGTGCTGCTATGGTGACCAGCGAGCTGAGATAGGGCGGGGCTTTACCTAGAAGAGACTTGTAAATAACCTGTAGCCAGTGGGTTTGGCATCGAGTATGAAGCGAGGGCCAGCCAACAAGAGCGTACAGGTCACAGTGGTGGGTAGTATATGGGGCTTTGGTGACAAAACGGATGACACTGTAATAGACTACATCCAGTTTGCTGAGTAGAGTGTTGGAGGCTATTTTATAGATGACATCGCCGAAGTCAAGGATCGGTAGGATGGTCAGTTTTACGAGGGTATGTTTGGCAGCATGAGTGAAGGAAGCTTTGTTGCAAAATAGGAAGCCGATTCTAGATGTAATTTTTGATTGGAGATGCTTAATGTGAGTCTGGAAGGAGAGTTTACAGTCTAGCCAGACACCTAGGTATTTGTAGTTAAACACGTATTCTAAGTCAGAGCCGTCCAGAGTAGTGATGCTGGATTGGCGGGCAGGTATGGGAAATGATCGGTTGAATAGCATGCATTTAGTTTTATTTGCGTTTAAGAGCAGTTGGAGGCCACGGAAGGAGAGTTGTATGGCATTGAAGCTCGTCTGGAGGTTAGTTAACACAGTGTCCAAAGAAGGGCCAGAAGTATACAGAATGGTGTCGTCTGCATAGAGGTGGATTAGAGAATCACCAGCAGCAAGAGCGACATCATTGATGTATACAGAGAAGAGAGTCGGCCCGAGAATTGAACCCTGTGGCACCCCCATAGAGACTGCCAGAGGTCCGGACAACAGGCCTTCCGATTTGACACACTGAGCTCTATCAGAGAAGTCGTTGGTGAACCAGGCGAGGCAATCATTTGAGAAACCAGGGCTGTTGAGTCTGCCAATAAGAATGTGGTGATTGACAGAGTCGAAAGCCTTGGCCAGGTCAATGAATACAGCTGCACAGTAATGCCTCTTATCGATGGCGGTTATGATATCGTTAAGGACCTTGAGCGTGGCTGAGGTGCACCCATGACCAGCTCGGAAACCAGATTGCATGGCGGAGAAGGTACGATGTGATTCAAAAGGGTCGGTAATCTGTTTATTAACTTGGCTTTCGAAGACCTTAGAGATGCAGGGTAGGATAGATATACAGTGCCTTGCGAAAGTATTCGGCCCCCTTGAACTTTGCGACCTTTTGCCAAATTTCAGGCTTCAAACATAAAGATATAAAACTGTATTTTTTTGTGAAGAATCAACAACAAGTGGGACACAATCATGAAGTGGAACGACATTTATTGGATATTTCAAACTTTTTTAACAAATCAAAAACTGAAAAATTGGGCGTGCAAAATTATTCAAATTATATTCAAATTAAGTTAATACTTTGTAGCGCCACCTTTTGCTGCGATTACAACTGTAAGTCGCTTGGGGTATGTCTATCAGTTTTGCACATCGAGAGACTGAAATGTTTTCCCATTCCTCCTTGCAAAACAGCTCGAGCTCAGTGAGGTTGGATGGAGAGCATTTGTGAACAGCAGTTTTCAGTTCTTTCCACAGATTCTCGATTGGATTCAGGTCTGGACTTTGACTTTGCCATTCTAACACCTGGATATGTTTATTTTTGAACCATTCCATTGTAGATTTTGCTTTATGTTTTGGATCATTGTCTTGTTGGAAGACAAATCTCCATCCCAGTCTCCATCAGGTTTTCTTCCAGAATGGTCCTGTATTTGGCTCCATCCATCTTCCCATCAATTTTAACCATCTTCCCTGTCCCTGCTGAAGAAAAGCAGGCCCAAACCATGATGCTGCCACCACCATGTTTGACAGTGGGGATGGTGTGTTCAGGGTGATGAGCTGTGTTGCTTTTACGCCAAACATAACGTTTTGCATTGTTGCCAAAAAGTTCAATTTTGGTTTCATCTGACCAGAGCACCTTCTTCCACATGTTTGGTGTGTCTCCCAGGTGGCTTGTGGCAAACTTTAAACGACACTTTAAGAAATGTCTTTCTTCTTGCCACTCTTCCATAAAGGCCAGATTTGTGCAATATACGACTGATTGTTGTCCTATGGACAGAGTCTCCCACCTCAGCTGTAGATCTCTGCAGTTCATCCAGAGTGATCATGGGCCTCTTGGCTGCATCTCTGATCAGTCTTCTCCTTGTATGAGCTGAAAGTTTAGAGGGACGGCCAGGTCTTGGTAGGTTTGCAGGGGTCTGATACTCCTTCCATTTCAATATTATCGCTTGCACAGTGCTCCTTGGGATGTTTAAAGCTTGGGAAATCTTTTTGTATCCAAATCCGTCTTTAAACTTCTTCACAACAGTATCTCGGACCTGCCTGGTGTGTTCCTTGTTCTTCATGATGCTCTCTGCGCTTTTGACGGACCTCTGAGACTATCACAGTGCAGGTGCATTTATACGGAGACTTGATTACACACAGGTGGATTGTATTTATCATCATTAGTCATTTAGGTCAACATTGGATCATTCAGAGATCCTCACTGAACTTCTGGAGAGAGTTTGCTGCACTGAAAGTAAAGGGGCTGAATAATTTTGCACGCCCAATTTTTCAGTTTTTGATTTGTTAAAAAAGTTTGAAATATCCAATAAATGTCGTTCCACTTCATGATTGTGTCCCACTTGTTGTTGATTCTTCAAAAAAAAAACAGTTTTATATCTTTATGTTTGAAGCCTGAAATGTGGCAAAAGGTCGCAAAGTTCAAGGGGGCCGAATACTTTCGCAAGGCACTGTAGGTCTGTAGCAGTTTGGGTCTAGAGTGTCTTTCCCTTTGAAGAGGGGGATGACTGCGGCAGCTTTCCAATCTTTGGGAATCTCAGACGATACAAAAGAGAGGTTGAACAGGCTAGTAATTGGGGTTGCAACAATTTCGGCAGATAATTTAAGAAAGAGAGGGTCCAGATTGTCTAGCCCGGCTGATTTGGAGGGATCCAGATTTGGAGGGAGGGTGCCGGGCAGTTGACCGGGGTAGGGGTAGCCAGGTGGAAAGCATAGCCAGCCGTAGAGAAATGCTTATTGAAATTCTCAATTATAGTGGATTTGTCGGTTGTAACGGTGTTTCCTAGCCTCAGAGCATTGGGTAGCTGGGATGAGGTGCTCTTATTCTCCATGGACTTTACAGTGTCCCAGAACTTTTTTGAGTTCGTACTGTAGGATGCAAATTTCTGTTTAAAAAAGCTAGCCTTAGCTTTCCTAACTGCCTGTGTATATTGGTTCCTAACTTCCCTGAAAAGTTGCATATCACGGGGGCTATTCGATGCTAATGCAGAACGCCACAGGATATTTTTGTGCTGGTCAAGGGCAGACAGGTCTGGAGTGAACCAAGGGCTATATCTATTCCTGGTTCTACATTTTTTGAACGGGGCATGCCCATTTAAGATGGTGAGGAAGGCACTTTTAAAGAATAACCAGGCATCCTCTACTGTCGGGATGAGGTCAATGTCGTTCCAGGATACCCCGGCCAGGTCGATTAGAAAGGCCTGCTTGCAGAAGTGTTTTAGGGAGCGTTTAACAGTGATGAGGGGTGGTCGTTTGCTCGCAGACCCATTACGGAGGTGTAGGGAGGTGTATTTGGAGGGTGAATTAGTTAGGATGATATCTATGTGGATGCCCGTGTTTACAGATTTGGGGTTATATCAGGTAGGTTCATTGATCAATTGTGTGAGATTGAGGGCATCAAGCTTAGATTGTAGGATGGCCGGGATGTTGAGCATGTCCCAGTTTAGGTCACCTAGCAGCACGAGCTCAGAAGATAGATGGGGGGCAATCAAATCACATATGGTGTCGAGGGCACAGCTGGGGGCAGAGGGTGGTCTATAGCAAACGTCAACGGTGAGAGACTTGTTTCTGGAAAGGTTAATTTTAAAAAAGAAATCTTTGCAGTAAATTGCAACACTGGCCCCTTTGGCAGTTCTATCTTGTCGGAAAATGTTATAGTTAGGAATGGAAATGTCAAGGTTTTTGGTGGTCTTCCTAAGCCAGGATTCAGACATGGCTAGGACATCCGGATTGGTGGAGTGTGCTAGGGAGTTGAATAAAACAAACTTAGGGAGGAGGCTTCTAATGTTAACATGCATGAAACCAAGGCTTTTACAGTTGCAGAAGTCAACAAATGAGAGAGCCTGGGGGATGGGAGTGGAGGTAGACACTGCAGGGCCTGGATTAACCTCTACATCACCGGAGCAACAGAGGAGGAGTAGGATAAAGGTTTGGCTAAAGGCTAACAGAACTGGACGCCTAGTACGTTCAGAACAGAGAGTAAAAGGAGCAGATTTCTGGGCACGGTAGAATATAGTCAAGGCATAATGTACAGACAAAGGTATAGTAGGATGTGAATAGAGTGGGGGTAAACCTGTGCATACAGTGATAATGAAAGAGATATTGTCTCTTATGAACGTGCATGTTTTGGAATATTTGTTATTTTACAAGTTTCCTGCTTTTCATCCTGTCAATTAGGTTAGTATTGTGGAGTAACTACAATGTTGTTGATCCATCCTCAGTTCTCCTAGCACAGCCATTACATTCTGTAACTGTTTTAAAGTTACCATTGGCCTCATGGTGAAATCCCTGAGAGGTTTCCTTCCTCTCCGGCAACTGAGTTAGGAAGGACGCCTGTATCTTTGTAGTGACTGGGTATATTGATACACCATCCAAAGTGTAATTAATAACTTCACCATGCTCAAAGGGATATTCCATATCTGCTTTTTTGTATTTCTACCCATCTACCACTAGGTTCCCTTCTTTGCAAGGCATTGGAAAACCTACCTGGTCTTTATGGTTGAATCTGTGTTTGAAATGAATTGCTCGACTGAGGGACCTTACAGATAGGGATTTTTGTCAGCTGGTGATTATTATTCAAATTACTGCCGGTCTCATGGTAATTGACAGTTAATTAACTTAAACATGTTTACCATCTCCGCCTTCCACGCATAGCCTACTGGATGCAGACCGCTGGAACATCTACATTTTAAAACGTCTAATAAATCCATTTAATATAGTCTACACCATCACAATCAATCCATTATTTATTTTAGGCAGGTCTAAAGAAACATTATGAAATGAAGAAAATGTAGCCTATTTCAGAAGAACAGAATAGCATATGCTGAGTCGTCCTGATCTGGCTATGCCATATGGCTGTGGGCTACACTTGTTAATTTTTCTTATAATTCCGTGCCATTATTTTATATTTTATAGGAAGAATAATACAATTGAACACAGCTGAATAAACTTGAAAGGATCTTTTTCCACAAATGATTTTGAGGGAGCGGCTATTTTTCTATTCTTTGTCCTCCTACAGTATGTGCTTAGAGTTATTTAGTTGTGATACAAACGTTAGAATGTATCAGAAATCGAAACATATAGCCTAAGGCTGCATGATGTGACGAATTATGATTTGAAAAAAGTTGCATGAAAGGGAAACACTCTACTCTCTTTCTTGAGCAGGCTGCACACACTTCATCAGTCTCTCATTCACAATTTGATAAGTACTTTATAATATTCTAAGGCAATATTCTCAATTTAATCTGGTCTTTCCTATACTAAATAATATGTGTGAAACCAGTTTGGTCATTATCATGCACCTGTCGGAACAGGGGCAGGGTTTAAAAAGACGTGTCTTCCATATGTACTTGAATAGCAAAAGGTTTTCCCTCTGTTAATTTTCATGCCAGCCAGGTAGGCTACTCTGGTTGTAAAGCGAAGCAATGTGCTTAATATTAGGCAAGGTGCTAAATAAATATAGTAGGCCTAGCCTATAGAAAGCTGATGGCCTCTATTAAAAAGAGGATGATCCCATCAAAACTATTTTCTTGCGCAATCATAAAGTGTTTGATTTGATTTTCGATGGGTCAAATAATAATCAGTGGTTATAGAATCAAATCAATCTTTGTCACATGCGCCGAATACAAGTGTAGACCTTACCGTGAAATGCTTACTTACAAGCCTTAAACCAACAGTGCAGTTCAAGAAGAGTTAAGAAAATATTTACCAAATAAACTAAAGTAAAAAATAATACAAAGTAGCATAACAATACCGAGGCTATATACAGGGGGTACCGGTACAAAGTCAGCATGCGGCGGGTATACAGGTTAGAGATAGTTTGTACAAGTAGGTAAGGGTGAAGTGATTATGCATAGATAATAAACAGCGAGTAGCAGCAGTGTACAAAACAAATGGGGGGGGGGTTAAGGTAATAGTCCGGTGGCCATTTGATTAATTGTTCAGCAGTCTTACGGCTTGCAGGTAGAAGCTGTTAAGGAGCCTTTTGGTCCTAGACTTGGCGCTCCGGTACCGCTTGCCGTGTGGTAGCAGAGAAAACAGTCCATGACTTGGGTGACTGGAGTCTCTGACAATTTTATGGTCTTTCCTCTGACACCATCTATTTTATAGGTCCTGGAAATAGGACCTACCCTCTGTAGCGCCTTACAGCCAGATGCAGAGCAGTTGCCATGCCAGGTGGTTATGCAACCGGTCAGGATGCTCTCGATGGTGCAGCTGTAGAACTTTGAGTATCTGGGGAGCGATGCCAAATCTTTTCAGTCTCCTGATGGGGAAAAGCTGTCGTCGTTGGACCATGATAGAGCGTTGGTGATGTGAACACCAAGGAACTTGAAGCTCTCAATCTGCTCCACTACAGCCCTGTTGATGTTAATGGGGGCCTGTTTGGCCAGCCTTTTCCTGTAGTCCACGATCAGCTCCTTTGTCTTGCTCACATTGAGGGAGAGGTTACTGTCCTGGCAACACACTGCCAGTTCTCTGACCTCCTCCCTATAGGCTGTCTCATCGTTGTCGGTGATCAGGCCTACCACTGTTGTGTTGTCAGCAAACATAATGATGGTGTTGGAGTCGTGTTTGTCTATGCAGTCGTGGGTGAACAGGGAGTACAGGAGGGGACTAAGTACACACCCCTGAGGGGCCCCAGTGTTGAGGATCAGCATGGCAGACGTGTTGTTGCCTACCCTTACCACCTGGGGGCTGCCCGTCAGGAAGTCCAGGATCCAGTTGAAGAGGGAGGTATTTAGTCCCAGGGTCCTTAGCTTAGTGATGAGCTGCATAGGCACTATGGTGTTGAACGCTGAGCTGTAGTCAATGAACAGCATTCTCACATAGGTGTTCCTTTTGTCCAGGTGGGAAAGGGCAGTGTGGAGCGCGGTTGATATTGCGTAATCTGTGGATCTGTTGGGGAGGTATGCGAATTGGAGAGGGTCTAGGGTATCCGAGGGGATGCTGTTGATGTGAGCCATGACCAGCCTTTCAAAGGCTCATGGCTACCGCCGTGAGTGCTACAGGGCGGTAATCAGGGCAGGTTACCTTCGCTTCATTGGGCACAGGGACTATGGTGGTCTGCTTGAAACATGTAGGCATTACAGACTCAGTCAGGTAGAGGTTGAAAATGTCAGTGAGGACCTGAGGGTGTAACAGGTCAGCACCTCAGGAGTAAATGTCAGTTGGCTTTTCAGAGATCGAGACAGCAGATGCGTTACAGAGAGAGGGTTGAATCAGCAGGTCCAGGATAAGGTAGCAGCTCCGTTGAACAGGTTCCATAGCCGCAGGCAGAACAGCAGAAACTGGATCAGCAGCACAAACAAGTGGACTGGGGGCGGGGAAAGGCAGGAGTCATCAGGCCAGGTAGTCCTGAGGCATGTTCATAGGGCTCAGGTCCTCCAAGAGAGAGAGAGAGGGGAGAGAAGAAAGGAGAGAGAGACGAGCATTCAAGGGAGCATACTTAAGATCACACAGGACCATCAAAAGGTTCAGAGCTGGACCAAAACCATCTGGAACTGAATCCCCAGAAGCCCAGGTTTAATGACACCACTGCTCTGGTCCTAGCAGTTTTCCACTGGCCAAGTGTATTAGATGTCCAAATGTGGTCTGAGGGTGTTGCGTGAACCAATTTCTTTCAGTCACGGCTTAATGGTTAATGACAACCCCCATCTCTCAGACAAACAGATATGAAATCTGAGCAACTTCTGTCTCTCCCCCTCTTTTTGCCTACCTATCTCCCCTCATTACTGAAAGCCTGATTGAGAGGGGAATGTGATTTGGGATCGTAACGAGGGTCAACAGCCGTCCTAATGTACCAGTAGACGGGTGGATTATTGCGCTACTCACCTCTGACTATAGCAACTCTGAGCACTACAGATGGACGACCTGCTTGCAGCAAATTTGGGCCAAGTCTTGGTCTGTCTGTCTCACACACACGTACTACCTCCATAATGTCTAAGATTAAAGCATAGCCAAATGTTCACTCAATCTTCTTCCAAAATGTCACCATCATCCTGTCTTTCCTGTCAGGATACCTCCGAAAACAAACAAGATGCAGTTGGTTTTTCACTTGTCATTCACTGTGCTTATGTGCTGAACCATAATACTTACAGTAATTGCCTGTAAATGCAGTTTTGGTGGGGGGCTCCTTTACTTGCAGGTTACATCAATAAAGGTTGAACACCATGAAGGCCTTCTTCAACATGCCAATAGTAAGGTGCAAGTCTTTAGTTTTCCCTCAACACTTGGGAAATGGCTGCCAAACATGTGATGTGTAATTCTGAATGGGCTTGATCCCCTTTATAGCCCCTCTGCTGCCCTCCCTCCACCACACCGTCCCACGGCCAGAGCCAGACCAACCGACTGAATGCTTAGCCTGATTCAGCTACTGAGGGATAACCTGCCTTAAAAACAATGCAGATCAACAGGCAAGATACTTCACATCACTGTAAATAATTAGACTACACAAATATGTAAACCTTGAAGCCAGGGCCTCCCGAGTGGCGCAGCGGTCTAAGGCACTGCATCGAGGCATCACTACAGACCCGGGTTTGATCCCAGACTGTGTCACAGCCGGCCGTGACCGGGAGACACAAGGTGGCAAACAATTGGCCTAGTGTTGATGTGACAAGACTTAGCCAATTGGATATCACGAAATTAGGGAGAAAAGTACAACAAAAAACAACAACTTGAAGCCATGAATTGTTTACACGTATGATAGGGCTCATGAACACATGATTGCATTGTGTTAATGAAAATGTTTGTGCAATGGAGATAGAACAGATTGATCACAGGGATCCATTCCAGGGACTGTCACAGGAAGTTGACTTCCAAGCATTGATGGATGGAGAGAAAGGTCCAGCATAAGACTAAGCTACTAACTGATCAAGTGTGCCAGGTAGGTGAAGAGGCAAGGATTGCACTACATTGCTTACACCATCCCAGCCAAGTCAGATCAGTATTTATTCAAAGAGTAGTGGGAAAACATCAGAAACACGTCAAAGTATTCTAACAGAATTTACGTATGATGAGGGGATGTAGGGTGGCCCTATTGAGTGGTGAGGGCCTACCACTGAGTCACAGCTGACTCACAGACTGGGAATGGCATGATGTGGAAGGTCACATTCCATCCTGACACACACACACTGTCAATCCTGATTGGATTCTCTCAAAAGAACTGTATGTGATTTACCAATGCTTCCCCTCAAAATCCTGTCCAATTAATAAATCAGGTGAGCCTTTTGAAAGAAACATCAAACATCCTTCATTCAATTCAATGAAAGCAGAGTGGGATAGAAAGTAAAATGTCTATTACCACTGTTAAAACCATGCAAATAATTATGGTATCATCTAATACCCTTCTAGTATAATTGCTATACATTGTAAAACCAAGGTTGTAGAACACAAGGGACACAGATCACAGGAGGTTGGTGGCACCTTAATTGGGGAGGACGGGCTCAGGGTAATAGCTGGAACGGAATCAATGGAATGGTATCAAATACATAAAATATGGTTACCATGTGTTTGTTGCCGTTCCAGCCATTATTATGAGCCGTCCTCCCCTCAGCAGCCTCCACTGACACAGATGTACTTTGTTTAGACAACCTTCACTACTAGAATAGGAGACCGGCTTGTAGCCCTACATCCATACTGAATCTATATCACCTAATATATCTCTTGGTATTTCTTTTACACATTGTGAGAATTAAGACCGCCGTGGAAGTTGACCTAGAGCTAAGGTATCCAGATGCAAAATAACAACCCTGATGAGGTCTAAATTTGAAGTGTCCAGTGTGGTTGCCTTGCCCAATCCAGAGGTAAGAGTGGAAAATAATATATATTTTTCTCATACATTTTAGGCAATCACAATTGCATCACATTTCCCTAAGACATTATTTTGCACCGATGTTGGCAACCAGTGTAGGAATGAGTTAAAAATGATTTTGCTCAACCAGTTATTCACCAATTTAGCAGTGTACAAAAGCAATAAATGTTTTACAAGAGCCCCACAATACCTATAAAGCCTAGTGGTCAAACAGTGCCAATCGTATTTTTCCAATATTAATTTTTCCCATAGGGAATTTAAAAAAAACACTTAAAATAAGGTCTGTTTCGTGTAGGCTTACCCTGGTGTGATGTTTTGATAACCATGTAAATCTCTCGGACACGGGTACTTCTTTCAATATATTCGGCTGCATTTACTCTGATTTGAAAATGACAAGTAGACATCACGCAATAATACAAATCCCTGCATGTCATCTCTAGCTGACACCTTTGCGAACAGCTAGTGTCAATTTAAAACTTGCGCAAGACAGTTCACAGAATTGTCAAAACTTTGCTAACATTAGATCGAGAGATTCTTACCGTTGCCTTGATTTGACAGTCTTGTCCAGCTCATCATGGCATTTGTAGTTCTTTATGATAGTCACATTAGCAGCTAATTAGCGTTTTATTTTTGGCCGGTAAATACAAGTCACCTTGTCCTAGAGAGATTTACATGTTTATTTATCAAAACATCAAGCAAGGTTAAGCCTACATGAAACACAGCCCTTATTTTAAAGTGTTTGCTTGGGAGACTAATGCCTTCTTATGTCATTCTCAGATTAACTGTGATCTAAATGACTGATTAAGAGGCCATTGCAAATTGGAGTTGATTGGCTAACACCCCAGCCAATTTGCACCAATGTCTCCACCTTGTGGCTAAAGCAAGGAGGTGCAGGATACAGACTAATAGACTACTCTTTTACACAAGTTTATTCAAGTAATATACAATATACATGTTGATATATAGTCTCAGGCTGTTTACATCCTCGGTGGTCCCGCTAATCTCCAGCCCTCCATCTTGCCCACCTTGGTGAACATGGCCAGTGTCCCCAGCCCAATACATGCCGTCGTGCCTGTCATTGCACTGTGAGCTATAGATCAAAGAGACAAAAAAATACATGTTATTTGTGGAAAAGATATGGAGAGGCCGGATATTATCTTTGTTGCCCCTCTGTACCGTGAGCAAACATCTAGCGATGAGAGGAAGTTCACAGCCCTACAAAGAGCAATTGCTTTTACAACCAGTCATCTTAGATATGCATAGGGAAGTTAACAAGCGCTGAAGGGAAATGACTGCTTTTTGGAATGAAATGTTGGAAGAAAATGCTTGGAACCAGGATGTTCCATCCAAACGTTCCCAATGAGAAGACTAATTTTCCTTGTTTTGAAACCTTTGCTCCCATTTGTTCCTACTGAATGCAACCCAGATATTCAGCATACTGTGTAATATATAGCATACTCACTACGAGCTCCAAGAAAGACTCCTGATGCACAGCCTCCGATGAAGTAGTTCACAGGGTCATCAGGAGCATCCCGGGCCTGTGCAGCTAGACAAGTGGTCATTCCAAAAATGGCCCCCAAGGCAGCTGTTTAGGAAGGAAAGACAAAAAAAATACTTACACTGGCATAAACCTAGCCTGGTTGTCACCTCTTTTCAATAACCCCTTATAGTTATCATCCAATATTATGCAAATTAGACAGGAACATGTTCTATCAAACTTAATCCATAAATTTGATTGGAAACCTAACATTGGACATTCTGACGTAATACATTTCATTGTAAACATAGGGCACGGGAAGAACAGAGGATTCCCATTTGTTGCATTTTTACCACAACCACCTCAAATGTATAAATAATTGGTCTAGGCTACTGGTTCAAAATCTATGAGAGGAATGAAGAGAGAGGCCAATGGAGATGCCAGCGGAGATGTATGAATTGTGCAAGGGAACAGCAAAGATTGAGGTCAGGGCTTTGTGATGGCCACTCCAATACCTTGACTTTGTTGTCCTTAAAGCCATTTTGCCACAACTTTGAAAGTATGCTTGGGGTGATTGTCCATTTGGAAAACCCAGTTGCGACCAAGCTTTAACTTCCTGACTGACGTCTTGAGATGTTGCTTCAATATATCCACGAAAATTCTCTCCTCATGATGCCATCTATTATGTGAAGTGCTCTAGTCTCTCCTTCAGCAAAGCACCTCCACAACATGATGCCGCCACGGTTGGGATGATGTTCTTCAGCTTGCAAGCCTCCCCCTTTTTCCTCCAAACATAAAGATGGTCATTATGGCCAAACAGTTCTATTTCTGTTTCATCGGACCAGAGGACATTTCTCCAAAAAGTACGATCTTTGTTCCCATGTGCAGTTGCAAATCGTAGTCTGGCTTTTTATGGCAGGTTTGGAGCAGTGGCTTCTTCCTTGCTGAGCAGCCTTTCAGGTTATGTCGATATAGGACTCGTTTTACTGTGGATATCGATACTTCTGCACCCGTTTCCTTCAGCATCTTCACAAGGTCCTTTGCTGTTATTCTGGGATTGATTTGCACTTTTCTCACCAAAGTACGTTAATTTCTAGGCGACAGAACACGTCTCCTTCCTGAGCGGTATGACTGCAGCGAGGTCCCATGGTGTTTATACTCGCGTACTATTGCTTGTACAGATGAACGTGATACCTTCAGGAGTTTGGAAATTTCTCCCAAGGATGTACCAGACTTGTGGAGGTCTAGAATTATTTTCTGAGGTCTTGGCTGATTTCTTTTGATTTTCCCATGATGTCATGCAAAGAGGCACTGAGTTTGAAGGTAGGCCATGAAATACATCCACAGGTACACCTCCAATTGACTCAAATTATGTCAATTAGCCTATCAGAAGCTTCTAAAGCCATGACATCATTTTCTGGAATTTTCCAAGCTGTTTAAAGGCACAGTCAACTTAGTGTATGTAAACTTCTGACCCACTGGAATTGTGATACAGTGAATTATAAGTGAAATAATCTGTCTGTAAACAATTGTTGGTAAAATGACTTGTCATGCACCAAGTAGATGTCCTAACCGACTTACCAAAACTATAGTTTGTTAACAAGAAATTTGTGGAGTGGTTGAAAAACAAGTTTTAATGACTCCAACCTAAGTGTATGTAAACTTCTGACTTCAACTGCACGTCAGCTTTGACATCGGTTTTGCACATAAGCGTTAAACTAGACATCTGACATTTTTAGCTAATATCGGCCGATTCCAATATCCTTACCAATATATAATGCATCCCTAATATTTTGCATTACTCATCATTATATACTGTATTCTATCCTACTGTATCTTTTAGTCTATGCCATTGACATTGCTCATCCAAATACTTATAATTCCTTTACATGTGTGTATTGTTGTGAAAGTGTTAGATATTACTGCACTGTTGGAGCTAGAAACACAAGCATTTCACTACATACGCAATAGCATCTGCTAAACATGTATGTGACAAATAAAATTAGATGATTTTGATTTGAGTCATCTCTAGCCACTTTGAACAATATGATCTTGCATTGACACCGCCTTCTCACAAGAGAATGACTGCAGGTCATAAAGGTATTGTTTATTGTTATTCTATTGTTATTCTTAAAATATTATAATTGTACCCATGTTCCATAGTATTTAATGGAAAAATTGCATGTGGTTTCCAACTACCAAATCAGCAACTGCGCTGTAAATCCAGCTGCATATTGAACATTGAGATTGCCAAAAGCCCAGTCTCTTTGGCAAATGACAAGAGTGGCAAGGAGTGTAATGTTAGCTAAAAAGATTGGTACCCTGAGTAGCATAACCCACCTTAACTGTATGTTGTTTACAAATCCTTATAACAAACATCTGATCACAGAAACATGTTTCTTATTACCACTGAAACACTAAGATCAAACAGCACACTTTCACCATCACTCACACAAGGAAAATATAGAGACTCAGGTGCAATATTAGGTGAATTGCAGCATTTTGACCTGGGCCCATATCTACAAATCCTCTACTAGTAGGATCGCTGATCTAGGATCAGTTTTACTTTTGCGATCACAATGTATAAGATTACATGGATGGGGGGACCTAGGTCCGTATCCACAGTGTCCCAGAGTAGGAGTGCTGATACAGGATCAGTGTTGCCTTTTAGATCATAGCCTGAACACTATTGGCTACTGATCTAGGAGGGGTAGCTGCGTATTCAGATTTCAGGTGTAATCATGATATCTTCATGGCAGTAAGCAAGGTTATTATTATTACTGCTGTATATGAGACTAGAAACACATACCCATGGTTACTGTGCCATTTGTGGCTCTCTGAACAGCTTGGATTGCAGAATCAGGCTGGAATGCCACAATGTGATAGGCTGAACCCACCAACCCTGTGTGTAAGAAAAAAAAATAGAATGTTAGACTACTGTGTCCAGAGTTGACTAGCTAGCTACTTACTTGTCAAGTATTTAGCTACAAGAATGTTAGCTATGAAATGCTTGCTAGCTAACTGGTAAACCTCGTTCAAATTCCAATGTTTAATGTCCTATTTAGCTGTACTGTCTTACAGAAGATGCTGGCTAAACAACTGGCTAACCAAACAACGTTAACTGACGTTACATTAGTTAAAAACAAAACATTAACGTTACCTGCTAGTGTGTTAGCAGAACTAGCATGGCATTGGCAGGTAACTATGTTATGGCTAGTTAGCGTTACCGCTCTTTACCAACAGTTAACTAGCTAATTTATAATGCTTTCCTTTGTGTACGACTTACCTAGAGCTGTGCCTAATTTGGTGGTGATCCATGTTTTCTCGACACAATCCTTACCTTCTTGCAGATCCCAATAACCCATTTTGGATTTCACATGAAGGACAAGGAGACATCGCGAGATGAAAAAAAATATGAAGACGAGAATTGATATTGTAAAACTTTATTAAAACCAAACAAACATTCTATAAATAGTACTTTGTTGACAAATTTGATTTTATACGTTTAATATACAATTATTTGTACATGTTTTATTAGCTACATAATAAATAAAACACCATCTCACATTGACAACCTATTTCTAAATGGTCTGTAACGCTGTCAACACTAGTGACGGCTGAGGCAGCAGGAAGAACGGAGGATCAAGTGATTACGTCAAATGTGCGAAAGAGAGCGCGCTTATTTGAAATGGAGAAGCGTCGCGGAAGCTATCGATAAAGAACATCAAGACGAAGCACCTGCTTTACAAGTGGGATGTACTGTTGAGCGCTACATCCTGGAGGGTTCGTGCTGATTGTATGGAGATTGGGACAGCTGGTTGAATGGCGTCCCTTGACAAGGCAAGAACAATATGCATCAGGAGAAGTGCAGTATTATCATAAGGAGGAATGGAGGGGAAAAGAGAGGCAGAGGAGGAATAAGAGGAAGAGGGTGAGCTCGAGTGGCAGAAAAAATGGCAGAAAAAAGGGAGACAGTTTGTTCAATAAGAATGGTAGAAAGTGTAAGCAGAGTGAGATGAAGACAGGAGGAGAAATGGAAGTGAATTAGGGCAAAGTATCAGAGGTGGTAGGTATGGTGAAGTTATCGAAGCCTGAGGCGTGCACTGGGGGTCAGGATAAAGATGACTGTGACAGTAGTGAAGTTTTTAGAAAAACTGGGCTCTTGCCTTTTGGCTGATCCATTTGAGGTTGTAGGGTAGGTGAAAACAGAGTTGGGTGCTGTGGAATCGGTGAGCTGAAAGAACTTCATTAGACTCTGTAAACTGGAAACCACATATCCTGAGGCTGCATTTATTGTAGCTGGGGATTTTAACAAAGCTAATCTGAAAACAAGGCTCCCTACATTTTATCAGCATATCAAATGCGCGACCCGGGCTGGCAGCATTCTGGATCATTGCTACTCTAACTTCCCCGACGCCTACAAAGCCCTCCCTTGCCCTCCTTTCGGCAAATCTGACTACGACTCCATTTTGTTGCTCCCAGCCTATAGACAGAAACTAAAACAGGAAATGCCCGTGCTCAGGTCTGCTCAACGCTTTGAGATTGCTTCAATCACGTGGGCTGGGATATGTTCTGGATAGCCTCAGACAACAGCATTGATGTATATGCTGATTCGGTGAGCGAGTTTATTAGCAAGTGCATCGGTGATGTTGTACCCACGGTGACAATTAAAACCTTCCCCAACCAGAAACCGTGGATTGATGGCAGCATTTGTGCAAAACTGAAAAGTGCGAACCACTGCTTTTAATCATGGCAAGGCGACCGGAAACATGACCGAATACAAACAGTGTAGCTATTCCCTTCGCAAGGCAATCAAACAAGCTAAGCGTCAGTATAGAGACAAAGTATAGTCGCAATTCAACAGCTCAAACACAAGACGTATGTGGCAGGGTCTACAGTCAATCCTGAATTACAAAAGCCCCGTCGCGGACACCGATGTCTTGCTCCCAGACAAACTAAACAAATCAAATCAAATGTATTTATATAGCCCTTCGTACATCAGCTGATATCTCAAAGTGCTGTACAGAAACCCAGCCTAAAACCCCAAACAGCAAGCAATGCAGGTGTAGAAGCACAGTGGCTAGGAAAAACTCCCTAGAAAGGCCAAAACCTAGGAAGAAACCTAGAGAGGAACCAGGCTATGTGGGGTGGCCAGTCCTCTTCTGGCTGTGCCTGGTGGAGATTATAACAGAACATGGCCAAGATGTTCAAATGTTCATAAATGACCAGCATGGTCCAATAATAACAAGGCAGAACAGTTGAAACTGGAGCAGCAGCACGGCCAGGTGGACTGGGGACAGCAAGGAGTCAACATGTCAGGTAGTCCTGAGGCATGGTGCTAGGGCTCAGGTCCTCCGAGAGAGAGAAAGAAAGAATGAAAGAAAGAATTAGAGAGTGCATACTTAAATTCACACAGGACACCGGATAGGACAGGAGAAGTACTCCAGATATAACAAACTGACCCTAGCCCCCCAACACATAAACTACTGCAGCATAAATACTGGAGGCTGAGACAGGAGGGGTCAGGAGACACTGTGGCCCCATCCGAGGACACCCCCGGATAGGGCCAAACAGGAAGGATATAACCCCACCCACTTTGCCAAAGCACAGCCCCCACACCACTAGAGGGATATCTTCAACCACCAACTTACCATCCTGAGACAAGCCCGAGTATAGCCCACAAAGATCTCCACCACGGCACAACCCAAGGGGGGGCGCCAACCCAGAGAGGAAGATCACATCAGTGACTCAACCCACTCAAGTGAGGCACCCCTCCTAGAGACGGTATGAAAGACAACTTCTTTGCTCGCTTTGAGGAAAATACAGTGCCATTGACACGGCCCGTTACCAAAACCTGCAGGCTGTCCTTCACCGCAGCCAACGTCAGTAAAACATTTAAACATGTTAACCCTCGCAGGGCTGCCGGCCCAGGTGGCATCTCTAGCCGCGTCCTCAGAGCATGTGGTGTATTTACGGACATATTCAATCAGTCCCTATCCCAGTCTGCTGTTCCCACATGCTTCAAGAGGGCCACCATTGTTCCTGTTCCCAAGAAAGCTAAGGTTTCTGAGCTAAACAACTATCGCCCCGTAGCATTGACTTCCGTCATCATGAAGTGCTTTGAGAGACTAGTCCAGGATCATATCACCTCCACCCTACCCTAGACCCACTCCTATTTCATTGCCGCCCCAATAGGTCCACAGACGGCGCAATTGCAATCACACTGCCCTAACCCATCTGGACAAGAGGAATAACTATGTAAGAATGCTGTTCATCGATTACAGATCAGCATTTAACACAATAGCACCCTCCAAACTCGTCATTAAGCTCGAAACCCTGGGTCTCGACCCTACCCTGTACAACTGGGTCCTGGACTTTCTGACAGGCTGCCCCGAGCTGGTGAGGGTAGGAAACAACACCTCCACCCTGCTGATCCTCAACACTGGGGTCCCACAAGGGTTCGTTCTCAGCCCTCTCCTGTACTCCCTATTCACCCATGACTGCGTGGCCATGCACGCCTCCAACTCAATCATCAAGTTTGCAGACGACACAACAGTGGTAGGTTTGATTACCAACAACGACGAGACGGCCTACAGGTAGGAGATGAGGGCTCTCTGAGAGTGGTATCAGGAAAATAACCTCACACTCAACGTCAACAAAACAAAGGAGATGATTGTGGACTTCAGGAAACAGCAGAGGGAGTACCCCCCTATCCACATCGACTGGACAGTAGTGGAGAAGGTGGAAAGTTTTAAGTTCCTCGGCGTACACATCACGGACAAACTGAAATGGTCAACCCACACCGACAGCGTGGTGAAGAAGGCGCAACAGCGCCTCTTCAACCTCAGTAGGCTGTATAAATTTGTCTTGTCAGAGGGTAGTGAGGTCTGCACAACGCATCACCGGGGGGCAAACTACCTACCCTCCAGGACACCTACACCGCCCGATATCACAGGAAGGCCAAAAAGATCATCAAGGACAACAACCACCCGAGCCACTGCCTGTTCACCCCGCTATCATCCAGAAGGCGAGATCAGTACAGGTGCATCAAAACTGGGACCGAGAGACTGAAAAACAGCTTCTATCTCAAGGCATCAGACTGTATAACAGCCATCATTAACATTGAGTGGCTGCTGCCAAAATACTGACTCCAATCTCTAGCCACTTTAAAATAAAAAATTGGATGTAATAAATGTATCACTAGTCACTTTAAACAATGCCACTTTATATAATGTTTACATACCCTACATTACTCATCTCATATGTACAGTGGGGAGAACAAATATTTGAAACACTGCCGATTTTGCAGGTTTTCCAACTTACAAAGCATGTAGAGGTCTGTAATTTTTTTATCATAGGTACACTTCAACTGTGAGAGACATAATCTAAAAAAAAAAAGCTTGATTTTTAAGTCATTAATTTGCATTTTATTGCATGACATAAGTCTTTGATCATCTACCAACCAGTAAGAATTCCGGCTCTCACAGACCTGTTAGTTTTTCTTTAAGAAGCCCTCCTGTTCTCCACTCATTACCTGTATTAACTGCACCTGTTTGAACTTGTTACCTGTATAAAAGACACCTGTCCACACACTCAATCAAACAGACTCCAACCTCTCCACAATGGCCAAGACCAGAGAGCTGTGTAAGGACATCAGGGATAAAATTGTAGCTCATTCTTTGGGGATGCTTTTCTGCAAAGGGGACAGGACGACTGCACCTTATTGAGGGGAGGATGGATGGGGCCATGTATCGCGAGATCTTGGCCAACAACCTCCTTCCCTCAGTAAGAGCATTGAAGATGGGTCGTGGCTGGGTCTTCCAGCATGACAACGACCCGAAACACACAGCCAGGGCAACTAAGGAGTGGCTCCGTAAGAAGCATCTCAAGGTCCTGGAGTGGCCTAGCCAGTCTCCAGACCTGAACCCAATAGAAAGTCTTTGGAGCAAGCTGAAAGCCGTATTGGCCAGTGACAGCCCCGAAACCTGAAGGATCTGGAGAAGGTCTGTATGGAGGAGTGGGCCAAAATCCCTGCTGCAGTGTGTGCAAACCTGGTCAAGAACTACAGGAAACGTATGATCTCTGTAATTGCAAACAAAGGTGTCTGTACCAAATATTAAGTTCTGCTTTTCTGATGTATCAAATACTTATGTCATGCAATAAAATCCAAATGAATTACTTAAAAATCATACAATGTGATTTTCTGGATTTTTGTTTTAGATTCCGTCTCTCACAGTTGAAGTGTACCTATGATAAAAAATTACAAACCTCTACATGCTTTGTAAGTAGGAAAACCTGCAAAATCGTCAGTGTATCAAATACTTGTTCTCCCCACTGTACATACTTTATTCTATACCATCTACTGCATCTTGCCTATGCCACACAGCCATTGCTCATCCATATATTTATATGTACATTTTCTTATTCATTCCTTTACACTTGTAAGGGAGTTGTTGTGAAATTGTTAGTTTACCTGTTAGATATTACTGCACGGTCGGAACTAGAAGCACAAGCAATTCGCTACACTTGCATTAACATCTGCTAACCATGTGTATGTGACCAATAAAATGTGATTTGATTTGAAGCGGTCTTGTGTTAATCGTTTGTGTTTCTGCTGGTCAGAGGGAGCAGGCACTCCGTGTTAAACGAATGGGGGCTAGAGGTGTGAATTGTTTCGCTCTTAAGGAAATGGTGCCATTGAAAGGAGTAATTGCTGGGGTAGTGGTAAATGTTAAAGCTGACCAACTGAAGGGGAAGATTCCTGGTGTTTGTGATGTTCGTCGTTGTGTGCGACGGATACAGGGTGGTGTGAGTGGAGAAACCGAAGAGTCATTGTCTGTTCTTTTAAGTTCTGATGTTGTCTTTGCCTGACAAAGTGATGTTAGGATATATAAGTTATCCTGTACAAGCTTTTGTGCCGACTACATTACATTGTTACAGGTGTCAAGCTTATGGCAGTGTGGCAGCAGTGTGTAGGAGGGAGGTTTCTAGGTGTGAGAAGTGTACAGAAGGGCATGAGACAAATAAATGTGTAGCATTGGGGATTAAATGTGTTAATTGTAGGGGTGCCCATGGGACTTGGATCAGAAATGTCCTGTGCTAGAGAGGCAGGTTGAGGTTTCCAAGGTTAGAGTAGTGCAGAAGTTGTCATATGCTGAGGCAGTGAAGAAAGTAGAGGAAGATGGTTCAAGGGGGAGGGATCCTGCGAGGAGTGGTGTGACTAGCAGATCTGTACCAGTACAGAGGGATAAACCAACAAGTGATATATGTTTCAGTAAGATTGGATTTTTGGCATTTATAGTAATGGTTCTCAACTGTACTGCAGGGATGGAACGGAAGTCGCAGAAAATTGAGGTTGTGGTGGCAGCTGCAGAGAGGTATTTGGGTGTAAGAGACTTCACATCAGAAGAGTTACAGGATGTGTTAAGTGGTGGTGTCCCATCCTTTCAGGCTATTGGCCTGAAGTAGGACTAAATAAATTTAAATAGTGGAGCATGGTATTTATTAATAATTTGTGTGAGTGTAGTGTTAGATGGTCGGATATTTGTTGTATTCGTTTTTTGTTGATTTAAAAAATATATAATTTAATTGTTTTTTTGAAGCAAAGTATAAGGGAGTTATACTCCAGTCTAGTAGGTGGCGGTAATGCAACATTTATTGGATGCCAACTGCCGTTAAACCTCATCGAAGAAAGAAAGACGGAGGTGGAGGTGTGTAACATGCAACAGGTAGAATATGGGAAGAAGAAGTGGCGCTGGTCGTTTGAAGATGCTGAAATGGCGGAAGCGGATGTTCTGTTTGAATCAGGTGGAGGCGAGAGTGAGAAGAATTGGAAAGGAAATAAGATAATTAAAGTGGTAGTGGAAACTAGTAAATCCAAACCTAATTCTGATTATTTTTTGGTTGGAATAAGGGTTTTCGATTGATGTTACCTGGGAGATCTGTTTGAAGTCTCTTAAAATCATGGATGTGTTGGATGAGGTGGCGTCGATGAGAATAACAAAAGGGTGGCCTTATTTTGTTTTTTTGTGTGTTGGAACAGAAGGAGCGTGCTCTGTGCCTCAAGAAGATGGTGAGTTGGAATGTGTCCTGTGTGGATCTTCAAAGCAGGGCGCCTATCAAGGGTGTTACCTCTGGGGTTGCGCTAGAAGTAAATGTGCAAAGGATATATGAATAGAATTGTATCAAGTGCTTGGTGCACAATGACTGCCCCGCATGGTAGATGGAGTGCGAAAGCCCATTCCATCCATTCTCTTCCTTCTCACGTGTATGCCCAAACCCATACAGTGTAAGAAATGTAAATGATTTGGTCATGTCAGGTGTGTGTAGATGGGAGAAGTATTACACGCTCCTCCAGGCACTTGTCCTCTCCCGTCTGGACTACTGCAACTCGCTGTTGGCTGAGCTCCTCGCTTGTTCCACAAAACCCCGGCAACTTATCCAGAACGCAGTAGCCCGCCTGGTTTTCAACCTTCCCAAATTCTCTCATGTCACCCCGCTTTTCCCCACACTCCACTGGCTTCCAGTTGAAGCTAGTATCCACTACAAGGCCTTGATGCTTACCTACGGAACAGCAAGAGGAACTGTCCCTCCCTACCTTCAGGCTATGCTCAAACCCTACACCCCAAACCGAGCACTCCGTTCTGCTACCTCAGGTCTCTTGGCCCTCCCACCCCTACGGGAGGGCAGCTCCCACTCAGCCCAGTACAAGCTCTTCTCTGTCCTGGCACCCCAAATGTGGAACCAGCTTCCCCCTGAAGCTAGGACAGCAAAGTCCCTGCCCATCTTCCGAAAACATCTGAAACCCTACCTCTTCAAACAGTATCTTAAATAATCCTCCTCATCACCTGGTTATCAATTGCACAGTGCAAATGGAGAGGAAATATGAGAAAATAGGCATCATTGTGTGTGGGTTTAGCGTTTTAAGGGGGGCTCAAGGATTTTTCTGCAGAGGCATTACAAGGAATCCTGTCAATGAATGCTCTGTCCTTACAGGTACCTGAGCCTGTAGGGATGTGACTGCGATGGTTGTTAGATTTTTTGTTGTTGTATTTTTTAGTTTTTTGTTTCAATACCCCGTACAGTAGATGGCGGCAATACACCAAGATGTGTAGTCTGCCATAAAATTTAAAAGAAGAAGACAAAATAACCAGTGATTCTTTCCGGGGCGAAGTTTAAGCCACAGGTTACAAAACTGTTGCGAAATTCATTGCATTTATCCAGCCTTTTATATCAAAACAGTGCAGACAACGAACTATTAGATTGCACGAGTCATGTTGTTCGTAATTATTACATGGAATTATATCTATTGTTACGTTTCTCATGAGTTTCAGATATTAGATATATCATAGGATGGCGTATCGGTACTGTAACTGGTTAACTAGTTAGCTTGCTGTTTCGGTTTCTAGCATAGCATCATCAAGCAGTTTTTTCTGGACACGGAACAATGTTTTTTGGTGCAATTGTAGAGTTGTTTACCGAACTAGGAGGACCTATACTAAACGCTGAAGAAAGTGCAGCCATGGCAGGAAGAGTAAACACCAGCCCTCCGGTGAAATGCTTGTTCACGAGCAATGAGTCAATAGTCACGATCAGTCTTCTACGGTGAGCTAGTGTACATTTACTTTTAGGTCGTGTCATATTCCTCATGTGACATGTCCTCGCCGTCACCGGTACAAATTCGAGAGGCGAACGCACACTTGGCCGCGGTGCACAGGCGGGTAGCAGAACTGGAGCAGCGGCTCGAGGCAGCAGAGAACACCGTGAGGGAGCAAGCAGAGAGTCTCATCAGGAAGGACGAGCAACTGAGGGCTGCTACCCAGGAGATCACCGAGGCCAAGAATAAGTAAGTGATGGAGGTGTTGTCTCTTCAGGCATTGCCAAAGCTCCCCTTTCATTTGCCAATTATTGTTGTTTCATATGTGCATTGGGTGGCTGAGACTGCAGAAAAATGTGCTGAGTTTATCATCGATTTCTCTTTTTATCTAACTTTTCTCTAGAGAGATTTACTACCTCCACGAGAAGCTGTGCAAGTCAGAGGACACCATCCAGAGGTTTCAGAACATGATCAAGGAGAAGAATGCTATGATAGGCCAGTTGCAACATCGCTGCCAGCTCCTGGACAACATCTGTAAGAGCAGGCCTTTACTAGACAGTATGCTGTTCCATATGGCTGAGGCAGAAAGACTTGGGCCAGTGGTGGGGATGGGTGAACCCACTGTCAAAACATCCCTCACAGACGGGGAGTCAAACTGCAGTCCCAACCGCATCTCTAACCACAAAGACTTCTCTCTCAGTGAGGATGACCAGGAGCTGGATGAGATAGTGTTTGGAACAACTGTATAGTACAAGGCCCCTGAGAAGAGTTAGGTTAGTGAAGAGGTTCTAGAAGAGGGTGGTACTTGAAGTAGAGGCATGAGTCATTTCAAAACATCTGCATGTTGTTATTGAATTTAAAAAAATCTCAAATAGAACATTTGTGCTCTAAGTAGTTCTTTATACTCTGCAGATAACTTACAAGTTAACATGATGTCACATGGGGGAACTGCTTGACACGTTATGAAGACTTTGGTTTAACCAAATAAAGGGAAACTAATCTGCCTTGATTCCACATCTTAACCAGACAATAACCAGGTGTCCATTTGACATCAGTTTCTGTTGTTTTAACTGCTGTATTTTTGTACTGTAATATTTGGAAATGGTGTAAAAATTACCTCTGTTTATGTTCAGCTCAAAGTGTTCAAAGGTCAAAAAGTGTTGAGAAGGTCAGAGTTCAGAAAATACATCTGTTGCACATGCAAGGCTAGGTTCTACTGCATCCCATGCATTTGATTATATAGTATACAGTTTACATTGAATCAGTCATTCTGCACTGACAAAGTTTTTTTTGAAGTGACAATTAAACTTAAAGTGCTTGAGGTTATTTTCGGGGAGTGTACTTACTCTACATGTAACCCATGTAAGCATGGCATTTAATGGTTAATCTAAGACATACATTCGCCTCTTGTTGGCGTCAATATTTGCTTCAGAGAAGCAAAGTCTATGCAACATTGAAGTTTGCGTCACTCTTACAGTACACTCACTCTTGCATTACATAAGATGCTACATAGATGTGACATTCCAGTAGGGTCAAAAGCAGGGGAAATCATGCCTTGTGCTCATAATAATACTGTACTGTTTTGCTTAGTCATTATATAAGCAATATTATATATTGTTTTGGCTTAAATCATCAGGTGGCTAAAAGTATTGTGTTATGTCTGCTGTGTCTTTCAGTACAACTGCATGATTGTGCAGCTTAAACTGTTCCTCTTGAAATGTCAATGTGTGTTGCTCTGTTCATTTAAGAAAATATTTTTTGAGAAGTGGTATTTTGATTCAATGAGGAAGTTTTTTTTTAGCAACAGACCAGTCTGCTACATAAATAAATGATTTATTTCTACAATATTTACTTCATTTATTTGGAAAAAGACAAAGTTAATAGCTTGGCAGTGTCACTAGCTACTTTTCCTACTTCATGGATAATGTGACTGAAAAACAATACTTAAATCTTTGTAAAACATTCCCCGTGCCTGTGTCTTTTCTAGAAGGGGTATGGTGTCTGACACAGGCTATGGTGGCAATGTTATTTTGACAACTTTATCCCTATGGAGATGCACCCGTTAGAAGCTATGTGAGGGAAGTTCAGATAACTGCTCTAGATACCTATAGGCAGGAATGTCTTTTTTGTTTTTACCCCAGAATATTAATGTACTGAGACTTCATTGTATATTCTGGGAAGGATTTTTAGAAAAGTTCCTAGTGGGCATATCAAGGGAAAGAAGAACAACATTTAACACTGTTGAAAGTACACAGTCTTTATTCATTTCAATATAAAACATTTTCATAGCAGGAGTGACCAATGTGACCTCTCCCCCCCCCATTAATTTAGATAAACATTGAGACAAAAAGTAATTTTGCACAATATATGGTTCGTTATATAAGGTAGTGATCATTTTGGCCAGGCATTATCGTTGCTGCAGTACCAGCTTCCACCTGCCAATGCAGTTGTAGAAGCCTTAAGCACAATCAGGGCCAAGCGGCTGGCGCAGCACCTCCACCATGCCTAGTGGCCTGGAGCTCCCCATTAATCCCACACTATCCTGGGAATAGTCCCCAGAGCACTTGCTCCTGACAAAGGGCCTGTTGCCACTGGTCAAGGAACACTGGAGCAACCAGCGTGGAGAGAGTGTGGCTACTGGGGACCAGTTTTGCGAGGAAGGAGGGGGCTCACCGCAGGGCTACTCACTGGGTTCCTGTAATGATCTGAGCAGAAGGAAGACACCCAGGGGAAGGCCAGGTGGCTGCCGTTCAGAGCCTGAAGCCGGGTGACTGCTGTTGGTGCTTTACTCAAAATGCTGCTTACAATCTGCTGCCTAGTGAACAGGCTACACCTGAACAAGAAAGAAAATACAATAAATAATGACCTAACTGGCCCTAGACAGAATAGATTTTGACCCAACGCTTGCTTACAACTGCCTAGGCTTTGCTTACAGTGGAACTGGAGTCAGACAGGCTTGACACTACGGAGCCGGTGCAAAATATGGCTCGGAAACCTTACCTCAATCCAGGGATGAGAAATGCGTGGTACGTATCGTCCCATTATCCCAATTGTTACACCAAGAAGATTGAATGACTGCTACTCTGCATAATGAACAAACATTGTGTCAGTCAAATCTATGTGTTGGAATATAACACACTCATGTGTCTCAAACTTTTAGATGGGCCAAAATACATTTCAGACATGTTATATTTATTATGTTTTTATTTAAATGAGTGAATCAAGATAAAATGATCACGCTTCGTGTAGACTACAATTTTGTATTGATGAACTGTCCATGGTACTGAAAACTACATTCCCCACGTTGGAATCACAATTACAGGAAGTCACGTGGTTGAACAATATCGTTTCAAGGGCAATTTTTCCGAAGTGTTTACATTAGCTAACACGTGTAATTACTAACAACAGTGTAATTTCTTAAATATAATATTATAGCAATTAGATATGGACGGATTTGGTTCCGATTTTTCATCAGGTGCTGGGTCCGGTAAAATGGATACCGGCACAATCATGGAGCAAGTAAAGGTACAGATTGCGGTGGCTAATGCGCAAGAGCTCTTGCAGGTAACGTTTAATTGTTTTGAGCTAGCTAGGTAGTAGAAAGATTGTAATTGTTTGTATCCAGGTATATAGCTAACTAATGCAAAATCAACAGTTAGTTAGCTAGCTAGCTAATAGACCATATCCAAACTGGGCATATCCAGCTAATGATTTTATTTGCATGGTCTTTAACTTGCTATCTTCTTAAACTCCTTGTCCGAGGTCGTTGAGCGTGAACTATGAGGTGAGAATGACTTTCTAGCTCACTGACATGAAGGTGGGTTAAACTTTTTTCATTTTTCTTTGTTCTAGAGAATGACAGACAAATGTTTCAAGAAATGCATAGGCAAACCTGGAGGCACGTTGGACAACTCTGAACAGGTAACTGTTATGCCAGTGTATTTTATTTGCAGATTGATGGGATGGTAAATGAAGTGTAATTTCAAACCTCAGATAAGGTGCACATTTTAACATGCTAATGTTATGCTGTGGGACTGGGTAATGCTCACTGATATATTTGTCTGTTTATTGCAGAAATGCATCGCTATGTGCATGGATCGATATATGGATGCATGGAATACTGTGTCCCGTGCCTACAACTCCAGACTACAGAGGGAAAGAGCTCGTATATGAACATTGTCCTATTCTGCCAGCCACACCTTTTGCAAAGCCAAAACGTATGGCAGGGAAGGTGTTAGAGGCTGCAAGAGCTTATGTGGCATGATGACACACAAACTTCTGTGAGAACACCTAACGGACAGGTTTGGAGACTGTGAATGGCAGCAATAATGATAGTGGACATTTTCCTTTCACTAAAAGGATATTTTAACAAATGGATATCTTCTAATGTTTTTTATTATTATTATTAAAAGTGTCATGAATTAATAATGTTAAAAAGGAAATATTCTCTGCAATTATAATGTAAAACTCTCTAACTGTCCCCTAAAAGTTCAATGCCAGGTACCTATTCTTCAGTTGGCTACTGGCTGTGAGTGTGGGTGAAACCCCAGTTCCCTGATGGGATTAGGCATGGCTTCTTTTACCACCTTGCTAAACCTGGTTTCTTCCCTGTGGAAGAACTGAGGAACAATTTTTTTGGTTTTCATAACTGTGAACAAGGCACTCAGACCAGCTAAACAATCCTATATAATATGTGTCGAGAACAAAACAGTATTCAGTTGTTCCAGTTGTCACTATCTGCCCTAGTGGATCTGTTTAACAGGGTCTGCTGTGGTGCAGACTTTGTTTTGAACCTGGCTGCTTTGTGTGCTTCGTTTGTTAGATTACTGGGAACAGCTCTCCTTCATTCATCCCTTTTGATTTGTGTAAGGAAGTAAAAGATAAATGGCCTGTGAGTGCTTAAAGATAGGTGCCGCTGCTCAGAAGTGTGTTTGTGACTGACTGGAATTGCCTTTTTCACTTGTGAGTCGTAAATAAATAAATTCTGATCAAGCATTTGTGCCCTGTTTTATTTTTTTACTTTTTTAAATACTTATTCCTTGCATATTTCATATACATTCTCCAATGCTGGGGGAAACAGTGTAGTTGTCATATTTCTTGTAGCGCCTGAACTGCTTCCAGAAGTGTAGATCTAGCTACACTACATAAAGATGCTTTCATGCAAGGCTCAGTTCCTGAGCATCTGCTATAAAAATGTAGCTTCTCCAACTTTTAGATGGTTGGCCCACAGAATTTACATTAAAAAGCTGGTTGGCCACATATGACAAATGACAGTAATGTAAATGTCAATAAATACAATTTTTGAACCCACAGAAATCAAAATGCTTACACCGTATAGATATTTTCTCAAAACAATAAAATAAATACACAACTTCTACATGTTTATATGCATATTTTAGTAAAATGTCCACAGACCACCATTTTACTAGTCCAAAAGTTCATCTGGATCTCCTGATATCTCCAGGTAGTTTCATGATGATGATGGTGGTGTGCATACATCATCCTTGACGAGTAGCGCACAAGAAATACCAGTGGTGGCTGCAAAGTAGAAAACCCATTGTGTCCTCAAGTATTGTATGATGTCTCAATTCCGCCTCTTTTCCATAGCCTCAGAAGGGCAGATAGTTAGATATCCATTCCCTGATGGCAGTGACCCGCATGTAGACTCCTGGGAAACCAGTCCATCCACAGCCATGTCCCCACCCGGTCACCCTGGCAACAAACCACTGGCCAGAGAGTTCACAACGCGTGAGGGGGCCACCAGAATCTCCCGGAATCTCCCAAAATGTGCATTGGTCCTAGGAAGGTCGATAAAAGCATAAGAACAAAAAGAAGTCACCTGATTTTAAATATTTGTCACCATACAGACTGTAAATGTACATTTGGGAACAGTAGCTAGATTTCCATCCAATTGACGCGTAAAAACAAAATCTGCATAAGGACGATGTGTGCATTTTCCCACCAGAGGTGTATTCCCATCAAACATATTCGTTGCAGATTTTTAAAAACTGTGTGATGACTGCACTTTTCTTGTTGTTGTTGCAGTTAAGTTATCATGTACCGGGAAAAAAACAAGTTAAAATGGGTTTCCATCACATTTTCAACTTATGGATGTTTTTGTTACAAAAACTGTTGCAATAAATGGCAAACTTGACCAATCTGGTTTTGGTGCATGCTCTCTAGACAACAGTTAGCTGATAAAGTGGACAGGGGGTTATGATGAGATAAGATCATTTTATTTAATAATTAGCAGCCAAGCACCACTCATCATGTCACCGGCATTCAAATAATAGCAACAACCATTTCAACAACCATTCATCTGTCATACAGCTTTCGCCGAACCTGTCATTTCAGTACAGTTTGTTATAGGAGAGGAGGCAGAGGTGCTGCTACCAGCTAGCTGTAAGAAGGGGCTTTAGGAATGGTCTCCGAGCCATCCTGTGGGCAGATGAGCACCAGAGGTCCCTCTGCACACTGCTAAGCCCAGTTGTCTCTGTCAGCTTGAATTGGTTATCTGAGACTGGTGAGGGAGAAGAAAAGTATGTCAGCCACTCTCTGGGAGGAAAATGTAAGTTCAACAGCATGCATTTCCCATAAACTGGTATTTTGTTAGTAGTCCTCGTCAGGGTGCTGAGGGATGTGTTTCATTAGTAAAAAAAATAACATCCCTCAGCACCCTGACAAGGACTATTGTCAGAGGAGTTTGTATCCCTTACCACACATTCATTCAATTGTTCCATCCAACACCAGGTACAACAGATGATCGAAACCTTTCAGGACACCACTGGCTGTGAATATTGTTAGTGAATAAAATGTGTTTGCAATTGAGGTGCATTGACTGTCAACATGAATGACCAGTCCTAGTTCAAAATAGCTGCTTAGTTGTTAGCTAGACAATTAGGCTACCTTCTCGTCCTCCCTGAAATGTCACTGACTGGTTTGTAAACATATTTTGACACGTCAAATATACTTTCTTTATCCTGCAGAGGAAATAAACAATGAATCAATGTGTCATGTGGGGATTGGAAAAATGCTAGCTCTCGTCCAGGGCGTTACGTACGGCTTGAGCCTCAACTTCACTATGGCAGGGGGCAGCATTCAGAATTTTGGATGAAAAGCGTGCCCAAATTAAACTGCCTGCTACTCAGGCCCAGAAGCTAAGATATTTTTAGACAAAACTACACAAAATATATTCACGTCACCAAATAATTGATTAAAAAACACTGTTTTGCAATGAAGGTCAACAGTAGCCTCAACAGCACTCTGTAGGGTAGCACCATGGTAGCACATGTCAGAGGACACAGTAATTATGACAACTTCTGGAGGACGTCCTCCAACCTATCAGCTCTTGCAGCATGAACTGACATGGTCCACCCAATCAAAGGATCAGAGAAGGATCAGAGAATGAATCTAGTACTGAAAGCATAAGCTATAGCTGGATAGCACTGCAGTGCATAAAATGTGGTAGTAGTTGACTCAAAGAGAGAGAAAGACAAATTAATTTCTTCAAAAATTAATCACTTATTTTTTCACTTTCAGTTTCACTTACTTAACTCGCAAATGTAGCTGGCTAGTTTAATTACTCGAACACCCAGCTCAAACAGAGGAATGCTATGTTAGCTAGCTAGCTATGACTATCCAACACAACATTGGAACTCCTCCAAGTCAGGGTAAGCTTTTGGTTTTATTAATTTATTGCCACCGGGACTATACACTGTAACGTTCTGCACGATTGTAGTGGGTTTACTAACGTATTAGTTATATTATTTATGTTGACTAGGACGTTACTTTAGCTAATATGGGGACAACGATGTAGGCTGTGTGTAGCGGTCATGATCTGGTTCGGCTTAGAAAGGTTTTTTCGCCTGGTCACATACAGCGGCTGTGTTGTTCATTGAAGTCCACAAACAAAGGGAGAAGGTGAGAGGAGAAGAGTGCATAGAGACGAGAAGGAATACAACATGGCTGCTATGAAAGTGAACTGTGTTCATGCCTGATCAAGGGTGTATTCATTCTTTCAATTCTGTTGAAAAATGATTCCTAAACGGAAGCAAACGAAACAGGGATTAAAATAATACCTGAATTTGTCCAATAAAAACTCTTGTTTGCAACTGTTGGACTAATGATTACACCCTAGATAAGCTAGATGCAGGCAAGAGTTTACAAGGCGGTATTGAATGTGTCAATCTCTGTCATGTCAAGTGTTTCTCTCAACCTGTGTGCACATACGTTGTAACCTTACATTCATGGGCTAGGTTGTAGAAACCTCATGATGGGTATAGGGCAAATTGTAGCATCATGTTGTAGCCTAAACCTATCGAATTTACATATAACAAGTGGAATGGAATCTGAATGACAGTCATCCAATATGCTGTAATAGAAATAAGGCCAAGCTCACGTGAAGAAGCGGTTGCTGGGAGCAGAGGGCTGGGAGGAGGTCAGCCCCATGGTGCGGGCTGTGGAGAGGGCTGCCACCGTCACTCTGGGTTTGTGTATTTATGTGGCTTGTGGACTGGATGAAAATGGGGAGGTGTACAGCGGCATTCAGAGATACCTGGTGAAGGAGGACCAAAGGGACCTGGTCAGGTAAGTGACCAGGTAGGTGAACTCAGAATTTGCACCAACAAACTTTTGTCTGGGACAGGTTCCTTATAAAATAGATTTTTATGTCCCGTAGGTATGACCTTCTCACAACAGAGCTCAACGGGGCCCTCTATCTCCTGATAGGCCAGACGCTAAGGCTGGATGTGGAGACAGACAAATGGACAGTTCTAGAAGAAGAATGTCTGACCAGAAAGTTATTTGGTGGATGCACCACAGTCAATGGCCAGATCTACCTGCTGAGCGAGTGAAAGATGAACAAAGCATTCCCCAACATGGTACTGATGGATCCTTATATCGACAACTGCATGGGAATAGACAATGCCATAACCTGTCCTGGGCCTCTCCATGGCTGTGTCACCATGCGCTCGGTCACATGACACTGGTGAGCTGCCAGTAAACTAGTTTGAAGTTCACATCCTTCTCACCAACTCCCTCTCACCAATGTAAGATATATTTATATATTGAAATGGTTAAGCACTTTTCAGCTATTGATTTTTCTTTCGAATGAAAAGGTACAAACAAATGAATCAATAGTTCAATAAAAGTCATTTATTGATTGTGTTGAACTGGCCACAGAGTGAACAAACTTATTGGGTGTGTGCATTCATGATACGCAGAACAAAAAGACCAGTCATATGTTATTGACATGATGACCCTGGCATTTCTCTTGTTGCAATAGTTGAACTTTTAATAAAAGAAACATCCAATAATCATGATTAAAGTGAGCCATTGAGTGTATCAGCCCTTTTGGTGCTCTAGAAACAGACCACAGATAAAAATCCACAGACACTCAGTGTGAACGTGCCATACTGGAGACAATAGAACAGAGAGTGAGGCACACGGACCCTGGCAACAAAGAAGTGTGTTCCTACCGTGGTCCATATGTGCTTTAGTCAACTCATCTGATCCTCATTGTCATTTGCCTGATATTTGCCTATCTGGCACCAGGCTAGTTAGTGTATTTCAGTGTGAGACAGATAAGAGATGGTTGTGATCGACACATCTCTGGGCGAAAGAAAATGACAGGTAATTTCAAGCCCCCCCCATCTTGCACAGTAGTATCTTTCAGTGCAAGAACGATTTGTCACATTTCAAACTAGACATTTTTATTTTTTTTTTTGCAAAAGTGCATGTCAGTTATATGAATAGTAAATTTGTATTGATCCAGACATTATTCCATACGTATAGATTTAGACAGAATCTTAAAACATTGTTACATTTTGAGGGTACCCATCAGCATGGTTACATTGTAATGGCTCTCCTAAAGATGTAAGATCTTAAAGACATGCTCCGCTACTTTGACGACTAAAAAATAATTGTTCAAACCTCCTGCTTTGGGCTGGATGTGTCAATGTGTAGTTCACACATGCATAATGGATGAGCAGAATTACTGTCTTACCTCAATTAGCCATGAAATCCCTAGTGTGAAAACAACTGTTTTCTTGAAGCTGTGCTGCGCCCCATTTGAGTAACATCTAGCAAGAGGCCTGCTCAGCGTTATCCAATGAGTTTGCAGGGCAAGCCCAACGGCTCAGTGGACACAGCGGAGGCCCGAAAAATTGCTGAAGACTCTAGCTATAGTCTGTTCACCCTGTTACCGTCTGTCAAACGGTTAGCGGAGCATCGGCTCCCAGACCAACAGTTTCCGAGACAGCTTCTAGCCATAAGACTGCTAAATAGCCATAAGACTGCTAAATAGCCATAAGACTGCTAAATAGCCATAAGACTGCTAAATAGTTCATTAAGGGTTACCCGGACTATCTCCAATGACTCTATGCACACTGAGACTATGCACTGAGGGTACAAAACATTAGGAACACCAGCTCTTTCCATGGCATAGACAGACCAGGTGAATCCAAGTGAAAGCTATTATCCCTTATTGATGTCAACTGTTAATTCCTCTTAAATCAGTGTAGATGAAGGGGAGGAGACAGGTTAAAGAAGGATGTTTAAGCCTTGAGGCAATTGAGACATGGATTGTGTGTGAGTGCCATTCAGAGGGTGAATGGGCAGACAAAATATTTAAGTGCCTTTGAACGGGGTATGGTAGTAGGTGTCAAGCGCACCGGTTTGAGTGTGTCAAGAACTGCAACGCTGCTGTGTTTTTCACGCTCAACAGTTTCCTATGTGTATTAAGAATTTGATTTGTTGAGAGAGAGAGAGAAAGCGCAATGACATGCAACATTTAAAACTTGTTGTGTATTTTAGTTTTAAAAAGGCTTCTGAAGTTTGTAATTTACACTTTGAAATTTCAGACTTGATTTTCACTTAAGAAAAATGTATCAACCCTTTCAAAAATGTCCATTAATATTATAATTATAATTATATAATTATAATCCACATAATACTTTACATTTCCTGTTGCTGCAGGATTATTTTCCTGCTGTAGCAAACTGGCTCAAATTAAGCTCCAACATCTGTACCTAGGCACTGGATGGCTGTCCAGATTCTCAATAAAAACCCTTTGAACAAGAGCAGCAAGTGAAGATTTTTCCCAATAGTTTGTAAAGATATACTAATACATAGAGCTACATAACAAGTGCTTGTGACAGATAAAGTAAAAAAAAATAGCAGCCAAGGCACAAAATAACAAAGTTCAGTAGCACAGAGTAAAACACCTTGTGGAGAAACATGCTGCAAGATCTTCTCTGTTGTCACATTGATTATAGAAAAACACATAATATTTTTTCCCCAAGGCTTTACTTGTAAAATGTTTTATAAGGGAGCAGGAGTAGTTAGCCCAAGATACTGATCTAAGGTCTGTTTTGTGTTTGTCACCTGCAATCCTATGGCAACTTCTACTTGGGACCCTTTCCTAACAAATAGGCATGTTCTTCTTTTCTTCGCTAGAAGGCGCTATCACCATTCCAACAAGAGTAATATGACCAATTCAATCCTGTACAATTTGGAGCACTTTTGGGAAGTTTGTATTAGCTTCCACAGACAAAATTGTCTGATTAAAAACTATCAGCTACAAAGCTATATTATCTGCACATTTCAATCTAGAGGCTGTCATACTGTTGCCTATGATATCCTTAATTTGAATAAAAAGCTAACTGTTCAATAAATACATGATTTTATCCAAAATCTATTATCTTACATGTGTTATTAGTGCCACAGTGGTGGATATAACGAATAAGAATTCCATAGATTAATCTGGGTTTTGTAAAAATCCAGATTGCGCCATTTTTCATTAAAAAGAAAATCCAGGGAGAAATTATCCAGGGAAGAATTTACACACTTGTTACAGTCACCACGCTCTGGATAACATGAAAACAGCCTAACCAGCTCTGCTAGGGCGAGTAAAATGGTCAGAGTGAAGTGTTTTCTCATTTGTGTCTGGAAGTAGCTAGCAAGCTAGCCAACGTTAGTCAGTTAGCTTGGGTGCTTGACTGCCGTTGAGGTCAGAACACTCAGATCAACCCTACTCCTCGGCCAGAGCATCCAGTGTGCGCTCTGAACACTCCGAGAGCGAAACGCTCTGAATTTACGAACTGACAATCTGACAACGCTCTGAATTTACGAACTGACAATCTCACAACGCTCTGAATTTACGAAATGACAATCTGACAACGCTCTGAATTTACGAACTGACAATCTGACAACGCTCTGAATTTACGTACGACCCAGAAGCACTCTGACACACTGGAGGCAATTTAAGAATGCACCCTTTGACTGTACCAGAGTTAATCCCCATTGCACTGCACACTGCTCTATCCCACCTGGACAAGAGAAATACCTATGTAAGAATGCTGTTAATCGACTACAGCTCAGCCTTCAACAATATATTGCCCTACAAGATCAACACTAAGCTCAGGGCCCTGGGTCTGAACCCATCCCACAACAGTGGTGGGCCTGATAACCAACAATGATGAGACAGCCTACAGGGTGGAGGTGAGGGCCCTGGCGGAGTGGTGGCAGGAAAATAACCTCTCCCTCAACGTCAACAAAACTAAGGAGCTGATCGTGGACTACAGGAGACAGCAGAGAGGGCACGGCCCCATCCACATCGACGGGGCGCAGTGGAGAGGGTCAAAAGCTTCAAATTCCTCGGCATGCAGTTCACTGACAGCCTGAAATGGTCCCTTCACACAAACAGCTTCGTGGAGAAGGAGCAATAGCGCCTCTTCAACTTCAGGTGGTTGAAGAGATTTGTCTTGGCCCCAAAAGAACCTCGCAAACTTCTACAGATGCACCATTGAAAGCATCCTGGGCTCCCGAGTGGCGCAGTGGTCCAAGGCACTGCATCGCAGTGCTAGAGGTGTCACTACAGAACCTGGTTCTATTCCAGGCTGTATCACAACCGGACGTGATTGTGAATCCCATAAGGCGGCACACAATTGGCCCAGCATCGTCCGGGTTACGGTTTGGCCGGGGTAAACCATCATTGTAAATAAGAATTTGTTCTTAACTGACTTGCCTAGTTAAATAAAGGTTAAATAAATGAACAAAATCTAAATCCTGTCAGGGTGTATCACTGCCTGGTACGGCAATTACACCTTCTGCAACCTCAGGGCTCTCCAGAGGGTGGTGCGGTTAGCCAGGAGCACCACCGGGAGCACACTGCCTGCCCTCCAGGACATATACAGCACCTGGTGTCACAAGAAGGCCTAAAAGATCATCAAGGACCTGAGCCACTGACTGTTCATCCAGCTACAATCTATAAGGTGATGACAGTACAGGTGCATCAAAGCTGGGACCGAGAGACTGAGAAACAGCTTCTATCTCCAGGCCATCAGACTGTTAAAAAGTCACCACTAGCCGGCCTCCGCCCAGTACCCTGTCCTGAACCTTAATCACTGTTGCAGCCGGCTACCACTCGGTACTCTACCCTGCACCTTAAGAAACTTCTGCCCTATGTACAGAGTCATTGAACGCTGGTCACTTTAATAATGTTTACACACTGTTTCACCCACTTTATATACAGTATTCTACGCATGGCTCATAAATATAACTACTGCTGTACACACCTTTCTATTCATATACCTACTCATTCAAGGGTTTTCGTTATTTTCTACTATTTTCTACATTGTAGAATAATAGTGAAGACGTCAAAACTATGAAATAACACAAATGGAACCATGTAGTAACCAAAAACAGTATTAAACAAATCAATATATATTTTAGATTTTAGATTCTTCAAAGTAGCCACCCTTTGCCTTGATGACAGCTTCTCACACTCTTGGCATTCTCTCAACCAGCTTCATGAGGTAGTCACCTGAACTGCCTTTCAATTAACAGGTGTGCCTTGTTAAAATTGTATTTGTGGAATTTCTTTCCTTCTTTAATGCGTTTGAGCCAATCAGATGTGTTGTGACAAGATAGGGGTGGTATACAGAAGATAGCCCTATTTGGTAAAGACCAAGTCCATATTATGGCAAGAACAGCTCAAATAAACAAAGAGAAACAACAGTCCATCATTACTTTAAGACATGAAGGTCAGTTAATCCGGAAAATGTGCAGTCGCAAAAACCATCAAGCACTATGATGAAACTGGCTCTCAGAGGGACCGCCACAGGAATGGAAGACCCAGAGTTACCTCTGCTGCAGAGGATAAGTTCATTAGAGTTACCAGCCTCAGATTGAAGCCCAAATAAATGCTTCACAGAGTTCAAGTAACAGACACATCTCAACATCAACTGTTCAGAGGATGTGAATCAGGCCTTCATGGTCGAATTGCTGCAAAGAAACCACTACTAAAGGACACCAATAAGAAGAAGAGATTTGCTTGGGCCAAGAAACACAAGCATTGAACATTAGACCAGTGGAAATCTGTCCTTTGGTCTGATGAGTCCAAATTTTGGTTTAGGTGATGCAGAGTAGGTGAACGGATGATCTACCCATGTATGGTTCCCACCGTGAAGCAAGGAGGAGGAGGTGTAATGGTGTCGGGGTGTTTTGTTTGTGACACTGTCAGTGAATTATTTGGAATTCAAGGCACACTTAACCAGCACGGCTACCACAGCATTCTGCAGCAATACACCATCCCATCTGGTTTGCGCTTAGTGACTATCATTTGTTTTTCAACCTAAAATACACCTTCAGGCTATTTGACCAAGAAGGAGAGTGATGGAGTGCTGCATCAGATGACCTGGCCTCCACGATCACCCGACCACAACCCAATTGAGATGGTTTGGGATGAGTTGGACCGCAGAGTGAAGGAAAAGCAGCCAACAAGGGCTCAGCATATGTGAGAAGTCCTTCAAGACTGTTGGAAAAGCATTCCTCATGAAGCTGGTTGAGAGAATGCAAAGAGGGTTCAAAGCTGTCATCAAGGCAAAGGGTGGCTAGTTTGAAGAATCTAACATTTTAAATATATTTTTTTGGTTACTACATGATTCCATATGTATTATTTCATAGTTTTGATGTCTTCACTATTATTCTACAATGTAGCAAATAGTCACAAAAAAAATAACTTGAATAGGTGTGTCCAAACTTTTGACTGATACTGTTTTTATATATATAACAGTCTTTGACATTGCTCATTCAGATCATAATAAAAATAAAAAAATTAAATGTTTATTTTTTTTCTGGATTATGTGTGTATAGTTTTTTTTATTGCTAGGTATTACTGCACTGTTGCAGCTAGAAACACAGGCATTTCGCTGCACCTGCCATAACATCTGCTAATTGGTGTACGCAACCAATAAACTTTGATTTGATTTGAGTTCATGTCTTTAACTATTTACACACAATCCAAACAAAAACAAATCAATTCTGAATATAAAATCTAGAAAAACATACTTCAACATACTTCAGTAAAACCAGCGTTCTTCTTGTTTGACCAGACCACTATTTTGACAGTGCAGTGAACAGTTATGTACTCCAAACGTAGAGAAGTATTATCTGAAACCATTAATGAAATCATAAATGGACCACATTGGTAATATGTAAGCCATATAAATGAATTATATCTTACCAGCAAATACTGTGGAAGGAGAGGAAAACGTTCTAAGTTTAATCTAGTGCGAAAAGAGAGTGGTACTATCTGGCTTTGGGCAGTCTGCTGTTCATATTTCTCTGGTTGGTTAGGTTGTTCAGGACACAATTGTTGGCAAGCGAAGCCAACTTGGAATTGAGTGCACCCTTTCTTTGCTCCCAGCTAGTCTCCTCTTCCTCCACTGCCTCCTCTTCCTCCTCTGGCTCGCTTTCTTCATCGCTGCGCTCGTCTTTCTCCACCTACAGCAGAAAGATACATGTAAGTGACCGTTTACAGCTGCAAAATAAATCAACAAACGGAACATAACCAGATTGTATAGCAGATAATGTAGTGATAATGCCAATAAATCGTACAAACACTATGCCTTAAAGGCAGTCCCCTGTCATACTTCCAAGGTGTACAATGAAAGAAATGGACAGTGCACCATAATCATCTTCAACGATGAATGCATTCTTTGTACGGACGTGTTTTGGCCGCAGTTGAACGAAAACGCGTCTATTCAAAGAATAAATGAATCATTGAAGCATGGTGCACTGTCCATTTATTTCATTGTGGGCTTTCCTAAGATGATTCATCACCCAACTTCTGACAAATAATACGAGTGAGCATGTGATCTATTATTCTACCGTGTCATGGCATCCGATGAAATAACCATTAGTAAGTAAGGCGGATAATGACTTTAGTCTACTGACCTTGCCCATAAAGACAAACTTGTAGACCATGCGAAGGATCAGCCAGGCCCAGAAGATGTGCAGAGCTTGCAGCACCAACAGCAGGGCATTGAAGAAGTAGTAGCCAAAGAAAGGCTGGAAGAAATCCAAGGACACAACCAGGGTGGAGTGGACTATTCTGAAGGGGCAAGAATGGGCATAGAAAACTGGAAATGAATCCAACCTCAAGCCTTGCATTTTTAACATTCTCTAATTGGTACTTCTGAACACATTCCCTTAACTGATTTATAGTACACACTATGTGCTATGTTCTGACTTGAGATGTGCGTACATCAGATGTATTGGAATATTTGCATGTAGGCCTACATTTGAGTTACAAGTGTAAACTGTCAGAAAAGGATAGTCCCTGAGTAATCTTATTACTACTTTTATTACGATTGACCTTTGTAATACACTCCTAATAAATTGTCAAATGACTGTGTGAGAAAGCCTCCAGTCTCACCTGCCAGGGAAAACCACTAGTCGTGTTAGCAGGAAGACCAGGGCGAAGATGACAAACAGTGTGTCACATGTCTTCCGCCAGCCAGCGTAGTTGAACATCTTGGCAGACTGCAAGTGAAATATAATAATACTCCTATCACAGTTGGCCTTATGCACGACCCTCATGAGGCACTTGTAACGATACAGTCATTATGTGTTACCAGCTGGGTTGACCAATATAGCACAGTGGCTGTACAAATGATAGCATACAGTAATGGTGTTTTCCAACATATTGTATGACCTCCCAGTCCATACTCTCTGATGGAGTGGTTTTCTCTAGCACACACTGACAACCAATGCCCCCTGCTGACCCCTTGCCTCCCATAGACTGCTTCTAAAGGAAGCATTATGTCATGATCCTGACATGACAAGCCATACATATTTCATCAGGCCCAAGATGACGGAGACAATGGTTATTGTGAGATAACATCAGGGCAATACTACACTGCTTTACTGAGGTCATTTAAACACATCTTTAGGAATACATGTGATAATATGAGTTCTATTTCAGAGCTGAAAGTCTCTTGGGAGAGTTAAAGAGAAGTTCACCCCCAAGACATGTTTTCCTTTTACCACATACAATTGCTAAATATAATCACGTGTTCGATCTCTATGAACCTACAGATGCAGGATCTTCATTTGGAAATGAAAACTTGTAGTGTATTTGAGTTATAAAAAAAGGCTTCTAAAGTTTGTAATTTCTACTTTGAAATTTCAGACTTGATTTGCCCTATGGAAAAATGTATCAACATTTACAAAAAAAAGTATATTAATTACAATCCACATCATAATCCACATTTCCTGTTGCTGCAGGATCATTTTCCCACTGTAGCAAACTGGCTCAAATTAAGATCCTACATCTGAATGGAGAAAATTGTGTGATTCGCGGTCATAATAAGATGAAGTAATGTTAATAAACAATCCCAGTGTTCAAATCAAACTTACAGTGACCTACATATAAACAAAGAACCTTGCTTAAATAACCACACAACCCATCAAAACAGTCTGTGGGAAAATGGTAGTGCAAATTAGCTTGACCACATGCATTTATGATTAGAGATATCATTCCCCCTTTAGTTCCCTGTGTCTGTATGATTTGTGTGTGACTTGAAAACTGAGACTGAGCTCCTACCTCCAGGAGGAAGTCTGAAGAATCATGGACTAGTATCACCAGTGTGCCAACGCGCACATAATTGGCACAGTACGAGAAACCGATGAGCAAAATGGTAGCGATGTGGTGGATGATCTGTTCCTTGAAATCCTGAAAACAAACCACACAGCTGTAGAGGATATACTATAACCTGGGCTTCAGCAGTTCTGCGCTTCTGGTGCCGTAAATCAGTAATCTTTCTCCTGTATGGAGTGATTTATCAATGGTGCAGAATACAGAAAAAGTTGCTTAAAAAACGTACAAATCAGATATACGTGACAACATCTGTGAACCCCTCCTGCTTGCGTCTGCTGGTTATCTGTATAGCAGTTTATCATTACAGGGTGTTCCTGATGAGTTTCAGAGTAGAGAGGTTGACTGTTTTTCAGATTATGGACAGAGAGCTGAGTCAGACCAAAGCAGGCCAGGAGGGGTTGGTCCCCATGAGGGGAGGGAATAGCAGGAGAGGATGAGGAGACGGGGGGGGGGGGGGGGGCTGGACTTGTTTCTAATTACTAAACCTCATTGGACATCGTCCAGATACATAGTTATCCTTGAAAACATCAACCACCTCTGTGGGCAGTTCCTGTAGGGAAACATGACTTTAAAAATGACATGAACGTTTCAGTAAAACAAGCTGGGAATCTGCTGTGAACACTAACTGTAATCTGGAAGGGAAAGTAATGATTTTTTTCAGTGAAAGCTGATGCTGTTCTGTGGATGGGACTGAGTCACTGTGAATGGAGACAGGTGTGTGTGTGTGTGTGTGTGTGTGTGTGCGTGTGCGTGTGCGTGTGTGTGTGTGCGCCAGCGCGTGCGTGCATGCGTACATGTGTGTGCGTGTGTGTGTGTGTGTGCGTGTGTGTGGAGACAGGAGTGACACATACCTTCCGCTTCACATCCACAGTGACACAGAGCAGCAGGGACCAATAGAAACCCAGCTCTGTGATGTAATACCAGTAGTGAGCCTCAGCGACAGGCTGCAGGGACAGACGGAAACAAAACAAACACCAGGGGGGTTGAAGGTGACCGAGCATGCATCCCAATAGTCTAAAGTGACTTCCTTTAATTTCCTCCTCACCTTTATCTGCACCAATCTGACAGAAAAGTCTAGTTGAAGGCTTTATGGGAACGGAAGTCTACATGGGGGGGGATTTGCTTTCACCTGTCCGGTTCTCACACAAAAGCGTAGATGACACAGGAGGTTGGTGGCATCTTAATTGGCTAAGCGGTAATGGCTGGAATGGAATGACTGGAATGGTAGCAAAAACATCCAACACATGGTTTCCAGGTGTTTGATGCCATTCAATTTGTTCCGTTCCAGCCATTATTATGAGCCTTCCTCCCCTCAGCAGCCTCCACTGGTAGATGACAAAAAAAAGGAAACCAGGGAGAGGAAGGAGGCCTTTTGAGACTAGTGAGACACAGCCCAGGTAAGAAGGAGTTAACGTGTGGACTGACTGTGACTCCATCCCCCACCTGTGCACTGGGAGAGATCAGTCAGTCAGGGAGTTTACCAAGGAGGCCTTTTCCCAGCAGCAGCAAATCGACACCCAGCCCACTGCCAGGCCTGAGAGTCCACACAGCTGAGCATTTACAACTGGGGGCTCTATGTTTGGGGGGTAACCCTTGACTGAAATAGAGAAACTCAGGATTCCACACACAGTGAAGCACAGGCTTTGAAGCAACGCACCCCTGGGGCGGGCCAGTAACCGAAAGGTTGCTGGTTTGAATCCCAGAACCGAAAAAATAATACAAATAAAATCTGTCTATGTGCCTTTGAGCAAGGAACTTAACCCTAATTGTTCCTGTAAGTCACTCTGGATAAGACTGTCTGCTAAATGACAAAAATGTATATTGCTGATTGCTGCTTTGTTTAAACCCCCTCATATTCCCAACCAAAGCTTTAAAGTGGAAGCTTTGAAACCCCCTTTAGCAAGCGTTCCCCCACGCTTCCACAGTCAAAGTTTAACATTAAAATCAGAGCGGGTGTGTACATGTATAGAAAGGGGTGATACATCAAAATGGCCGTGAAGTGACCCAAACACCCACCACCAAACGGTACTCTCCAAGACTCCATAGACAATAGAGGGAAGTTTACTGAGCCATTTAACCCCTAGACATCCCTCCCTCCCTCCCTGCAAGGCACAGAACACAGCCTGGCTTCAACAAAGGGAAGGTCTACAGCATTAGGGAGTTACAGTGCTATAAGAGGTTTAAGTGTGGAAAGAGATGCTGTGTCATTTGTCCTTGTAGTGTTTTCTGTTTCAGGTCATCCCCTTCTAGGGAAGGAGGAGGAGGGGTTAAGTCTCCTGTAGGAATGTCATAACTGTTATCTGGAGGGGCGTTGTTCAATTCCTCCAGACATAGCTGTCAATAACGGTGCAGCACAGCAGAAAGAGAACGTTTCCTGAGATTGTCCAAAGCCGTGTTTTCCAGATTCCCAAATTGTGTGTTGGGACTCGAGACTCAATGGTGTGGGATGCGGCTTATTGTGGCTATACAGTAGATTGGGTTGTCACTAGAAACATTGGATGTATTTACTTAGTGGGTGACAGCACAATTCCATAGGCTTTTGATGAGTGACAGGACACACATGTTTAGGAAACCACTGGTCAACTGAAAGTTAAAGTGAACTGTTCTACTCACTTGTTTGGGGTAGCCCTGCCAGCACTCTCTGTGGTCCCAGAACCAGGGGGTCTGAGGGATGGAGGGACAGAACAAATAGTCACAGTGAGGTAGTAGTAATACAAGAAGCAGTAGCACTGTTGAGGGTAAAGGTAGCCAAAGTGAATGTGCTTAATATACTCACATCAATCAGGGAGGCAAGCGCTGCTACAAATGCAATGAGGTAGAAAACGAACCTCCAACTGCAAAAACAAAACAAAATATTTGTCATAAGATAACTTAATATGCTTTCTATGAACTATACATTGAAATGAAACAGATCGCACGAATACATAGAACTCTGAATGAGAGCTGACTCACGAGGCTTCACAAAACTTCTTGGTGTTGCTCGGCCTGTCTTGGTTGCGGCGTTGGCGGAACCACGTTTCTATCTGGCGCTGACTGAGACCACAATGCTTCCCCAGGCCCAGGACCTCACTCTGAACACAGACAGGACCAAATCACCTCAGAGAGAGAAGCTCCGCTGTTCCTTTCCCAAGAAGACCCTCAACATATCTTTCATATACAGATTTGTCAGGGAGATAATCCATTACCTTCTTCAGCACCTTAAATGATCTCAATAGGTGTTTTATCACAGCTTCATTAGAGCAGAATTGCTCCATTAATTCCAGACATCGTCTCATTCAATTCAAGGTATTACACAGATTACACTATTCCAAAACTAAACTGCATAGGATATTTCCTGATACATCCCCTACATGTGATAAATGTCAGGCTGCGCAGGGTACACTACTCCACTGCTTTGCCCTATGCTCTAGCTTGCATGGCTATTGGTGTGGAGTTTTTGGGATCCTCTCTGAGGTTTTAGAGACTTCAATAGATCCAGACCCGCTTCTGATAATCCTGGGAGTATCTGAGTCCCTAAACGGATTAACCAACCCCCAAAAACAACTAATCTCGTACGGTCTCATTTCGGCAAAAAAACTAATCTTGTTATTTTGGAAAATGAGGGAAGCGCCCTCTACCAAATTATGGCTCAGTGAATTGGCAAACACTGTACACTTAGAAAGAATTAGATATACTCTGAACAATAAATTATCAACATTTGATCAAATCTGGCAGCCTTTCCTCTCCTACTTGGACCATGGACCAGTCGGCGCTGTGAATTTGTACTTATTAACGCACTCTCAATTGTAATATCTTAATCTACCTTTGGGCAGCATGTGCTGGCCCTGTCACCCGAGCAGTTGGGGGGGGGGGGGGATAGGGGGGGGGGGGGGTAGGGGGGACATCTTCCCTCTTTCTTTCTACTACACACTGTGGAGGCAGCAGGTAGCTTAGCAGTTGCAGCAGGCAGCAGGTAGCTTAGCAGTGTTGGGCCAGTAACCGAAAAGTCCCTGGTTCAAATCCCTGAGCTGGCAAGATGTAGAAATCTGCCGTTTTGCAGTTGAGCAAGGCAGTTAACCCCTAACAACAACTGATCCCTGGGTGCCAATGACGTGGATGTCGATTAAGGCAGCACCAAGCACCTCTCTGATTGGGGTTAAATGAGGAAGACACATTTCGGTTGAATGAATTCAGTTGTGCAACTGTCTAGGTATCCCCTTTCCTCTTTCGCTAGTATCCCTCAATCATGTGTAGTGCTTACTATAGAATGGTGTAGTATACTATAGAATACAACAGGAAATACTACAGTATTATCTGCAAAAAAACACTGCACTGTCAGTAATGTCCGCAAAAACACTGCAGTCTGCAAAAACACTACACTTTTTTTGTACTATAGTAAATACTACAGTATTTCATTTGCATATACCCTGCCCATTCCCCATACAACATTTTGTGCAATCCATAAGTGAGAAATCTACATGCCAAGTATAGACCATATTGTGCTCCCTACAGGTCATAGAAAAGCACAGAAGCGCTGAACTATTGGTTCAGATCCCAGTCCTACAGGTTATGCAAAATGTGGTCTTTAGTATTTCTCCAGTAGGTTTCCTGAAAGAGAAAGCCTCCATTTCTATGTCAAAGATAATACAAATGTACAGAACTCTAGTAAATACTACAGTAATGTCTGCAAAAACCCTACAGTAAATATTACAGTATACTACAGTTTGCACAAAACCTACAGGATTTACTAAAGTATATACTACAGTTTCCTTTTTAGTACAGTATTTATACTATAGTTAACTGTAAATACTACCATATACTACAGTAAACACACTTACACACTAGTCTGCAAAACTACTACAGTGAATACTACAGTAAAGTCAGCAAAAACACGAGTGAATATTACAGTATTTATAGTATAGCATTTTTTCATGTGGGTGGCACTTTACACTACCTTAGGCTCATACTTCTGCTGTACTGTAGAATGGTTCTTGTGTGGGGAGATACCTAATTACTCTAGAGGGCTCCTAGTATTAGTAGGAGTATGTCACTCCTGAGTAACGGCAGCACACAGATAAGGACAAACTGCTCACCTAAACCTTGTTTGGAACTGACTTGTTTTGATTTGATCATCGTGACATACCAATGAGGTGGTTACACAATATGGGTGTGGCTAGTGCAGTCCTGGTGATTGCATATGTTGAGAGCATTAACCTTCATGGAAAATCCGGGGAACGTCTATAGGGAGCCCGTGCGCTTCATGAAAATGTGAGGTTTACAAATGAGGCAGGAAGAAGTTCTAACACAGAGACTGACAGCCAGGTAATACTTCACCAACAACATGAGCTGTTTCAGACAGAAGACAATGTCTAAATGCACAGAGAGAATAGGATTTGTGCATATCCATATACTATGGTATTTCTACTATCAGAGATTTGTACATGTAAACGAGGAGACACATGCCTCAGCAGATGTACAGTCCAACACGTCAACATTTGCAAATTCTGCCTTGTTACTCCTAACGAGTAAAAAGGGTGGAACATTTCCATGTGAACAGAGCCTGGCCATAAAATATTACCTGCACCTGCACCTACCTGACTGACAAGGAAGGGATAGGCCACTAGAACAATGCCTGCCAAAGCATTTAAGGGTTTTACCCAAGGATGTACTCTACTATTTATCCTATTCCACCAAATATACCTGGCTAATAAACAACTATCTTATCATTTCCTGGTGTACTACAACCCACAATAGTAGACCCTAAACCCAACCCTAACCTGACACCCCTAAACGAGTTCCACATAACGGTTCCCTATTATAGCAGAAACTACTTTAACTTCAACCTGATCCCCATTCACCCAGTAAACCATATAATTACAACTCAACCAGTGCTCTAATTCTACTTGAGGGCTATACTCATGAAGCAATAGAGTTTATATTTCTAAACTGGTAACCAATGTAATTAGAGTAGTAAAAATACATATTTTGTCATACACATGGTATACAGTCTGATATACCACGGCTTTCAGCCAATCAGCATTCAGGGCTCAAACCACCCAGTTTATAAATCTACTTGAGGGCTATACTAATGAAGCAATATAGATTCTCCAGGGGAGAAATTGTATCTCATCTCTCATCTTATCTCATGAGTGCTAGCTGCAATATCTGTAATGCTATAGGCTTGTATAAGATCTCTGCTAAACATACTTATCAATTTCAGAATCAATCATATATGTTTCTACAATTCTATAAAGGAATATTCCATATCCCACTAAAAGAGTGACAGCGATGGATGAAGGAGATGTATAACTGACCTGTGAGGGTTGCTGTTTGTTCTGTTTGTAAAATGTCTCCAGCTTTGGGACAGGCAGGGCTCGAACCCGCACCCTGTCTCTCACCCCCAGCTGTCTGCTTAGTGGCATGGCTATGACCCTGTAGAGAAGACAGACAGAAAATAGAGTTCTGCAGTAGTTCAATGCAAAGGCAAATGTCAGTTACACCCTATTTTCCATATGTCACACTGCTTTTGACCAAAGCTGCAGTATTTTGGTCAAAGGAAGTGCACTGTTGGTGAATAGCTTAAGACCGGGTGTTTTGCGTACTACAAAAAACACCAGGCCCTAGTGATATTATAGCCTATAACAGGCCCCAGAGTTTTCATTGGATACGTCAGGTGGGGTGAGAAACAGTCAGGTGGTTAAGAAAAATTCCTGGAATAGAATATCACTTAAGGCATAACCATTATCTCCTCAACAACAAAGAGCAAGAACACGAGAGCTCCTCATGTCACTCCATGTCAGTCTTCAACATAACATAACAAATGAACTGACAACCGCTGGAGCCTGTTCCATTCCCATACACTTAGTGTCACATTGGGCCAGACAATCTTTGTGCTTAATTGATACAACACCTCCAGGGACACTAGATCTATGTTTGTGTGTCTGAGTGAGGGGGTGTGCATGTGCTCGTGTGTATACGCATGGGTGGGAAAGGGTACAGGTAAGAGTGTATGTGTGTGTGTGTGTGCGTGTGCGTGTGTGTGTGTGTGTGTGCATGTGTGTGTGTGTGTGCGTACCTGTGTGTGTATTTCTACAGTATGTGTGTACAGTATAAGTGTGTGCACCTCTACCTGAGAGATAATCATAGGTAAGTGGGCAGGCAGGGAGATTAGAAGTGATGGAAGTTCAGAGTAATTTAGCTAGGAGACTCCAGGGCTTTCCAGTTACAGGAACCCCAAAGGAAACACCTGCTGGCAATGAAGTCCCCACTGATGACTAGTACTCGCATGTAAACAAACCCCTCCCTTCCCTGGCCCTGCGTATCTCACCTCACCTCGTGAAACACATATGCCTGCACGTGTGTGTGTTGTGACTGACACACAGCTCAGCCCTGCCCAGGTACAGTACAGTACACCAAAAAACCATGAGGAAATAACTGATAAGGAAAAACATGCAAAAAATGAGTGTCCTATCGATCGCTCCATCAGACTTCTGTTCTTCCTGTCTCCATGCTTGAGCCCTCCACTTTACATTTCTGGCCTCTGCCTCTACATGGCTCCCAGCTCTAATGTAGTGTACAGTACAAACATCTACATCTAATCGCATTGTTAGAATGCTCCCATGGGTTTATTAGCAAATTTGACTGCAAAGGATCTGTGTCAGGATTATAGAACTCATGGAACATCTGGCCCTATTATAGAACTCCTGGCCCTATTATAGAACTCCTGGCCCTATTATAGAACTCCTTACTATAACAATGTTTCGACCCTATGATCGTCATCAGGTTTTAGAAAACGTTTTCTAAACCGTTGAAACGTTGTTATAATAATGTTGTTATAACACACCTGGGAAACAGATCTCTGTGTGCAGTGTTTTCCTGTTTTGCTCCCAATTGCTCTTAGCAAATTGTCTGACTTGCTGTCTAACTATGCTAAATCTGAATTATTAATATTGGGTGATCTTACAGTTTTTTTCGATTGCTAAACGACAGTGGACACAACTGGAGTCACATGTGCAAAACTCTAACTACAGTCTGCACAGCAGCAGTTCATGTGGACCAAACTCTAGTTTGTTTTTCATTGCTTGAACACAGTTTTCAAAACTCTACACACTTATCCCATGACTTTAACCACAACCTGCACAACACTGTGGATTTACAGCACTTTGTTCAAATGCTAACACACTGCTGTCAAAACTGTGAACCACACATTCAAAACGGAATAGATTTCAGCCTTGTGCCGTTCAAACACTGCTGATTGCAATTTCAGCTGAAAGGCTAAGCAGGTGTCTTGTTTTAGACTTGTTAGTGAACACACGCACACACATATTACAGTATATATAGGTAGAGCTCAGAAAGACTCATTTTGGAAATGGAACAAGGAAGATGGGTTTGTGGAGGGAGAAGGGTGGCAGGGAGAGGGCGGATGCGTGGAGGAAGACAAAGAAGACAAAGACCTGTTATTTCAGATGAAATAAGGGCTACACTTATAGACCATGTCGTGAACCATGGTCTCTCATTGAGAGAGGCAGGGTTGAGGGTGCAACCCAATCTGCAAAGATCCACAGTGGCATCTGTAATGCGAATTTTCCATCATGCAAACAGGTGAGAGTTACATCCTTACAGTAAATGAAAACATTACAGGAATCTATTTTGTATTGCAATTATTTTTTATTTTTTTATTTTACCTTTATTTAACCAGTTAGGCAAGTTGAGAACAAGTTCTCATTTACAATTGCGACCTGGCCAAGATAAAGCAAAGCAGTTCGACAGCTACAACGACACTGAGTTACACATGGAGTAAAACAAACATACAGTCAATAATACAGTATAAACAAGTCTATATACAATGTGAGCAAATGAGGTGAGAAGGGAGGTAAAGGCAAAAAAGGCCATGGTGGCAAAGTAAATACAATATAGCAAGTAAAACACTGGAATGGTAGTTTTGCAATGGAAGAATGTGCAAAGTAGAAATAAAAATAATGGGGTGCAAAGGAGCAAAATAAATAAATTAATTAAATACAGTTGGGAAAGAAGTAGTTGTTTGGGCTAAATTATAGGTGGGCTATGTACAGGTGCAGTAATCTGTGAGCTGCTCTGACTGTTGGTGCTTAAAGCTAGTGAGGGAGATAAGTGTTTCCAGTTTCAGAGATTTTTGTAGTTCGTTCCAGTCATTGGCAGCAGAGAACTGGAAGGAGAGGCGGCCAAAGAAAGAATTGGTTTTGGGGGTGACTAGTGAGATATACCTGCTGGAGCGTGTGCTACAGGTGGAAGATGCTATGGTGACCAGTGAGCTGAGATAAGGGGGGACTTTACCTAGCAGGGTCTTGTAGATGACATGGAGCCAGTGGGTTTGGCGACGAGTATGAAGCGAGGGCCAGCCAACGAGAGCGTACAGGTCGCAATGGTGGGTAGTATATGGGGCTTTGGTGACAAAACGGATTGCACTGTGATAGACTGCATCCAATTTGTTGAGTAGGGTTTTGGAGGCTATTTTGTAAATGACATCGCCAAAGTCGAGAATTGGTAGGATGGTCAGTTTTACAAGGGTATGTTTGGCAGCATGAGTGAAGGATGCTTTGTTGTGAAATAGGAAGCCAATTCTAGATTTAACTTTGGATTGGAGATGTTTGATATGGGTCTGGAAGGAGAGTTTACAGTCTAACCAGACACCTAAGTATTTGTAGTTGTCCACGTATTCTAAGTCAGAGCCGTCCAGAGTAGTAATGTTGGACAGGCGGGTAGGTACAGGTAGCGATCGGTTGAAGAGCATGCATTTAGTTTTACTTGTATTTAAGAGCAATTGGAGGCCACTGAAGGAGAGTTGTATGGCATTGAAGCTTGCCTGGAGGGTTGTTAACACAGTGTCCAAAGAAGGGCCGGAAGTATACAGAATGGTGTCGTCTGCGTAGAGGTGGATCAGAGACTCACCAGCAGCAAGAGCGACCTCATTGATGTATACAGAGAAGAGAGTCGGTCCAAGAATTGAACCCTGTGGCACCCTCATAGAGACTGCCAGAGGTCTGGACAGCAGACCCTCCGATTTGACATTATAGAATATTTACACAGATATATATTACAGTAAGTTTGACTGTAAATTATATTTTTACAACAGGACCCAAAGGCTGCCCCCAACAGGGGGAAGAGGAAAAATATTTTCAGATGCGCAGGAAAATGCTATTGTTGACATGGTTGTTGTCAACAATGCAATAAAACTGCGGGAGATTCAAGATAGAGTGCTGGCTGATAATGATATATTTGAAAATGTTAATTCTGTCAGCACAACAACTATTGCTCGAGTCCTAAAGAAACACCAAGTTACAATGAAACAGTTATACACTGTACCGTTCGAGAGAAACAGTGAACGGGTAAAAGAGCAAAGATACCAATATGTCCAAGTAAGACGTCTGAGGTTACGTACACAGCTATACAAAATATTTACAGTAAAAAAAAACATTAGCATTTCTACAGTAAAACTGTGGACTTACTGTTTTTCAGAGAGTAATGGAGGTGGAAGCACTGGAGAGACCACATTCATTTGTATTTATCGATGAAGCTGGATTTAACCTTGCCAAAACACAGCGCAGAGGAAGGTATGTTATAGGTCAAAGGGCCACTATGGAGGTCCCAGGCCAAAGGGGGGGAAATATCACCATGTGTGCTGCAATGGCCAATGATGGTTTGCTTCTCAACACACGACTCATTGGCCCATACAACACAGAAAGGCGTATAGCTTTCCTAGAACAGCTCTATGCTCAGCTAGTGCCAGCAGAACAGGGGGAGCCAGTAAGAAACCCCCAAGTTTTTGTCATAGTTTGCGATAACGTTGCTTTTCACCACTCTGCAGCTGTCACAGATTGGTTTGCAGCACATCACAGATTTATGGTTTTGTACCTGCCTGCATATTCACCCTTCCTCAACCCAATAGAGGAGTTTTTCTCTGCCTGGAGGTGGAAAGTGTTTGGTCACCACCCACATGACCAAATGTCTCTTTTGGAAACCATGCGTGCCGGATGTGAGGACACGAGTCCAGAGGACTGCCAGGGATGGATAAGGCACTCCAGAAGGTTCTTCCCCAGGTGCATGGCAAGAGAAAACATTAGATGTGATGTTGAAGAAAACCTGTGGCCTGATGCTAGAGAGAGGCAGGATTAGCCCCTCAATTATTTGTTCGAATTACAGTATGTACTTTTAGTTTCTACCCTTTTTTTCTCATTACTGTAATTCCGTAAATTACTACAGACTATTGAAGCAAACTGCTAATTTTCATTTACCTTAAAGAATTGTTATGTTCTAAAAAAATTTATAAATCATGTGAAAGAATGTCACTCTTTTCTTTGAAGAAAATATTACTTTGTATGAAGTCACTGAAATTGTTCAAACTGTAAAGATGAAAAGTTTGTATTTTCTGTATTGGTGTTTGATGCTAGTGTTTTTACTCTCAGTGTGTTCTGAGTGACAGTGTGTGTTATCTCAGTGAGGGTTGTGCATAGTGTTTGGCTGCACTGAGCGTGTTTTGAGCCATGTGTTAAGAGTTGTGTTGCTTGGAATGAGTTTTGCAGGTGATGTGAACTGTTTAGCTCAGGTGACTGTTGGTAGTGCAGACTGTAATTAGAGTTTTGCACATGTGACTCCAGTTGTGCCCACTGTCGTTTAGCAATCGAAAAAAACTGTAACTTGGTGAGATCAGTATCAGATCAGATCAGTTGATGCCAGTATCAGAGAAACTGAAAGATATTTGTACTGAGCTACATTTAAATTAATTGATAACAAAACTCGCCCCAATTTAAAACACACAAACCTTTTTGGGGGGGGATATCATTCTGACAAACACCCCTCATAAGTATACAACCAATGGAATCTTTGTGTGTGTGTGTGTGTGTGTGTGTGTGTGTGTGTGTGTGTGTGTGTGTGTGTGTGGATAGGCAGGGTATATGCAAATAAAATACTGTAGTATTTACTAGAGTTGAAAAAAAAACGTTTTTTTCAGACTGTAGTGTTTGTGTGAACATTTCTGTTGTATTTACAATAGTGTTTTTTTGGTGGATAATACTGTAGTATTTATTATAGTATTCTATAGTATACTACAACATTCTATACTAAGTACTACACATGATTGAGGATTACTACAGTGTAGAGTATAGTATTCGACAGTATACTATACTTTACTACAGAATTCTATCGTAAGTAGTGTGGATTCGCTCATCACCGCATCCTTTATCAGAAGGTCGACTAGACCGCTCTAAATTCCTTAATTTCTTCCTTTTTGTTTACAAAGCTCTACAAGCTTCCAAAATATCTCACTTCTCTGTTAAAGTATAATTATACGAGGCACCAAACCCACTCACAGTGTTGGTTAACTCTTGAGGTCCCTCGTGTCTCGACCAACCTACAGTAGGTAAACCAGCCTTGAGTTTGGAATAATTTACCATTCTCATTACATCTTGAATCCCTGGTGGCAATAGACCAGTTTAGAACGCTGATGAGGAATTAATTCACTGAAGTTTGCAAGTGTTTTGGTTGATTGTAATCATTTATTTGTGTTGTTGAAATGTAGTGTCTCTCTTGTATCTTGTAGTTTCTTTGTTTTGCTGTTTAATTGAATGAATATGTTGATTTGGGAACGGTTTGTTTTCAGGGCACCATTGAAAATGAAACCCTGGTCTCAATTGGGCTCCCCTGAATAAATACAAGTTAAGATGAGGAAGAATCGTATTTTTGATATCCAGAGGCTTCTGGGAAACCATTGAGTGCATATCATCCTCAGCGTCTGCTGTAACCCAACCCATGTCTATCTACTGTCCATCAGCCTGACAGACAGACACACCATCAGCCTTCTGCCACAGCCTGAGTCAATGTGAACCTAACAAAAATACATTTTACAGCCCCAGCAAAAACGGACTACTCATCAGGCATGTAGTCGACTTGGAATACTTTCAAAGGGCAAAAGCTGACAGCAGACAGGGTCATAGTCACTAAACACAAAGTTAACGGGACAAAACGGGGATGTACTATCCAATAAGACAGGGGTTCCCATACTTTTGCAGTTAATGCTCATTTTCTTGCATAAGTTTAGACATTTCTAACGTGTAGTCATGTGATATTTGAATGAACACATTTCTGACAAGTTATAAATAGCTCTCTCTAAGGTATGAAATGACGAACACGACAAGAGGAAAACTGATGATGCACCACCCAATTTCGAAATTACACCTTGTGCATTCTTCTATTAAATATTTTAAGAATAAGTTGAAAGCCGGACTGAGTTCCTTTAAAAAAGGGGGGAGGACCCCCGCGCCCCCTCACCTCTCAAAGACGTAGCGCAGGACGATGAAGCCCAGAGCCAGCGGCAGGGTGTAGAAGAGGTCCCGGGGTAGAGGGTAGCGGTCCCCCTCGATCTCTATGTCCTTCCAGGTGACCCCCGGCGGCAGCCAGTACTCCTCCTTCCAAAGCCATTGGTCCAGCAGTCCTTCCATCCTACAGAGAAGAGGAGAGGGGAGGGTGAAAGGAGAGGATAATGTTTGAGAGCTCGATCCTCAGAAGTGTCTGTGCCTGCTGAAACATTGATGCTGCTGTTATTCATATTTATGGAGAAGACAGCGGCTGGGAAGCTCCAAATGAAATATGACAAGTTAAAGAGAGTGAACAAGATGGTATGTGTCCTTGATTCACACTTCACAGACAGAATCATAATTAGAGCCAACATGAAGTCTGTGTGTGAGGACAAAAGGGATAATTCATCAAAATTACAAAATTACACATACAGTGGGGCAAAAAAGTATTTAGTCAGCCACCAATTGTGCAAGTTCTCCTATTTAAAAAGATGAGAGAGGCCTGTAATTTTCATCACACTTTAACTGTGACAGACAAACTGAGAAAAAAAATACAGAAAATCACATTGTAGGATTTTTTATGAATTTATTTGAAAATTATGGTAAAAAATAAGTATTTGGTCACCTACAAACAAGCAAGATTTCTGGCTCTCACAGACCTTCTTTAAGGGGCTCCTCTGTCCTCCACTCGTTACCTGTATTAATGGCACCTGTTTGAACTTGTTATCAGTATAAAAGACACCTGTCCACAACCTCAAACAGTCACACTCCAAACTCCACTATGGCCAAGACCAAAGAGCTGTCAAAGGACACCAGAAACAAAATTGTAGACCTGCACCAGGCTGGGGAGACTGAATCTGCAATAGGTAAGCAGCTTGGTTTGAAGAAATCAACTGTGGGAGCAATTATTAGGCAATGGAAGACATACAAGACCACTGATAATCTCCCTCGATCTGGGGCTCCACGCAAGATCTCACCCCGTGGGGTCAAAATGATCACAAGAACGGTGAGCAAAAATCCCAGAACCACACGGGGTGAATAGTGAATGACATGCAGAGAGCTGGGACCAAAGTAACAAAGCCTACCATCAGTAACACACTACGCCGCCAGGGACTCAAATCCTGCAGTGCCAGACGTGTCCCCCTGCTTAAGCCAGTATGTCCAGGCCCGCCTGAAGTTTGCTAGAGAGCATTTGGATGATCCAGAAGAAGATTGGGAGAATGTCATATGGTCAGATGAAACCAAAATATAACTTTTTGGTAAAAACTCAACTCGTCGTGTTTGGAAGACAAAGAATGCTGAGTTGCATCCAAAGAACACCATATCTACTGTAAAGCATGGGGGTGGAAACATCATGCTTTGGGGCTGTTTTTCTGCAAAGGGACCAGGACGACTGATCTGTGTAAAGGAAAGAATGAATGGGGCCATGTATCGTGAGATTTGGAGTGAAAACCTCCTTCCATCAGCAAGGGCATTGAAGATGAAACGTGGCTGGGTCTTTCAGCATGACATTGATCCCAAACACACCGCCCGGGCAATGAAGGAGTGGCTTCGTAAGAAGCATTTCAAGGTCCTGGAGTGGCTTAGCCAGTCTCCAGATCTCAACCCCATAGAAAATCTTTGGAGGGATTTTCCGTGTTTCCCAGCAACAGCCCCAAAACATCACTGCTCTAGAGGAGATCTGTGTGGAGGAATGGGCCAAAATACCAGCAACAGTGTGTGAAAACCTTGTGAAGACTTACAGAAAACGTTTGACCTCTGTCATTGCCAACAAAGGGTATATAACAAAGTATTGAGATAAACTTTTGTTATTGACCAAATACTTATTTTCCACCATAATTTTGCAAATAAATTCATTAAAAATCCTACAGTGTGATTTTTTTGATTTTTCAAGTGCACCTATAGGCTTACCGTTGGCCAATCAGATAACTCAAATCACTTTGCCTGCATAGTTTCCTTGTGCCATAGACTATAAAAAGACTCCTCGAACACACAGCAAAGTTGATAATGCGAGATTCCAAAACGTATAAAACCATGACTAGAGAGAGACTCAACGAATACAGCAAATACCTGCTGTTATTATGAATAAGTTAATGTTTAAGTTGTTATTCAGCACTGTCAACACTTTGTTCAACAGTTTGTTTTAAAAGACATAAAATGTGCATTTAGATAAGCTTGCGTTGTTATTATTTGCTACCCTTTTTTAATATTGAGGAATATTTCACTTTCACATAGTTTCAGCATCAACTGGAAGACTGAGTACCCTTTTTTCAGCGTGGGGGGGGGGGGGGGGGGGGGGGGGACTGTGAGTCGGATGAGAGGCATCCGCTGCTCCCTCCTTCCCCTCAGACTGACCAGATGAAGGCCATCAGTCCAGTAAAAAAATATTATTTCAAAATGGTCTAAGAACAACCTTGACAGGGCAATTCAAGCGTAGTGATAATGTATTGGGCTTATAGCCTACTGCAGTATTTTGCAACCGGGGGTACTTGGCCTTTCCACAAGGGGTACTTGAGAAGACTCATGAAACCATAGGCTTAATCAGGGCTGCAACTTTGTTTTTTGAAGTGGGGGGGACCACGTTTTTTATCCAGTCGGATAAACATTCAAAACAGCCTACTCGACTGCTCGAAGGCGTCCGGATGGTCCTAAAGCACACCGTTGCCTTGTCTTGTATCACATTCCAATTATAAAACTGGGGGGGACAGAAATGCAATTTCAGAATGTGGGGGGGGGGCGTGCCCCTCGTCCCCAGTGAAAGTTGCACCACTTGGCTTAATGGTAAAATGCACATGAGGGGGTACTTCACGGGTACTCTGGGCAGAGCTAAATGTACTTGGTGTTGCAGTAACCAAAAAAAGGTTGGGATCCACTGGCCTACAGAACTGTTTTTAATTGTTTAATGTTGCATAAGCTTATGTTTTTTAAGTCATTTAAAAAAAATTTGGCTTTTGACACAGAAAGTGATCTTGATTCAGAAAAAAGTTTTCACCACTGCTGTAGAGAAATTGAACCATGGTCATTTCCTGTTTCACACTGTGTATTTAAATACTGTATCCCCGACATAGCTCATCATAATATTTCTACTACTATACATTTTATTTTAGTTAGACTGTTTATATATACCAGACATGTATTTATACACTGGATTCTTGACATAGTTCAATCTAATATACTGTATCTACTGCTGTACATATCATTCTTAAATGATCTTGTGTAAATTCTTCCGTTGTACATATGTAGCGGACATGAGTCATTCATGGTCACGTGATGAGGTAGCCCACCACGACCTACGAGGGAATTTCCTCTTGGTCTAACGATCTAAGACAGAGATCAAATCAAATGTTACTGGTCATATGCTCCGAATACAACAAGCCCTTAAACAACAATGAAGTTTTAAGTAAATAGAGTTAAGAAAATATCTCCTAAATAAACTAAACTAAAAATAAGTAACACAATAAAACAACAATAATGAGGCAGGGGGTACTGGTACCAAGTCAATGTGCGGGGTTACAAGTCAGTTGAGGTAATTTGTACACGTCGCTAGGGGTAAAGTGATAATGCATAGATAATAAACAGCGAGTAGCAGCAGTGTAAACACAATGGATGGGGGTGGGGTCAATGAAAATAATCCGGGTTGCCATTTGGTTAATTGTTCAGTAGTCTTATGACTTGGGGATAGAAGCCGTTAAGGAGCCTTTTGGGCCTAGATTTGGCGCTCCGGTACTGCTTGCTGTGCGATAGCAGCGAGTACAGTCTATGACTTGGGTGACTAGTCTTTGACAAGTTTTTGGGCCTTCCTCTGACACCACCTAGTATATACGTCCTGGATGGCAGAAAGCTTGGCCCCAGTGATGTACTGGGCTGTACGCACTACCCTCTGTAGCGCCTTACGTCGGATGTCGAGCAGTTGTCATACCAGGCGGTGATGCAACCGGTCAGGATACTCTCGATGGTGCAGCTGTAGAACTTTTTGAGGATCTGGGGACCCATGACAAATCTTATCAGTCTCCTGAGGGGGAAAAGGCATTGTCGTGCGTTCATCATTGTCGTGCGTTCATCACGACTTGGTGTGTTTGGACCGTGATAGTTTGTTGGTGATGTGGACACCAAGGAACTTGAAACGCTTGACCCATTGCACTACAACCCCACCGATGTGAATGAGGGCGTGTTTGGCCATCCTTTTCCTGTAGTCCACGATCAGCTCCTTTGTCTTGCTCACGTTGAGGGAGAGGTTGTTGTCCTGACACCACACTGCCAGATCTCTGATCTCCTCCCTATAGGCTGCCTCGTCGTTGTCGGTGTTCAGACCTACCACCGTATTCTCACATAGGTGTTCCTTTTGTCCAGATGGGAAATGGTAGTGTGGAGTGCAATTGAGATTGCGTCATCTGTGGATCTGCTGGGGGGGTATGCGGATTGGAGTGAGTTTCCGTAAGGATGGTGTTGATGTGAGCCATGACCAGCCTTTCAAGCACTTCATAGCTACTGATGTGAGTGCTATGGGACGGTAGGTAGGCAGGTTACCATCGCTTTCTTGGGCACAGGGACTATGGTGGTCTGCTTGAAAGATATTAGAGACTCAAGAGGTTGAAAATGTCAGTGAAGACACCTGACAGTTGGTCCGCGCATGCTCTGAGTACACGTGCTGGTAATCCATCTGGTCCCGCGACCTTGTGAATGTTGACCTGTTCAAAGGTCTTGCTCACATCGGCTATGGAGAGCGTGATCACACAGTTGTCTAGAACAGCTCTCATGCATGCTTCAGCGTTGCTTGCCTCGAAGCAAGCATAAAAAGCATTTAGCTCGTCTGGTAGGCTCGCTTCACTGGGCAGCTCGCGGCTGGGTTTCCCTTTGTCGTCTGTAATAATTTGCAAGCCCTGCCACATCAGAACTTCAGTGTAGTAGGATTCAATCTTAGTCCTGTATTGACGCTTTGCCTGTTTGATGGTTAGTGTCAGAGTATAATGGGATTTCCTATAAGGGTCCGGATTAGTGTCCTGCTCCTTGAAAGCAGCAGCTATAGCCTTTATCTCAGTGAGGATGTTGCCTGTAATCCATGGCTTCTGGTTCGGATATGTACGTACGGTCACTGTGGGGACAACGTCATCGATGCGCTTATTGATGAAGCTGGTGACTGAGGTGGTATACTCCTCAATGCCATTGGATGAATCCCAGAACATATTCCAGTCTGTGCTAGCAAAACAGTCGCGTAGCATCCACGTCATCTGACCAGGTCCGTATTGAGCGAGTCACTGGTACTTTCTGCTTTAGTTTTTGCTCATAAGCAGGAATCAGGAGGATATAATTATGGTGGAGGGCGAGGGAGAGCTTTGTACGCATCTCTGTGTGTGGAGTAAAGGTGGTCTAGAGTTGTTTTTCCTCTGGTTGCACATGTGACATGATGGTAGAAATGAGGTAAAACAGATTTAAGTTTGCCTGCATTAAAGTCCGCGGCCACTAGGAGCGGCGCTTCTGGACGAGCATTTCCTTGTTTGCTCATGGACTTCTCCAGTTCAATGAGTGCGGCCTTAGTGCCAGCATCGGTTTGTAGTAGTAAATAGACGGCTACAAAAATATAGATGAGAACTCTCGGTAGATTGTGTGGTCTACAGATTATCATGAGGTACTCTACCTCAGGCGAGCAATACCTCAATACTACCTTAATATTAGACATCACCTTGTCCGAGAAATATTTACATGGTTATTAAAACATCATGCCAGGGTAACCTTAAACAAAACCTAGCCCTTATTTTAAGTGTTTCTAAAATCCCCTATATGAAAAATGAATGGTGGAAAAAACGTTTGGAACCATTTCCTGGTTTGACCATTATGTTTTATGGGTATTATGATACCTCCACTGTGGGGCTCTATGTAGCGGACATGAGTCTTGTCAAGTGATGAGGTAGCCAGCCCCACCTGCAAACTTCAAAACCAGTGTCTGCCAGATCGGGGAATTTCCTCTTGGTCTCATGGTCATATTGGAACTTGCTCCCCATGGGAGACCACGATTAATTTTACACATACTTAAAGATTGCATTTGATTCCTGCTTCAGCGCTATTTGGGTTGTTAATCATATTAGTCCCGTGGTTCTTGATTTCTTGTATCCCCCCCTTTTAATTGTTTTACTGCATTGTTAGGAGCTAATAAAATAAGCATTTAGCTGACCGATAAACTGATTTGATTTTGATTGATCAAGCTGATATAGTTGTTGTTGTGTGGATATGGACCTCCCCTCACTGAACAGCAATGCAAACAGTTCCAGTATTCTTGCGCACATCCCTCCATCAACCTTGCGCGATTGGAGATCACTTGCCTTAATATGCCTTATTCAGCTAATTTCTCTGCATTTATCAGCGTGGTGATAAATACCAATGCATTCTCCTACCATAACGACTCAATTACTAAATTAAACATTTGGCGTGGCCCTTTGATTAATTTATAAATCGCTCCTAATGTAGCCTACTGTCTGAGATAGAGACCAAAACAAGGCCCAGTCAAAGAAAGCAACGGTTTCAGTCAAATGGAAAGTAAGCGCAGGATACGCCTTAAATCGATTACATAATAAAACGATGTATAGCCCATTGGTTCAGCCCCGCAATCTTCAACAAACCTGTCTCAATAACCTACAACAAATAGATAATAGATCAACAATAGCAATCTATTGGGTAGCCTACAACATCCATTCGCAAAAAGGCATCATGGAAAACGTTCGGTGTTACTGAAATTGATTTAAATTAACAACAACATTGAGATTACCTGTCCACTCTCGAATAATGGGATGGGGAGCACAGTGTTGTCACAGCGGTTATCCGGCAAGCAGGAGCCGATTGACGCAACCTGCCTCTGTTTGTGGCGGGCGCGCGCCACGTATCCTTCAAACCGAACACGGGAAAAAGCACTGCTCACACCAACACGCTGAACATAAGGCATATGGCGCTTTCCCCTTTTTTCCCATCTAGGCAATAGAGAGCAATAGTAATGGCGTCTTTTTGTAGGCACGAACTCCGCCATGGTTCGTTGTAGGGTTTCTGGATAAACGTCGAAAATAGAAGAGCACCTATGTTTTGTTCTATGAGATTATCTTCATCAGTTAACGTCACTTTTTGTGATTTCTGAAGTAATCATGTAATAATAAAAAAGGATTCATAATTCATAAAGGTCATGTTAACTGACTGATATTATCTTATATATTTTTTTTATAACATCTCTGTGTTAAACTTATTTTCGGCATTTATTCCAAAACCGTATTCTTTCCCCATTAATTTTGCCCATAGGAATGGCTGAACGAACCAGAGGTAAATAATTTCTGCTTTTTTAGGACTACAATGGCGAGCTCTATAGAACACTAGTAAAAAAAATCCTATAGGATTAGTGATTTTTCCAATAGAATCCTTTTTGGCACAAATGTAAATAACCGTGCAGACAATTTCAGTACGTTTCACAGCTATTGGTGTTGCAGTTGGCACAATAATTTCAATGTGTGACACATGCACCAGATGCAAATGTTTACTCACATTATGTCCCTTATGAGGTAGCTACTGGGCCGGAGGTTGTACCATCTCAAGTGACAGTTCAATATTGGTTGCTTATGATGTTATTATAGTTCACATGTTCACTGTCCACCTTCATAGGTAATTGTCTAAGAGGTTTGGAGGGTGGGTGCTCCATAAGTTAAGCAGCCAATTTAACTATAGTTTACAGCCAAGTCTTGAGGATAAATCCTTTAGAATTTGATGTAAATATCTATACAATTCCCATTGACAAAATGAGAGAAAAAAAAACATAGGAGAAAAAAAACGTTCAAATCCTATAGAATCCTATATCATTCTAATACAAGGATCCAATTAGAATCCAATAGAAAAATAATGTCTGATTTTGGAACCAGTTCTTTTGGATTCCCATAAGATTCTATCCTAAAGGATTTTATATACAATAATCTATTTGAAAACATCATTGTGTTGGAGTCTGTGCCCTTAATCACTTTCTGCATCTGTCTTCCTACCTGTACTTACATCTGTCCTGTCAGAAAAACAAAATAAATCAGCTCTCCCAAAACATGTAATAATAATATCATTTGAACCTAGTCCAAAAATCCTACAGGATTCCAATAATAAAAAATCTTATTATAATCCAAAAGAAAATCCTATCCAATTTTGGAACCAGTCCTATTGGACTAGATAGGATTAAATAGGATAGGTTCCAGAATCTGATAGGATTTCTTTTGGGTTTGAATAAAAAAAAAAAAAAAATTGTAATCCTAGGCAACTATTTTTACTGGTAGGTATATACACTGAGCATAACAAACATTAGGAAAACCCAGCAGTGTTGCAGTTCTTGACACAAACCGGTGTGCCTGGCAACTACTTTCAAAGGCACTTAAATTATTTTGTCTTGTCCATTCTCCCTCTGAATGGCACACATACACAATTCATGTCTCGGTTGTTTCAAGGCTTAAAACCCCTTCTTTAACCTGTCTCCTCCACTTTAAAACCATCATATAACTAATCTACATTGATTGGCGTGAATTTAAGAAGTGACATCAAAGGGACCATAGCTTTCACCTGGATTCACCTGGTCAGTCTATGTCATAGAAAGAGCAGGTGTTCTTAATGTTCTGTAAACTCAGTGTAATTTCCCAATCGGAAGAAACATATGGGCATACAGATGTGGCATGCAAATGTGAATAGTTTCTTTGCAATTGATTCGTTTTTCACTTTGTTATACCTCCAGAGTGCCCACCTTCTGTAGCCTTGCTTGAGCATGCGCACTAATGAATAAGCACATGGCTGTGTAACTATCATTTCAGCTTATGACCGCATGAAATAAATTGGCACTTGCACAACAGCAAACCCTGGGAACTCCAAGGACAACCACAGGAATCAATGAAAAGGATGACTCAAGTCATACTCACCCAGGAAAGAGTGAGTAATATTACACAATTCCCAGTGAAAGTTTGCAGAACTAGATAGGTTTAGTCATACAGATGAAACTATCAGGCAGCAGGAAAAGGGATTTAGAAACACGTTACATATATACTGTATAGAAACACTTTATACATATTCTGAACTGTATATGCACTGTATAAGGAGCTTCCCTTTGCTAATAGTGAATAATCGTTTTTCTGTCCTAGAATAAACCTTGAGTTACGCCCTGCCTTCATATGATCTACTACTACCCACTCTAATGACATCAGTACAGCATTGTGTACAGTACATAACCTAGCCAATCTGACAACCAGCTTTTTTCCCCATGCTTCTAGATTATAGGTGGCTTCAGCCCAAAACCAACAGTCTTCTGACAGGAGGGGATTCTCCAGAGTTTCCTTAGAGGACCACCATGGCTCTACAATGCATGGCTCCGTCTGTTCATATTCCACTGTTAAAGATAGCCCCTCCCCTGTAAAAATGCTCTCCTCAGGAATTCAGATTATATATACTGTGAGTCGAGGCACCTGAGATGGGGATACAGCATGTGTGTACTGTCTACTCTCCGAATACCTGACTGTCTAGGGAATATTTATACTCCTATCAGATTCCAAATAATAACCTGGAGACTAGATTAGATGTTATTAGTGTTTGATTTGTATATTCTTAATATGTTGCCAGCCTGGTGTCATAGACTAGACGAAACATTAAATCCGAGAAACTCAAATTAGTATGATCTGTTACGTTTGGTATGATTACATGAGACAGAAAGTTACTTAATAAAACAAAAATGAAAGTAGGGTAGTTGGTTGCGGTGGATGGATAGGCATATAACGTGAAGTTTAGTAACCCAAAGGTTGCACATTCACATCTCATCATGAGCAACTTTACAACTACTTCCCATTTTTTAGCTACTTTGCAACTACTTAGCATGTTGGCTAACTCTTCCCCAAACCCTGACCCTAGCCTTAACCATTTAAACTAACCTAAACCCTAACGCTAACCCCTAGCCTAGCTAATGTAAGCCACCTAGCTAACATTAGCGTTAGCCACCTAGCCTCCTAGCTAACGTAAGCAACAACAAGTTGGAATTCGTAACTTATCATACATTTTGCAAATTCATAACCTATTGTATGAATTGCATTTTGTAACATATCTTACAAATTGTAATGCGTAACATATCATACGAAATTGATGATGTACAGTCGTGGCCAAAAGTTTTGAGAATGACACAAATATTAATTTCCACAAAGTTTGCTGCTTCAGTGTCTTTAGATATTTTTGTCAGATGTTACTATGGAATAATGAGGTATAATTAGAAGCATTTCATAAGTGTCAAAGGCTTTTATTGACAATTACATGAAGTTGACGCAAAGAGTCAATATTTGCAGTGTTGACCCTTCCATTTCAAGACCTCTGCAATCCGCCCTGGCCTGCTGTCAATTAACTTCTGGGCCACATCCTGACTGATGGCAGCCCATTCTTGCATAATCAATGTTTGGAGTTTGTCAGAATTTGTGGGTTTTTGTTTGTCCACCCGCCTCTTGAGGATTGACCACAAGTCCTCAATGGGATTAAGGTCTGGGTAGTTTCTTGGCCATGGACCCAAAATATCGATGTTTTGTTCCCCGAGCCACTTAGTTATCACTTTTGCCTTATGGCAAGGTGCTCCATCATGCTGGAAAAGGCCTTGTTCGTCACCAAACTGTTCTTGAATGGTTGGGAGAAGTTGCTCTCGGAGGATGTGTTGGTACCATTCTTTATTCATGGCTGTGTTCTTGGGCAAAATTGTGAGTGAGCACACTCCCTTGGCTGAGAAGCAAACCCACACATGAATGGTCTCAGGATGCTTTACTGTTGGCATGACACAGGACTGATGGTAGCGCTCACATTGTCTTCTCCGGACAAGCTTTTTTCCGGATGCCCCAAACAATCGGAAAGGGGATTCATCAGAGAAAATAACTTTACCCCAGTCCTCAGCAGTCCAATCCCTGTACTTTTTGCAGAATATCAATCTGTCCCTGATGTTTTTCCTGGAGAGAAGTGGCTTCTTTGCTGCCCTTCTTGACACCAGGCCATCCGCCAAAAGTCTTCGCCTCACTGTGCATGCAGATGCACTCATACCTGCCTGCTGCAAATTCCTGAGCAAGCTCTGTACTGGTGATGCCCAGATCCCGCAGCTGAATCAACATTAGGAGATGGTCCTGGTGCTTGCTGGACTTTCTTGGGTGCCCTGAAGCCTTCTTCACAACAATTGAACCGCTCTCCTTTAAGTTCTTGATGAGCCGGTTGATTTAGGTGCAATCTTATTGGCAGCAAAATCCTTGCCTGTGAAGCAATGATGACGGCACGTGTTTCCTTGCAGGTAACCATGATTAACAGAGGAAGAACAATGATTCCAAGCACCACCCTCCTCTTGAAGCTTCCAGTCTGTTATTCAAACTCAATCAGCATGACAGAGTGATCTCCAGCCTTGTCCTCGTCAACACTCACACCTGTGTTAACGAGAGAATCCCTGACATGATGTCAGCTGGTCCTTTTGTGGCAGGGCTGAAATGCAGTGGAAATTTGTTTTTTTGGGATTCAGTGAATTTGCATGGCAAAGAGGCACTTTGTATTTAATTTCAATTCATCTGATTACTCTTCATAACATTCTGGAGTATATGCAAATTGCCATCATACAAACTGAGGCAGCAGACTTTGTGAAAATTAATATTTGTGTCATTCTCAAACCTCTTGGCCACGACTGTACATCCACAAATGAATACATACCATACAAATTGTAACATATCATACTAATTGAAGTGTCTCGTTCACTATGTTACATTTACCCCTGAGTCCAGGTTGATGCTGCATAGTGATTAAGTATAATAGCTATATTTTTGGGGAGATCTTTTTGGAGAAACTATCAGTTCAAATGGAATCACCACTAAATAAACACAAGCTCATGGACCAAGCTTTTAGACTAGATGTACATCAAATCCTTGTGTTTATTTAACACGACACACATGTAATTTAACCAAACATTAAATGCCTTTGTTATCACAACCGCTTTAAATGTGATTTACAGTGATTTGTTTGCAACAGTACGATTTATGTTTCTTTTACTACTGTCCCCAAGTCATCAGCTACACAGGTCACCGTGGGGGCACTGTGACCACAGCAAACATGATAGTGCTGCTTGTTCTTGTTGACGGGTTTACGTCAGTATGAACTGTAGGGCTGAGACCTCGATTGCATCTCCACCGGGAGGGAAATTGCCTGGTACATTCGTATAATGCTTTTCATGCCTCCACGCACACGCACACGCACACACACACACAACACACACACCTCCTCCTCTGTGTTTCCTTTTTCACACTGCTATCGCTCTGGGCCATCAGTCCGATGGTTAAGCTGTCACAGGGCATGTTTGCCATGGAGCCCCGACTGCAGCGATGTGATTTATACCCTCAAAGCAATCAGCGAATCTGTGAGACGTAATGGTGTTATTAGACCCACACTGGAATGTAGTCTGACTTGGACTGGGGTGTTCAGGCAGCCTCCATTGCCAGCCAGCCAACCAGCCGGCCTGCAGACAGCATCAGGGAAAAAATTATCAAAGCACCCTTTGAAGGCCTGAGTCATTACACACACAGACAGAGGCAGAGGGGGAAAATAAACAACCTGAGAAGGACAGATGGACATTTCCCCCTGTCGAGCCTGGAGGTTGTAACTTCTTGAAACATTGTAGGGAGAGGAGGGGGAAACAACTCTGCTTGGTGTTGGTCTTGACATGAAGCCAGAGAGCTTTTTATAGTGTGGCTTTCTCATGATCAACATGGCCAATAACCTTTGTGAAAACAGTGTGTCATTCGGAGGGGTTGTGTGTGTTTGTGTGTGTGTGTGTGCGCGGGCCGGCGGGTGTGGGTGTATGCCTGTTAGATGGTTTTTACTACCGACAGGGACCAGTGTCCAAGCATATGAGCCCTGCGCTCATGAGCTCATGTCCTGTTACACAGCCAATCACAAAATAGATATAAAAATACAGTTGGGATTCTAAAATGAACCAAAGTGATCAAATTTACAAAATTGCAGCGATGACTAATGTCTGTGTACAAAGTGAACCTGTCTCAGACCATCTGTCTGATCTTGAGTAGGGAAAAGAAAACAAAGTCACCCAATATGCAGAGAAATGCATTTACATTCATTATTAATGCTTTCGCGTTCAAAGTCAAAGGCATCAATACCAGCCATTACAAAGCTGAGCTGGAATACAGTACAGAAACAATCGGTAACATTTCAACATAGTTCACTGTTTTCCACATCTTCAGTGTGTTGCCTTGTAGACAGTGATGAGACCTTTCTGAATAAAGTTTTTTGACTATTACAAATGATGGTGTGATGTGTGGTGGAAGGTAAAACTGACCATAGTTCTTGTCCTCTCATAGCCTTTGTTAATGGAGGAGACATCTCTAGTCTCCCAGTGATGCAAGCTGTTCTGCTCTGGCTGGACTTCACATGGATCCAGCTAAGACTCAGACAGCCCAGCCTCACCCTCAGAGAGGAAACAACAATTAAACAGACAGAGAGGGTGTGAAACAAGTCGAAAGGGGTCAGATAAAATAAAGTGGACCTAACTGGCTGCCAGGATTCTGTTGGTTAAGCAATACCACAGGCAGGCAGTCCTGAGGGGCCGTGGGGAGGTTGGGGAGGCCCCGCTAGGCTGCAGCCTCACAGCCTGGTACCTCTCTTAGGGCCAACGATAACACAGCCGGGGAGGTAGGGAATGTGGACAGGAAACCAATATTTCACATCGCCGCTGAGTTGCTGAAGACCTGGCCCTAATGGAGTCACATTTTGCACCGAGAGAGAGGTCCTCCAGGAAACACACTGCTTTCCCACAGGATCCTTTTGACCCAGGTTCACACACACGCAAGCAAGCATGTATGCAAGCTAACACACACAAACCCTTCAGGCCTGGTTCCATCTTTCCTCACTGCCAGTCCGCATGCTCCTATGACTGTCCACCCGAAGTATCACAGTCCTGCCCCCAACAAGGCAGAGGCAAGCTGAGCAATGTCTCTGTCTGTGTGTGCCAGGTGTCTGGACTGCTCCCTGGTTGCCTACACAACAGGACCACTGTTTCAAACTGCCTATAAAACATTGCTGGGTACTTTTCTCACTCAGAGAGAAAAATCTCCTAAATTCTAACCCCCACTGTCCCTGACCCCCCTCCTTCCTTGCTCAACCCTTCCACCCAGTGTTGTTTTTCATCCTGTTGTTTTTGGCGTGGACCCTCTCTGACCCCCAGAGGAAGCACTCTAACACTGAGCTAAAAAAAAATCAGCACTAACCCTTAAGACACACACTCTAAGGCAAAGAATAACACAACAACTTGGGAGACATGAATGCTGCTCTGGGGCCAGTTAATTGAAAATCGCACTCACTGACAGAGCTCAGAAATTGACCTCATTCCATTGTGAATAACATTACGGTTTTGCTATACCTTCATCGTCCAGCAGAGAGCACACATGAGTATGAGCCTTGGGCTGATGCATTGTGGCTCTCCAACAGCTCTTTGAGATTAATGACATGGAAAATGGTTCTTCGACAAAAACAAATGAACACATTATTTAAAACCCCTTGGCTGCTGAAATCTATCATTGTTATATTGTGTTACATAGGAAAGGAACCCATTTGGCTTTTCTATGCATGACTTTGTGAATGGACTTTGTTGTAATAGGTGTTTCAGATTTAGAATGCAATAAGTGGAATCAAAATTATTTCATGTGTCCAAATATATCCTGTACTGCCACACAGTATTTGTCAGAAAATGTTTATCAACTTGGCTCTGCATGCCATTGTTTTGTATTCTAAGGAATGTCTGGTACATTACATGACCAAAAGTATGTGGACACCTACTGGTCGAACATCTCATTCCAAAATCATGGGCATTAATATGGAGTTGGTACGCCCTTTGCTGTTATAACATCCTCCACTCTTTTGGGAAGGCTTCCACTAGATGTTGCAGCATCTAGTGCTAAGGGAACTTGCTTCCATTCAGCCATAAGCACATTAGTGAGGTCAGGCACTGATGTTGGGCGATTAGGCCTGGCTCGCAGTTGGCGTTCCAATTCATCCCAAAGGTATTCGATGGGGTTGAGGTCAGGGCTCTGTACAGGCCATTCATGTTTTTCCATACCGATCTCGACAAACCATTTCTGTATGGACTTCGCTTTGTGCATGGGGGCATTGTCATGCTGAAACAGGAAAGGGCCTTCCCGGAACTATTGCCACAAAGATGGAAGCACAAAATCATTTAGAATGTCATTGTATACTTTAGCGTCAAGATTTCCCTTCACTGGAACTAAGGCCTAGCCCAAACCATGAAAAACAGCCCCAGAGCATTATTCCACCTCCACCAAACTTTACAGTTGGCACTATGCAGTGGGTCAGGTAGCGTTCTCCTGGCATCCGCCAAATCCAGATTCGTCCTTCGTACTACCAGATGGGGAAGCGTGATTCATCCCTCCAGTGAACATGTTTCCACTGCTCCAGAGTCCAATGGCGGTCCACATACTTTTGTATATATAGTGTATAAGTAGAAAAGCTGAGCTGGTGTTGATACTGCTGTATTACTGTAATGAACCCTACTTGGACAAATGCCAAAACAGTTCCCATCATGCAATGAATGACCTATCTGTCCTTCCATCGACTTTCACCCTGGTTTCATGTTTCCTCCATCTGAAACAATGCAGAACCTTTCTTCTGGTTATCCTTATCGGTTCTATTAGAGGAGTGGGTGGGTTCGAGGCAGAGGAGAGGCTGAAGAGATGGCTGTGTTCCCTGCCTCAGCAGTTCTTTACCAACCTCTGTCTGTCTGGCTGCTACTTTGAGCTTACAGTGCCTTGCAAAAATATCCACCCCCCTTGGTGTTTTTCCTATTTTGTTGCATTACAACCTGTAATTTAAATTGATTTTTATTTGGATTTCATGTAATGGACATACACAAAATAGTCAAAATTGGTGAAGTGAAGTGAAATGAAAAAAATTACTTTTTTCAAAAAATTATTTAAAAACAAAAACGGAAAAGTGGTGCGTGCATATGTATTCACTCCCTTTGCTATGAAGCCCCTAAATAAGATCTGTTGCAACCAATTACCTTCAGAAGTCACATAATTAGTTAAATGAAGTCCACCTGTGTGCAATCTAAGTGTCACATGATCGGTCACATGATCTCAGTATATATACACCTGTTCCGAAAGGCCCCAGAGTCCGCAACACCACTAAGCAAGGGGCCCCACCAAGCAAGATGAAGACCAAGGAGCTCTCCAAACAGGTCAGGGACAAAGTTGTGGAGAAGTACAGATCAGGGTTGGGCTATAAAAAAAATATCTGAAACTTTGAACATCCCACGGAGCACCATTAAATCCATTATAAAAAAAATGGAAAGACTATGGCACCACAGCAAACCTGCCAAGAGAGGGCCGCCCACCAAAAATCACGGACCAGGCAAGGAGGGCATTAACCTGAGAGGCTACAAAGAGAACAAAGATAACCCTGAAAGAGATTTAAAGGTCCACAGCGGAGATTGGAGTATCTGTCCATAGGACCAGTTTAAGCTCTACAGAGCTGGGCTGTACGGAAGAGTGTCCAGAAAAAAGCCATTGCTTAAAGAAAAAAATAAGCAAACACGTTTGGTGTTCGCCAAAAGGCACGTGGGAGACTCCCCAAACGTATGAAAGAAGGTACTCTGGTCAGATGAGACTAAAATGTAGCTTTTTGGTCATCAAGGAAAACGCTATGTCTGGCACAAACTCAACACCTCTCATCACCCCAAGAACAACATCCCCACAGGGAAGCATGGTGGTGGCAGCATCATGCTGTGGGGATGTTTTTCATCGGCAGGGACTGGGAAACTGGTCAGAATTGAAGGAATGACGGATGGAGCTAAATACAGGAAAATTCTTGAGGGAAACCTGTTTCAGTCTTCCAGAGATTTGACACTGGGACGGATGTTCCCCTTCCAGCAGGACAATGACCATAAGCATACTGCTAAAGCAACACTTGCATGGTTTAAGGGGAAGCATTTACATTTCTTGGAATGGCCTAGTCAAAGCTCAGACCTCAATTCAATTGAAAATCTGTGGTATGACTTAAAGATTGACGTACACCAGAGGAACGCATCCAACTTGAAGGAGCTGGAGAAATCCCAGTGGCTAGATGTGCCAAGCTTATAGAGGCATACCCCAAGAGACTTGCAGCTGTAATTGCTGCAAAAGGTAGCTCTATAAAGTATTGACTTTGGGGGGGGGGGGGTTAGTTATGCACGCTCAAGTTCTGTTTTTATTGTCTAATTTATTGTTTGTTTCACAATAAAACATACTTTGCATCTTCAAAGTGGTAGGCATGTTGTGTAAATCAAATTATACAAACCCCCCAAAATTCCATTTTAATTCCAGGTTAGGAAAATTGCCAAGGGGGTGAATACTTTTGTAAGCCACTGTAGGTGGTCAGATCATCTTATCGGTTTGCAAGGGCATGGGTGTGGTGTTGCTCTGACTGACCTCTGGATTTATGACTTCTTGATTACAGTAGGGGTGAATTCAGGCTAGGCAACTTGTTTATGTACATCAGTGCCCACACACACACATATACACTCATCGTATTCAGAAACCTGAAGCATCTATCTGCTAGGGAAGTGTTGTGTACCTGCTATTTCTGCAATCAAACCAATTTCGAAATTTGTTTTAACAAGGGAGAAAAAATATGTTTACTCGTTACTATGTAAACACTGCAATGTGGGTTTGATTGAATTGAGCCCAAGAGTTCTGTTTTTGTCCCCACAGTGGAATTCAGTGGAGATAATAGAACACACTCACTGTGAGGCAGCAAGCACAATGGAGACATTGTGTGTCATCTGTTTGGAATGTAAATATAAATGTGAGTTTATTCTGCATTCTTGTGCATTTTCCATAACATTGTCTCAGTGCTTAAATGGTGGTATGTATTGGAAGCTAAAAGGACACTAAACCCAGGATGGTAAAGTTAGGTATTGTCATGTTTTTTCTAAAGGTTACTTTATAAAGTGAAAACATGTGGTTGGCTATGTTTTTTGGCCAAAAGTAATAATAATAAAAACGAACACTCGCACTTGACCCCCCCCCCCCCCCCCCCCTCCTTACTAGCTCTGACTTTGCTGATAGCTACTTTATTGAGGAACATTTTACTTACTATGGCTGTGATATGTGGTTGCCCCACCTAGCTATCTTAAGATGCATTCACTACCTGTAAGTCGCTCTGGATAAGAGCGTCTGCTAAATGACAAAAATGTAAATGTAATGTCCAGAATCTGATTGTCTTCACATAAAGTAACCCAAAGCAGTTCAGTTGACTGACTGGCCAGTAGGTGGCTCTCCTTTTCTAAAACGTTACCTAAATCTGAACTGAAATGTTTTTCCACCTTAAAACCTTTAATTCAACTTAACCTTTAACTCAACTCTAATCTAGTTGATCAAATTAAGTGGTTCCAAAAGGAATCCAGAAATGACAACATCCATTTCACAAAGCAGAAATATTAAAATGGTTAATAGACTCAATTGATGGTAACGTCATGACACAAGTAAATACATACAGTATAACGACATCTTTAGGTAATAACCCTCAATGCTATTTAAATGAATGATATCCCATTCTTTCTCCTCTGTTTTGTTTCTATATCTCTCCTTTCACTGCTCAGATGGCTTTCCCAGAGAGCTAGTCATTTTTTCCTCTCGTCTGTCTGGCTCCTTGGATCCCCTCTCTCTCTCTTCCCTCGGTTCAGCATGCCTGCCAGATCTCTGGCCCTGCCATGTCCTATATGTCACATGCCTGGTTCTCTATCTCCCCCAGACCAGGACACAGACTGAGAGAGCCGGTATCAGTGTTTCCAGTCAGTTCGGGGTTTCCACTTAGGTCAGATATGAATGGGTTTCCACTTAGGTCAGATATGAATGGGTTTCCACTTAGGTCAGATATGAATGGGTTTCCACTTAGGCCAGATATTAATGGGTTTCCACTTAGGTCAGATATTAATGGGTTTCCACTTAGGTCAGATATGAATGGGTTTCCACCTAGGCCAGATATGAATGGGTTTCCACTTAGGTCAGATATGAATGGGTTTCCACTTAGGCCAGATATTAATGGGTTTCCACCTAGGCCAGATATGAATGGGTTTCCACTTAGGTCAGATATGAATGGGTTTCCACTTAGGTCAGATATTAATGGGTTTCCACTTAGGTCAGATATTAATGGGTTTCCACTTAGGTCAGATATGAATTGGTTTCCACTTAGGTCAGATATTAATGGGTTTCCACTTAGGCCAGATATGAATGGGTTTCCACTTAGGCCAGATATGAATGGGTTTCCACTTAGGTCAGATATTAATGGGTTTCCACTTAGGTCAGATATGAATTGGTTTCCACTTAGGTCAGATATGAATGCGTTTCCACTTAGGTCAGATATTAATGGGTTTCCACTTAGGTCAGATATGAATGGGTTTCCACTTAGGCCAGATATGAATGGGTTTCCACTTAGGCCAGATATGAATGGGTTTCCACTTAGGTCAGATATTAATGGGTTTCCACTTAGGTCAGATATGAATTGGTTTCCACTTAGGTCAGATATGAATGCGTTTCCACTTAGGTCAGATATTAATGGGTTTCCACTTAGGTCAGATATGAATGGGTTTCCACTTAGTTCAGATATTAATGGGTTTCCACTTAGGTCAGATATGAATTGGTTTCCACTTAGGTCAGATATGAATGGGTTTCCACTTAGGTCAGATATGAATGGGTTTCCACTTAGGTCAGATATGAATGGGTTTCCACTTAGGCCAGATATTAATGGGTTTCCACTTAGGTCAGATATTAATGGGTTTCCACTTAGGTCAGATATGAATGGGTTTCCACCTAGGCCAGATATGAATGGGTTTCCACTTAGGTCAGATATGAATGGGTTTCCACTTAGGCCAGATATTAATGGGTTTCCACCTAGGCCAGATATGAATGGGTTTCCACTTAGGTCAGATATGAATGGGTTTCCACTTAGGTCAGATATTAATGGGTTTCCACTTAGGTCAGATATTAATGGGTTTCCACTTAGGTCAGATATGAATTGGTTTCCACTTAGGTCAGATATTAATGGGTTTCCACTTAGGCCAGATATGAATGGGTTTCCACTTAGGCCAGATATGAATGGGTTTCCACTTAGGTCAGATATTAATGGGTTTCCACTTAGGTCAGATATGAATTGGTTTCCACTTAGGTCAGATATGAATGCGTTTCCACTTAGGTCAGATATTAATGGGTTTCCACTTAGGTCAGATATGAATGGGTTTCCACTTAGTTCAGATATTAATGGGTTTCCACTTAGGTCAGATATGAATTGGTTTCCACTTAGGTCAGAAATGAATGGGTTTCCACTTAGGTCAGATATGAATGGGTTTCCACTTAGGTCAGATATGAATTGGTTTCCACTTAGGTCAGATATTAATGGGTTTCCACTTAGGCCAGATATGAATGGGTTTCCACTTAGGCCAGATATGAATGGGTTTCCACTTAGGTCAGATATTAATGGGTTTCCACTTAGGTCAGATATGAATTGGTTTCCACTTAGGTCAGATATGAATGGGTTTCCACTTAGGTCAGATATGAATGGGTTTCCACTTAGGTCAGATATTAATGGGTTTCCACCTAGGCCAGATATGAATGGATTTACAGGAATTACAGTAGTTGTAAAGTGTCATCTATAGTTTGGAAGAACATCAGATCCAACAAGGGTAGCAAGTCTCTTTTTTTATTCAGTAAGTAGCTGTTGGTATTTTCTTGCTAGGGCAATTTCATTTTAGTGCTGTCTTTTACCTAGTAGCCTACTTAATCACTGCTGTTTGAACTGTCTGATTGCTCAGTACTTGTGACTCTTAGTTGTACACATAGATTAGTTTCAGACATATTTCTGTAGCACTCTTGCTAATTTGTGGTTTTCTTGCCAGGCAAATCAACAATCAGTGCTGGAAGGTGTGTCTTTCACCTCTGCTATGCATTTAAGTGGCGGTGTTTTCGCCAAAACGAAGATGTTCTGTCGAGTTTGGTATTTAGTATTTTATTAGGATCCCCATTAGCTGTTGCGAAAGCAGCAGCTACTCTTCCTGGGGTCCACATAAAAAATGAAACATGACATAATACAGAACATTATTAGACAAGAACAACACAAGGACAGAAATACATTTAAAAATGGCACACATTGCTACATATCAATACATACACATAAAATATCTCGGTCAAATAGGAGAGAGGCGTTGTGTCGTGTTGCTTTACACAGACTTACACTGACATCCCAACACACACCTACACTACATATGCCCACACACACATGCATACTGACCCCACCCACACTGCTGCTATTGTCTATTATCTATTCTGTTGCCTAGTCAGTTTACCTATACCTATATATAACTACCTCAATTAACCTTTATTTAACTATGCAAGTCAGTTAAGAACAAATTCTTATTTTACAATGACAGGCGAGGAACAGTGGGTTAACTGCCTTGTTCAGGGGCAGAACAACAGATTTTTACCTCGTCTGCTCAGGGATTGATCTTGCAACCGTTCGGTTACTAGTCCAACACTCTAACCACTAGGCTACCTACCGCCCCACTATATCAACAATGGACTAATGAAACAAATACCGAAAGATAGTTTTACGGTGGAATTTTCCTAATTGTAAGTTGCTCTGGATAAGAGCATATGCTAAATTACTAAACTGTTCATAAGTCAAATGTAATGAATTTCAGGAAGATGACACTTGTCAGTAAAAGTTCTTACTGATTGTCTGAACTGTCAAGAGGAGAGAGTAAAGTGCAGAAACAATTTTTGAACTTCCTAGTTGTCATCTTCACATTAATGGGGCATTTTGTCACATAGATTCCTTGCCTTAGGTATGAGGAACATCGGTCTGACTCGCCTCCCACTGTCACAGACACTTCACTATACGCAACACACACACACTAAATATGTGCACGTGACCAATAAAATTAGATTCGATTTGACACACACTTAGCCCAGCTCTGTCAGTTCACACTCACAGCTGCCTCGCTTGCCTGGGCCTCTCATTGTTGCCGCATGACATCACAGAATCTCTCGGAAAGGACATCTTTCATTATCTTTTTCTGTAACGAGTATCATTATCAACTCCTCTCAAAAGTCTGCACTGGCCGCATCATATTTGTGAGAACAGGTTGCGCGGCGGAGGTGGAAGGAACAAAGGGAGGTAAATGGAACCAGATTGGGGTGATTAGCATCTGGCTGTGTGTTGGCCAAGTGCTGCATAAAGCTTGTCAAGGGGTACTATCTGCCACACAGAATTTAGACATTTGTGTTCTTATGGTGATCACCGTTCATTATTGGCGCGATATCGTCCCCGCTATAACCATTTTCACAGTAGATCATCTCAGACCCCCATTCATACATTACTATGAACTTTTACTACAGTAGTTTGTCGACATTGTTGACATTTAATGGCACATCCTTGACATCATTTCATCATATTTGACACACAGTTTGTTTGAGTAGGTAATGGTCCTGCCCACTTACAATGGGTAGCGAAGCTCCACCATTGAGAAACACAATGGTTAAAATAGCCTAAAGCCATTCTTATCCAGCATCACTAATGACAGCTAAGAATGTGTGGTAGCTGGTTGCCACCCTGGCTCTGGCAGACCAGGCAGGGCCTATTGTTTCCTTACCAGCCTGTGATCTCCTGTAGCGAGGTCAGTAGATAACACATTGGAGGGTTTAAACAGTAGAACACCTTGCACCTCAAAGAGAGAGAGAGAGAGAGAGAGAGAGAGAGAGAGAGAGAGAGAGAGAGAGAGAGAGAGAGAGAGAGAGAGAGAGAGAGAGAGAGAGAAAAACACAGACCCAACCAAATTATGAGAAAAGAAAAAGATAATTACTTGACACATTGGAAAGAACTAACAAAAACAGAGCAAACTAGAATGCTATTTGGCCCTAAACAGAGAGTACACAGAGGCAAAATACCTGACCACAGTCACTGACCCAAACGTAAGGAAAAATTTGATTATGTGCAGGCTCAGTTAGCATAGCCTTGCTACTGAGGAAGGCCGACGTATGCAGTGTACACACTGCCCACAAAATGAGGTGGAAACTGAGCTGCACTTCCTAACCTCCTGCCAAATGTATGACCATATTAGAGACACATATTTCCCTTGGATTACACAGATCCACAAAGAATTCGAAAACAAACCCAATTTTGATAAACTCCCATATCTACTGCGTGAAATACCACCGTGTGCCATCACAGCAGCAAAATGTGTGACCTATTGCCACAAGAAAAGGGCAACCAGTGAAGAACAAACACCATTGTAAATACAACCCATATTTATGTTTATTTATTTCCCTTTTGCACTTAACTATCTGCACATTGTTACAACACTGTATATAGACATAATATAACATTTGAAATGTCTATTGTTTTGGAACTTCTGTGCGTGTAATGTTTACTGTTCATTTTTATTGTTTATTTTACTTATGTTTATTATCTATCTCACTTTCTTTGGCAATGCTAACATATGTTTCCCATGCCAGTAAAGTCCTTCAATTGAAATTGAATTAAGAGAAAGGACTTGAAAGTGGTCTCTATCGTTCTCCCCCTTTCTTGAGCCCTGATGTGAGGCCTCTAATCATTGTTATTGGAATAAACTGCCACCCCACCAGTTGCCAGAGGTGTAAATCAGTTCCTCATTAGGCATGTAGAGTGACACCAGGCCAAACCAGACCCTTCAAGACTGAAATGGGCAACCCCTGCAGCAGGACAATAAAGGGGATTTTGGTACATCCTTGATTCCTTGTCCCACAGGTACAGGTTACCTTTCATCTCAATAGTCTGAAGAGGATTCCTCTCCTCATCTCCTTCTGTTCAATTTAGTGATATGAAATGATGAATGCCGCTTCCCAGCAGGCATCCACCATGTTGTTTTCAGCTGGCCTGTGGTCTTCAGACCACATCAGAGATGTACCCGATTACCGTACAGTACTGACTAGGGGATCAATGAGGGGCCCATCCTGTATCCTCTCCAGCTTGACCCATAGATTTATTAGGATCCCCATTAGCCGACAGCTCGTCTTACTGGGGTCCGACACATAACAAAAAAGACATTACAGACAAAATACTTTACAATTTGCATACATTTAAAAACATTAACGTGTGTGTGTGTGTGTGTGTGAATTACACATACATGTCAGGACATACACTCAACAAGTAGGTCACATGGGGAGAGGGTGTTGCTTTATTTGTTTTTTGAAACCAGGTTTGCTGTTCACTTGCTCTAAGGTAACACCAAGTCATTTACACTCCTCTTGTTCAACAGCTACACCATTCATTACCAGATTCAGCTGAGGTATACAATTTAGGGAATGATTTGCACCAAATACAATGCTCTTAGTTTTAGAGATGTTCAGGAGAAGTTTATTACTGGCCACCCATTCCACAACTGACTGAGACTCTTTGTTAAGGGTTTCAGTGACTTCATTAGCTGTGGCCCCATTAGTGGGGCCTTGCTCCCGATGTGTGTGGAACTTGACTGATCCCGGGGAGGAATTTGCTCTAAATCTCTGTGGAGAGCAGGAGCTGTAAATCACATGACAAGTATGTGGGAACGGCTGTTACATGTAATGAAGATGGACAGGCTGAGGAGGAGAAGGGTGGCAGTGGAGGCTACATTCCTGTAGTCTAACTTCTCTACAGCTCACTTACACACGCACACACAATGTAGAAAACTGTTAGTGTGTGTGCGTATATATCATTGTGTGTTAACTGTTTGTGTGTGTATAAACTGTTTATACTGTGTGTGTGTGTGTGTGTGTGTGTGTGTGTGTGTGTGCGTGCGTGCGTGCGTGCGTGCGTAGAGGAGTAGGTGTGTGCAGCATAATTGAAGTTGAGTGTCACCTAGTGTAAGAAAGAGACCTAGGGCCTCAGTCTTGAAAGGATGGCACAACAGGGGGCTAGAAGGTGGACTGGAAGGAGGGAGGGAGTCTTGGCATCAGGATTCCAAGCATAGGGTTTTTATTTTCTTCTTGTAGGGTTCCAAAAGACAAACATCTTGCAGGAACTTTGTTTCAAACAACTTCAAAAAGTAAGGAAGGTTGATTCACTAAAAGCAAAGCTAAACAGACAGCTGCTTTAAATAATGACAATTAACCCTGCAAAACCCTGCAGTACAAATGCCAAAAAAAGCCACCTCACCAGATAGTGAGACGCAGATGGTAAATGTTAGATGAAGCCACAATGCACCAATCTGATTCTGAGATTCTATAAACTTGCCAGATAGCCGCTTATACAGTCCCGCCCATACCTGGAAGATACCAAGGCAGGTAAGTAGTCACATGATTAGGCTACATATTTTAAACATTTCCACCGCACATAATGCATTTTAAATTATCTTTCCCATTTTAATTATACATAGTTTAATCACTGGCAAAATGATTGCTAAACCAAAAACATACCACCCCCAAGAACAGAGTAGAGCCTGCACAGTGAAAAAGCACTCGATCAAGCGTTTGAATTTCGTATTGGAGCACACCCACCTGCAGCTCTTGACTCCAACATTCAGTCCTGGAGATAGAAACTCAAAAAAACAAAAAGACAAGCAACTTAATGTTAATCTTAATAAACAAATATGATTGAAATATGAATATGTTGTAAAAAAGTAAGTAAAACAAATGCTAAAATAAGTCAAATAAAATATTACCCCAAATAATGAAATAGTATGTAAGTTGATCAGGCTTCATGGTATATCAATAACTGACATGTTCGAAAGTTTTGACCAAACAAACAAAACAATGGTGCTAACCAGACTTTTCCACGGCTACCGCTAAATGGACCAATCACATGTTTAGAGTGAAATGTGTATAGTCAGTGGAGGAGCTCTATCTGCTTCTCCACACCTGGCTGTACTGACAAGAGGGGAAATCATGTTCTTTACAAACGTGTAAAAATGGTCACCACCTTTTGTAGCTGTTCAGAGGCAACGGGCCAGACTTGGAGAGGATAAATTGGCTATACCTTCCTTCCTAATCAAGTCGCATGCTTCCTTGACATTGCTGTGGCTCACAGACTATGCAGAGCGAAATCAAACAGCCAAGCCTCAACAAGTAACAGATGCTGGAAACAATGTTCAAGAGAGGCTTACAGCCTATGTTCTTCACCCGCTTTGAGGAAAACATCTTCTTCGCCCACTTCAAGGAAAATACAGTGCCTCCGACGCGGGCTGCTCACGAGGACTGTGAGCTCTCGTTCTCTGTGACTGACTTGAGTAAGACATTTAAGCGTGTTAACCCTCGCAAGGCTGCCGGCCCTGACGGCATCGCAAGCCGTGTCTCAGAGCATGTGCAGACCAGCTTGCTGGAGTGTTTACAGACATATTCAATCTCTCCCTATCCCAGTATGTTGTCCCACCTTGCTTCAAGATATCAACCAACATTCCTGTCCCAAAAAAGTGAAGGTTACTGAACTAAATTACTATCCAACTTGATCTCATAGTTTCACTTTGAGATTTGATGTAATTGGATGAATGTCAATTTTTTTACCCATAATTCTGAGTGGTTACAAGGTTCATGTCGCGTGGCTACAGGGTTGAAACAGAAACAACTCAAGGGGTTAAGTTTAGGTATTAATTCAGAGTGGTTAAGGCTATGGTTTGGTGAAAGCATAAAAATAAATACTACAAAAAACGTGATGTTTTCATTTAGTATCATCAAGTACTCTCTCTGCTTGCAAGACAATTGTGAACTGCTGTGGCACACTGGTCTAAGCAGTGTACTCTGGCTCTGAGTGATTTCAAGCCCAGTGCTGTGCCATTTTGTTTTGTAGTTTTCTGGGTGGGCGTTGAGGACGGCATACATGACATCCTCAGGACCTTTTCAAACGTCCAATATCGAAGTCTGTTTCTAGTGACCAGTCTGGATTATTGGACTCACTTCTGTCATCATGAAGTGCTTTGAGAGGCTAGTTAAGAAACATATCACATCGACCTTACCCGACATCGTAGACCCACTACAATTTGCATACCGCCCCCACAGATCTACGGATGACGCAATTGCCATCGCATCGCACACTGCCCTATACCATCTGGACAAGAGGAATACCTATGTATTAATGCTGTTCATTGACTACAGCTCAGCCTTCAACACCATAGTGCCCTCCAAGTTCATCACTAAGCTTGGGTCCCCAGGGTCTGAACCCTGCAGCTGGGTCCTGGACTTATTGACGGGCTGACCCCAGGTGGTGAACGTAGGCAACAATACCTCCACTACATTGATACTCAACAAGGGGGGGCCCCACAAGGGTGCGTGCTCAGCCCCCTCATGTACTCCCTGTTCACCCATAACTGTGTGGCCACCCAAGTCTCCAACTCATTCATCAAGTTTGCAGACAACATAACAGTGGTAGGCCTGATTACCAACAGTGACGAGACAGCCTACAGGGAGGAGGTGAGGGCCCTGGAGGAGGTGTTCCAGGATAATAACCTATGCCTCAACGTCAACAAAAAGCCTCTTCAAGAAATTTTACTTGGCCAATAAGATCCCCACAAACTTCTACAGATGCACCATTGAGCACATCCTTTCAGGTTGTATAACCTTGTGGTATGGCAATTGCACCGTCCACAACCGCAGGGCTCTCCAGAGGGTGGTGGGTTCAGCCCAACTAATCACTGGTTGCCCTACAGGACATCTACAGCACCTACAGCAAGAAGATCATCAAATACCTCAGCCACCCAAGCCATGGCCTCCTCGTCCCGGTACCATCTTGAAGACAGAGACAGTTCAGGTGCATCAAAGCTGGGACTGAGAGACTGAAAAACTATTGCCAGGCCTGACTGTTGGTCTGTCACATGGTGGATATTTGATGTTGCCATTAAGTCTATCCCCAGCAGATAACAATAGGCTAGATTCGTTCCTACCAATTTAAGGATTAATTTGATACCCCCCATGTAGCTATAGCTCAAACAGACCAATTCAAAGCTTACCTTGTAAGATGTTTTCTGTTTGGTGAAAACGTGTAAAATTAGCATTTTGACTCTCTGGGCTAGTGATCAATAACGTCAGTCACAGGCAGACAAATAAGATATCTTCATGATCTTTGGAGTCCCGGCTTTCGGTGTGTATCAATGTATTCCGTGTTTAGTTTGTTTATGCGTCACAACGGTAAATGGAATGTAGGTAGCAACCATCTTTAAGTGAGGTCATCGGCTAGGCCTGCCCTTATACATTTGTATGCCCATATATGGTAGTAAGTCAAGCAAAAGATTTGAAGGCATCGATCAATTGACAAGATACTCATCTTTTCATTGACACCCTGCTTTTGCAGATTGGGTCTACCATTCTCATACCAGACTGAATTTTATTTTTTTTTTAAATCTAATAGGGTCCCCAAATATGGGAACTTTACATTTAAGATGAATAATGTTTACATATTGTTTTACCCACTTCATATGTACACTGAACAAAAATATATACACAACATGTAAAGTGTTGGTGGCATGTTTCATGAGATGAAATAAAAAATCCATTTGCACAAAAATCTTATTTCACTCAAATTTTGTGCACAAATTTGTTTACATCCCTGTTAGTGAGTATTTCTCCTTTGCAAAGATAATCCACCCACCCTACAGGTGTGGCATAGCTGATTAAACAGCATGATCATTACACAGGTGCACCTTTTACTGGGGACAATGAAAGGCCACTCTAAAATGTGCAGTTTTGTCACACAAAACAATCCCACAAATGTATCAAATGTTAAGGGAGCATGCAATTGGCATGCTGACTGCAGGACTGTCCAACAGAGCTCTTGCCAGATAAATTTATGTTAATTTCTCTACCACAAGCCGCCTCCAACGTAATTTTAGAGAATTTGGCAGTAAGTCCATCGGACCTCACAACCGCACCACCAGGTGACCGGTTTGCTGATGTCAACGTTGTCAACAGAGTGCCTCATGGTGACGCTGGGGTTATGGTATGGGCAAGCATAAGCTACGGACAACAAACACAAACGCATTTTATCAATTGGCAATTTGAATGCCCATTGTGGGGCCTTTTTTGTTGTTGAGTATCTATGACCAATAGATGTATAACTGTATTCTTAGTCATGTGAAATCCATAGATTGGAGCCTAATGAATTTCCTCATATGAACTGTAACTCTGTAATATTTTTGTTCAGTATATACGGTGCCTTAGGAAAGTATTCAGACCTCTTGACTTTTTCCACATTTTGTTACGATACAGCCTTTTTCAAAAATGTTTTACATTGTTTTTTTCCCTCATCAATCTACACACAATACCCCATAATGACAAAGCAAAAAACTATTGATTTTTTAGCAAAAGAAACCAATGTAAATATCACATTTACATAAGTATTCAGACCCTTTACTCAGTACTTTGTTGAAGCACCTTTGGCAGCGATTTCAGCATTGAGTCTTCTTAGGTATGACGCTACAATCTTGGCACCCCACTCCACTCAACACAGCCCCCTCCTGTCTGGGGGACGGCCAGACATTTCAAAGCCTCAGCCTGGGGGTTCCAGTGGGGTGCCAACCAGCCATAGCACAGGCTAACATGATAACACTTGTTAATGCCGAGCAAACAGACATTTGAGTTGGGGTGTGAGGAATAGTTTCTTACTGAACCCCTGAAACACACCTCGAGTCCGCTGGAGAGGCTGTCAGTGTCACATTGCACTCACCAACTGTCATGAAGGGCTTTCCATCTACACTCCACAGACTACATGGGAGCACAAAATAACTTGTCACACTTTATTTGGACAGTCCGGATTTTCCGTTTGTAGATGATCTACAGATGGTCATTCTATAAACAAACAATATGTTGATTACCAACTGCTAGCTAAGGTTACGGTTAGGATTAAGGTTAGGCTTAGAATAAGGGACAGGGTAAGGGTTAAGGTTAGGGATAGGGTTAGGGTTAGGGTTAGGGTCAGTAGATAGTTAGTTGAAACGTTACTGATAGTGTAAAGTCCGTCATTCTAATGTGACCAAGATACAGCGTGGTAGGTGTACATGTTCTTTATAAAAATCTACCACCAAAAAAACAATAAACAACTCAACGAACGAAAAGCTTAGGAGTGCAACCCATGCAACAAAAAAAGACAAGATCCCACAACAGAAGGTGGGAAAAAGGGCTGGCTAAGTATGATCCCCAATCAGAGACAACGATAGACAGCTGCCTCTGATTGGGAACCATACTCGGCCAACAAAGAAATATAAACAGATTTCCCACCCTAGTCACACCCTGACCTACCAAATAGAGAATTTATAGGACCCCCCCCCCCAAAGATGCGGACTCCCGGCCGCAAACCTGAACCTATAGGGGAGGGTCCGGGTGGGCATCTACCCCCGGATCTACCCCCGGGGGCTACGGTTTGGGACGTAGCCCCCGCTCCCTACGCTGATCCCTCCGCTTATTTGGAACCGGACCATGATTCGTTGCCGGAGGAACCGGACCGTGGATCATCGCCGGAGGCTCTGAACTGGGAACCACCGCTGGAGGCTCCGGACTGCAGATCATTTTTTTTTTTTCACCTTTATTTAACCAGGTAGGCTAGTTGAGAACAAGTTCTCATTTGCAACTGCGACCTGGCCAAGATAAAGCATAGCAGTGTGAACAGACAACACAGAGTTACACATGGAGTAAACAATTAACAAGTCAGTAACACAGTGACGGTCCCCAGCTATCTAAACATGTAGTAATTATGGCAGAATTATCTACCAGGTACGCACATGCCCAGAGGTCATGACCTCCAGGGGTCCCCCATTGATTTTGTTACTCATTTTCACACAGATATCCTATTAACATGGCATAAGTCATTACAAAAATGTGTAGAATTGCAGGAAATTAGCTTTAAAACAAACAAAAAAATTGTCTCTCACCTATTATCACTGCTGGGTGATTTAAAAAGTCATAGTCAATTGATCCATAATATAATAATACTCTTAGCAAAAATGTTTGTATTTAACTTACAACCTGTAGAAACTATGAGAATAGAAAGGTTCAGAAGTTTTCTGTACATTTAAAAAAGAAAATGTACACTACCGACCAAAGGTTTTAGAACACCCACTCATTCAAGGGTTTTTCTTAATTTTTACTATTTTCGACATTGTAGAATAATGGTGAAGACATAAAAACTAGGAAATAACACATATGGAATCAAGTAGTAACCAAAAAAGTGTTAAGCAAATCAAAATATATTTTATATTTGAGATTCTTCAAATAGCCACCCTTTGCCTTGATGACAGCTTTGCACACTCTTACTTCAATATATCCACATCATTTTCCTTCCTCATGAGGCCATGTATTTTGTGAGGGGCACCAGTCCCTCCTGCAGCAAATCACCCCCACAACATGATGCTGCCAGCCCCGTGTTTCACGGGTGTGATGGTGTTCTTCGGCTTGCAAGCCTCCCTCTTTTTACTCCAAACATAACGATGGTCATTATGGCCAAACAGTTCTATTTTTGTTTCATCAGACTAGAGGACATTTCTCCAAAAAGTACAATCTTTGTCCCCATGTGCAGTTGCAAACCGTAGTCTGGCTTTTTTATGGCGGTTTGGAGCAGTGGCTTCTTCCTTGCTGAGTGGCCTTTCAGGTTATGTCGATATAGGACTCGTTTTACTGTGGATATAGATACTTTTGTACCCGTTTCCTCCAGCATCTTCACAAGATCTTTTGCTGTTGTTCTGAGATTGATTTGCACTTTTCGCAATAACTCCAACCTAAGTGTATGTAAACGTCCGACTTCAACTGTATATATATATAGGGGATTGGAAATTATGCAGAGAATTACATTGATGGAAGCCACAATCTATCTGCAATACTAAAGCTGATCTACTCCCTAAAAATAAAGATACATAAAAAATCTCACTTAGGGCTCCCTAAAAGGTTAGAGCCGTCTCTGGTCCGGCCCTGGTCCCTCCACAAAACAAGATGATATCTTGGCTTATGGCTTTGATCACAGCCACATGTCATGAGGTGTGTTGTGCGTGTGTGCAGTCTGTGGGGGCGGTTGTATATGTTAGCAGTGCTGAGTGTGAAAATGTACTGATTATAGCTTCAGATCCTCCCAGTGTCACTACGTGCAGTCCTGTGTTGCTAGACTAACCCCTCCATCCCTTTGGTTTGTGTAAAACTCCTGGGTGGTCCGTTGATACAGTTTAATAGGCACAGAGCATCTGCATATGGTACAGAAATAGAACTCGACCTTATACAAACATGTCACGGGGAATGTGTCTCAGAGAACGTGGCAAGATTTGCAAAAATACACAAGTATTCTGTTTATAATAATGAAGTGATCTTTGTAGGAAGTAAATCAGAGTCGTCTTTTCCATTTGTTTGTACTTTCAGCCAAACAAATAGTTATCATCACCCGCTAACACATGCAGTACATATACACAAACATATACTATATGGATGTAGGTACACACACACACACACACACACACACACACACACACACACACACACACACACACACACACACACACACACACACACACACACACACACACACACACACACACACACACACACACACACACACACACACACACACACACACACACACACACACACACACACACACACACACACACACACACACACACACACACACACACACACACACACACACACACACACACACACACACACACACACACACACACACACACACCAGGGTAGGCTGCTGATGGGAAAACGACTCATAATAATGGCCGGAACGGAGCAAATGGAATGGCCCCTGGAAAACAAGTATTTGATGTATTTGATACCGTTCTACTGATTCCACTCCAGTCATTAATACCACGAGACCCTTCTCCCCAATTCAGGTGCCACCAACCTCCTGTGATACATACATGCCGACAGAGCCTCTCTTTCACATTCATCTGTCTTGGTAAGCACTGTGAAAACAGCTGCAGGAAGTGTGTGAGACGTGAGATGTGGGTAGGTAGGTAACTCTGCTACGAAGAATCTTAGCATCTGTTGTTTAAACCCATAATTATCGTGCGCCTGTCCATTCTTTTCTTCAGGCTACACCTGCTTTACCAGAGTTTCACACTAATAAAAGGCTTTTTGTGGCATTTCCACTGCTCACACAGGCAGGTTAGGATGATGAGGTGTTGTTGTGGCAAGGCACCGGGTCATTTGGCCTGATTAGAAAGCATTGGGAATAATAACAATCCACAGAGATGATACTCACACTTCTTTATTGTTTTTTTGTTCTTCAGATTCAAACAGAATCTGATAGAAAAATGTCTTTGTCCAGATATATATGATGATGCTCTGCCATGGTGCCCCCAGCCAGGGAGCCAGGCAGGTGTATCTGGTTTCAGTGGGCTGAGTGACCAAGCTCAGACGAGTGATTTTCAGTGTAAATAATTGGAGGAAGAGCGAGATGAGGCCCTGCTGTTCAAACAGGCACAGATCCTACTGTGAGCTGGACAAGGCCCTGAGGTTTATTAGCATGATGGGAGATTGGTGTTTCTCTAAGATGCATTCAGAGAGAAGCAGCTTCCTGTTCATCACTTCGCCAATCACAGAATCTCAGTCAGAGACGTGCAGATAGAGAGACAGAGATACATATGTACAGTGCATTCGGGAAGTATTCAGACCCCTTGACTTTTTCTACATTTTGTTATGTTACAACCTTATTCTAAAAGGAATGAATTTGTTTTTTTCCCTCGTCAATCTTCAGGCAATACCCCATAACGACAAAGCAAAAACAGGTTTAAAAAAATGCCTAAAAACCTGCTTTCGCGTTCTCATTATGGGGTATTGTGTGTATATTGATGAGGGAAAAAAGGTAAATTAATCAATTTTAGAATAGGCCAGTGACGTAACAAAATGTGGAAAAAGTGAAGGGGTCTGAATACTTCCCGAATGCACTGTATAAAGTAGGCTACAGACAGACAGACAGACAGACAGACAGACAGACAGACAGACAGACAGACATTTCATTTTGAGGGAATATATTTGATGTTTACAGAAATGCTCCACTTAGTTCTGAAGCCCGGGTTTCTGGCGTGGTCACTGCAGAACTGTGTGGATCTAATCTGGAGGTAGACTGTGTAGAAAGGGGAAACGGATAGGGATAAAGACCTTGACACTGTGTGGATCTGATCTGATCTGGAGGTCCACTGTGTAGAAAGGGGAAACGGATAGGGATAAAGGCCTTGACAGTGTGTGGATCTGATCTGATCTGGAGGTTGACTGTGTAGAAAGGGGAAACGGATAGGGATAAAGGCCTTGACAGTGTGTGGATCTGATCTGATCTGGAGGTCCACTGTGTAGAAAGGGGAAACGGATAGGGATAAAGGCCTTGACCGTGTGTGGATGATCAATGTCACTATGTGAGCTAGATCCCTAGAATTCGCCAGAGACAAAACAAAAGCAGAATCCTTCTCTCACTCTCTTCCTGCCTCAAAAAAGAGAAAAATATCTTGTCCCACCACACCACAAAGCGTTGGTGAAACTTGAGCTTTGCTTTTGCAATTTCCCTCAGCCCAAGCTGGCTTAGCTTAAGCCCTTACCCTGTGCTCAGTGTCAAACACCCCCAAACGGGGAAGGGAAGGGGAACAGCTATAAACACTATGGCACTACAAGACCATATAAGATAAGATACAGTACTATTCCATGAATGAGGCCATAGCTCTTAAATTATTAGGAACGGCAACCAGTTAAAACGTGAGGCTGGAATTGAATACACAGGTATGTATTCCAGCCAGACCATGAGTTAGTGCCTCGCTGAACGACAAGTTTATGGTATGCTACAGACGTAGGATCTTAATTTGAGCCAGTTTGCTTCAGTGGGAAAATAATCCTGCAGCAACAGGAAATGTGAATTATTACGTGTATTATAATTAATGGAATGTTTTTGTAGGGGTTCATACATTTTTCATTAGGGCAAATCAAGTCTGACATTTTAAAGAGGAAATTACAAACTTTAGAAGCATTTTTAAAACGTGCATACACTTCTGTGCAAGAACATTCTCAGCAACAAAATAGTGATCAAATTAAGATCCTACATCTGTAAAGGGCAAACATTTCGGTGGGGGGGCGGGGGGGCATGTGAGAGAGAGTTATCCAAGTTGTTAGAGTTGGAGTTCTGCTTGGCATATTTGGTCCTCCAATGCACCCTTGCCCTCCAACCTCCCTTCCTCTAAGTGGGAGGAGGAGAGTCAGGGTTCGTTTTTCACCCTCTTCATTTTTCCTCAATGAGACATCAGTCACCTCGTGTAGATTTGGAGAGCCGCCCCTCTCTAAGGGGTCCCCAAATTCAGCACAGATGCTTCCTGCCTCAGAGCAACACTTCTGTGGAAGCCTGGCCCTGGCACTCCACATATGACTGGGGGAGGTGGCATTTCATGTTCAGGAATGAGCTAGTCATTACATTTGTTTTCTCAGCATTGAACGAAACCATGTGGATCTTGATAAAATGGTAGAGTTGTAGACGGTTCATATTTGTGTTATTAATCGAGCGAGTCGAGGCAGGGATTATAGACATAGGATCCTCTCTGTGCCTTACTGTTCTTATAAAGCCAGAGTATCTCTCTCTCTCTCTGGAGGACTGTAGCCTCTGGAAGCTACTGAAGATAACTTTACAATCAGGGCTCCAAGATGACCTCACTCCATCCTACTTCTAGCTCTAGCTCCCCACTGTATGAACAGGAAATGGAGAGAGGAAAAAAAACTCAATGACACGGAGAAGTAACAAACAGATAACATGAGACCAATCTTTTTGAAACCTACATCATGAACATGATCACTGAGGATTTCAAGACGTATCCCAGAATAATAAAGACAATAGCAATAATCAGTGATGGAAAAAGTACCCAATTGTCATACTTGAGTAAAAGTACAGATACTTTAATAGAAAATGAGTTAAAGTAAAAGTAATTCAGTAAAATACTACTTGAGTAAAAGTAAAAAATATTTGGTTTTAAATATACTTAAGTATCACAAGTAGGTGTAATTGCTGTCATGAAGTTGGCCTGGGGTAAGGTTTATGACAGTCATAAATACCTCTTCCCCCCTTTTTCCTCTCTCTACCCTACTGATGTTACATTTGCAAACACCTTGGTTAACATAGAGATTCTGGGAACATCAGAAGGTGGGGGGAAATGAACTATATTCTGGTACTCCGACCAATTGAACATATGCGGTGGTACTTAATGAATATGATGTCAGTTCGGTTGTCATCTGAGACATTCTCATCAATGACATAAACTCTACAGTGGAAAGTCTACACATCAGAGTTATCAGATTCACATGGAATTGTTGTTGAATTTAAATGTTTGAATATGAAAATATTTGTGATGGGATGAAATGTGATTTTAGCTTCTAAAATGTGAGATTTGGGTTTTCATAAGGCTCTGCTCAATCAGTGGCCCGCCCCTGTGAAGTGACATGGGTTATAAAACTTATCAAACACACCCTCCACTCCCTTCCTATATAAAGCCTTGACGACAATATAACCTCCTGATCCGAGGACGTGAGGACGACGGTCCGATGTCAGAATGGTTCAGATAATAACTACAGAACGAAGCCAACATCAGCATGAGCTGTGGTTGCGAATGGTATGAACTTTGAACTCTTATTCACTACAGAAGTGATACCTCCTAGCGGTTGAGTTAGCAACAGCAGATGCAAACGCAGGTTAGGAAGGAACAGACAGGGTATACCGTCTACCACCCAACGACGTTACTACAACGTATTCAATTTACCAGCAGAGACTTTCTTCAAAGGACTCGGTTTGGCAACACGGCCTTCCATCTACCACCAACCTACCGAAGCGCAGCTCAGAGTAAATATTTATTGCATTTGCCTTTTCCAAATGGCCAGTAATTTAGAATGCATAAGATACTGTATTTACGATAGCACAGCTTCGCCCTTTGTTCCTCAGTATTCCCGCTCTTTCACTCAAACCCAGCCCCTTTTCTTTTGTGTAACCAGCTGTCATCTCTGTTCCGCCCGCTAGGGACATTTTCCTTTATGACGTAATTTGTAATCAAGTTATGATTTAATTATGTGTATGTGTAATTCTGTGTGATTAGTTAGGTATTTAGTAAATAAATAATTAAACCCAATTTTGCATTGCTGATTCAACTTGTTAGCCAGGGTTCGTGCAGATAACCAAGAATTTACAACTTTCAGATGAGACTGAATTAAGATGACGATTAATATTGACTGCTATTGATATAAAATATTACTAGGTCTTAAGAGTTTATTCGGAAGATAACAGCTCTATAAATATTATTTCGTGGTGCCCCGACTCTCTAGTTAATTACATTTACATGACTATCTCAATCAGGTAATATTAATTACGGATAAATTATTTTATAGAATAGCATATCATATCACTTAATCCAGCATAGCCAAAGACACAACATTTCTAAATTGTACTTAAGTATCAAAAACAAAAGTACAAGTATAAATAATTTCAAATTCCTTGTATTAAGCAAACCAGATGGCACCATTTTATTTTTTATTTACGGAGAGCCAGGGGCACACTCCAACACTCAGACATAATTCACAAACAAAGCATTTGTGTTTCGTGAGTCCGCTTGATCAGAGGCAGGAGGGATGACCAGGGGTGGTCTCTTGATAAGTGCGTGGATTGGACCATTTTCCTGTCCTGCATTCAAAATGTAAGAAGTACTTTTGGGTGTCAGGGAAAAAGTTTGGAGTAAAAAAGTACATTATTGTCTTTAGAAATTGTCACGCCCTGACCTTAGTTATCTTTGTTTTCTTTATATTTTGGTTAGATCAGGGTGTGATTAGGGTGGGTATGCTAGTTTTTGTTTTGTCTAGAGTTTTTGTATGTCTAGGGGTTTTGTAGGTCTAGGTAGTATGTGTGTCTATGGTGGTCTGATATGGTTCCCAATCAGAGGCAGCTGTTTATCGTTGTCTCTGATCGGGGATCATATTTAGGTAGCCATTTTCCCTTTTGTGTTTGTGGGTTCTTGTTCTATGTTTAGTTGCCTGTCTGCACTACTCATATTAGCTTCAAGGTTAATTTTGTTATTTTGTTAGTTTTGTTCAGTGTTCATTCATTCAATAAAGAAGAATGTACGTATAACACGCTGCACCTTGGTCTCCTTCGTACGACGAACATGACAGAAGAACCCACCACAAAAGGACCAAGCAGCATGGTAAGGAGGAGCAGCGTTTTATGGAGAAATGGACCTGGGAGGAGATACTGGATGGAGCAGGACCCTGGATGCAGGTGGGGGAGTATCGCCTCCCTAAGGAGGAGATGGAGGCATGAAAGCGGAACGGCAATATTACGAGAGGAGATTGGCTGAGTCAGGTTGGAGACCTAAGTCAACTCTTCGTGCTTACCATGGGGAGCGTGTGACTGGTCAGGCACCGTGTTATGCAGAGATGCGCACGGCATCTCCAGTTCGCATTCATAGCCCGGTGCGATCTATTCCAGCTCCCCGCATTTGCCGGGGTAGAATGGGCATCCAGCCAGGACGGAGGGTGCCGACTCAGTGCTCCTGGTCTCCAGTACACCTCCTTGGACCAGGATATCCTGCTCCGGCTCTGCGTACTGTGTCTCCGGTGCGTCTGCACAGCCTAGTGCGTCCTGTGCTAGCGCCCCGCACTTGCCGGGCACAAGTGAGCATCCAGCCAGGACGCATTGTGTCAGCTCTACGTTCCAGAATTCCAGTGCGCCTCCACAGTCCAGTACGTCATGTGCCTGCTCGCCGCACTCGCTCTGAGGTGCGTGTCACCAGGCTGGTACCACCAGTACCGGCACTACGCACCAGACCTCCAGTGCACCTCCACAGTCCAGTACGTCCTGTGCCTCCTCCCCGCACTCGCCCTGAGGTGTGTGTCTTTAGCCCGGTGCCACCTGTACCGGTCCCATGCACCAGGTCTCCAGTGCGCTCCAGAGTCCAGTAAGTCCTGTGCCTCCTCCCCGCACTCGCCCTGAGGTGCGTGTCTTCAGCCCGGTGCCACCTGTACTGGTCCCATGTACCAGGTCTCCAGTGCGCTCCAGAGTCCAGTACGTCCTGTGTCTACTCTCACTCGCCCTGAGGTGCATGCCTTCAGCCCGGTGCCACCTGTACAGGTCCCACGCATCAAGCCTCCAGTGCGTCTCTAGAGCCCAGTACGTCCTGTGCCTGCTCCTCGCACTCGCCCTGAGGTGCATGTCTTCAACCCGGTGCCACCAGTGCCGGCACCATGCACCAGGTATCCAGTGCGCCTCCACAGTCCAGGGCTTCCGGCGACAATTCCCAGTCCAGAGCTTCTGGCGACAGTACCCAGTCCAGAGCTTCCGGCGACAGTAACTTCCGGCGACAGTTCCCAGTCCAGAGCTTCCGGTGACAGTTCCACAGTCCAGAGCTTCCGGCGACAGTTCCACAGTCCAGAGCTTCCAGCGACGGGCCACAGTCCGGAACCTCCAACGACGGGCCACAGTCCGGAATTTCCAACGACGGGCCACAGTCCAGAACCTCCAACGACGGGCCACAGTCCGGAACCTCCAACGACGGGCCACAGTCCGGAACCTCCAGCGACGGGCCACATTCCGGAACCTCCAGCGACGGGCCACAGTCCGGAACCTCCAGCGACGGGCCACAGTCCAGAACCTCCAACGACGGGCCACAGTCCGGAACCTCCAGCGACGATCCCCAGCCTGGGGTCTCCAGCGACAGTCCCCAGTCCGGGGTCCCCAGCGACGTTCCCCAGCCCGGGGACTCCAGCGACGGTCCCCAGCCCGGGGTCTGCAGCGACGGTCCCCGGTCCGGGGCCTCCGGCGATGATATGCAGTCCAGAACCTCCGGCGATGATCCACGGTCCGGTTCTACAAAGGCGGAGGGATCAGTGTAAAGAGGGGGGACTGCGTCCAGAACCGGAGCCGCCACCGAGGGTAGATGCCCACCCGGACCCTCCCCTATAAGTTCAGGTTTGCGGTCGGGAGTCCGCACCTTTGGGGGGGGGGGGGGGGGGGGGGGGGGGGGTACTGTCACGCCCTGACCTTGGTTATCTTTGTTCTCTTTATATTTTGGTTAGGTCAGGGTGTGACTAGGGTGGGTATGCTAGTTTTTGTATTGTCTAGGGTTTTGTATGTCTAGGGGTTTTGTAGGTCTAGGTAGTATGTATGTCTATGGTGGCCTGACATGGTTCCCAATCAGAGGCAGCTGTTTATCGTTGTCTCTGATTTGAGATCATATTTAGGTAGCCATTTCTCCTTTTGTGTTTGTGGGTTCTTATTCTATGTTTAGTCGCCTGTCTGCACTACTCATATTAGCATCACGGTTCGTTTTGTTATTTTGTTCGTTTTGTTCAGTGTTCATTCATTCATTCATTCATTCAATAAAGAAGAATGTATGCATTCCACTCTGCACCTTGGTCTCCTTTGTACGACGAACGTGACAGAAATGTACTGAAGTAAAAGTAGTCAAAAATATAAGTTGTAAAGTACAGATACCCAAAAAACTACTTAAGTAGTACTTGAAAGTATTTTTACTGAAGTGCTTTTCAACTTTGGTGATAATGTCAAGGATAAATGTTTAGTTGGAGTCCAGTTGTGACTTTTATGCAGTAGATTCCTGCCTTAATTTGGAATCCCCTGAAATGGAATGTTTTATGTGGTTTTGAAAATATGAAAGACGTTCTTCTCACATCTGAGAACCATTAGTCCAAGGAACTGTCAGCAAGCGGAGGATTCTTTCCGATTTCTTGGAATCTTGCTACATTTTTTCGATCCCTTTCTTTCTTTTCATTTCTTTTTTCACTTCTGTCTTTTCACAGTTACAAGGATCATGGAATTTCTGAGTCCTTTTCCAGGAAGCCTTATTGCATGACCCACTGATTCCAAAGCTCTCCAAACATCACCCATATAACTGACCCTGCGCTCTCTCCCCTGCTTTCTCTCTCTCCACCCCCCTCTCTCTGTCTCCCCTCCACTGTATGTATTTAAGTCAGTAAAGGCTGCGTACAATACACCCTATCAGTGAGGGAGCCTCGCTCACGTGTGCGCTTCCTCCTCGAGTTCTCACAGACCCTACTGAAGACATGTAAGGCCTGTCCGCCCCAACATAAATGGATCAGTGTGTTTGTATGCTTTTTATGAGATGACACATTCTCATCCCCTGAACACTGCTCCCCTTTGTCTCACGTCACCTTCTTTGAAGTGCTGCATTCTTCTGACGCTGCATCACCGGGGCAGTGCAGCTGACTGCTGGGGGCAGAGAAAAGGATATCTAGATGAGGTGAGGCTAGGTTAGCCTCTTTCTGAAGGAGGATTGGCGGGAGGTGAGGAGGGATTTGGTGAAGACTTTTAGGAGCTGGTGAAGACTTTTCATTTGAATCAGACAGAGCAAGGTAAGAGCTGTGATTAGGATGATGTAAGGTGGCAGGAGTACCAAAAATAACCCCAGCCTGAAGCTCACTCACTTATTGGCCCGCCACTCAGATGTTTTCAAGAACACGCTGAAACAAATCAACAATAAAAAGACTGTTGGTCAAATAGCTTTATGGGAAAGTTTTGTGTAGACGACTTCTGCCCCTCGCCACAAAATGGCCCCCCTTTCCTCACCACATTGGTACCCAACAACCCTCAGTAATGATCTCTCTGAATGGTTGGCTAAATCTCCTGGTCTGACCCCAACGGAGACGAGCCCCTTCTCTCTGACCACAGTTCTACTGACGAGGCCTCAAAGGACCTTAATTAAAGATGGCCGCTGTTTTTCCAAGGTTGTTTCCCTCTGTATTTTTTCTGTGAGGAGGGAAGACCATGTTTTAATCTTCCCGGGCCCTTACCACCAGACCACAGGATTCCCAGCTGGGAGCGTCTCCACACTCAGCCACGCTCCACACAGACCCCATGGGCTTGACCACAAACCCCAGGATGATGACACTTCCAAACCTCCATTCAGCCCCACCTCACCACCTCCCTGACCTTAACGCCACCCTTCTCCAAAACATGAGTTTTAGATTATACACAGGCATACTGATGGAGTGTGGAGTGGAAAGTTGTGGAACTATGTCATTCAATGGAGGATGGGTAAACTGTGCTCTTTAGTTTAGTTTTTTGTTTTGAGATGCAAAAATCTTGAGGCTTTGAGGATCTTCAATTAGGCATATCTTTGTCTACTATGGGAGAAAATAATAAGTTGACCTCAAAGACTTCCATGTCACTCACTCTCACACAATCAGTGTGTTAATTACGCGGGAACCAGGATGAGACATGAGCTCATCATTAAACGAACACCCCCACCCACCTCTCTCATGATTTCAACCATTTATTGGTGGGTGTGCACTGTGCACTGTTTGGATGTTAGAATTATTTTGGATTGGGCGAATGTGTGCATGAAGCGTACTTTTTGAAGTGATTTGTTTGACAATCATATGAAAACATCATGGCTGGTTGTGTTCATGCCACATTAAAAGGTCATACATTTTTTCCGTTAAATGGCATGTCTTACTATTAGGCCCATACATGTTTTACACACACATGAACACATAGGAGGTCTCGCAAAGATATAGAGACCCACCTTATTTCAACTTAATTTAAAAAAAAACATGTTACCCCATCTCAAGAGGCTACATTTAAAAAATGACTATAGTAAGTGACTATTATGTGCCAAATAAAGTAACAGGGTTGACTGTAACAGGATTGACGAATTCATCTTAAAAATTCCCTTTGTGAGAGAGGGAATGGAAGCTTGTTGTGTGCAACAGGGACGGGGCAATTGAATGCAAGCTTCACAAAAAAGTATTATTTTTAAAAACATCTCTAGCCTGTCTGTCTACAGATATAGGATTTTTATTTTGAGCCAGTTTGCCACAGTATGAAAATAATCCTGCAGCAACAGGAAATGTGAATTATTATGTGGATTATTATAGATTTTGTAGGGGTTGATACATTTTTATAAGGGAAAATCAAGTCTGAAATTCTCCTGCAACAGAAGATTCTACATCTGTATGGGTAAGAGGGTTGACGTGTTATGTTCAGTTCACATAACAGGCTTAACCTTAAAATGACAAGCTGTTGTTTTTTTACCTTAAAATTAATCACTAATCAATAAAAATAAAATATATATATATATTTTTTTACCCTCTTACCCATACAGATGTGTATATATATGAATTTTGGCACTTTAGCAAGTCTTTATTCATATAAAAAAAAATATGATTTATAGAATTTTCCCATGTGGTCTATATTAAAGGGCACTTCATTTATAACATGCTTTTTTTTTTTTGCACAATTTCTACTTAAAATATAAAAGGGATGCATAAGGCACAGAATGTGTAGAGTAATAAATGAGAGAGTAGTAGCCTTAGGATCTGTTATACTGAATGACCCACTGATGACTGAGCTCCCCCATAAAGATTTGATCTAACATGCATCCAACACTTGCTCTGCTGAAACATCAGGGGTTATGCAGCTATCACATTTCAAAGGAAAACTCCACCGAACCTTTCTGACATTTATGCAGTGACCATCAGAACTTTGACTGCCTTACATCAAAGCACTATGCTAGAGCATATTTTCTGTTGTTTCTGCGGTGACCAGCACTTGACAAAGACACAACACTGTGCACAGGGCTTTTACTGTTCCTCTTTTTTTTGCAAAAAAAACTACTAAAAACAATTTTTCCAGACATTTCCATTCAAAAGCGTTCTGGCCCATATAGGATGTGACATGTTGATTCATTCTTATGAGCAGGATGAGTAATGTGGGCTATTTATTCCTGCTGTGGGCCAGTCAGTGTACTGGTTGGTCTGAGTTATGTATTTCCTAGTTCAAGGGCCTGTCCTCTAAGCTCCAGGCCTCTGGTGCTCTCACAAGGTTCAGGCAGCACCGGGAGGGAACAAACTGGGCATGGGACCAAGAATATACCCCGTCTCCATTCTTCCAACCCTTTTACCCTCTCTGACACACAACACAGGGAATCAAAACTGCTTGGGTCTCCAGAGCTATTCTCATGAGGGGCTGGATGGGAGTGCTGAGAGTACCTTCTACTTCTTTCCAGGGATCTGGCTCGGCCCGTATGCCATCCCTCATATACAGAGATCTCTGGGAAGCACCCCAGCCTCAACGCTCACTCTGCTACACCACCGGCGGGATTCCTGCTCCTGCTCTTTGCGAGATGAGGCATGTGTAATCTTTTGGTCTGGACGATGTCACACAAATAGCTTTTTCAACGTGGGGCAAGGCATCTCACGAGAGCCCTTTTAACAGTGACGTGCAGGGCTTCTAAAGGCATACCTTAACATGCAATAATAATGTTTAATGCTGACCATGCGCACCCCGTAAAAATATTCCCTCTGGATGGATCATAATGTGACTCTCCCAACTCAGTACACACACCATATGACCATACTGTATCTAAAGCACTACCATGTAGTACACCAAATTAACAAGATATCCACTGTTTCACTAGTTTAATAACCTGGTCTGGATCATCACCATACTGTACCTGTGTGATTTGTGGTAGGCGGTTAGGCAATAGCATGTTCTGTGAGTGTTATGTATTCTCCATGGGGCCCGATTCAGGGAATGGGGCCCAACTTAGGAAATGTACGCATTTCCTACACACGCCTTTCCTACACACTTTGCAGCCGTGGATCCCTTGCGTGCGATGTATACATGTAATGCAACCGCTGAAAACAAGTTTTGACCCCATGGTCTATGTCGGAAGTTTTGTTGAGCAGGCGTTTCAATGCCATGACAGAGGGTATCATGTCTGCTGCAGACGCAGTTGATGAGCTTATTTCTCGAGTCAGTTATTCGAATGGAGTTTGGAGTGTTCATGTTTCCAAGTTTCAAACATGTTCTCAAATGCCATTGAAATGGAAGCAGCAGTATGAGAACCAGCACATTCTTGAGCATGCAATAAGGTTTTCCTCAGGACTAAATCCTCGTCGACCCGCAATGCTATCAGACTCATAATGCTCATGGGGCTGACATCATTGGTCCAAATGGCAGTCGTGAAGCTAATAGCAGTGATGCCCATAGCAAGTAGCTCAGGGATGTGCGTTTAAACAATACTTTGTAACTCCGAAGGGCAACATCTGTAAAAAAAAAATAGCGCCTACTTGGTAGTGTATACCGGTGCTCGACCAGTCGGCGAAAGAAAACATCATCCACGACAGAGAACGGTTGATTTTCAAGGGCAATGAATTCCATTATCTTGGCATTAATGGATTTCACCTTTGAGTTGTCTCGCTGAAATGTTCTTACTCTTTCAAATGACTGCTCGACTTCAACTTGTTAAGTTGTTGGAAGTGTGCGCTTATTATTTTTCTGCTGTTGTTCTGTGTAGCGCTGTATTTTTTGTGGTGTCATTTTGTAATCTACCTACGTTATATAGGTATGCACACAGTGGTGTAAAGTGCTTAAGTAAAAATACTTTTACATACTACTTAAGTAGTGTTTTGGGGTATCTGTACTTTACCTTACTATTTATATTTTTGACTACTTTACTTTTACTTCACTACATTCCTAAAGAAAAATACATTTTCCTTGACACCCAAAAGTACTAGTTACAATTTGAATGCTTAGCAGTACAGGAAAAAGGTCCAATTCACACACTTATCAAGAGAACGTCCCTGGTCATCCCTACTGCCTCTGATCTGGTGGCCTCACTAAACATAAATGCTTCCTTTGTAAATTATGTCTGAGTGTTGGAGTGTGCCCCTGGCTGTCAATAAAGTAATGATAAGGGAAATTGTGCCATCTGGTTTGCTAAATATAAGGAATTTGATGTATAGTATTTACTTTTACTTTGTACTTTTACTCAAGTATTACAATTGAGTACTTTTTCCACCACTCTACTTAAGTACATTTAAAATCTGATGCTTATAGACTTTTACTCAAGTAGTATTTTACTGGGTGACTTTCACTTTTACTTGAGTCATTTTATATTAAAGTATCTTTACTTTTACTCAAGTATGACAATTAAGTACTTTTTCTACCTCTGTATGCACGTCAGCTTTGACATCGGTTTTGCACATTGGCGTTAAATTAGACATTCGGTCAATGCCGATGTTGGCATTTTTAGCTAATATCAACCGATTCTGATATGCTTACCGATATAGCGTGCATCCCTAAAAAAAACTGTTTTGGAGAGTCTTTAAGCACAAAATATATTGGTGAACCAAAAATACTGTGGTTTGATTAATCCTGAAAGTTGCCGAACCATTAAATATTGTAAGGTGAGAAAAGTGTACAACAGGGATCCTATAAATCTACCCTAATAATCCTCACTAATATGGAACTGTGATGACAACGTACAGTCGTCATGACCGTGCGCCAGGTTCCAGGTTTAAACTGCTATGTATGGTCTGCGTTCCTAAATGATTCAAATAGGTTACATGTCCAAAATTATTGCACAACTTGTAATATGTTAGCTTAATATGATCCCCTATGGCTAGCGATCCTCAGGAACAACCACACAAACGTGACAGAAGAAAGAAAGGTAACCTATCGATGTAATGGAATGATGCAACATGCAATGAAACTAACACTAAGTCAGTGACAGTTATACATGCTTATAGGTAGGTATAACTGATGGTGGCCACCAATAGTGGCTAACACTTAACACAATGCAATTTTTTTAAATACTGTGAAAAGTCATACAATTAAAACATTCTAGAAATCATTAATCAACTCGGTCGGTACTACACTGTCATTTTTGCATGGCTACAGAAGCCCATTGCTCAGCTATCCAAATGTCATCCCAAGTTATAAGGCCAGCATTTCATAAACTGATATATTGATATGCTTTAGTTTGCTGCCATATGACTGGTTTCACATTTGTCTCCATCGATCATAAGGTAAAATAGATCTGCAACTATTGTAATGTATATTTACAATCCTCTTATCCAAACAGCTAACTACTTTACCTACAATTGAAGTCGGAAGTTCACATACACTTAGGTTGGAGTCATTAAAACTATTTTTTTAACCACTCCACAAATTTCTTGTTAACAAACTATAGTTTTGGCAAGTCGGTTAGGACATCTACTTAGTGCATGACACAAGTTATTTTTCCAACAATTTAAAGTCAGATTATTTCACTTGTAATTCACTGTATCACAATTCCAGTGGGTCAGAAGTTTACAAACAAGTTGACTGTGCCTTTAAACAGCTTGGAAAATTCCAGAAAATTATGTCATGGCTTTACAAGCTTCTGATAGGCTAATTTACATAATTTGAGTCAATTGGAGGTGTACCTGTGGATGTTTTTCAAGGCCTATCTTCAAACTCAGTGCCTCTTTGCTTGACATCATGGGAAAATCAAAAGAAATCAGCCAAGACCTCAGAATAAAAATGGTATATATCGACATAACCTGAAAGGCCGCACAGCAAGGAGGAAGCCACTGCTCCAAAACCGCCATAAAAAAAAGACAGATTACGGTTTGCAACTGCACGGGGACAAAGATTGTACTTTTGGAGAAATGTCCTCTGGTCTGATGAAACAAAAATATAACTTTTGGCCATAAAAAAGGGGAGGCTTGCAAGCCGAAGAACACCATCCCAACCTTGAAGCACGGGGGTGGCAGCATCATGTTGTGGGGGTGCTTTGCTGCAGGAGGGACTTATTGTGGGAAGCTTGTGGAAGGCTACCCGAAACGTTTGACCCAAGTTAAACAATTTAAAGGCAACGCTACCAAATACTAATTGAGTGTATGTAAAGTTCTGATCCACTGGGAATGTGATGAAAGAAAATAAAAGCTGAAATAAATAATTCTCTCTACTATTATTCTGACATTTCACATTCATAAAATAAAGTGGTGATCCTAACTGACCTAAGACAGAAAATGTTTAATAGGATTAAATGTCAGGAATTGTGAAAAACTGAGTTTAAATGTATTTGGCTAAAGTGTATGTAAATTACAGTGCATGGAGAATGGTGTAATATCTATCAGGGGTAGTTAAACTATTTCCCTTGGTTCCTGCTGTACAATCCATACAGACAGTGGTGCTTTCACCCTACCCTAAGATCACATGGGGAAATGTGGTTCTGTTTAGCAGATTGAGGTGGTGGAGGGGGATGGAAGACAGTCAGTGAGGTTCCCATCCCACACTTGTAAGAGAGTCATTGGAAGACCCAATAGGATCACAAATCATCCCAGTCACTACACTGCTGCATGTTCAAGGCTAAGCCTGGTCTGGTGTGTAATTCCATGTTCCATGACAAGTGGTATAGGCATGTGTCTGCAAAAGTGTGTGTGTGTGTGTGTGTGTGTGTGAGGGAGAGAGAGAGGGGGAGAGAGAGAGAAGGGGTGCTAAAGCATGATTTCATACAAATTTCCCCAATTAGTTATATTATCTTTAGAGCCTGGCCATGCCAGCTGGCCTGAACACATTTATCTATGAAGGCTTGGGAGTGTCCGTTAATCTAATGTATAGGGAAACACCCACAATCTAAATGTAAACGATCCCAACAGAACAAAAGGAAATCTACATGATTTGTATATCAGGAGTACTGGCATTTGACCTTCCCACTCATTTTATTACCAAGTCCTTTATTCTCAAAAGTCATAACTCCATTGAAGTTGTACTCCCTAATTACAGTATGATGTGAGTTTCAGCATTTTCATGCATTGTGTGAAGACAGTATTTTAAAACCAACTTACGAAACATGGTGAGGAGTGGTGAGGAGACTATTTTAGGGCAGTCCTGACAAACACTGCTTGCTGTGTTTTCCAAACCTGTTTCCTTAGACAAACAGGGGGTATCCGTCAACTCTGTAGGCCCCAACATTTGGGATGTGCTCAGCTGCTTCTCCAATATACCACCCAGATGGCAAGGCCCCCAGTTAATTTGGTCCACTTCCTATCAACAGTCACAGCAATGCATAAGGATACGTCAATCACTGCCCCGTGGGCTACTGCAATAAAAAGCAACGCTTTCTAAATAGAATGCGTAAACTTGTCACACAATATACATACAATATAGCAATAACATGTCATTTCAATTTGGTTTCAATGTAAATGTACTAAACTGCCTGTGATAAATGACATGGGGGGTCCACCGACTTTAAAGACATAATGATCTTATTCCATTTGATTGGAAATGTTCACAAATCACTTCCATGTGACAAAGTAATCAAAAACCACAAACTATACCAACCTTTTGGGGAGGTAAGGATGGAATTCTATACATAAACTAACCTGGCCAATAGGTTAGGTATCTTTTAACATGTTCCATAGGTTGAGGATTATTAGTAGACTAATTGCTTTCATCTAATTGACCATTTGCTTTATTAGACGTGACTTCATTACACCGGTATGAAGGAAAGTAGTTGGAAAACGATGTCAGAGGTTTGTCTGAATACTTGCCCACCCTTTATAACAGTGGAGTCTTACGGGAATGTGGGTTTGTCCTGTGGTCCGTTAGTAACCCCCCTCTCTGTGTGTCTTAAAAAAGCACCTCCCCTCTTCCAATCAGGGCAATTCCCTAACTTTTCTCTTCTTCTCACAAGGCTATAGTTCAATATCCCATTCTGGAGCACATATCTCATTTCAAATTTCGACTCAGGGCTCCTCGACTTCAAGGCACTGCAACAATTGTAAGGTATTGTGCTACTATTGATTTATGACACTGGTTATCAATAATTCACTATAACGTTGCATAGGCCTAGGGGTGTTTTACCCGAGTTGATAAATGTTTTGCATGCGTTATAAAGCAAAAGTAAGGTGCATTTACTTGCTTATTCAAAAGGTGAATGGTTGAAAGGAAATATAAAAACTGTTCCGGTTAGGATTGTTTTAGGAAAGGCTGCTACATCTGTTTTACCGGTATTTTTTTAGTGGCTGCTAAATTGTCATTAGCCGATTTACGAGCCGAGGTTCGTTGTACATTCTTTAGGAGTATTAATGCTTTTTTTGTGATATTTCACACAAGAAAGGTGTGGTTATAGCCTACTATCAAGCAATGTTACTGTATTACTTTGCAACTTTGTTTCAAGAGATTATACCTTTTGTCGTCCACTTCGAGGTCATGTTGCCGATTTTCTCCCATTCAAAAAGTTGCTGAGAAAATGCCTTCATTATAGTGCCAAAATGTTTAGCCCGTTGGATATTGTTAATTTCACTGTTCTATGTAGTTTTTTTCTGTCGTTTTATGGAACGCTTTTTTCATAGTTAATACAAAGGTGAATAAAGTTGCATATGCATTTTAACCGAATGACGTTTTATGTATATTTCTTGCGATGGAAACAGTTTACGGGTCATTTGACGTTTGAGTCGAGAAAGGTTGTACTGGGTTGTCACTAGTTACTACAGCCACAAAGTCAATATGTGCTTTTTGGTCTTAATTTTAAGACTAGGGTTAATCATAAGATTAGCAGGGTAGTTAAGGTTTTGACTAAGGTTAGGGTTAGTTTTAAAACCAGATTTTAAGAAGATAAATTGTATAAATGGGCGGGAATTATGACTTTGTGGCTGTGGTAATTAGTGACCTATCCATAGGTAATTGATCAGGCATTTTTCTTTGTTCGGTCTGGCGGATTGATCGCGCCCACATTGATTCCCTCTCATAGCCGTCTGTAAATGAAGACACTAACTTTTTCCCCCACTAAGGATGTCGTTGTAGCCTATCAAATTTGTGAAAGAGGAAAAAAATCGGAATACTTTCTATGTAGACTTTCTATGTAGACTTTCTAGTAGATGACTTTCTGTATATTACAAATTGGATTACACATGATGATAATACTTGCGTAAGGAATCTAAGGAAATGTGTATAATGATTTCTTGCTACAACATTTCAACATTATATTTTATGTAAAGCAAATTCAAGTTTGTTTGTCTGTGTGTGTGCTTGCTGTGTGTGTCTCTGTGAGTCTGAGAGAGAGAAAGAAAGAAAGGGGTGGAGGGAAGGAATGGAGAGTATTGTTACCAATAATTTATCACTCATCTACCATTACATTTGATTGGAGTCAGGGAGGGAGTCTATTTTTCTTCTCCTTTTCTTCCAATAACTGTCTTCCATTATTGAAGGGAAAATCTCTCCTTCCTGCTTTGTAACCCCCTGATGTGGGTTAAACTGTGGTTATATGTCACTGGGGGCCCATCATTCAGTCTTAAAGCTGACTTTTAATGAGAGAACTTGAACGTTGTTCTACTTAATATGTTCTAATGCAGTCAGAACAGACTTGTAAAAGTAAACGTCCAGGTAAGTTATTAGAAATTAATTTGATGTTGATGAGGAATAACTGAAGCCTTTCCAAATTTAAGAGCGAGAGGAGGGAGAAAGAGGGGTGGGGAGTTTGGGGAAAGGGGGGCACTCTAAATAAAACAGTTGACTTTTCAACAATTCACAATTAAAAATTCACAATTAAAAATACATTTCACTGTTATTTGGCACAGCAACCCGTTACTTTTTCTGCACACTTGAAACGGCACATATTCCACTCTAAGTACCTTTCCTGTAGCCCATACTCTTGTGTTGAGATGGTTGACATGTCTGCGGGAGGCCAAAAACCCTGATGTACGTTCCTGTGTCTGCCCCCTCCAGCCCCCCACCCTGGAGTGCATACTGGGACTGGGACAGGTCCACAGATACGTGAGTGTAACTCGTCAACTAAGAGGAAGCGACATCATCCAGTAGTCTTCAGCAGCAGGGCTACGCAGAAACACACAGAGCAGCTAATGGGAGCAGGGAAGCTGGCCCGGTTGCTGCTGGGATGGGCGGCCGTTTGCTGGGCCGCGGTCCACACAGCGTATGGCCAGGCAGGAGCGGGAGATGGAGGGTACCAAGCCAGCCGCTTCACGGGGAAGGTGGACGAGAGGGAGGTGCAGAGGGTTCGCCGGAGAGGCCAGGAGACACTCAGAGGGTAAGGAGTTTAGTTTCTGGAGTTCTCTGTTTGCTGAGTTTTGTTTAGGCAGGAACTGCAAATTCTTTATGTTGATTGACACAAAGAGCATTTGGGTGGTTGTCTGTCTTTGAGTTCAACCATACTGCTCCACTGAAACATGGTAATATAATTAGGTTTAGAATGTGGACAGTTGGACAATTAGTTTATGGCTAGCTTTCCCCATTGAGCTGTCTTGGCAACTCTTTCTTCCACTGCTGTGCTTCCTGGGCTAAGGCCAACATAGCCTTACTACAGCCAAATAATGCTGAATACATCATTGTTCTCCCAAAGACAGCACATGTTCGAAGCTAAAAGGTTGCTTGCAACACTGAGAGATACTTGAGTATTTACAGCAAAATGGCATTTTCATGTCAGAGTCTAGGGAAAGGGGTTGGGTCATTCATGAAGGTTTGTCGAGTGAACGCAATGACCCAAATCTAGGCAAGTAGGCATTCTGTTAGGCGTATTAGCTGGAGAACACAGCTGAAGACTGCAGGGGAAAGTTTATTAGCAAGACTGTTTTGAGCGAATCACTCGTAGTGGGGGTAAATGGGCAGTCAATTGGGAAATCACAAACGGGGGTGGTGTTCGAGTGTTTCAGTGGGGTGGATTATAGAAACCACAGAACCCTCCCTTCTTCTCCATCATCATCCCTACCGTCTCCCCTCAACCCCCCCTCCCCAATCTCCCTAGGGACTGGGTGGGATGTCTGTCAATGGAGGACGGCAAGCTTTTACTGTACGTTTCCTCCTTTTGGAAAAACAAAGGATGTTTTGTTGGGACGATTCTCAAATGTTTGCATCAGTTATTCCAATCAGTCTCTCATCTGTCCCTGCTTATGGCTCCCCTGCGCCCCAACGCGGGGAAGGGAGTATTCAGATCGTTCTGGGGGCCACGACAAGGGACATTTGTTTCACTTTCGCAGGTGACAAAACAACAGAACTCATGGCAGAGCGAAAAGGAGTGAAAGGGAGAGGGAAAGAGAGAGAGAGAGAGAGCTAAGCCATCATGGAATGAAATAGTATAACATTATAGTGCAGGACCTGGGTAGGGTAACGCACGCATAGGACTGACTTGCTGTTTTCTTAAATGTTCAGTAATGATTCACGCTGCACAGAACAAACAGACGTGTCTGCGTTGTCAGTCAGTGTGATTAATTTGGCAGCCATTGGACCTCTCTGCTGGACGTAAATGGATCCCCTGTATATCGGAGAGCCAAACAAGTCTCAATGGAGCCATTTTGTCTGTGAACCAGCTAGGCACAAGGCGACTTCAGGCCTGACCTGTGTCACATTCACTCTGTGGTTGACTTAGACACACGTAGTGGGCTGCTCTGGTCTGGCAATCTTATCCTCTGATCTACTCAGTGAAGCAGAACTGTGTTGCATGGTGTCAAGATTAGATTAGATATGAAATAATATTGCAGCGAATGCAACAGTTGCATAAACTCGTTCTGTTCCCATTAAACGATTGCCTTAGTTTTCATGGCGAGTAGCATACCCAGTGGACTTTTCCCATCATTTTATTCAACTCCACCATTGTTTATAGAGTAAAGTATTTGCACCCAACATATACAAATGATCCATGGTCCCCTCCCCACACAACATAATGACATGACATTGGAAAGTCTTCCATTACACATTCTGTACAGCATCAGATTCTCTCTGGGAGAAAGATTATGTTACTGGTGGTCTGTACAGCATCAGATTCTCTCTGGGAGAGAGATTATGTTACTGGTGGTCATTACACATTCTGTACAGCATCAGATTCTCTCTGGGAGAGAGATTATGTTACTGGTGGTCATTACACATTCTGTACAGCATCAGATTCTCTCTGGGAGAGAGATTATGTTAATGGTGGTCTGTACAGCATCAGATTCTCTCTGGGAGAGAGATTATGTTAATGGTGGTCTGTACAGCATCAGATTCTCTCTGGGAGAGAGATTATGTTAATGGTGGTCTGTACAGCATCAGATTCTCTCTGGGAGAGAGATTATGTTAATGGTGGTCATTACACATTCTGTACAGCATCAGATTCTCTCTGGGAGAGAGATTATGTTAATGGTGGTCATTACACATTCTGTACAGCATCAGATTCTCTCTGGGAGAGAGATTATGTTACTGGTGGTCATTACACATTCTGTACAGCATCAGATTCTCTCTGGGAGAAAGATTATGTTACTGGTGGTCTGTACAGCATCAGATTCTCTCTGGGAGAGAGATTATGTTACTGGTGGTCATTACACATTCTGTACAGCATCAGATTCTCTCTGGGAGAGAGATTATGTTACTGGTGGTCATTACACATTCTGTACAGCATCAGATTCTCTCTGGGAGAGAGATTATGTTAATGGTGGTCTGTACAGCATCAGATTCTCTCTGGGAGAGAGATTATGTTAATGGTGGTCTGTACAGCATTAGATTCTCTCTGGGAGAGAGATTATGTTAATGGTGGTCTGTACAGCATCAGATTCTCTCTGGGAGAGAGATTATGTTAATGGTGGTCATTACACATTCTGTACAGCATCAGATTCTCTCTGGGAGAGAGATTATGTTAATGGTGGTCATTACACATTCTGTACAGCATCAGATTCTCTCTGGGAGAGAGATTATGTTAATGGTGGTCATTACACATTCTGTACAGCATCAGATTCTCTCTGGGAGAGAGATTATGTTAATGGTGGTCTGTACAGCATCAGATTCTCTCTGGGAGAGAGATTATGTTAATGGTGGTCATTACACTTTGTTGTGTGAACACATACCAGGGTTTCAGACTCTACTGTTGCTGGTTTGTTGTTGGACTGGCTGATGTTGAGTGTGTCTGATTTATTGACTTCCTAGGCAGAGTGCAATTTGACGTCTACACATGGGTGGAATCTGATCATACCATGGGCCCGGGTCCTGGGACCTCCTCAATTACCTTGATACTATACTGTACAACCTGGGAGGCTCTGTAAAGTGGTGGGCTCTAGGTTGAGAGAGAGAGGGACGGGGGAGAGGGAGAGAGATGTGGGGCGAAGGAAAGTAAAATAAATAGTGAGTTTGTGGCTCATAACCAGCCATGCCAGAAAGAACGAACGAACGAAACAGCCTTTCAGGCAGGCTAATAAGGTCTCCTGCATGTGAAGAGGGAGGGAAGAGGTCCAGACTGGGACTTCTAGGCAGCCAAAACTCTGCTCAGGGGAGATGCTTTGGACGTTCACTCACTTGGTAGTCTTTCTCAAAGTAGAGAAGTGCATTCAGCCACCCAGGTTCCTTCCAAGGTAAATTGGATGGAGTACTTGCTCTCCCCAGAGGATTCCCTGGTACATGCCTAACCCATAAGAAAATAATTCCTATATTCTAGAATGTTCCGGTCGTTCTCTCCAATAAAGCTTTAGATACATCAGCTGGTATTTTGAAGAGGGGAAGAGGAAGGAAGGGCAAGCTCGCTAAGTCTGAGAGGAACATTTGGAATGTATGAAGGATGACCCATTTTGTTTTTTATGCATTAGAGTTCCTTTCATTTTTTATGTGTCTGCATTTTATGCATACATTCAGGCTAGACCTAAAAGACAGAACCTCCATTTCAGGGGGTACATGTGGCATGTGGTCGAGCTAATGTGGTTTAGATTTTTTGTCATCCTTGAAGAAAGAGGCAAAACAAGAAATCTATCCGCTCCATCTGCCCTAGGACACAATGTATGTATGGTTTTTTGTTTATGGAGTTGACGGGAGGGATTCAAGTTTCGCAACAACTCTGCCTATCGTTATAGTTTATCACATACATCGTAAGTTTGGCCATAATTCACATGGGCCTCATAAAAAAACTAAGAAAAAACTTGGACAATACACTTGATGGTTATTCTTACGGAGAACAATTATGCCCATTCGGACTTTGCTTGGCCCATGCAGACCGCCCTCCCTCGTCCTGCTCACTCTAAACCCACTAACCCAGAGAGTGAGAGGTATATACAGTACCAGTCAAAAGTTTGGACACACCTACTCATTCTGGGGTTTTTCTTTATTTGGCCTATTTTCTACATTGTAGAATAATAGTGAAGACATCAAAACGATTAAATAACATATATGGAATCACGTAGTAACAAAAAACGTGTAGCCACCCAACTTTTCACACTCTTGGCATTCTCTCAACCAGCTTAATGAGGTAGTCACCTGGAATGCATTTCAATTAACAGGTGCCTTGTTAAAAGTGAATACAGAAGATAGTCATATTTGGTAAAAGACCAAATCCATATTATGGCAAGAACATCTCAAATAAGCAAAGAGAAGCGACAGTCCATCATTACTTTTAAGACATTAAGATCAGTCAATATGGAAAATTTCAAGAACTTTGAAAGATTCTTCAAGTGCAGTCGCAAAAACCATCAAGCACTGTGATGAAACTGGCTCTCATGAGGACTGCCACAGGAAAGGAAGACCCAGAGTTACCTCTGCTGCTGATGACAAGTTCATCAGAGTTACCAGCCTCAGAAATCGGCAATTAACTGCACCTCAGATTGCAGCCCAAATAAATGCTTCACAGAGTTCAAGTAATAGATACATCTCAACATTAACTGTTCAGAGACGACAGGCCTTCATGGTCAAATTGCTGCAAAGAAACCACTACTAAAGGACACAATAATAAGAAGAGACTTGCTTGGGCCAAGAAACACGAGCAATGGACATTAGACCGGTGGAATTCTGTCCTTTGGTCTGATGAGTCCAAATTTGTCCAATTGCTGTGTCTTTGTGAGTCGCAGAGTAGGTGAACGGATGGTCTCCGCATGTGTGGTCCCAACGTGAAGCATGGAGGAGGAGGTGTGATGGTGTGTGGTGCTTTGCTGCTGACACTGTCTGTGATTTATTTAGAATTCAAGGCACCCTTAACCAGCATGGATACCACAGCATTCTGCAGCGATACGCCATCCCATCTGGTTTTCGCTTAGTGAGACTATCATTTGTTTTTCAACAGGACAATGACCCAAAACACACCTCCAAGCTGTGTAAGGGCTATTTGACCAAGAAGGAGATTGACGGAGTGCTGCATCAGATGACCTGGCCCCAACAATCACCCGACCTCAACCCAATTGAGATGGTTTGGGATGAGTTGGACCGCAGAGTGAAGGAAAAGCAGCCAACAAGTGCTCAGCATATGTCGGAACTAATTCAAGACTGTTGGAAAAGCATTCCAGGTGACTCCCTCATGAAGCTGGTTGAGAGAATGCCAAGAGTGTTCAAAGCTGTCATGAAAGCAAAGGGTGGCTACTTTGAAGAATCTCAAATATAAAATATATTTAGATTTGTTTAACACTTGTTTGGATACTACATGATTCCATATGTATTATTTCATAGTTTTGATGTCTTCACTATTATTCTACAATGTCGAAAATAGTAATAAAAAGAAAGAAAGAAAAACACTTGAATGAATAGGTGGGCACAAACATTTGACTGCTACTGTATCTCAGCCCCCTTTTACACCAGTACAGTATGAGCTCAGGGTTCAAATTAGTCAAGTGAGAGAATCAGGCCATCTTTAGATAAGAAAAAAACGTTCTCAGGCGTTTTTAGAATTAACACTAAAGCAGGCCAAACAACTTCCCAGAGTTATGAAGATGAACTCAGTGAATCCTATCAGCTCCAGATCTAACAAAGAAGCAAGTCCAAATATCTTAGGGCAGAAAAGGGTAGCAATCTACCGACAGGGTCAAATGCCAGTGAGCTGACCTCTGACCTTTAGAAGGGTTTGTAGCCCCCATCCCCCTTTCCCAGTTGGATTACCTCCTCCAACTGACCTAAAGTTGTCCTGGCCTGAAATCCAGTCTGTGGTCTTTACAGCCCCCAATCGGCCCAGCTAATTTCCCACTAGTCCCAGCATGGCCCCTTCTGTGCCTCTGAACTGTCTGGCTCTGACCTTCTGTTCCCCTGGAATCCTCCATGTGAAGAGCCTCTGGGCACTCTGTCTCATAACTGTTGAGTTTGCACTTTCTAGCCAGGAGCCTGTGGCCCCCAGAAGCTCTCTAGATTATATGTTGGTCTGTAAGATCAAAGGACTGAGAAAAAAGTCTGAAGATCTGGTCCGTTTGAGGTTCTGTCGTGTCTTTCACCATCTTACACTATTAAACAAGAGGGAACGTCCTAGAGAACACAGACGCAATGAAATGTTTCTTCTGAAAGCCTTTGAGCTCTAAGCCTTTGGAAAACACCAGGGTGAAGGTATTTGCCTAACAGTTGGGCTCTGAAAGTATTTCACTAGGGTTATACCAAGTCCCATTTGACCTTATTGACAGCAACTTTTCCAGTTCCATAGCTGCTGTATCGGAAATCTAGAACAATCTCTCAATCTAAACCAAGGGTTTTTTAGGTCACAATAGAATGTGCTTTTGTTTTGGGGTTTTAATAGTTCTCCTGGCTACTGTGCTGTGTGCAGTCATCTTTGTTTTATCACTATTAATTAATTATAATGAGAGTGCTATGGGCCAAGAGGCTACATCAAAGACTTCAGCCAGCTAATCCTCTTTAAATTGAGTGCTGAAAACAGCATGACGTTTCAATATTGAGGCAAATCCCAAGGGCTGAACTTCTCTGTACTCTCCTCCTGTAAGGAGGCCGGGGTTAGCCTGAAGGAGAGCGCAGGAACAACAAACCCAGCCAAACCGATATGTGTGGGATTACTGGGTTGACCCTGGTTTGGCTGGGCCATGTTGTCAATTGGCATATCCAGGTTTCAATGAGCGGAGGAATTGCTAACCTGTGTAGAGAGATGATTGACTGTGGCATGCAAGCAGTTTTGCCGCATTAATTGTTGGAATGTTGCGCTCTTGCGCTGTTCGTGTATGTCAAAACAGCATTTTTCAAGCCCCCTCAAGATTTGTGTAGGCCTATGACCCAGAAGTGCAGCCCCTCATGGGTTCGCCTCTGGTTGCTAGTGTTGCCCCTTTCTCTGTTTCCATATCTGCTGCTCTGTTTTCTGCTCCCTCCTCCTCCTCCATCTCCTTAACATAAACCTGTTTTCCTTTACCTCCTACTGATCCCTCGTCCCCGTCCCTAAATTCTGTATTTTCTTACCTCCTAACCTTTATTTCATTACATCTCTCCTTTCCCCTCCTTTCCTCTTCAATCTCTCTCTCTTTCTATCTCTATCTCTTTTTTCTCTTCCTCACTCTTTCTCCCTTACCCTTTCCATTCCCCCTTCTATTTTCTTGCTCTCTCTCCCTCCCTCGCTCTCTCTTTCTCCCACCCTCCCTCATTTTCTGTGTTTGTGCCATCTGGTAATGCTGTTGGAGGTGTGCTCTCCTTTCTGTTGTCCTAACGATCCAAACTACAGCTGCTCTAGTCTGTTCCCAGGTGACTGACAGACACCGGTTAATGTCTAGAAAGGAAGAGGAGGCGGACAATCATCTTGTGTTGCATGAAGGAAAAGTAGATGTTCCCTTAGTTATGGATGCATCTAGAACAGCCCTAATCCACCTTTTTGCTGAGATTCAGTTTACTATAGCTCTCTGTGAATTCCACCCCCTGGTTATAATATTGTCCTACAGTGTTGGATGAATTCCAAAGGGAAATGCACTGTATACACTACAGTCTTGCCCTTTCATTCGACTCTCTGACTGAGGTCTGAGTCACTACCTCCATAAGGTAGTTAGAGTACTTGAGGCCAGGTCCGTTGTGTGTGGATGTGATTGGAATGGTCCCTCAGGGGGATGTTGTAGCTAATCTGGAAGATCAGTAAGTCGCTCCCTGAGCTGTTCGATGACTCGTATATGTGTCAGTGATCAGGGCAGCTTCCTGTCCAGTCACTTTTTTTTAAGCCTCCCGATCAATCAGCAGGCAGAACCTGGACTCCAGGAGGTGCAGGACTTTAGCCAGAAGAGCAGAGACCAGGGAGGCTTAGAGAAAGGGGTTTATATATATCTGCTGTTTCTTGGGAAGTTTACATTGAGTATGTCTAAAAACAAACTGGTATTTTCGTGTCAGCCATACAAGAAATGCCTACCGTCAACGTTGGAGCTGTTTAGAATGAAAGCAAAGGTCGCCAGGGTCTGTGAGCGCTTGGAAAATAACTCATGCCCATGTGTGTTTGCTGAAGGATTTTATTAAATTATATTGGGGCTCTGTTGAGTACTGAGTTTGTTTTCCCTGTCTTGCAGGCCCAATGTGTGTGGCTCTCGCTTCCACTCCTACTGTTGCCCTGGCTGGAAGACTCTGCCTGGAGGGAACCAGTGTATTGTCCGTAAGTACCGAGACATTATGGTCACAATACCTATAAACTGAAAGTCAGGTTGCCTCTGCACTGATAGTCTATAAAACCCCTGTATGAATCAAATGAATCATATCAAATAGAGCTTTCCACAAACTTATCAGAAAGTGCTTAACCTGTCTAGGACTGGGGTTCCGCTACATACAAGTATTAGACACCATTTTAAAGATCAAATTATCATTAATCCAACCACCGTGACCGATTTCAAAAAAGCTTTTCGGCGAAAGCAGAACATATCATTATGTTAGGTCTGCAACTAGTCACAGAAGGCATACAGCGATTTTCCAACCAAAGAGAGGACTCACAAAAAGCAGAAATATTGATAAAATTGATCACTAACCTTTGATATTCTTCATCAGAATACATGTATGTTTTGTTCGATCAAGTTCATATTTATATCCAAAAACCTCAGTTTACATTTGGCTTTGCCTCCAAAACATCCCGTGAATTTGCACAGAGCCACATCAAATCACAGAAATACTCATAATAAGAATGTATAAAAGATACAAGTGTTATTCACAGATTTAAAGATATACTTCTCCTTAATGCAACCGCTGTCAGATTTTTTAAAAACTTTGCGGAAAAAGCAAACCATGCAAAGTCTGAGTACGGCGCTCAGAGACCAACACAACCCAAGAAGATATCCGCCAGTCAGAAATAGCATTATAAATATTCACTTACCTTTGATGGTCTTCGTCAGAATGCACTCCCAGGAATCCCAGTTCCACAATATATGTTTGATTTGTTCCATAAAGTCCATCATTTCTGTCCAAATTCCTCCTTGTTGTTCGCGCGTTCAGTACACAATCTAAACTCACGACGCGCGGGCAGGTCCAGGCAAAAGTTCAGACGAAAAGTCATAGTACAGTCTGTAGAAACATGTCAAACGAAGTATAGAATCAATCTTTAGGATGTTTTTAACATAAATATTCAATAATGTCCCAACCGGAGAATTCCTTTATCTGTAGAAAAGCACTGGAACAGAGCTCGCTCTCACGTGAACGAGCGTCACGAGCTCAAAGCATTCTGCCAGACCTCTGAATCATTCCCCTCTCATTCGGGCCCACTTCACAGTAGAAGCATCAGACAAGGTTCTAACGACTGTTGACATATAGTGGAAGCCTTAGGAAGTGCAACATGACCCATATCCCACTGTATCTTCAATAGGGAATGAGTTGAAAAACGACCAACCTCAGATTTCCCACTTCCTGGTTGGATTTTTGTCTCGGGTTTTTGCCTGCCATATGAGTTCTGTTATACTCACAGACATCATTCAAATAGTTTTAGAAACTTCAGAGTGTTTTCTATCCAAATCTGCATATATTAGCAACTGGGACTGAGTAGCAAGCAGTTTACTCTGGGCACGCTTTTCATCCAAACGTGAAAATGTTGCCCCCTATCCATAACAAGTTAACAGAAATCTGTGTGCAAAGAGTAGGCCAAGAGGAGAGCTCAGTCTATCCTCTTTTGGCTGGCTAGGCCAAAGTTAATCTAGAAATACATTTGACTTCTCTTCTATCTCTCCTCCCAGCGATCTGCCGTAACTCGTGCGGTGATGGCTTCTGTTCCAGACCCAACATGTGCACCTGCGGCAGTGGCCAGCTCTCCCCCAGCTGTGGGGCCGGAGCCGGAGCCGGAGCCGGAAGTGAGTCCTAACACCCAGCACCCTACATCCCTGAACCCCACTCCCAGCAACCACCAAAATACACCCCAAACACCACCCAATACACCCCAACACCACCCAATACAACCTAACACACACAATGGACCACCACAGCTATAGACACTCTACAGATCAGACATCCATGTTGGCACCACCAAATGTTCCTTAACAATATCCCACTGGACACAGACGACAATTCAACGTCATTTCATTAAAGTGACGTGGAAACAACGTTGATTCAACCAGTGTGTGCCCAGTGGGACTGTTCCCATTTGCCTAGTTAACTCTGTATATCCATGGCTTTGCCTGTCTGGCCAGACCTCCCCCCAGAGGGCTATAACATGTCAGGGTAATGCTGCCTCAGAGACAGCGTGGCCTGGTTGACAGCCTCCAGCCGCTCCAGACTCAGCCTCCAGGTCAAAGGGTTTGGGAGGATTAATGCACATGCCTGGGGCTCCTAGCCTAGCCCACTAGGCTAGGAACAGTTTTACAGCACTTACTGAGTGTGTGTAGCATGCTCACCTGCTTGGCTGGGCGGGGGCTGACTCATCAATCACGCCTAGCCCTTTCAGGCCCCCGTACACACACACTGAGTACTGAGTGTGGGCCGGCCCATCTGGCCCTGAGGTGTGAAACAGGATCTACTCCACAGTCCACACACACTGGTCGAACGCCCCAGAGAGGCCAGACGCCAGCTTTATGTGCTGGGAAAACAGTTCCCAAAACCGGGGTCTGAGCGGCTAACGTCCCCCCATAGGCTGAACGTTGGAGACAGGCCTAGTGATGGGAAACGGTATGAAACAGTATGAAGTCATTTCCCTTAGCGAGAGAGAGAGAGAGAGGAGCTGGAGGCAGGAGCTTCCCATAGAGCTGTAGCGAACTGATTGTCACACTCACCGCTACTGCTCTCTTACAGGGGATTTATGGCCTTTTTACACACCTACCTTACAGTATTGGGATTTTCCAGGTCTGGTGTTTGTTTTGTCCCGTTTTTTCTATTCTAAACTAATAATTGTATTGTTCCGTTTCAACCTTCTTGGCAAACGGGCCAGAAATGTTGTAGTTCAACACTGAGTTGTGTCTATCATTAAAGACCGTTCTCTCTTTCTGGCCTTCTGGAAGATGTAATGGGGTCAAGGGTCACGCAGGTTAATAACTGCCAAGATTAAACATGGCATAAATACACCCATCAGCCAGCTCTGGGAAATGACTCTAACAAAGCGGTTGCACCTTTCATACAGGTTTCATTCATACAGGTCAGCGGTCTAGTGCCGGGGAGTTTCTGTCCAACAAAGCTATGTTTGATCCATCCTATAACGACCGGTAGACGCATTAAAACCTGGTCTGTCTAGATCAATCCTCCATATGTTCTGATACTGTAGATTGAGCTGGGATTTCACTGGGGGTGTTCAGTTTTCACATGGTTCTCAGTGCTTGAATTTAGTTGGACCACAGAAAGCTTTAGACACCTACTACAGTAATTTGCAGGCCTTTTTAAAGGTCCAATTTTTTTATCTCAATATCGAATCATTTCTGGGTAACAATTAAGTACCTTACTGTCATTGTTTTTTTTTTTGTAAAATGGTCAAAAATGTACAAAATGTGTTTCTTAGCAGAAGCTATTTCTCAAGCAATAATTTTGCTAGGATTTCCGTGGGAGTGGTCTATAGTGTGTGGCCTAATTGGAGGAGCCTAATGGGAGGGATTTGTAACCAGAAAACAAGCTGTTATTGGCATAATAGAGGAAAAATATCTTTGTTAGTGGTCTATTAACTTATACTGCCTGGTGATGTCATCAGGCGGTCCAAAGCCCCACCCATGCAAAACAGGCAGAAATTTCAGGCAGACTTTTCAAACAGCTCTTACACTGAAAGGACATTATCATAACTCACAATTTAACAGTATTATTCCAACCTCATAGTGTGGAAATATGTATAAAACACAGCAAATCACGTTTTTGAATGCATTTCCCCTTTAAGTGAGATGCAATACCGCTTTGGGTGACTCTACAGACTAATGTACTGCAGTTGACAAGCTTAAAACTAAATGGAGACCTGTTTTGAAGTACTGTCAATTTCCCTTCCCTTAATTACACCCGGTCTCTTGAAATGTAGTCATTGGTCAGGTTATTGATAGCACTTTTATGTCTCAGAGGCCACATCTGGAATGTAGAGGTCGGAACAACTTGGAAGAAATCAGCAGCATGTTTTTGGTCAAGCTCTTTATAAACTCAGAAAGACCCTGTCTTTCAAAGATAATTTGTAAAAATCCAAATAACTTCACAGATCTTCATTGTAAAGGGTTCAAACACTGTTTCCCATGCTTGTTCAATGAACCATAAACAATTAATGATCATGCACCTGTTAAACGGTCATTAAGACACTAACAGCTTACAGACGGTAGGCAATTAAGGTCACAGTTATGAAAACTTAGGGCACTATAAAGAGGCCTTTATACTGACTCTGAAAAACACCAAAAGAAAGATGCCAGGGTCCCTGTTCTTCTGCGTGAATGTGCCTTAGGGATGCTGCAAGGAGGCATGAGGACTGCAGATCAGGCCAGGGCAATATATTGCAATGTCCGTACTGCCTAAGACTACAGGGAGACAGGACGGCCAGCTGATCATCTTCGCAGTGGCAGACCACGTGTAATAACACCTGCACAGGATCGGTACATCCGAACATCACACCTGCGGGACAGGTACAGGATGGCAACAACTGCCCGAGTTACACCAGGAACGCACAATCCCTCCATCAGTGCTCAGACTGTCCGCAATAGGCTGAGAGAGGCTGGACTGAGGGCTTGTAGGCCTGTTGTAAGGCAGGTTCTCACCAGACATCACCGGCAACAACGTTGCCTATGGGCACAAACCCACAGTTGCTGGACCAGACAGGACTGGCAAAAAGTGCTCTTCACTGACAAGTCACGGTTTTGTCTCACCAGGGGTGATGGTCGGATTCTTGTTTATCGTCGAAGGAATGAGCATTACACTGAGGCCTGTACTCTGGAGCAGGATTGATTTGGAGGTGGAGGGTCCGTCATGGTCTGGGGTGGTGTGTCACAGCATCATCGGACTGAGCTTGTTGTCATTGCAGGCAATCTCAACGTTGTGCGTTACAGGGAAGACATCCTCCTCCCTCATGTGGTACCCTTCCTGCAGGCTCATCCTGACATGACCCTCCAGCATGGCAATGCCACCAGCCATACTGCTCGTTCTGTGCATGAATGTCAATGTTCTGCCATGGCCAGCGAAGAGCCCGGATCTCAATCCCATTGAGCATGTCTGGGACCTGTTGGATCGGAGGGTGAGGGCTAGGCCCATTCCCCCCCAGAAATGTCCAGGAACTTGCAGGTGCCTTGGTGGAAGAGTGGGGTAACATCTCACAGCAATAACTGGCAAATCTGGTGCAGTCCATGAGGAGGAGATGCACTGCAGTACTTAATGCACCGTTACCCCACTCTTAATGCACTGTTACCCCACTCTTAATGCACTGTTACTGTTAATTTTGACCCCCCCCCCCCTCCCCCTTTGTTCAGGGACACATTATTCAATTTCTGTGGAACTTGTTCAGTTTATGTCTCCGTTGTTGAATCTTGTTATGCTCATACAAATATTGACACATGTTAAGTTTGCTGAAAATAAACTCAGTTGACAGTGAGAGGATGTTTCTTTTTTTGCTGAGTTTATCCACGTACTATAGGTGTGTGGCTGTGTGTTCATGTCCAGGCATCGCATTTTTTGATCCTTTATTTATTAAGGAAATCCTATTGAGATTACCCATCTCGTATTCAAGGGAGACCTGTTGCTTATCGTTATTTTTATGTGCATTTATTTAACCTTTATTTAACTAGGCGAGTCAGGTAAGAACAAATTCTTAGTTACAATAAAGGCCTCCTGCGGGGTTGGGGGCTGGGATTAAAAATAAATATAAATTACATAAAAATATAGGACAAAACACACATCACGACAAGAGAGACAACACAACAGTACATAAAGAGAGCACTTTGTTTCGACATGGTTCCGGACAAATCAATTAATGTAGGCAATATAAAGGACTATTGACCAATAGATCTGCTTTGCTGTGCCCAGGATCAGTCCAGTCATCTCAGACCTCTTCCCATAACTATAATTACCCTCTAATGTCTGTGAACGCTACCTCAGAGTCCCTCGGAAACAGCTGTCAACTAACGGGGTCCATACAGGCTCAGCACAGCTCAACTCTGGGAAAGTGGTATTATATACAGTGCCTTGCGAAAGTATTCGGCCCCCTTGAACTTTGCGACCTTTTGCCACATTTCAGGCTTCAAACATAAAGATATAAAACTGTATTTTTTGTGAAGAATCAACAACAAGTGGGACACAATCATGAAGTGGAACGACATTTATTGGATATTTCAAACTTTTTTAACAAGTCAAAAACTGAACAATTGGGCGTGCAAAATTATTCAGCCTCCTTAAGTTAATACTTTGTAGCGCCACCTTTTGCTGTGATTACAGCTGTAAGTCGCTTGGGGTATGTCTCTATCAGTTTTGCACATCGAGAGACTGAAAGTTTTTCCCATTCCTCCTTGCAAAACAGCTCGAGCTCAGTGAGGTTGGATGGAGAGCATTTGTGAACAGCAGTTTTCAGTTCTTTCCACAGATTCTCGATTGGATTCAGGTCTGGACTTTGACTTGGCCATTCTAACACCTGGATATGTTTATTTTTGAACCATTCCATTGTAGATTTTGCTTTATGTTTTGGATCATTGTCTTGTTGGAAGACAAATCTCCATCCCAGTCTCAGGTCTTTTGCAGACTCCATCAGGTTTTCTTCCAGAATGGTCCTGTATTTGGCTCCATCCATCTTCCCATCAATTTTAACCCTCTTCCCTGTCCCTGCTGAAGAAAAGCAGGCCCAAACCATGATGCTGCCACCACCATGTTTGACAGTGGGGATGGTGTGTTCAGGGTGATGAGCTGTGTTGCTTTTACGCCAAACATAACGTCTTGCATTGTTGCCAAAAAGTTCAATTTTGGTTTCATCTGACCAGAGCACCTTCTTCCACATGTTTGGTGTGTCTCCCAGGTGGCTTGTGGCAAACTTTAAACTACACTTTTTATGGATATCTTTAAGAAATGGCTTTCTTCTTGCCACTCTTCCATAAAGGCCAGATTTGTGCAATATACGACTGATTGTTGTCCTATGGACAGAGTCTCCCACCTCAGCTGTAGATCTCTGCAGTTCATCCAGAGTGATCATGGGCCTCTTGGCTGCATCTCTGATCAGTCTTCTCCTTGTATGAGCTGAAAGTTTAGAGGGACGGCCAGGTCTTGGTAGATTTGCAGTGGTCTGATACTCCTTCCATTTCAATATTATCGCTTGCACAGTGCTCCTTGGGATGTTTAAAGCTTGGGAAATCTTTTTGTATCCAAATCCGGCTTTAAACTTCTTCACAACAGTATCTCGGACCTGCCTGGTGTGTTCCTTGTTCTTCATGATGCTCTCTGCGCTTTTAACGGACCTCTGAGACTATCACAGTGCAGGTGCATTTATACGGAGACTTGATTTCACACAGGTGGATTGTATTTATCATCATTAGTCATTTAGGTCAACATTGGATCATTCAGAGATCCTCACTGAACTTCTGGAGAGAGTTTGCTGCACTGAAAGTAAAGGGGCTGAATAATTTTGCACGCCCAATTTTTCAGTTTTTGATTTGTTAAAAAAGTTTGAAATATCCAATAAATGTTGTTCCACTTCATGATTGTGTCCCACTTGTTGTTGATTCTTCACAAAAAAATACAGTTTTATATCTTTATGTTTGAAGCCTGAAATGTGGCAAAAGGTCGCAAGGTTCAAGGGGGCCGAATACTTTCGCAAGGCACTGTACCTGTAGATCTGTGACACAGACCGAAGAGCCCCAGAAAAAAAGCTTTGGCTTCCATTCTTGGAAATCCTAATCGCTGCCACAGTTAATTTATTCTGGATTCCTAGCACAGATTAATCCACAGATTTAGCTCTGGCATAAAATGTTATTTCAATGGAGATTCTCCATTGAGCATGCTTTTTATTCCAGAACTAGGCTTAATCTGTATCTGGAAAACCAGCCCTATTTGATGTAACTTTACTAATCAGATGTGTTTGCTGAAGTTCGTAACTGAAAGACAGAAATGTGAATCAGCCAAACTCACCAGACTACACTCTTACATAAGCCAAATTGATTTGAAATGACGATGAAAAACGTGATGCTGTGAATCGTTTCAGACACGGTTCATCAAAGTCTCAGCACCAGCCTGTGTATTTCACAGTATGACATCTCCATAGTGAACCTGACGTTGACATGTCACTGATTCCAGGAGCTGTGTATAAGCCAGTACAGAACAGAACACAGCCATAAAGTCCCTCAGTGTTCCAACCCCACCACCACTAGTTTACCTCCCGTCAAAAAAACAAAAAAAAACTCACAGATGTGGAGGATGCAGGCCGACCCACAGGGCAGCCACACAGAGGTGCACTGTGATTCATGTTCTGTGGGACCCCAACCTCCTGCACGTGTGGCATTCTAGGCACCGGTCACAGGAATGTACCATCTCTCCTCATCTGGGGGTGGGGGTAGCTGGTCTAGCCTGTGAGATCATTCCCCCTTCCACCCCCTCTATTTCCACCAACCCCCCATTACAGAGAAAACACATGAACCCCTTCAACCCTAAACGTGCTGTAACACAAAAGTTCTGTAAACTGAGTCTACAGCCATGTCTGATGTTCTTCCAATCCCCCCCTCGCCCCTCCCTTTGTGACCTATTTAGAATATTTTTTCTGGAACGGATGAGAGACATTTGAAAAATTGACGAATTCTCCTGAGCTGAAACGTTTGCATGATTATGTCATGAAAAATTGTGGGGGGAAAATTGTGTCCTCGCTAGTTGTTTTCCCCCTTGCAGTGCATCGAGGTTCGGCGCTGCAATCAGTCAATAGAGTCATTTTTCATGTTTCATTTCCCTGTTGGCCTTAGAGATTAGCCTGAATGCTGTGGGAGTTAAACGATATGGCCCACTGCCCTGGAGCTCTGAGTTGAGCTGAGGTTGAGTCTGGGGAGAAAAGATCGGTCTTCCCCATGCCGTGCAGACCTGTACAGAAACTCATAAACCTCTTGTCCAAAGGCATTCACGCTAATCCATCACTAAGTGTCTGCACGAGACGCTAGCCAGGCCTAGAGTCAGACTGGGCGTTAGCTAGGTTTGCTGTGCACAGTCAGTCAGAATGGTACTACTGGGTCATTTACAGTAACTGAAAGTTCTAGAAAAACTGAATAGGCGAAGAAGGGGTCCAGGAAATCCAGTCATGCTGTATCCCCTCGCCACCTCATGAATCACAGCCTGTAGAGAAAGAGGGATGAATTACAGTAATTAAAGATGGCAGCAAGATAGAGAGATGAATTACAGTAATTAAAGATGGCAGCAAGAGAGAAAGAGAGATGAATTACAGTAATGAAAGATTGCAGCAAGATAGAGAGATGAATTACAGTAATTAAAGATGGCAGCAAGCTAGAGAAAGAGATGAATGAGAGTAATTAAAGATGGCAGCAAGCTAGAGAAAGAGATGAATGACAGTAATTAAAGATGGTAGCAAGATAGGGAGAAGGGTGTTCCAACTTCCAATCAACGGCTTGCATGGGCATCATGTACCGTTCTACCCAGGCTGAGTAGAAACATAGGCATCTGCCAGAATCAATTACTGTGGAAGTAGTCTCATGAAATGTTCTGCGTTTTTAGGGAGACTGACTAAGCCCTCTCATTTTACCACTCTGCTATGGGCTGGTCTCTGCTGTAGGCTGGCTGGTCTCGGCTGTAGGCTGGCTGGTCTCGGCTGTAGGCTGGCTGGTCTCTGCTGTAGGCTGGCTGGTCTCGGCTGTAGGCTGGCTGGTCTCGGCTGTAGGCTGGCTGGTCTCGGCTGTAGGCTGCCTGGTCTCGGCTGTAGGCTGCCTGGTCTCTGCTGTAGGCTGCCTGGTCTCTGCTGTAGGCTGCCTGGTCTCTGTCAGATCTGGTTGGATAGAGCATCTCCCCACTTCCCCCCGAATATACTGAGTGTCTCTGTATGTCTATCTGTCTGTCTCGGAAAGGCTCTGTCTGTCTGTCTGTCTCTCTGTCTGTGGAAAGCTTGCTGCTTAGAGTTCTAAGAATGCTGCTCCGCCAGGATTGAAGCTTTCTGATCTCAGCACATTCCCATCTATAGGACACAGCTGGCTCAACTTATAGCCTTCACGGTCTGTTTGATTAAACTGCGTCCTGGGCCTTGTGTGGCAGTACAGTTCTCAACAATAGACTAATACAATTAGGTCTACACAAATACAGCCCAGACGTTTCTGTTGCAGTCGAGCGCGCTACAAAACTGTAATAGTGAAAAGTGAGTGATATAGTTGAGTTAAACTAAAAAGCTGTCACAGCCCAAATACCAGTATGTAAAAGACAGTCAGGACCCAAGTGTCACTGCCAGGCATTGGGCTAACTGTTAGTGATACGGGATCCTTGTTACACAAATATGGAGTTGAACTGTAATGATGTTCCAAGTTAAACCGAGCACCTGAGGTGTTGAAGTTACCTTTGGAGGTCATTGTGTGTGTGTGTGTGTGTGTGTGTGTGTGTGTGTGTGTGTGTGACCAGCTGGTTGAGTTGAGGTTCTTGGCTAGCAGTAGCAAGTTTTCCCCGGCTGCGTTTGTTGACCCCTGTATGTGTCCCACAGTGCAGAGCTGTAATGTCAGGTGTATGAACGGAGGCAGCTGCCAAGAGGACTCCTGCTCCTGTCAGAAAGGCTACACCGGCAACCACTGTGGACAGCGTGAGTATCTACCTCACTTTGAACACCGCACTCCCCCGGCTATCGTGTGTGTGTGTGTTTCTGTCCGGCTGTATCAGAACCCTAACACGCCTCTTCCCCTCTCCTCTCTGTAGCTGTGTGTGAGAATGGTTGCCAGAACGGCGGGCGCTGCATTGGGCCCAACAGATGTGCCTGTGTCTACGGCTTCACTGGGCCGCAGTGCGAGAGAGGTAAGAGCCTTCCCAGTCATCCCACTTCACCCCTACTGTAAAACCCACAGGTCTGCTCATAGACGGTTTACATTATCAACACAGGATCCTGGCTCATCCCATAAACCCTGTGTCTGCTCACAGGCTGGATATGTAGAGCGATTCAACGACTCTTGGAGAATACATTGAAGTTGACAGAGGAATGTTTCTTGATATTTAGTGTTCACAACCAAAGTGTTTGAAGTGTATATAGGGATGGGCAACTCCAGTGTAGATCAGTGTTTCCCAACTCCGGTCCTCCAGTACCCCCAACAGCACATATTTTAGTTGTCGCACCCGTCAAAAAGAAACCTGATTCAACTCAGGTGTGCGTGTCAGGGGCAACAACATAATCCTGTGCTGTTGGGGGTAGTGAAGGAGCGGAGTTGGGAAACACGGCTGTAGGACTATAACTGAAACACGTTGTTTTTTTAACACTAAAGAAGCCGCCTATCGACCTCCATTGGTTCTTTTTAAGAGTTGATGAAAACCTCGAACAGAAAGAGACATTATCACAACAGTGCCTGGGACTCTGATGAGAGACGCCACACAATCATGTGGCGACACAGACTGCCCCCCCCCCCCCCCCCCCCCCCCCCGCTTTATCACAACACACCCACCAGTGCTGTGGAAGATAGTGAGCCAGGACCTTTAGAGGCTTTGATCTACTGCATATATGAGCTTCATATCAGTCTAGACATAGTGTGACTGCATACAGTAAGTGCACACATACAGACACCGTGGGGGTCTGTCTCCCTAGACTTGACCATTGACTGTAATCTGGTTGTCTAATTTTGTGGATAGTGGACTCCCTTCTGTGGAGGCTAAAGCTAAGATGAATGGTTAGGAAGAGGTAAGGCTATGGGGCTATGTGTCACTGGGGGTGTGTCTCAGTAGGGTCTGGATCAATGCCATTTCAATTCAGTCAATTCTGGAAGTGAGCTGCAATTCCAATTCATGAGTCAAAAGATCCTCAGAAAAAGGGATCTACGTTTGTCAATTTAATGAATTGGATTTCAGCTCGTCCCCAAAATGTACCGACAGACTTGTCCCATAGTGGTCACAGACCTAGTGTGGCCTCCAGCTAGACCTAACAGCCCAAGGACTCGACCCCTTCCCCTCACCTAACCCACCTCTCCCCTGGCCTCCCCTTTCTCCTGGAAAACACAACAGGGAGGGGGTGAGGGGGGGGGGGGCTCGCAGAAATCTGGCAATAAAAAATACAGTTCTCGCTCCACAATACGGTTCTCGCTCCAGGAGTGGAGCGAGGGAAGGAGGGAGGGAGGGATGGAGGTAGAGGCAGGGGGTAAAAGTAAAAATGGATTCCCCAGCTGTGTACACAGAGCGAGGCGCGGCCAAACAAAAACAGTCTTGAGAGAAGGGAGACCACCGGACCCCCTCAGCCCTCCAGCAAACCTCCCACCGCCTCAAAGTGTGTGCGTTTGTGCATGTGCGCGTGCACTTGCGTGCGTGGCGCTGACCCGACCTCCTCACTGTGTCCGTTGAAGTCTGGGAGAGGCTGTAAAACTGTCCCTCTATAGCCTCCTCAATCATCCACATCTACCTAAAGAGAGATGTGCTTTAATTCTCACATAAGCCCAGGGCTTCCTTAACTCAGTGAGAATTGACATGTCATTATTACCAGAGATTTCACTACTCTGTCCTGTGAAGACGTCCAGCTAGATAAATCTTTGACTCTCCAAGGTTGCAATTAGTGGTTTTTGAAGTGAGGTGTTACGGTAAAACCAAGCCCAGAGGTGCTTTGACAGTACATTACAGTTACAGTAGGTGTGGGTGTTTTCCTCTGTCGATGTACTGTCTATGAGTCACAGGGAAAGCTGCTGGTCTAATAGGTTTCTCTGTCAGGGTGAGGCGCAGAGGAGTGTGTGTGTGTGTGTGTGTGTGTGTGTGTGTGTGTGTCACTGACAGGCTAGTTAAGCATGAATTACAGTGGAGACTGACAGCCACTCGGGCCCCTCTCTAATCAGCTGAGTTTCCCACCATCCCCAGCCTCCTCCAGCCTGCAGCTGTCCATTCTGCAGCCTGGAGCACCAAGCCCTCTCATTACGAAGCAGCTATATGAATGCGGCAATGGGGAGTTGTTCTGCTCATGTGTCCAGTGTATCTCGGCCCATTAACCAGGCTCAGGTCCAATAGTGAACAGTGTTACCCTTATGGGCCCACACAGTCAGCCCAGTCCAGCCCAGAGAGCTGGCCCATGATGACGTCAGGACGGTGACGAGGGGATGGAAAGGGGGAAGTGTTGCTATTTCTGTCTCCATCATGTAATCTGTCAAAGGCTCCCCCAGTGGAAGGGAAGGGTGTGTCCTCGGGAAAGAAGTGTGTCATTTTTTCGCTCCATAGAGACCTCAGAATGGGACATGCTGCCAAAAAGAGAGACCCGTAAACTCTGTAATGAGTACAGTACAGTAACTCTACCTCATCGCCATGTTATGCCTTTTATGTTGTTTTAATGACATCGCCATGTTATGCCTTTTATGTTGTTTTAATGACATCGCCATGTTATGTTTTGTGTGTCATTGGAAATGTTTAAAAAAAAAAAACATGCTGTTTTTTTGCGTCTGCTTTTCATAGTGGCACAAATCATAAATACATTTGTGGTCCTAAGAGGAACAGTGAAGGGTAGCCTTTGATCTTGTCTGATGGAAAATCAGTTGAGAAGCGAGAGTCCTGTCAATGTACCCAACGGAGCCCAGAAATGTCCTATTAATGTTACTCAATTTAGTACAATAGTAGATAAGGACGCTTCTTTAGTAGTATGTCTACTTGTAGCCTGGGTGCCTGACTGTTTCTGCAGTCAGTAATGCCACATGCCACAAACCAGACTGTGACAAGATGACTACAGCAGAAATACACTGGAACTCAGGCTACCGTAAGTCAATTTGTTCTGAATTAGAGTAGAAACTGTTGTTAGAATGGACTTGAGATGGGAATAAAATGTATCTGTGCCAAGACGATTAGTGAAACGAGTGAGAACAGACCGTAAAACACACGTTTAATGGGTGAGCAAGAACTGTCCTGTATCTACTGTAGCCCTGTGTGTTCACTTGGGTTTCCACAGACGTGTGTGTGTTCTGCATAATTATCCACAGTGGTGGTTTCTGCCTCAAAGAATGCTATCTATTAACTTACCAGTCAGGCAACAAAGCGGTCTGGTGCCAAGATTGTTATCCTGCATTTGAGCTTATCTCCCTCACTTTCCCCTGTGTCTCCCACAATCTCCCACCGTCTCAAAGCAAGGGTTTACACAGGGACGCATTCTAGCGTATCATCACGTTTGGGTGAGTGTCCTGAGGAAGGGTTCAGCCTCTTAGAGCCATTAAGCTGAAGGGAAAGTAGATTTAAGGGCTGTTGATAATGCTGTTGATAACAGAAACAGGAACAGCACAGTTTGTGCCAAAATGAGAATAACACACACACCTAGTGTACATACATTTGAGGAGTGTAGCTAGATACACACATACACACTGATGCACGCAAGCTTACGTGAACACACGCACACAGACACACACATGCAGTCAGATGTATGCACAAACATACACACACGCGCACACACACACAAACATGCTTGGGATAAGTGGAAAAGCACCTGTCTCGGCTATGAGATAAAGAGATGACGAGAAGAAGACACGGTCCGTCCTGTTTCAGCGAGTTGTAAATCTCTCAGCTGTATGAGTCTAAGGGCCTCCAGGTCAGGAAACTGAAGCAGCCACAGGAAGACCTGTGAGTGTCTTCTGTTTCCTCCTCACTCACTGAGGAGGCTGACCTCTTTCCAGACCAGTATGAATGACTGCCTTCCCATGTAATCACAACATGTTTCATTGAGTATAATAATATCTTATCTCAACCCTCCATTTGTCCCCATTAGGGTGGCAAAAGGTCTGGAACTTTCCATGGGAAGTTAAGCCCTGGAATTTGGGGTATTTAGCTTAAGTCCATCAAAAAAAATGACGTATAACAGTGGGTCTTGTGGGATTCTAGGTCTTGTGGGATATTTTGGTTGAACTATCCCCAATTCAATGGAATTGCAACCCTCTGCATGCACAGTGCATTCTTCCATCACATGTACAGCTGATTCTCAAGATCTTGCACACAAATTAGATGCTATTGAGCCCACACTACTACACTGTCCGAGGCAAGGACTACATGCTTTCTGGTAAGTTTCGATTACAATACTGGGTGGGGTGAATATATTGTATATGACATTCAGTTTTGTTAACTAGTAAATAGTAGCCTTCAACAGAGTGTGTTTAAATCATTTCTAACTTAACAATTTCTGCTAGTTAGGTTTTGCTACCATGTGGGGTTTAGCTTGCTTGAGCCTGCTAACTGAGGAGTGTTAATTCACTTTTTTCCAGACATATATCATTTAAAAACATTTATCTGTTGTTTAATCTAACTGCTTAGCTATTTATTTTTTACATGGAATTGTATTTGTTTTCCTAATCTTTGTAGAAAAATGACACGGGAACTGATGTGTGGAGACATTTCACTGCAGCTAATGAAGGAAAAGCTGTGTACATTTGCAAATACTGTGCTAAATCATTTGTGAAGAATGCAATAAAGATGCAGAATCATCTGGCCAAGTGCATAAAGTTCCCTCAGCGGTCACAACAAGCAACCTCTGACAAAAGTCTGTATACTTCTATTCAAGGTCAAATCAGACACCTTATCGATAGCAACAGCTCATGGTCCTCCTGGAATCAGAAGTTTTTTTTGACTCAATGGAGGAACATAGTCAGAGACATGCTGATGAATGTCTTGCTCGAGCTGTGTATGCAACTGGTTCACCTCTGATGCTCACAGGCAATGTGTATTGGGAGAGACTTCTGAATGTTCTTTTTCCAGCATACACCCCTGCAACCAGACATGCTTTATCTACTCTTTTGCTGGATGCAAAGTTCAGAGTTCAAGTGAAGGTCAAACAAATTGTAGAGAAAGCAGACTATTGCAACCTCTGATGGGTGGTTGAATGTTTGTGGGCAAGGAATAATTAACTACATCTCCACCCCTCAACCAGTATTCTACAAGACAAACAATGCTGCAACCATGAAGGCTGCTTGGTCTAAAGTGGAGGAGTCCTGCCCTCACATCACAAGCATTGGCTGTGCTGCTCATGCATTGAATCTGCTCCTCAAGGACATCATGGCACTGAAAACAATGGACACACAAGAGAGCCAAGGAAATGGTTAGGTATGTGAAGGGTCATCAAGTAACAGTAGCAATCTACCTCACCAAGCAAAGTGAGAAGAATAAGAGCACCACATTGAAGCTGCCCAGCAACACCCGTTCGGGTGGTGTTGTCATCATGTTTGACAGCCTCTTGGAGGGGAATGAGTCTCCAAGAAATAGCCATATCACAGTCTGCTGTGTCATGAGCCAGCTCAAAGCCCGTAACAAAAGGGAGATAAGGACTAACAATATATATTTATTAAATAAAGTAAACTAAGTACAATGGTGTGTGTAATCAGTAGTGTAAGTGAGTGTTTTGCATGCATGAATGTGATAATGCAGGGTGTTGAACGGTGCCAAAGCAAACAACCAAAAACCACCAGGACACAACCAAATCAAAAAAAGGTGTCTGCATGGAGAGAGTCTCCATGAATGGGGAAGTGGTGTATTTATCCTGGGACACACCGGGCCCAAGTGTTTCCCATGTAGCTGACGACCCTCCCAACTCCGCCCACCGGCATCCTAATAAGGAAACAAGAACAAAGAGAGAAACGGCAGAGGGAGGGTTGTCACAGTCCCCCCATAAAACCGGGGACCAACAAGGACCCCGGAACATACCGAGCTCTGCCCCCCCCCCCCCCAAATTGACACAGCCTCTGCGCACAGGAAGCAACATTTAAGAGGAAAGAAGAACACAAGACCAGGAGGGAACAGACAGGAAAGATAGGACATGACAACACCAAACAATGGTCAGTCACGTAAACATTCAGGAACAGGGCACAAGATACCGCATCAGCTACAAACTCCAACGAAAGATCAGGGTCCTTAATTTTTACAACTCCCAATGATTCAGTCACTTCCCAACGTAACAGAATTTCAATCATTCAACCTTGTAGTGTTCAGCGATCTTCAACAGCTGTTCTTTAGTACATAATTCTAACAGTTCCTCTGATGGAAAGCGAATTAACTCGTCTACATAAGACGCCATAGTCATAAGTAAATAATCTTGCTCAACCCCTCTGCTGAGCACATCAGACCACAACCAGAGAACTGACAATCACCCTGAGCACCACAGAAGAGAGATGAGACACGAGACAATAACTCAACCCTAGTCTTTGTGCGGATTTGCGGTGGGTATTTACGCACTGTAGCCCGCTGGCAAGGAAGTAAAACTCCCCAGCATGCTGGCAAATTCCACCAAGCCACGGATGTGCCCCCGAGACAACTGCTCAGTCCACAGACACCACACAAAAATAACAAACATTTATCCATGCCCAACATATTCCAAAAATGAAACGCGTCGCTAAGCCGCTCATGGGAAAAAGGCTATAGCGCCAGGTAGCAAGTTCCACTACCCTACCCAAATCTCCCACCGAGGTACATAGCCAATTTACTCACATCCTTAGACCAATGTCCCAACAGAAAGTAGAACAAGAGTTTCCAGGCTGGGCAGGGGCCTGGAAACGAACCATTATGCTCTCTCCAACGCAGCACACAAACCAAACAACAAAGGCAACCAATACTGGGCCTATCAAACACGTACAGAATTTAACATTACCTCCACGTTCTCCCAAACCAATATGTTCAAAGATCCCGGATGAGCTCCCACTTGTCACGAACCGGTTCAAAGCCCGTAACAAAAGGAGACAACGTGGAGATAAGGAGTAACAAAATATATATTTATTAAATAAAGTAAACTAAGTACAATATACAATGGTGTGTGTAATCAGTAGTGTAAGTGAGTGATTTGTATGCATGAATGTGATAATGCAGGGTGTTGAACAGTGCCCAAGCAAACAACCAAAAACCACCAAGACACAAAATCTATAAAGGTGTCTGCATGGAGAGAGTCTTCTCCATAAATGGGGAAGTGGTGTATTTATCCTGGGACACACCGGGCCCAGGTGTTTCCCATGTAGCTGACGACCCTCCCAACTCCGCCCACCAGCATCCTAATAAGGAAACAAGAACAAAGAGAGAATACGGCAGACAGAGTGGGAGGGTCATCACACTGACATGGACAGCCCCATCAAGAGGATCTTCCTGGATGATGTATTTTGGGAGAGAGTGGTAAAGCAACCTGAAACCTATAGCAGTAGCCATTGCACGGATTGAGGGAAACAATGCCATCCTGTCTGATGTTCAGACTCTGCTTGCAGATGTAAGAGAAGAAATATGTACTGCCCTGCCCACGTCACCATTGCTCCAAGCAGAGGAAACTGCAGTTCTGAAATACATCAAAAAGCGTGAAGACTTCTGCCTGAAGCCCATACACGCCACAGTGTACATGTTGGACCCCAAGTATGCTGGCAAGAACATCCTGTCTGGTGCAGAGATCAACAAGGCCTATAGTGTCATCACTACCGTGTCTTGCCACCTTGGCCTGGATGAGGGCAAGGTTATTGGCAGTCTGGTGAAGTACACTTCCAAGCAAGGGCTTTGGGATGGACACGCAATATGGCAATCGTGTCAACATATCTCATCAGCCACCTGGTGGAAGGGACTTTGTGGATCTGAGGCTTTTTCCCTTGTTGCCTCCATTATCCTCCAAATTCCACCAACATCAGCTGTCTCAGAGCGCAACTGGTCTTTGTTTGGAAACACACACACCAAAGCACGCAACAGGCTGATCAATACAAGGGTTGAAAAATTGGTGGCAATTTGGACAAATTTGAGGCTTTTAGAGCCTGACAACGAGCCATCCTTCAACAAGGTTGGAAAGTGACAGTCAGTCTGATGTTCAAGAGGTCGACATTGAGGAGGTCCAGGGGGAAGACATGGAAGCCTGAGAGGAGACAACCAAAGCTTTAGTTTCTAGACTATCATTTTACAGATGTATGTTGAAAACATTTTTGGGAGATGCGATGGATCATTGGGGATCATTCAATATTCCCTTTCTTTTGATGTTCTGTGAAATCATCCCATGTGAAGAGTCAACTCATTTAATTAAAGTTAAATTCGTAACCATTTTATTTAAAAAAAATTATATTGGAAAGATTTAATCATTTGCATTTGTCTACTTATGATAAGGTAAAATGTTTATTTCTGTCTCCATGTGATATGGTAAATATTTCCAATGCAAAAAACATCTACATTTAAATGGTATTAATATTATTTTGCATATATTTCCGTTAATTCCCATATATTCCTGTTAATTCCCATATATTCCCGTTAATTCCCACGGAAGGTTTCCACCTCCGTAAAATGTGCAACCCTAGTCTCCATACATCATCTACGTATCGCTTTGGAATTGGCTGATTTTCTCCCGCTTTCCCTTGGTTTCCACCGACCGTTGACATAAGAAGGCATGTCGGCGGCGTTCCTTCCCTCTTCCCTGTGATCGTGCAGCTTGACGTCGGGAGCGTTTCCCAAACAACTTGGCCGGCTTTCCAGACTGGATTAGCATCCCTTTTCTCACCTGCCAGATTGTCCCATTCCCATCTCCTCTCATCAGAGGCTTTCTCTCAGGCAGGAAAAGGGGAATAGGGAAAGATCGCGTTTGACCCAGTTACAGATGTTGATCTGATGGGCTAGACAGATCTTATGTAGGTGAGAGTCCATAAAGTGACCTCATTAACCCAACTCTGGGATGGGTTACACTTAGCCAGCACATCTTGGCAGATGTTTAGTATTTTGGCCTTGCTTCTAATGTAACAGATATGCAATGCATTCCTATGAGGAGACTGTCTTAACTTATTAGGTAGCCTTTGCTGAGTTTTGAAAGGCCAATAATTTGATTTCTAGTGATCTGTGCTTCGTCGTTGGGAGCATGTGGAGGAAACTGAAAATACCTGGAAAGGAGACAGATGGTGGTGAAAGGCAGGATACAGGAGGGAGGGATCCGGCGAATAGTTTGGATCTATAGAGCAATTTTAACTGTAATTAGACCAAATTGCTTCCGAATGTTGTCGACTTCGGCCCAGCCAGTACCTCAGTTCCTTTATACCCCATTCCCATTTCTAACTCTTCTGGCCCTGGATTGTTCATGTTCCCTGGTCATGGTCAACATACACACACACACACACACACACACACACACACACACTGCTTGGCCTGTCTGTCTGGTTCTGAGTCAGTCGGGTCTTGTGGCGCTGAGACATAGACACCCTGGCAAGGCGATTGTTATTGAGTCCATTAAAAGAGTGAGCGCTCGGAGCGCTCCAGTCTTTTGTTTGGCCTAGCTTGGCGGCCGACCTACGGTGTGTTTTCCTTCAGTCATATGCACACATAGACAGGGCTCTGCTGAACTTGGCTAGATCCTCAAGCAGTCGTCTAGCGCTGCTTCTGAAAGGTTTGGCCATGGGAGCGCCCAGACGCCTCCTCACTTTGAGGGTCTTACTGCTGATCAAAGGAATGGCAGCTCAATTCCCAGCTCTCTTCTCTCTCTTTCTTTCTCTTTGTTTCTTTAAATGGCTCCCTTCCATGTCATCTCATACCTTTTGCATGAACAACTTCCCTATAGCTCTCCATAAAGGTCCTGTTCATGCTCCTCGCTCACTTCCAGAACTTAGTTTTACTGAAATTGTTCCGATGTATGATTAAATCAAAACCAGATGAAAGCATGATGGACATAAAGCATTGGACCATATGAGTCCAACATTAGTGTGATTATTATGAGATTTACATTAGTTTTTAATGCATAGTTGACTGGTAGAAGAGCAGGATGTATGGAGGGTTTAGTTTGTTAGTTAGTGGGGGGTTGTGGATGTGGCCCAGAGTGATTCAGAGTTCCAGATGGACACATCTGGACCAGAGGTTGTCCCTTCCTGGTCCCGACCAGGCCAGATTAATCAAGCCCAGATGTGCGTGACTGTTATCGCCACAGTGGGTCTCTGCCGCTCGGATGGGGACTCGCATTCCCGGCCTCAAATTGTCCAGGCGAGATTGTCAGGTCATGGGTATGAGTGAGAGGGGACAGTAAGAGCCTGCTGGTATCCGTCTCAATCCCTCTCTCTCTTTCTCTCTCTGCTGGGTTTGACCTACTTCCCCTCTGTCTATCTCGCGTTCACTCGTTCTCTGTCTGGCTGTGATTTAATTTTCATTTAACTGCACCAGGAAGTAATAAGAGCAGCGCTTCCACAACAAAGCTGCCTCATCTATCTGTACATCTCCTTTAGAACTCAAGAGGGTCAACTTAAACCACTTCTCCAGGGTTTATGTTACATTCCTCCTGACAGCCCCTCTCAGACCATGTCTTTTATTTGAATTCCAACCCTCCATCTCTACAGTACCTCTAATGCTGTATTAACTTTGGCACCACTACTGCAGTTAATAAGGCCTTTCCATCATTAGGCCTGTTTGAGTTTTATTATGTGCGATTGAATGGACATCATATTGCTCAAATGGTTTCAGCGTGAGGTCATTGTGTTTGACTTGTGAAGTGTGGTTAACAAAATGATGTCGCCTGGTTGTTCCTGGTGAGCAGCGCAGCAAGGTGGCCATTGAAGTCAGAGGACATTGTGTTCTCCTCATTACTTTGTTTCCACACAAAGTGACACACTCTCTCTTTTTTTAATTCATATTTTCAGTAGTTTTTGTAGGGGGCAGCTTTAATGTTGCAGAAAGATTGTGGCTTCTATCAATGTAATTGTCAGCCTCATTTCCAATCCCCCATATACAGTACTGTGCAAAAGTTTTAGGCAGGTGTGAAAAAATGCTGTAAAGTAAGAATTTTTCAAAAATAGACATGCTAATAGATTATATTTATCAATGAACTAAATGCAAAGTGAGTGAACAGAAGAAAAATCTAAATCAAATCCATATTTGGTGTGACCACCCTTTAAAACAGCATAAATGCTTGTAGATACACTTGCACACAGTTTTTGAAGGAACTCGGCAGGTAGGTTTGCCCAAACATCTTGGATAACTAACCACAGTTCTTCTGTGGATTTAAGCAGCCTCAGGTGCTTCTCTCTCTTCATTTAATCCCAGACAGACTCAATGATGTCATGGCTTTATAAGCTTCTGGCTAATTGACATCATATGAGTCAATTGGAGGTGTACCTGTGGATGTATTTCAAGGCATACCTTCAAACTCAGTGCCTCTTTGCTTGACATCATGGGAAAATCAAAAGAAAGACCTCAGAAAAATAATTGTAGACCTCCACAAGTCTGGTTCATCCCTGGGTGCAATTTCCAAACGCCTGAAGGTACCATGTTCATCTGTACAAACAAGAGTACGTGAGTATAAACACCATGGGACACCACAGCCGTCATACCGCTCAGGAAGGAGACGGGTTCTGTCTCCTAGAGATGAACATACTTTGGTGCGAAAAATGCAAATGAATCCCGGAACAACAGCAAAGGACCTTGTGAAGATGCTGGAGGAAACATGTCGACATAATCTGAAAGGCTGCTCAGCGAGGAAGAAGCCACTGCTCCAAAACTGGCATAAAAAAAGCCAGACTATTGTTTGCATCTGCACATGTGGACAAAGATCGTACTTTTTGGAGAAAAGTCCTCTGGTCTGATGAAACAAAAGCAACATCTCAAGACATCAGTCAGGAAGTTAAAGCTTGGTCGCAAATGGGTCTTCCAAATGGACAATGACCCCAAATACACTTCCAAAGTTGTGGCAAAATGTCTTAAGGATAGTAAAGTCAAGGTATTGAAGTGGCCATCACAAAGCACTGACCTCAATCCTATAGACATAGACATAGAACTAAAAAAGCGTGTGCCAGCAAGGAGGCCTACAAACCTCACACAGTTACACCAGCTCTGTCAGGGGGAATGGGGTTATTGTGAGAAGCTTGTGGAAGGTTACCTGAAACGTTTGATAAGTTAAACAATTTCAATGCAATGCGACCAAATACTAATTGAGTGTATGTAAACTTCTGACCCACTGGGAATGTGATGAAAGAAATAAAAGCTGAAATAAATCATTCTCTCAAATATTATTCTGACATTTCACATTCTTAAAATAAAGTGGTGATCCTAACTGACCTAAGACAGGGATTTTTTACTAGGATTAAATGTCAGGAATACATGACATTTAATTGTATATTGTCAGGAATACACTTCCGACTTCAACTGTATATACAGTTTTACGGGCTCGTAACCAACTGTTTTATTTTGTTCGTTTTTTTCATTGTTTGTAACTCATTCTGTACATAACATTGCTGCTACTGTCTCTTATGACCGAAAAGAGCTTCTGGACGTCAGAACAGCAATTACTCACTCATTACTCGAACTGGACAAATATTTTTTGAGTCTGATGCAAAGGATATACTGCTTTGTTGAGACAAGGCCCAAATCCCTGTCATCCTCGTGAAGAAAAATAATATAAGGGGCGGGGTGCCGACGAGTTGGTAAACCACCACTACCCTCCGTATTATTGGCCAATGTGCAATCATTGGAAAACAAACTGGACGATCTACGATTAAGACTATCCCACCAACGGGACATTAAAAACTGTAATATCTTATCGTTCACGAGATGTGGCTGAACGACGACGCAGAAAATATGGAGCTGGCTGGCTTCTCTGTGCATCGTCAGGACAGAGCAGCTACTACGTCTGTTAAGTCGAGGGGCTGGGCTGGGTGTCTATTTGTCAATAACTGCTGGTGCGCAATGTCTAATATGAAAGAAGTCTCGAGATCCTGGACTTGCTGACGGGCCGTCCCCAGGTGGTAATGGTAGGCAACAACACATCTGTCACGCTGATCCTCAACACTGGGGCCCCTCAGGGGTGTGTGCTTAGTCCCCTCCTGTACTCCCTGTTCACCCATGACTGCTTGGCCAAGCACAACTCCAACACCATCATTACGTTTGCTAATGAGACACCACTGGTAGGCCTGCTCACCGACAACAATGAGACAGACTATAGGGAGGAGGTCAGACACCTGGCAGTGTGGTGCCAGGGCAACAACCTGTCCCTCTATGTAACATCGACGGGGCTGAAATGGAGCGGGTCGAGAATTTCAAGTTCCTTGGTGCCAACCTCACCAACGAACTATCATGGTCCAAACACACCAAGGCAGTTGTGAAGAGGGCACGACAACACCTTTCCCCCACCAGGAGACTAAAAAGATTTGGCATAGGTTCTCAGATCCTCAAACAGTTCTACAGCTTTACCATCGAGAGCATCCTGACCGGTTGCATCACCGTCTGGTATGGCAACTGCTTGGCATCTGACCGTAATGCGCTACAGAGGGAAGTGCGTACGGTCTAGTACATCACTGGGGCCAAGCTTCCTGACATCCAGGACCTATATACTAGGCAGTGTCAGAGGAAAGCCCAAAAAATTGTCAACGACTCTAGTCACCCAAGTTACCGCACAGCAAGCGGTACCGGAGCGCCAAGTCTAGTACCAAAAGGCTCCTTAACAGCTTCCACCCCCAAGCCATAATACTGTTTTTACACTACTGCTACTTGCTGTTTTATTATCTATGCATAGTCATTTCACAAATGACCTTGACTAACGGGTACCCCAGCACATTGACTCGGTACCGGTACCCCATGTATATTGCTCATTATTGTTATGTCATTTTCTTGTGTTACTTTTTTATTTGATTGGATTTTAATTAATTTTTTGGGAAATATTTTCTTGACTTTATTTCTTGAACTGCATTGTTTAAGGGCTTGTAAGAAAGCATTTCACTGTGAAGTATTCGGCACACAGTGACAAATACAATTTGATTCTGTTTTCTGCTAACAATGCCTGCAGTACCGCGGTCGGCCTTGAACTGCCGTTGCTTCACTGAGAGGGGGCAGTCATTCTCCCCTGGTCTGGACCAAGAATATTTGTCATGAGAAGATCTTTATTGAAGGGAACCAGTACTAAATGGGTTTCCCCATTATATAGTTATCCCATTACACCAGTGAACAGGGGAACCCACTGTTCAGCACATTTCCAGATAAGTGTCTCTAACCAGGAATGTGCAGCAGCATTTAGTCCAATGGGTTAAAGACTTGGGAGGTCTGTCATACAGTGTGCATGACATATTGCAGCATTTAAAGCCTACTAAATTGTGTTCTTCTGGGGTATATTTATATTTATTTTAATAGCACTTCAAACTCAATCAAATGTAGCTAGCAGAAGTGTGAAATAGTCTTGGCTTTAGATGTATTTTTCCTCACTACCTTTCAGTTATACAGAACATTCAGAGGGGGATTTTAAGGAAGTGGGAAAAATAAATGGCTGACTCTTGTTCTCTCTCCTTCTCCCCCTCCAGACTACCGGACTGGGCCCTGTTTCACGCAGGTCAACAATCAGATGTGCCAGGGCCAGTTGAGTGGCATCGTGTGCACCAAGACATTGTGCTGTGCCACCATCGGACGGGCATGGGGACACCCCTGTGAGATGTGCCCCGCCCAGCCTCACCCCTGTCGCCGAGGCTTCATCCCCAACATCCGCAGCGGCGCGTGCCAGGGTAAGACATACACACACACACACACGCATGTTTACAATCACATATAAACACACCTGAATGATCTTCAGTCTAATAAACTCTACAAGTGAGTCACACACACACACACACACACACACACACACACACACACACACACACACACACCATCCTCATCACGAACACTGTAACCAACTTAATTCACTTAATTAACTAGTAACTTAATCTGTCACCATCTGTAACATCTTCAATAAAATCATGTTTAATGTAAACGTCAACGTAACAGTCACCTTCCTTATCTCTGATACTGTCACCAAACTTCTGCAGCCTGCAACCACCACCCACACAGAGAAACCAAAACACACACACACAGAGCAGAGCAGAGCAGAGATACACATCAAAGCCCAAGAGAAAGAGAGGGAGGGTACGAGAGAGAAAGAGTTCTAATTTCACCGCCTCATGAACTGAGTTTCACATTGCTTCATCAGCCCCAGGCCGTCTCTCTCTGTCTCTGTCTGTTTTGTCTGTCTGGCCCCCCCCTCCTCCACACTAGGCTCCCTAATGACCAACCAGACTAAGCAGTGAGGCTGGATCAATAGATGACACACATGTAAATGTTATGTCCCCTCTTAGGTAAACGCAGCGTCTCACCCCTCTGCAATATTCAAACGGCCCTCCATGGACTGGAGCCTCTTCTTCTCTGTGGATATTCAAATGAGAGTTGTCTAGTCAACACCTTTGTGTTGAGATAATGGGTTGCCTTTTTTGAATGTTTTTCACTAAGTCTCAAAGGGGGGCACTTACCTCATTCACATTAATGTGCAGGACTAGGAGCCACCTGGGAGAAACAGGACACTCCCCTTTATTGGCAGAAAGCAGGTGCACATGGCCTCTAAAGTTCCTGTTGAGTGTTGACACATTCTCAGTAAGGTGTGGTGAAAGCCAAATTGAATATGAAAGCTTTTTGCACTCAGTCTAATGAAAAATAGCCGGAAAGAACTGAACAACTGAAGAAATAGGACTCTAAGACAGCGGTAAACCTTCACGCCTCACTCTGCACATTGGAATTACCAGTGTGACTGACTGAGTGCCTTAAAGGGGCAATCTGTGACTTCTCTTTCTGCTGTGGCCACTGGACAAAAAGCAAGGAAATTGATGCTCAAACACAACCAAAGCGCTTTATTATCCAAAGCTGCATCATTGAATGTCTTACATTCAACTCTAAGTCAACCCATTCATCAAGTCAAATCAAAATAAAAGGTCTTTGTCGCATGCTTTGTAAACAACCGGTGTAGACACACAGTGAAATGCTTACTTACGGGTTGCGAGTTGAAGATAAAGATAAAAAAAATAGAAATAGCGACACGAGGAATAAATACACAGTGAATAAGGAATAACAATGATGAGTAAAAAATAACATGGCCATATGTAGGGAGTACCCGTATCTAGTCGCGGAGTACGGGATAATTGAGATGGCTATGTACATATGAGGGTGGGGTATATTAAAAGTCACATTCTTTCACAGAGCCTCTATCAGTCTGCTTCTATATATACAGTACCAATCAAACGTTTGGACACACTTACTCATTCAAGGGTTTTTCTTTATTTTGACTATTTTCAACATTGTAGAATAATAGTGAAGACATCAAAACTATGAAATAACACATATGGAATCATGTAGTGACCAAAAAAAGTGTTAATCAAATATATTATAGATTTAGATTCTTCAAAGTAGCCACCCTTTGCCTTGATGACAGCTTTGTACTCTCAACCAGCTTCATGAGGTAGTCACCTGGAATGCATGTCAATTAACAGGTGTTAATTTGTGGAATTTCTTTCCTTCTTAATGTGTTTCAGCCAATCAGTTGTGTTGTGACATGGTAGGGGTGGTATACATATTATGGCAAGAATAGCTCAAATAAGCAAAGAGAAACAACAGTCCATCATTACTTTAAGACATGAAGGTCAGTCAATCCGGAAAATGTCTAGAATCTTGAAAGTTTCTTCAAGTATAGTTGCAAAAACCATCAAGCGCTATGATGAAACTGGCTCTCATGAGGACCGCCACATGAAAGGAAGACCCAGAGTTACTATAAGGGCCCAAGTCGAGACCCAAATGCAGACACAGGAGGCAGATGGTTGAGCTCCGATATTTATTATAACAAAAGGGGTAGGCAAAAGGCAGGTCGGGGACAGGCGAGAGTTCAAAAACCAGGTCAGAGTCCAAACAGTACCAGGCGATAGGCAGGCTCGAGGTCAGGACAGGCAGAGTGGTCAGGCAGGCGGATTCGACATCAGGACAGGCAAGGGTCAAATCCAGGAGCACTAGGAAAATACAGAGACTGGGAAAAATAGGAGCTAGGAAAAATCGCTGGTTGACTTGGCAAAACAAGACGAACTGGCACAGAGAGACAGGAAACACAGGGTTAAATACACCGGACTAATGGAAACAGGTGAGGGCGTGACAGTTACCTTTGCTGCAGAGGATAAGTTCATTAGAGTTAACTGCACCTCAGATTGCATCCCAAATAAATGCTTCACAGAGTTCAAGTAACAGACACATCTCAACATCAACTGTTCAAAGGAGACTGCGTGAATCAGGCCTTCATGGTCGAAGTGCTGCAAAGAAACCACTACTAAAGGACACCAATAAGAAGAAGAGACTTGCTTGGGCCAAGAAACATGAGCAATGGACATTAGACCAGTGGAAATCTGTCCAAACTTGAGATTTTGGGTTTCAGCTGCAGTGTCTTTGTGAGACGCAGAGTAGATGAAAGGATGATCTCCGCATTTGTGGAGGAAGGGTGATGGTGTGGGGGTGCTTTGCTGGTGACTGTTGGTGATTCATTTAGAATTCAAGTCACACTTAACCAGCATGGTGCAACGATACGCCATCCCATCTGGTTTGCACTTAGTGGTCCTATAATTTGTTTTTCAACAGGACAATGACCCAAAACACACCTCCAGGCTGTGTAAAGGCTATTTGACCAAGAAGGAGAGTGATGGAGTGCTGCATCAGAGAACCTGGCCTCCACAATCACCTGACCTCAACCCAATTGAGGTGGTTTGGGATGAGTTGGAAAAGGAAAAGCAGCCAACAAGTGCTCAGCATATGTGGGAACTCCTTCAAGACTGTTGGAAAAGCATTCCTCATGAAGCTGGTTGAGAGAATACCAAGAGTGTGCAAAGCTGTCATCAAGGCAAAGGGTGGCTACTTTGAACAATCTCAAGTATATTTTGATTTGTTTAAAACTTTTTGGGTTACTACTTGGTTCCATATGTGTTATTTCATCGTTTTGATGTCTTCACTATTATTCTACAATGTAGAATATATTTTTTTAAATAAGGAAAACCCTTTAATGAGTACATGTGTAATAAAAACCTTTGACTGGTCGCCAAAAAGCCCCTGAGCAAAGTCCTGTTGGAATCAGTTCAAAGCACACATGCACATGAATCCCAATGTAAGGATAGCATTCCAGGCGTCATGGATTTGGATGGTCCTCAACACGTGAGCACATTTTCAGGCTTTGTTAAAAGGGAACAGAGGTAAAATATATGCGCATGATTAGAAACAGGCTGGGTGTGTGTGTGTGTGAGAGAGAGAGGGCGGTATTAATCTTGGCTGCTTGGCTGGGTACTGGCAAGGCGTGCCAACTTCCCTCTCACAGAGCTGGATGATCGGGTGTGTGTGTCTGGACGTCTGTGTGTTTCTTTGGGAAGATCTCAATTGCATAGTCATCACGTCCTCTTTCCTCGTCTCTTTCTCTAAACCCATTGGAGGAAAAGGGCCGAGGGGAGGAAACTCTGGCTTTTTCATCCAATGTGTTTTGAGAATGAGATGAGGATGCGAGGAGTATGCAATTGAGATTCTACACTTGACTATGTTTTCATACCATCCAGACAAATACCAGTCTCGGCACACATTCACACACCCGGACCAGACGAACCCTCTTTAGGCACGCTAACGATCTGAGGGGTCTGAGTCAATGTGTTTCCACTGAAGATGACGAAACACCAACACCTCTCTCTTGCCAGCATGGCCAGACTGTGAGCTAATGAAGTGTAAATGTGTGAAGAGGGGAAGAGCAAAGATTATGGATATACTAACAAGATATACATGTCTCTCCGCCCTAACAATGGCAGTCGTTGTGCACAAAGAGGCACAGTAGCCTGTCAAGCTCCCGCCTATCCTTTCTATGACTGGTGAATAGATCTAATTATTTTAATACTTTTTTGAATATTCGATGGGGTTGTTGACGTCAACCGCCTGTATTCAATGAGGAGATGCTATGCTACGAGCCTCATGCAATGAATATGCATAGCCATCTCCAATATGAAGTGTTTTTTTCTGTCGTTTGTCCTACTTACATCAGTACACTCGTAAAAACCTAAGCATTATGCAACTTCGATTCAATCAAATATATGAACCTCACATAGAAAATAAGCCATACATTTTTGTTGTTGAACAAATCCGACACTCATTGACCTCCACACAACAAGTCCAAGTCACCTGGTGGAGGGAGACGAGTCGGGCCTCTCTCTTTAGCTCTTATTCTCTGGGAAGAGGGAGGAAGATGAGGTGATAAATGACTCCTCCCTCTCTTTAACGACTAAAGAAGACATGTCATGCTTCCTGGTTACTGTGTTCACTGTCCAATCAGAGCCCTACGCTCACAGCACCATCCTAGTTACTCATGGCATGATGGGGAAATATACATGAACCCACTCACTTCCTCAAGCAAGTGCTGCAGTCAGGAGTCATCTTGGTTCCTAGGTGGCGGTGCCAAGATATCCTCTGTTCTTTCCTGCTTCGCCCCTTTCAACAGGTTTTAATACGGGACTGAAAGCTCAGGATTTAAAAAAATATTTTAGCCATAAGTCTTCTCATGATTGATTATTGTAATGTAATGTATGCGCCCAGCCTACTTCACTTTAAAGGCTAAGGTGCTGTAAATCAGAGAGTGTAAAATCCAAATTCATTCACACACATTTATAGACTCCATCTGATTCAAGGTTAGTGGGCAGCAAAGCTTTGGGAGATTCTTAGCTCATTAAGAGTAAACAGAGTATTTAAAATGCATCTCTTAAAGCAACGCCTGTTAAGGCGCTGCTTATTTGTGCTGATGGTCTACATTCTCTCTCTCTCTCCCTCCTTTCACCCTCTTGTCCCCCTGTAGATGTGGATGAGTGCCAGGCCATCCCGGGGCTGTGTGCAGGAGGTAATTGCATCAACACAGTGGGCTCCTATGAGTGTAAATGTCCTGCGGGCCACCGCCAGAGTGACACCAGCCACAAGTGTGAAGGTGAGTCACACACACACAGTCCACAGACCCTCTGTGGTGATGTTATGTTATGCACCTTTTATAAGAAATAGGAATGTATAACAATGAGTTGGTGTAATGGAAAACACATTGGCCATGAATTAAAGTAGGCTTAGCTAAGTGAACTCAATGCCTCAGTTAAGAATTTGATTTTGAATTGCGAGCGTAGATCCATTGTTGAGTTTTTTTTGCCAGGGTTTTGTTAGCAGTTTTTTTTTTTTTTTAGTACTGTGGCTATTGGCTTCTGTGGTTATCAAGTCTCTGATATGGAAACGTACACACACATAAGGAAGGATGAAAGGGTGCATTTGAAGAGGATTTGAACGGCGCCTGGGTGTCCAGTGACAGCTATAGAGAGAGAGAGAGAGCTCAGCTGTTAGACATCAGTAGACCCTGAGGGTTAATGAAGGGTTGGAAACACTCATATACCCGGAGGAGCCTCTAATTAGCTGGTCATGTGATGAGGGAAGGATTCACACACACATACACTCACTCTCTCTCTCTCTCTCTCTCTCGCTCTGACACAGAGACAGGCATGCTTTCATGCACTCACACAGACACACACATAGACACTGCTGTCCTATCACAGTCCCAATGAAATCGGATTGTGCCGCAGCATCCCTATGGTGCTAGAGGCCTGTTGGTTGGACTAGAGCAGGAGAGGTGTCCTGTGCCCTTTAGTCTTTGAAGCCTGGTGGGATGAGAGGCAGCGTGTGGGGGTGGAGATCCTCGGAGGTTAACTAATTACAGGACAATTGGAGACAGTAGTGGATCAGCCCCAGGCTTGAGGCTCCGTCGCTGGGCTTTGTTTGGGCCACGGTGGGGGCTGGATGGTGGATGCATTTAGGTAACATTGTTTTAGAGCTTAATTGGGGCAGAGTCCGTTTTTAGTCTCAAAACATCAAGTATTTAATTAAAGGGTAGAGAATACAAAGTTGAACCATCCATAACTATAAATACCCAGATACCTCAAATAGCACAGCTCTGAGATTGCGAGATTCAAACCCCATTTTGTTCACTTATGACATCACCGACCACCATCAGTATTCCAAAGGAAAATGGGTTTCAAAATGCCCTCCAAGTTTATGCACAAACATGGCGTCATATTCTAGTGGAGCCAGCCTTGGAGCTGTTAACATGTCTGGGAGGTAGCTCTTCTTTGCCAAAGCAGCCTACCTGATTTCATAGCTCCTTTCGCTCCAGTCGTGTTTCGCACTCGTTCTTTTTTCTCTCCTTCTTTCTTTTGCCCCCCATTTTCCTTCCATAAATACAGTCGCCTGGCACAGGGCCAGCTGTTAGCGCTAGCACAAAGAAACACTTACAGAGCAGAGATGACTTCAGCGTTATATACACGGACCTCCCCGTAGCATCTGACACTTGTAGACCCACACTCACTATACACACTACACATACTATACATGCAGACAAACTCTTACACACACTCACACACACCTGTACTATACACACGCGCACACACATACACACTCACTCATACATATACACAATGCATACATACTTTCTCTCGCACACAAACACAGTCTCACAACACACACTTTGATGATTGAACAGTGGTCATTTATCCAGGTGGCAGACATTTCCCTAAACACACACAGCGCTCCATGTCTGAGCTGTGTAAAGTCTGGTCCTATTCCGGGGGAATGCTGACACCACGTTTATTTTGCTGCTCTTTTATGACTTGAGGAGAACCTTTCACCAAAGCAGTCTGACAATAGTCAGCAGGGGACCCAGTGCCTCTTAACTTCCCACTGTGTGCGTCATTACAAAACACACACACACACACTGCCCCATAGACAGCATTAATGCTTACCCACTGCCAACACACACCACACACACCACTAATGCATACCGACCGACTGCGCACACACACATTTAGGGGCCCGCCTCTCACACACCGCGCTATAAACACACGCATACTGTAATTTGACCAAAAGGGTAATTATATATGTGTATAAATAAGCGTAACACAGCATATAAACCCAATGCCTTCTGGAGCCTCACTTCACTCTCACCATCATATACTGTAATACACCACACGATAGACTGGACTGTGCCAAGTACACATATACACACACACACACACACTCTCTCTCTCTCTCTCTCTCTCTCTCTCTCTCTCTTATATATATATATATATATATATATATATATATATATATATTCATACACACTAGCTATATACTGCTGACTCCCAGGTTTAGTGTACAGATGTAGGATCTTAATTTGATCATTGTTGAAACCAAGGAAGAAACCTAGATAGGAACCAGGCTCTGATGGGTGGCCAGTCCTCTTCTGACAGTTCCCGGTAGAGATTATAAGAGTACATGGCCAGTAGCCCTTTCCTGCAGTCAAATTATCTAGTGGCCTTATGGGTGGAATGTTATTCATATTTTAGCTGCCGAAAATCCAGTGTTTCTGTGTCAAACTTTTATTATATTTCAGTCTTCTGTGATTTATATATATATATATATATATATATATATATAAGTCTAATATTGGGATGCGAACTCAAATGTTATACATTTCAACTCTATTTCTGACATGGTACAGGTGTCTTCTCTTTTTCAAGCGTTGCAAACGTTCATTGATGACCAGCAGGGTCAGCTAATAATCACAGTGGTTATAGAGGGTGCAACAGGTCAGCTAATAATCACAGTGGTTATAGAGGGTGCAACAGGTCAGCTAATAATCACAGTGGTTATAGAGGGTGCAACAGGTCAGCTAATAATCACAGTGGTTATAGAGGGTGCAACAGGTCAGCTAATAATCACAGTGGTTATAGAGGGTGCAACAGGTCAGCTAATAATCACAGTGGTTATAGAGGGTGCAACAGGTCAGCTAATAATCACAGTGGTTATAGAGGGTGCAACAGGTCAGCTAATAATCACAGTGGTTATAGAGGGTGCAACAGGTCAGCTAATAATCACAGTGGTTATAGAGGGTGCAACAGGTCAGCTAATAATCACAGTGGTTATAGAGGGTGCAACAGGTCAGCTAATAATCACAGTGGTTATAGAGGGTGCAACAGGTCAGCTAATAATCACAGTGGTTATAGAGGGTGCAACAGGTCAGCTAATAATCACAGTGGATATAGAGGGTGCAACAGGTCAGCTAATAATCACAGTGGTTATAGAGGGTGCAACAGGTCAGCTAATAATCACAGTGGTTATAGAGGGTGCAACAGGTCAGCTAATAATCACAGTGGATATAGAGGGTGCAACAGGTCAGCTAATAATCACAGTGGTTATAGAGGGTGCAACAGGTCAGCTAATAATCACAGTGGTTATAGAGGGTGCAACAGGTCAGCTAATAATCACAGTGGATATAGAGGGTGCAACAGGTCAGCTAATAATCACAGTGGTTATAGAGGGTGCAACAGGTCAGCACCTCAGGAGTAAAATGTCAATTGGCTTTTCATAGCCAAACATTCAGAGATTGAGACAACAGGTGTGATAGAGAGAGAGAGAGAGAGAGAGAGAGAGAAAGGGAGGGGGAGAGGGTCAAACAGCAGGTACGGGACAAGGTAGCAGGTCCGGTGAACAGGTCAGGGTTCCATAGCCTCAGGCAGAACAGCAGAAACTGGATCAGCAGCACAACCAGGTGGACTGGGGACAGGGACAGCCAGTCCTGTGGCATGGTCCTAGGGCTCAGGTCCACCGGGAGAGGGAGAGAGAGAGGGAGAGACTTAAAGGCAGCATACTTAAGTTCACACAGGACACCAGATAAGACAGGAGAATTATACCAGATAGGACAGACTGACCCTGACCATAGTCTCTCCGGGGCAGCTGAAGTATTCCCATGATGTGTGTGTGGGAAACTCTAACCATTTAGACCTCTTGAAATCCACCACAGTTATGAAGTCCACTGAGGTATGTTGAACATTGTTAAGTGTAGACCAGCGTGAAATAAAGTCATGAGTCTTTGACGGAACACAATCCCAGAGATTTTCCATATGACCGCCTCTTCCTTTTGTAGACTTCAGACCTCCACTCAGGTTGGCTTGACTGTGTCTAGTACACTCTTAGAAAGAAAGGTGCTATCTAGAACCTAAAAGGGTTCTTCGGCTGTCCCCATTGGACAACCCTTTGAAGAACCCTTTAGGGTTCCAGGTAGAACCCTTTCGTGTTCCATGTAGAACCCTTTCCACAAGGGTTCTACATGGAACCCAGAAGGGTTCTAACTGGAATCAAAAAGGGTTCTCCTATTGGGACAGCCAAAGAACCCTTTTAGAACCATTTTTTTTCAATCAGTATAGCAGTTGTTCCTGCTCTTGTATTTAGAGTTACTAGCAGTTATTATTTGAGGTCCTCGAGTGTATTTGACAGATGAAATATTGTCCACTTCTTCAAATATTTGACATGGATCCAACTACTTTGAGCAGCTGTTATCGAGGTAAAGGATTTCTTCCGAATAATGCCCGTGATAGGGGTTTTGAGTTACCGCGTGTGTATGGTGAGTGTATGACCATCATGAAGCTCAGTGTTTTCTCTAACTCCAATGATCTAATTGTTTGTGTGTGCGTTTCAGATATTGACGAGTGCAGCACTAACCCAGGTGTTTGTGACGGAGGTGAATGCACCAACACAGCCGGCAGCTACGTCTGCACCTGTCCCCGTGGTTACATCACCAGCACTGACGGTGCCAGATGTGTAGGTGAGTTACCGCTGCCCCCCCCCAGCACACACCCCTCCCTCCTTCACCCTCTTGTTAGCCACTGACTGTTCACATCTGGACGTATCCCTGCCTCCGTCCTCTCTTTCTCCCTCCATCCCTTCCTGTGACTAGTGTTCTGATGACTCAAGCAGGTCGGCCTTGACTGCTGTAATTACAGTTAGCATTAGCACCTCTCTGACTCACACCCTGAAATACTACCAGGTGTTAATGTAGAGCGCATGCAATCTCTGGCAGCTCATCTCAAAATGGCCGCCAGAGAGCTGGCCCTGTTGCTTTCGAACAACTTTCGATTGGGAGTCCAACAACTCTCCTACACTCACGGCCCCTCTCCTAGCCAAGTAGAACCACTTGATTGCTTTAATAGTCGTGCGCCCCAAAGTCTACTAGACAGGAGAACGCGGTATTCAAATTCTCTCCTGGGTCAAAGTTTTGTTGGCCCTCCTCTCACATTGGCACGCGATCCATTTTCCATCATCTGCTGAATATCCCTGCTGTACTTGTTTGTTGTCTTTTGGCTAATAAAGGGAAACCGGGTGAAAATGCCAAGCGAACAATGAACAGTGTCAACAATGATCTCACAAGGAGCCCTCTGTTCTTTTCTGTTCTGCCTGGCCTGGTCGTGTGGCAGATTGTTTAGCCTCAAGGTAGAAAGCATCTGTACTCACTTAGAGGCCTGCAGGGGAACAAAGCTGACACCACCACGACAACAAGCAAGACGAGCCAGAGAAGAGGGGAGAAAGAGAGGGGGAGGAGAGAGGAGAAAACTATCCAAACTATCCCCGTTCTCTGTTGTTCAGTGCCGGAACAAAGGGGTAGAGGAGTGGGCGAGAGGGACAAGGGGAAGGGTGAGGGAAGCGTAGCCTGATTGGGAACATGCGTGTGGAAAATGACGGTCCACTGGGGTAGGAACAGGGGGGTGGTGGCGGGAGGAGAGGGAGACATATGGGATGGGTCTCTTGCTCTCACTTCACTTTGACCAAGACTCTATTGCTCTGGATCGCTTTCTCATCTGTCTTTGCTGTCTTTCCCAGCCTGCTCTACTCTTTGACCCAGTAGACTCCCTCTCTTTCTCGCTCCCTCTCGCTCGCGCTCTCTCTCTCTCTCTCATCTCACTTCTATCTCTCTGTCTTCCCCCAATTCTCTCTTATTTGACCCAGTAGACTCCTTCGTTTTTGTCCCCCCCCCCACCATCTCTCTCTCTCTCTCTCTCTCTCTCTCTCTCTCTCTCTCTCTCTCTCTCTCTCTCTCTCGTCAGGGGGAGATTGAGGAGAGACTGGACTCTACTGGGTCACACTGGAGATATTTCTTTCTGCTAACATTCCTCCCATCCCCCTCTCTTTCTTTCTCTGCCCCCTCCCTCTCTTGCTTTCTCCCTCTCCCCTCCATGCCCCTTTTTGTCTTACCCCGTTTTCTCTTTCTCACCCAGAGTGCCCATCCATCTGTCTAGTGTAACCCGGTGAACTGAGTCCCCAGGAACAAATAAAAGAGAGCTGTGATTTCAGGCCCTGTCTGACACATTGACACATCCCGCCGTATATCCTCGGCTCCAGCCAGACCCATGCTGTGGCTGGCTCCCCTGTGTGAGTCGACCGACTCGGCCCTGTTTGCTTGGGTGCGTTTTGCGAGTGGAGGTAGACTAAGAAGCTACACATGAGGTGAGCGAGGGGCTCCAGGTCCAGGAATGTCGGCTCTAGCCGAGCTGATTTCTTGCATGCCTCCCCTGGCCCTGGGCTGGCGTTATTCTGGGACAGCGTAGCGTGGAGAAGCAGACCGGAGGGACCTGTTGAGCCCGACACTAATCAGCCCTAATGCCTCATCCGTCGCATTGTGAAAACCCAGTCTGTATAAAAGAAAGCATGCAGTTGTGCTGTTCTGTAAAGGCTAGCTAGCTAGCTAGCTACGGGTCTGGTTCCAATTTAAGTCATCATCATCCCCATCACCGCCCTCCCTTCCATTCCGTTCCCTCACCCACTCTCCTTCCCTCTAATGGCCTGTTCCCACCCACCCCTCACCGCCCCACAATTCTGCCCCCAGCTGGGTTGGTCCCTTGGTAAGGAGGGAGGGGAAGTTGGGCTGTTTAAAGTGCAAGTCTATAAGCTCCAGACACAGAGCTTCTCATGTCCAATATAATTGTCCAGGATTGCTCCACATGGAACTGATTAATTCCGGACTGCTAGCTCATTAGACAAGTTAATCGACTTGCACGTCTCCCTCCTGTAGGGGATTTGATCTGTTCGAAGGGAAAAGACTGCAGAATCTTCAAACAACAACTTTATAATAAGATTTGCAAAAATGGAGTAATTAACTATGCACTTCAACAGTGCATAGTTAAGGCCCAACGAACAGAGTTGGCTCTCAGCTTTTATAGAAAAGTCAAACCTCTTTGTCTCTGTGGCAGTTAGCAGATGTGTGCAAACAGGGGTGGGGAACATAGTGTATAAAAGGCGTTTAGCTTGTCTGTGTAGATTAAGATAGCTGACTTTGCCACCATTGTCTGTTCCTTCCTGCAAGTTTCCACACAGAGGAGTTCCTGCAGATAGTACAAACGGGATGTCACATACTGAGGTCGCACCCGGCTCTTATCTGTACGCCCAGACATATAACTAAGACACAAGACAACAAGCCTGCATCAGAAAAAAAAACACTTGCATATAACAATGGACAATGGTAAAAACAGCATATTATGTCTAATTGTGTAATTTTCCAAAACATTTACTCCCTTTTGAGACTAAGTCTCAACCTAATGGAGAAAAAAAAGCATTTTCATCAAACAAAAATTAACATCATTTGGAAAGAGGGAAAAGGAAATACTTTCTTACACTTAGAAGATTACAGTTGTAAATGACCTCCGTTGTCATTGAGTTTCAAACCTTCACATAGTGCAATTTACTCTCAGAAAGGGGAAAGGAACATGAATTAAACATCAGTACACGCTTCATCCCCAGACACAAGGCAATCATTTCACTGTAAGGTGTTGCATTCGGAGGATGTGACAAATAAAATTTGGTTTGATTTGAATCGAATCGCCTCGTTGACGCTGTCTACATTACCATGTGAGCACCATTTACATGACCCGCCTCGTTGACACTGTCTACATTACCATGTGAGCACCATTTACATGACCCGCCTCGTTGACACTGTACATTACCATGTGAGCACCATTTACATGACCCGCCTCGTTGACACTGTCTACATTACCATGTGAGCACCATTTACATGACCCGCCTCGTTGACACTGTCTACATTACCATGTGAGCACCATTTACATGACCCGCATCGTGGGCATGGCTTATGAACATGCTGCAAAATTAACTCAATGTTTTTACCTTGGTGTTATGGATTATCACCATCTTCATCAGGCATGTAATCAGGCATAGGAAAGTAAATTGGGTTCAGGGGTCAGTAATGGCATGGTGGGAATAGTGTCAACGGTTTTGCTACACAATTTCTTAACATAAGTTAGAATAAGCATTTTTGCAAAAAAAAGATAACTAAGCCATAAACCAACCAATGAAATATTGTATCTCCCATAACACCAAACAATGACTGAACCCATCCAAACGGATTCCAATCGTTGTCTGATTGGTGTTCGTTTGCGCGATCACCGCTGAGCTCTTTCAGATGTTCCACGACAATAGTCAAGTTACCCACACCCCGGGGTGTGAATGTACAGCCATGGTCACCTATCATTTGGCACCCTCTGCCGGAGATATGATGCTACTACTACAGCGAACTGCCCTTCTGGTGAGGTGGCCTCCGGTACACAGGGATCTGTGGCTATTCTTTCAACTCCTCACTGAAAGTTGACAATAGTGTCTGAAATCACAACACTATCTCTGCAGCTAACACCCTTATGCAAACATTCTGTCTCAAATACATTCCCTGAATGTACTTAGCCTCCTGTTACAAAAACATTTGCACATAAATCATTCCATCTAACCCAAAACATATTAGTCACTACTGCTAGTCCACTTGTATAGTTATAAGCATACTAAAACATGCGTAAGTCAATTGTACTCTATCATCCAGAAAGCTATATGTATTGATGCGCTTTGACATTAGAATTCTGATAACATGGTAAAACAAAACCCCTACTATCAATGTCCCCATCATGGTTATACAACCCACATTTAGAATGACAGTCTTCAGTGCTCCACGTTGAGTCTATCACTCAAATTCAAGACCCTAAACTTAGCACACACCGATACGGTTAGAATGTACATTTACTAACAGGGGGACCGGACCATATGTTATCAGTAATAACTGTTCTCATTACAGCCCCCGTTTGTCCCTGTTTTACTGTCGCCAGTGGTATGTTAATGACAGATCGGTATCTCAATGCATTTCAATCCAAATTGCAATAAGCTTCCCAGTGTGTAAACCTCCAATATCAACGTGATACCCCAAATAAACAGTTTAGAGCAACCCTAAATTAATTTACAGGCACAGTTGATCACCCCCCTCCTTCCGGGCACTCTTCTTCTGGCGTTTCTTCATGTTTCTCTTCAGAAAGTGTTGCAGTTCGTCCTCCCAACGGCACACGTTCAAAGTGGATGGCCCTTGATAATGTCTCTCACCTGAGCCGCCACAGTCCATTATGTCTTTGTCCATTTTCCTACCAGTTCACCAGCAGCATGAGAGAAGTGTGGACGGGATCTCTCTCCATGCTCACGCCACCTGGACTCATGTCGCACTCCTGAGAGAAAAGGCATGAGGGAAAAGGCAGTTGATAGCTTCGACTGGATGCTGTGTACAGGTTGCTGGCTCGGACTCAGGTCTCACGGTAGAAGTGGTGAAGAACAAGGTCCTGTCTTCAGCCAGTTAGGGGGGGGTGAAGTTCACGCTGTTCTCGTCATTTTATTTCTTCCATACATCAAGATACCTGTAGTCACTATCGCCATAACTTCGAGAGAGGACAGAACAAAACAACAGTTTAAGACATTCCTGATTCTGGAATTTCAGATGATTTATTCACCGTATGACAAATTATTACATTCCCAATTTTCTTAATACCAACATTTCTAAGACAAATGTCAAAGAGCATAACAACACACTTGTTCAAACCATTTTGCAAATTTGCTTATACTCCCTTATCATACTGCCGACCTCTCTGCAGAGTTACCCCTTAGGGAGAAATCCAGGCTGAACCGCAGACCCAAACAACAGCATAGGATGTCTACTTTTGTATATTTCCACAACACTCCCTCTTTCCCCTGTCTACTTCTGTCTTTCCACCTACACTTTCATCTGCATTACACACACAAACACACGCATGCACCAAGGGACCCTCACTTCTTCTCCACCTACCCGAACACACCCTTTCCCTCCCCCTTCCTCCCCCAGCCTACTGACCATGACCTGAGGGACGGCTGTTAGTTGTAACCTCTCCTCAGGGCCGGAGGAGCCACAACTCCATCCCTACTCCCAATTGCGTACCATCTTTGTGGAAGGGAGGTGATTGTCAAGCTTTTTTGTGCTAAAAGCTTTTGCATTGTCTTGTGATCCTGAAGAATGTACAAACCCTTGTTTCCCGTCACAATCGTACACTGTGAGCCAGAAGAAGCTGGGTTTATACAGTGAGGGAAAAAATTATTTGATCCCCTGCTGATTTTGTACCATTTTGCCCACTGACAAAGAAATGATCAGTCTATAATTTTAATGGTAGGTTAATTTTAACAGTGAGAGACAGAATAACAACAACAAAAATCCAGAAAAACTCATGTCAAAAATGTTATACATTGATTTGCATTTTAATGAGGGAAATAAGTATTTGACCCCCTCTCAATCAGAAAGATTTCTGGCTCCCAGGTGTCTTTTATACAGGTAATGGGAGTGCTCCTAATCTCAGCTTGTTACCTGAATAAAAGACACCTGTCCACAGAAGCAATCAATCAATCAGATTCCAAACTCTGCACCATGGCCAAGACCAAAGAGCTCTCCAAGGATGTCAGGGACAAGGTTGTAGACCTACACAAGGCTGGAATGGGCTACAAGACCATCGCCAAGCAGCTTGGACAACAGTTGGTGCGATTATTCGCAAATGGAAGAAACACAAAAGAACTGTCAATCTCCCTCGGCCTGGGGCTCTATGCAAGATCTCACCTTGCGGAGTTGCAATGATCATGAGAACGGTGAGGAATCAGCCCAGAACTACACGGGAGGATCTTGTCAATGATCTCAAGGCAGCTGGGACCATAGTCACCAAGAAAACAATTGGTAACACACTACGCCATGAAGGACTGAAATCCTGCAGCACCCGCAAGGTCCCCCTGCTCAAGAAAGCACATATACATGCCTGTCTGAAGTTTGCCAATGAACATCTGAATGATTCAGAGGACAACTGGGTGAAAGTGTTGAGGTCAGATGAGACCAAAATGGAGCTCAACTCGAAGTGTTTGGAGGAGGAGGAATGCTGCCTATTGCCCCAAGAACACCATCCCCACCGTCAAACATGGAGGTGGAAACATTATGCTTTGGGGGTGTTTTTCTGCTAAGGGGACAGGACAACTTCACCGCATCAAAGGGACGATGGACGGGGCCATGTACTGTCAAATATTGGGTGAGAACCTTCCCTCGGCCAGGGCATTGAAAATGGGTCGTGGATGGGTATTCCAGTATGACAATGACCCAAAACATACGGCCAAGTCAACAAAGGAGTGGCTCAAGAAGAAGCACATTAAGGTCCTGGAGTGGCCTATCCAGTCTCCAGACCTTAATCCCATAGAAAATCTGTGGAGGGAGCTGAAGGTTCGAGTTGCCAAATGTCAGCCTCGAAACCTTAATGACTTGGAGAAGATCTGCAAAGAGGAGTGGGACAAAATCCCTCCTGAGATGTGTGCAAACCTGGTGGCCAACTACAAGAAACGCCTGACCTCTGTGATTGCCAACAAGGGTTTTGCCACCAAGTACTAAGTCATGTTTTGCAGAGGAGTCAAATACTTATTTCCCTCATTAAAATGCAAACCAATTTATAACATTTTTGACATGCTTTTTGTTGTTCTTATTCTGTCTCTCACTGTTCAAATAAACCTACCATTAAAATTATAGACAGATCATTTCTTTGTCAGTGGGCAAACTTACAAAATCAGCAGGGGATCAAATACTTTTTTCCCTCACTGTACCTTGTCACCAGAGTATTTACAGTATTGTAAATTATGCATTATAACATGGTCTGCCTAACATGAGATGTTCTACATGACCTGGAAGTCAAACGTGATTACAACATCATGAGCGATTTGAGTGACTCACCCTGAAGCAAACTGACCTCTCTTCCCAACTCTCTTTCTCTCTTCCTTCTCCCTCCATCCTCTCCTCCCTCAGACCAGCGTGTGGGCACGTGTTTCTCAGCGCTAGCGAGTGGGCGCTGTGCAGGTGACCTGCAGGGCCAGTATACCAAGATGCAGTGCTGCTGTGACACGGGCCGCTGCTGGGCTTCTGGACAGATCCCTGAGATGTGCCCTGTCAGAGGGTCCGGTGAGTACACGCATGAACACACACACACACACACTCTCTCCTCCTCGTCTGTCTCAGACACACACACAACTTACGACTTCTAACCCACAGTCCAAACTCCCCTTTGCACTCAATTGCTGAGTTATTTTGTGCATGTGTTATGAATGAACACCTTGAATAGCTGGGATTGCCTGTCATTCATTTTTTTTTATTTCACCTTTATTTAACCAGGTAGGCTGGTTGAGAACAAGTTCTCATTTACAACTGCGACCTGGCCAAGATAATGCAAAGCAGTGTAACACAAACAATAACACAGAGCTACACATGGAATAAACAAACATACAGTCAATAACACAGTAGAAAAAAGTATACAGTGCCTTGCGAAAGTATTCGGCCCCCTTGAACTTTGCGACCTTTTGCCACATTTCAGGCTTCAAACATAAAGATATAAAACTGTAGTTTTTTGTGAAGAATCAACAACAAGTGGGACACAATCATGAAGTGGAACAACATTTATTGGATATTTCAAACTTTTTTAACAAAAAAAAAAAACAAAAACTGAAAAATTGGGCGTGCAAAATTATTCAGCCCCTTTACTTTCAGTGCAGCAAACTCTCTCCAGAAGGTCAGTGAGGATCTCTGAATGATCCGATGTTGACCTAAATGACTAATGATGATAAATACAATCCACCTGTGTGTAATCAAGTTTCCGTATAAATGCACCTGCACTGTGATAGTCTCAGAGGTCCGTTAAAAGCGCAGAGAGCATCATGAAGAACAAGGAACACACCAGGCAGGTCCGAGATACTATTGTGAAGAAGTTTACAGCCGGATTTGGATACAAAAAGATTTCCCAAGCTTTAAACATCCCAAGGAGCACTGTGCAAGCGATAATATTGAAATGGAAGGAGTATCAGACCACTGCAAATCTACCAAGACCTGGCCGTCCCTCTAAACTTTCAGCTCATACAAGGAGAAGACTGATCAGAGATGCAGCCAAGAGGCCCATGATCACTCTGGGTGAACTGCAGAGATCTACCGCTGAGGTGGGAGACTCTGTCCATAGGACAACAATCAGTCGTATTTTGCACAAATCTGGCCTTTATGGAAGAGTGGCAAGAAGAAAGCCATTTCTTAAAGATATCCATAAAAAGTGTAGTTTAAAGTTTGCCACAAGCCACCTGGGAGACACACCAAACATGTGGAAGAAGGTGCTCTGGTCAGATGAAACCAAAATTGACCTTTTTGGCAACAATGCAAAATGTTATGTTTGGCGTAAAAGCAACACAGCTGAACACACCATCCCCACTGTCAAACATGGTGGTGGAAGCATCATGGTTTGGGCCTGCTTTTCTTCAGCAGGGACAGGGAAGATGGTTAAAATTGATGGGAAGATGGATTGAGCCAAATACAGGACCATTCTGGAAGAAAACCTGATGGAGTCTGCAAAAGACCTGAGACTGGGACGGAGATTTGTCTTCCAACAAGACAATGATCCAAAACATAAAGCAAAATCTACAATGGAATGGTTCAAAAATAAACATATCCAGGTGTTAGAATGGCCAAGTCAAAGTCCAGACCTGAATCCAATCGAGAATCTGTGGAAAGAACTGAAAACTGCTGTTCACAAATGCTCTCCATCCAATTTCACTGAGCTCGAGCTGTTTTGCAAGGAGGAATGGGAAAAAATGTCAGTCTCTCGATGTGCAAAACTGATAGAGACATACCCCAAGCGACTTACAGCTGTAATCGCAGCAAAAGGTGGCGCTACAAAGTATTAACTTGAGGGGGCTGAATAATTTTGCACGCCCAATTTTTCAGCTTTTGATTTGTTAAAAAAGTTTGAAATATCCAATAAATGTCGTTCCACTTCATGATTGTGTCCCACTTGTTGTTGATTCTTCACAAAAAAATACAGTTTTATATCTTTATGTTTGAAGCCTGAAATGTGGCAAAAGGTCGCAAAGTTCAAGGGGGCCGAATACTTTCGCAAGGCACTGTATATACAGTGTGTGCAAATGAGGTAAGATAAGGGGGGTAAGGCAATAAATAGGCCATTGTGGCGAAATAATTACAATTTAGCAATTAAACACTGAAAGTGGTAGATGTGCAGAAAATGAATGTGCAAGTAGAGATGCTGGGGTTCAAAGGATAAATAACAGTATGGGGATGAGGTAGTTGGATGGGCTATTAACAGATGGGCTATGTACAGGTGCAGTGATCTGTGAGCTGCTCTGACAGCTGGTGCTTAAAGTTAGGGAGGGAGATATGAGTCTCCAGCTTCAGTGATTTTTGCAATTCGTTCCAGTCATTGGCAGCAGAGAACTGGAAGGAAAGGCTGCCAAAAGAGGAATTGTGTTTGGGGGTGACCAGTGAAATATACCTGCTGGAGCGTGTGTTACGGGTGGGTGCTGCTATGGTGACCAGTGAGCTGAGATAAGGCAGGGCTTTACCTAGCAAAGACTTATAGATGACCTGGAGCCAGCGGGTTTGGTGACAAATATGAAGCGAGGGCCAGCCAACGAGAGCATACAGATTGCAGTGGTGGGGAGTGTATGGGGCTTTGGTGACAAAACGGATGACACTGTGATAGACTGCATCCAATTTGCTGAGTAGAGTGTTGGAGGCTATTTTGTAAATGACATCGCCGTAGTCACGGATTGGCAGGATAGTCAGTTTTACGAGGGTATGTTTGGCAGCATGAGTGAAGGATGTTTTGTTGTGAAATAGGAAGCCGATTCTATGTTTAATTTTGGATTGGAGATGCTTAATGTGAGTCTGGAAGGAGAGTTCACAGTCTAACCAGACATCTAGGTATTTGTAGTTGTCCACATATTCTAAGTCGGAACCGTCCAGAGTAGTGATGCTGGACGGGCGGGCGGGTACTGGCAGCGAGCATGCATTTAGTTTTACTTGCATTTAAGAGCAGTTGGAGGCCACGGAAGGAGAGTTGTATGGCATTGAAGCTCGTCTGGAGGTTAGTTAACACAGTGTCCAAAGAAGGGCCAGAAGTATACAGAATGGTGTCGTCTGCGTAGAGGTGGATCAGAGACTCACCAGCAGCAAGAGCGACATCATTGATGTATACAGAGAAAAGAGTCAGCCCGAGAATTGAACCCTGTAGCACCTCCATAGAGACTGCCCGAGGTCCGGACAACAGGCCCTCCGATTTTACACACTGAACTCTGTCTGAGAAGTAGTTGGTGAACCAGGCGAGGCAGTCATTTGAGAAACCAAGCCTGTTGAGTCTGCTGATAAGAATGTGGTGATTGGCAGAGTCGAAAACCTTGGCCAGGTCGATGAATACAGCTGCACAGTATTGTCTCCTATCGATGGCGGTTATGATATCATTTAGGACCTTGAGCGTGGCTGAGGTGCACCCATGACCAGCTTGGAATCCAGATTGCATAGCGGAGAAGGTACGGTGGGATTCGAAATGGTCGATCTGTTTGTTAACTTTCGAAGACCTTGGAAAGGCAAGGTAGGATAGATATCGGTCTGTTGCAGTTTGGGACTAGAGTGTCTCCCCCTTTGAAGAGAGGGATGACCGCTCTAGACCCAAACTGTAACTGACCATGTAAGTGATCCACGGTCCCACATCCCCTCACCGTGGATAAAGTGCTGAAGAGTATGACCTCATGACTAAAAACAAAAGGAGAAAGATGAAAAAGATCTGGGTGAAGACAATGACCGCGGTCTTGTCTATCTAGCTCACATGCAGTTGAAGTCTGAAGTTTACACACACCTTAGCCAAATACATTTAAACTCAGTTTTTCACAATTCCTGACATTTAATCCTAGTAAAAATGCACTATCTTAGGTCAGTTAGGATCACCACTTCATTTTAAGAATGTGAAATGTTAGAATAATAGTAGAGAGAATGCTTTTTTTCAGCTTTTATTTCTTTCATCACATTCCCAGTGGGTCAGAAGTTTACATACACTCAATTCATATTTGGTAGCATTGCCTTTAAATTGTTTAACCTGGGTCAAATGTTTCAGGTAGCTTTCCACAAGCTTCCCACATTAAGTTGGGTTAATTTTGGCTCATTCCTCCTGACAGAGCTGGTGTAACCAAGTCAGGTTTGTAGGCCTCCTTGCTCGCACACGCTATTTCAGTTCTTCCCACAAATGTTCTATTGGATTGAGGTCAGGGCTTTGTGATGGCTACTCCAATACCTTGACCCCCGTGCTTCACGTTTGGGATGGTGTTCTTTGGCTTGCATGCTTCCCCCTTTTTCCTCCAAACATAACGATGGTCATTATGCCCAAACGGTTCTATTTTTGTTTCATCAGACCAGAGAACATTTCTCCAAAATGTACTATCTTTGTCCCCATGTGCAGTTGCAAACCATAGTCTGGCTTTTTTATGGTGGTTTTGGAGCAGTGGCTTCTTCCTTGCTGAGCGGCCTTTCAGGTTATGTCAATATAGGACTTTTTTTACTGTGGATATAGATACATTTGTACCTCCAGCATCTTCACAAGGTATTTTGCTGTTGTTCTGGAATTGATTTGCACTTTTCTCACCAAAGTACATTCATCTCTAGGAGACAGAACGTGTCTCCTTCCTGAGTGGTATGACGGCTGCATGGTCCCATGGTGTTTATACTTGCATACTATTGTTTGTACAGATGAACATGGTACCTTCAGGAATTTGGAAATTGCTCCCAAGAATGAACCAGACTTGTGGAGGTCTACAATTTATATTCTGCAGTCTTGGCTGATTTCTTTTGATTTTGTCATAATGACAAGCAAAGAGGCACTGGGTTTGAAGGTAGGCTTTGAAATATATCCACAGGTACACCTCCAATTGACTCAAATGATGTAAATTATCCTATCGGAAGCTTGTAAAGCCATGATATAATTTTCTGGAATTTTCCAAGTTCTTTGAAGGCACAGTCAACTCGGCTGTGTGCTTAGGGTCGTTGTCCTGTAAACTTCTGTGTGTGTATGGGAGTCATTTGAAGATGAACCAACATTAACCCTTTCCATGCTCTCTCCTGTAGATGAGTACAGAAGGCTGTGCATCGATGGGGTTCCCCATGGCACAGGTAACGGAGGTTTCCCCCACGGAGTCTTCCCCAATGGTGGTGGCAGCAACGGTAACGGTTACAGCTACGGCTACAAGCTCAACCCAAACGGACCTAATGGCAATGGTCACCATGGCAACGGAGGAGGAATTGGAGGAGGGGGACAGGGAGGAGGAGGAGGAAATGGTTTCGGAGGAAACGGTGGGGGGCGTAATATCGGTGAGTTGGTTGGGCCTTGAAAAGTGTCAATTGGGTAGTGTTCCATTATTAGCTTGTGGTTTTACGTTTTGTATCAGAGATATTAGATATTGTTTAAACCATAGAGATTGTATAAAATTACTAATAGTTTAATTCCTTATTCTATGGTTTAAACTGAGTGTACAGTGCATTTGGAAAGTATTCAGACCCCTTGACTTTTTCCATAGTTTGTTATGTTACAGCCTTATTCTAAAATGGATTAAATTGTTTTTTTCCCTCATCAATCTATACACAATAATCCATAATGACAAAGCAAAAAAAATGTTTTTATTATGTTTGCAAATGTATAAACCCTGAGGAAGGTACAGTGGTGCCGAAACGTCGGTAAATACCCATTAAATTGCTGGGAGATTATACATGGAGGGTGCGACTTTCTTTATTTTGATAGTTTATATTTTATTCGCCGTTAATCAGCGCCTCCCCACAAACTATTATTCTGGCAGCTCAGGTTTTTTTTTTTTTTTGTTTTTTGCAAATGTATAAAAAAAAAACTGAAATATCACATTTACGTAAGTATTCAGACCCTTTACTCAGTACTTTGTTGAAACACCCTTGATGGCAATTACAGCCTCGAGTCTTGGCACACTTGTATTTGGGGAGTTTATCTATATATCCTTCTCTGCAGATCCTCTCAATCTCTGTCAGCTTGGATGGGGAGCAGGTCTCTCCAGAGATGTTCGATCAGGCTCAAGTCCAGGCTCTAGCTGGGCCACCCCAGGACATTCAGAGACTTGTCTCCCAAGCCACTCCTGCGTTGTCTTGGCTGTGTGCTTAGGGTCGTTGTCCTGAGCGCTCTGGAGCAGGTTTTCATCAAGGATCTCTCTGTACTTTGCTCCATTCATCTTTCCCTTGATCCTGACTAGTCTCCCAGTCCCTGCCGCTGAAAAACATCCCCACAGCATGATGCTGCCACCACCATGCTTCACCATAGGGATGATGCCAGGTTTCCTCCAGATGTGACGCTTGGCATTCAGGCCAAAGAGTTCAATCTTGGTTTCATCAGACCGGAGAATCTTGTTTCTCATTGTCTGAGCGTCTTTAGGTGCCTTTTGGCAAACTCCAAGCAGGCTGTTATGACTGAGTAGTGGCTTCCATCTAGCCACTGTACCATAAAGGCCTGATTGAGGGAGTGCTGCAGAGATGGTTGTCCTTCTGGAAGGTTCTCCCATCTCCACAGAGGAACTCTAGAGCTTTGTCAGAGTGACCATCATGTTCTTGGTCCCTTCCCTGACCAAGGCCCTTCTCCCCTGATTGCTCAGTTTGGCCAGGCGGCTAGCTCAAAGAAGAGTCTTGGCGGATCCAAACTTCTTCCATTTAAGAATGATGGAGGCCACTATATTCTTAGGGACCTTCAATGCTGAAGAAATGTTTTGGTGCCCTTCCCCAGATCTGTGCATCTACACAATCCTGTCTCGGAGCTCTACGGACAATTCCTTCAACCTCGTGGCTTGGTTTTTGCTCTGACATGCACTGTCAACCGTAGGGCCTTATATAGACAGGTGTGTGCCTTTCCAAATCATGTCCAATCAATTGAATTTACCACAGGTGGACTCCAAGTTGTAGAAACATCTCAAGGATAAACAATGGAAACAGGATGCACCTGAGCTCAATTTCGAGTCTCATAGCAAAGGGTCAGTTTTGTATTTGTAATATATTTGCATTTTCTAAAAACCTGTTTCCGCTTTGTCATTAAAGGGTATTGTGTGTAGATTGATGAGGATTATACATTTTTTATTTCATTTTAGTATAAGGCTTTAATGTAACAAAATGTGGAAAGGGGTCTGAATACTTTCCGAATGCACTGTGTAGCCTGTTGATCAGTTCATGGACTAGGTCTTTTGAAGAAGAGATTGTATCTCAATGAGACTCACCTGAATGTCAAAATAATGATGGGGGCAACCTTTCATCTCTTCATCTTCTTCACTGTGTTTTTGATGTAATGTAATGTAATTGTGTGTTGTGTTGTGTATCCTCAGTATCACTCAATGAGACCGTTGATGTGTGTAAACATTTCACCAACCTGTGTTTGAACGGACGCTGTATCCCCACCCCGACCAGCTACCGCTGTGAATGTAACATGGGCTACAGACAGGATGTACGCGGGGAGTGTATCGGTAAGCCCACTACAAAGTCAGTTAGGAAAATGACATAGACTCCACTGCCATTTTCTGACCACACATGGGACTTCTCTTCTCTGCTGTAAAACTCAGGGTATCTTTACACATTAGCATTGATTCTAACCTTTTTCAACACGCATGGGAGTGTTCAGATTTGTAAATTGGAGCACCCTGGGTTTTTCTGATGAACTCATCTCTCTTCATCTCCTCCTCTCCTCCCTCCTTCAGATGTGGATGAGTGCGTCAGCAACCCCTGTGTCAATGGAGACTGTGTCAACACACCTGGGTCGTACCACTGCAAGTGTCACGAAGGCTACCAGGGCACCCCCACCAAACAGGCCTGCATTGGTATGTTCCAATCACTCACCATGATCATTTTCTATTCCAACAGTTGGATGGTATGGATAGACTGGGTACGTTGGCCTTCTGGCGGTGTCCAGGACAGAAACAGACTGGTACCTGACCTGGCTAACGGTCAAACTCCCCTCCACAGATATTGACGAGTGCATCGTGAACGGAGTGATGTGTCGTAACGGACGTTGTGTCAACACTGGCGGAAGCTTCCAGTGCATCTGCAACGCTGGCTTTGAACTCACTCCTGATGGAAAGAACTGCATAGGTAACAATGGACATTCATTTATATATTCAACCTACGGAATCTGTGGTAGATTATTGCACAACTAGGCCATTATAAATGACAACGTGTCTCCCTGTGCTCTTCCAGATCATGATGAGTGTGCCACCACCAACATGTGTCTCAATGGAATGTGTATCAATGAGGATGGTAGCTTCAAGTGTATCTGTAAATCTGGCTTTGCCCTGGCACCTAACGGACGCTACTGCACAGGTATGTCATCTACCATACACTAGTTGCAGTTATCTGAAGTCAACAGAGTTGCAGTTGATCAACATCTATAGCAGTGGGGGCTGGTGGGAGGAGCTATAGGAGGTTGGGCTCATTGTAACAGCTGGAATGGAATCAATGGAACGGAGTCAAACGTGTGGATTCCGTATGTTTGATACTGTTTCGTTGGTTCCATTCCAGCCGTTAACAATGAGCCCGTCCTCCCATAGCTCCTCCCACCAGCCTCCTATGATCTACAGATCATCTTCAAGGGAGCAGATTTCTCCTGGAGGGATTAATAAAGTGTTATTGAAGTGATTATCTAAATTAAATAAGGTTATACAATTATTTACTGTATCGCTTCCCTTCTTCTCTCCTTCCTCCCTCAGACATTGATGAGTGCCAGACCCCAGGCATCTGTATGAACGGACGCTGTCTCAACTCTGAGGGCTCCTTCCGCTGTGAGTGCCCGCCGGGCCTGGCCATCGACGTGGACGGGAGAGTGTGTGTAGACACACACATGCGCACCACCTGCTACGGCGCCATCAAGATGGGCACGTGCTCGCGGCCCTTCCCGGGAGCCGTCACCAAGTCCGAGTGCTGCTGTGCCAGTCCTGAACACGGCTTCGGAGAGCCCTGCCTGCCCTGCCCTGCCCGCAACTCAGGTGACCAAAGCTGACCCTAACCCCACCAGCAAGCATCAGTGGTTTACATGTGCCGTTATTAAGATCCTGTTAGCTCTGTTTCAGAATTGTTTCACATCACAGTTCAGATTCCAGGCTAAGATCTGCAGAAGTGATTGTCAGAATTATAATGTAAATGGTGTTTTTTTGTTACACTGGGTATATTAGCAGGTGATTTACAGGTGTTTTTAATGGCCTTTCAGCTGAGTTCCAGGCCGTGTGCAGCAGTGGGATTGGCATCACCGCTGACGGCAGAGGTGAGTCATGTGACTTGTACGGTTCGATCTTAAGTCTGTGTGGTGTGGAGCTCAACTATCACTGATAGTTATTCTGACATTTAACAGGCCTCCCCTCGAACATTCCAATGCGTCCCTCCGAAATGTGTGATTTTCCCGCCGAATTTCAAATCACAGAGTGAAAAAAAATACAATTAATATTTTTGTTGGAAAGAGCCTTATTTAAGATGAGGCTGTGTCTCATGTGGGTTTGTCCTCTGTGTCTCTTCAGACATCAACGAGTGTGCCTTGGACCCTGACATCTGTCAGAACGGCATGTGTGAGAACCTGAGAGGGAGCTACCGCTGCATCTGTAACATCGGCTACGAGTCCGACTCCAGCGGAAAGAACTGCGTGGGTGAGTCCAGGCTTCCTGTATCCACTCTCCGATGTCTGCTGGGAAAAGCAGCGACCCGAATGAGAGTTTGTCACGTTTTCATATCTGAATATAACAGTGGTCTGAAGTCGAACTGAGTTCCATGTCTTGCTGTACTTTCGTGGTCTTAACTTTGACGTATGACCAAAGTTGGATGACCAATCGCTGATCATTTTAAACACTGGGGTTGATTGTTTTTGTTGGTTTGTGTTAGGGGAGTGTGGTCAATTCAACCAATTGGGTAAGTTGAGCCACCCTTGTTTCTAGGAAACCATACACAAAATTATTATTTTGATCAAGTATTTAGGAAGAGGTCGTCATTTCATGGAGTCTGTAAAGGAAGAAACCACATGGAAAATGTGTTAACAAGTTAGGTCCAAAAAACGAAACGTGTATCTAAATCAGGGTCTTCAAAAGGTAGATTGGTCGTATCTCCCAGCCCACCTATGAGTTACTCGCCAATCAATTCTGAAAGTACATTTTCTCATGTGTTCCATGCAAACTGTCATAAACATAAAGCTCCTGGGTTCTGTCCAATCAAAGTCACATTGCATTATCCGACCCTGGTTAGCCTCTATTGACTTAAAAACAGTGGCGAAAGTACTTTTTAAAAATACTTGAAAGTACCACTTAAGTCGTTTTTTGGGGTGATCTGTACTTTACTTTACTATTTATATTTTTGACTACTTTTACTTCACTACATTCCTAAAGAAATTGATGTACTTTTTACTCCGTACATTTTCCAAGACACACAAAAGTACTTGTTACATTTTGAATGCTTAGCAGGACAGGAAAATGGTCTAATTCATACACTTATCAAGAGAATATCCCTGGTCATCCCTACTGCTCTGATCTGGTGGACTCACTAAACACATGCTTCGTTTCTAAATGATGTCTGAGTGTTGGAGCGTGCCCCTGGCTAGCCGTAAATTAAAAAACAAGAAATTGGTGCCATATGGGTTTGATTTAATTTGATTAATAAGGAATTTGAAATGATTTATACATTTTCTTCTACTTTTGATACTTAAGTAGATTTTAAACCAAATACTTTTAGACTTTTACTCAAGTATGATTGTACTGGGCAACTTTGACTTTTACTTGAGTAATTTTATATGAAGGTATCTTGACGTTTACTCAAGTATGACAATTGGGTACTTTTCCCTGCTTGAAAAGACAAACGTAACCCAATATCTGCCAATTAATTTCCAGCAATATTGACTGTGTATGCGCATTTGTCAATCACTCCGTATGTAGCCAGTTAACGATGCTAATGGGATAGGCATGATAGACATGGTTTTAATAAAGATAGACGTGGTTTTAAAAAGGTAGGTGTAATATTTCATTCAGTACAGAAGTTTGTAGGGGTCTTAACTTACCCTGTTCGTGGTTCAACTTACCCCATACCTGCGGACCACTTTTTTGGGACAAGCTATTTTTTCAAAACTGTAATGTTTACATGAATTCTGATTATTTCCAGGAAAACACGACATCCTGAAATATAGGTAGATATCTTTGTTAAGAGAGAATACTATTTCCGTTGGCGGAGTGATGCCGGGGAAAAAAATGGCTCAACTTACCCCACTCTCCCCTACACTTGATCAACCATGTTGTTTTCTTCTCCTCGACTCTTTCATGTCTCCCAGACATCAACGAGTGTCTCGTGAACCGTCTGCTGTGTGACAACGGCCTGTGTAGAAACACCCCCGGCAGCTACACCTGCTCCTGTCCCAAAGGCTTCGTCTTCAAACCAGACTCTGAGACCTGCGAAGGTAAACACCTCATACAAACGCCAAAGGAGCAACAACTTTGTTCGAAGACTCAATGCATTAAAACACTCTTCAGTGCTATTTCATACCTTGCGGCTGTCTAATCGTCTAGACGTGCGTACACCTGCAACTGTTTAACACTTAAACACACATGGAGAGAAGGTAGTCAAATAGACCATCAAAATATATGACCACATGTTTGCTTACATCCTCTGTCCTTGAACCAATTTCATAACGTTTTCTGTCTTTGTGGTCATGACGTGACTTGTATTAATGTGATGACTGTAATTTATCAAATCAACTAACTATATACAATTGTTACTAGATTCAATTAATCATGTAACAATTAACTTGTTTGGAATTTGGGGAATTTTATATATATATATATATATATATATAAGTTATATATCGATAACGGTCACTTATTAATCATTACCTCATATCAGTCTCATTCTGAACGTGGCAGACTTCTTGAATCCTCAAGAACCTCAGCCTTTTCTGATTATTCAGTTCTACACCATTTGATTGAATGATTTATTTACTAACTAACTAAATAATAACACAGAATGCACATACACACTTACATGAGCCAAACGTTTCTAGTGGACTGAGAAGATGTGACGGCTTGTTACACAATGGAGAGGGTGTGGGGAAAGAGAGAGATAGAGAAAGGAACATTTATCGTGGATACATTCTAGGACTGTTCTCACATGAATCCTATATCTTACACACGAGCTGCCGCCCGTTTGGGTAAGAAATGCAATATATTTACGTGTAAGTTAGATGTCTTTGTCCGTTGTCTATCTCGGTTGAAACCAATCTATCCTTCTACGGGGAATGGCTCGATGGGTGTAATGCTCTGATTGTCCACCAGAGGTCACAATGTCCTTCATAGTTGTCTGTGGCTTCAATGATTCACCAGTGATTGTCTGAGGTGAGCTTCTCACCTCTTTTCTTCCTCGGGTAGATAGTCAAAGTTCTAGACCCCTTTACATGCACAGCTGCAAACTGTCAATGTTTTGGTCTAGTGAGGTTATTTTCTTCACCTTGTGTTGAGAGTTTCAGAGTTTCTAACCATTTCAATGTGTAGCCATAGCTGCACGCTTTCTGGTCTTAGAGTTTCAACCATTTGTAACGTTTAGCTCACGCTTCACGTCTGCTGGTCTGGTATGTTAATTCTTAGCGAGTCCTTTTAAGCACTCTGGTCGAAAAGGAAGGTTCCATCACACTGACACGCTCTTCTGACCTCATTCGGGGTGTGGCTTAGTTAATGTGCAACGGACATGAAAACGATGATCTTGTTTGAAAACTAAAATCACCTTCCTATCTTAACAAAAATAGTTTCATCGTTCTTCATATTGTATTAGCATCATATTGGATGGAAACTTGACAACTTGAATGTGTTTCCTTCCTAAGTTACAGTATTTGGTTCATACACTTTTTAATAACATCACAAAATGAAAAGCAATATGACATGATTATTATTTAGATCCCCACTGACCATTCATAACATTCCTATCTTAGAAATATTGTTCCAATGTTCACTTTTTTTGGACGTTATGGTTTTGGCAGCGAAAGTTTCCTGGAGGACAAAGGCATTCCTTTGGTTGGTACTGAAGAACAGGAGAGGGTTCTCTGCTGCATAAGATTTACGATTGGCGCGAGGTGTCATAAAACCGGCCCAGGGCCGGCCTCTCCTCCTCTCTGGCTATCTGTCAGCCATTTGCCAAGCTGATCTGAGGATCCTCGACCAGGAGAGTCATGACATTGTTGAAGTAAAAGCCTCTCTAGATGTTAAGGATGACCATTTACCTGGCTCTGCACTGCCATACCTAACCCTGCTCTGGTCCATGTCTTTCAGATATCAACGAGTGTGACTCCAGCCCATGTGTCAACGGAATCTGCCGCAACATCGCCGGGTCCTTCAACTGCGAGTGTTCTCACGGCAGCAAGCTGGACTCCACCAACACCATCTGCGTGGGTAAGAGGCCGAGGCGTCTGTCATAACTGGCCGACTTAAAATTGGACCCACATTTTTTTTAAACGACGGGGTCCTGAAGCAAACTTCTGTCAGAGAATCATCATATAGACAGTCAGAGTAAGGAGTGGTATTTGAGCCAAGGTTTCGAGCCTAATAGGCATTTTAGAATGTTTATACCACTAAATAAACAAGTCGATGTCAGCTTTGGGAGCATGACCAGACGCATCTGAACATCCATCTACAGATGGAATCTGGGATGAGTCATTAGAATAAATACCAATGTGAGCCGGCCTTGTCAGTCTGATAGATTCCTGTACTTTAAGATATAGAGATGTTTTATTTTCAAAGCAGAGTCATATATTTGCTTCAAAGTCATCGCTCGGTGGCAAGAATGTAAATTGTGGTGGAGTTTTTGGGTGGGCTCATGGTCTCGGGAGAGAAAATGACCATCCCGTTTGTTATGACTATGCTCTCAGTCCATTAGGAGTGCCATAGCAACTTATTAAAGTCATTGATGCATGTGTCTTGGTATAAGCAGCTGTTGAAAGGGACACCTGTAGTTAGTTACTAACCACTGCCTGTAGTGTTGTGCTTGGAATGAATGTAGTATTGAATTGAAGGGCCTTTTCTTGGCAGGGTTCTCTTGATTGCCTTCACTTACCGACATTCTCTCTCTCTTTTTTTCCCTCTCCCTCTCTCCTCCCTTTCTCTTCCTTCTCTCTCTCTCTCTCTCTCCCCCTTCCTCCCTCTACAGACAGCATGAAAGGAACGTGCTGGCTGAATATCCAAGATGGCCGCTGTGAGGTCAACATCAACGGCGCCACACTCAAGTCTGAGTGCTGCTCTACGCTGGGAGCCGCCTGGGGCAGTCCTTGTGAACGCTGCGAGATCGGTCAGTACGCACACAAACAGACCTGTAGACAAACACACTCCTAATGAAGATACTGAGGTGTGTACGGTAACTGATGTCTCTCTCCACAGACACTGCCTGTTCCAGAGGGTTCGCTCGTATGAAGGGAGTCAATTGTGAAGGTAAAACACACATTGACCCCGACACACACACACACTGCTGCTACTGTCTATTATCCATTATGTTGGTAGCAGACATTCTCACAGTCATAATGACCCTCTGTCTCCCTCCCTGTGGTATTCCACTCCCTCCCTATGAGTCATACAGTACAGTCATTCCTTTAATAACCCCCGATCCCCCCCCTCCAGACATCAATGAGTGTGAGGTGTTCCCGGGGGTGTGTACCAACGGGCGCTGTGTCAACACCCAGGGCTCCTTCCTCTGTGAGTGTGCTGAGGGTCTCACCCTGGACGGGAGCGGACGCACCTGCGTGGGTAAGACAAGACCGTAACCGACATAAACCTTGATAAACAAGCAGATTCGTCACACAAATGTGGTCACCAAAAATATTAGCATCTTGAGGCTACTGTGTGGTCAGCAGTAGTGTATGTCCGTCCATCTGTCTGTTCCCCAGACGTGCGCAGCGAGCAGTGCTACATGAAGTGGCACGAGGATGAGTGTGGCGAACCGCTGCCCGGGCGCTACCGCGTGGACATGTGCTGCTGCTCGGTGGGCGCGGCCTGGGGCATCGACTGTGAGGAGTGTCCCAAGGCGGGAACCCCGGAGAACAAGGCCATCTGCCCCCGAGGACCAGGCTTCGCCAACCGAGGAGACATCCTGACCGGCAGACCCTTTTACAAAGGTAGGGACTCATTGTCCCGTTTTCCTTGTCGGAATGTCAGTAGACTTTTTTTTTAGTGTCATTTACACATTTAGGGTCTATCCCAACTAGACTGAGGAGCTACAAAGAGCAAGTCAAATGATCAAATGTACAGGTGCCAGCCGTCCACAGCATCACATATCTAAACAACTAGAAATGTATTTTGAGAAAATCATTACTGGATTAGATTTGGAAAAATAGCACAGGTCAATTTCATGTGAATTCCATACACAGTTCACCCCTGACCCTTGGCATTATACTGTTCTGTTCTTCTCCTGCAGATGTGAATGAGTGTAAGGTGTTCAGCGGCCTGTGTTCTCACGGAACGTGTCGCAACACCATCGGCAGCTTCAAGTGTCGCTGCAGCAGCGGCTTCGCCCTCAACATGGAGGAGAGGAACTGCACCGGTACGAGAGAGAGAAAGCATAGTCATGGTTTTTTTTATACAATAAAAAAGCATCTTAACTAGTTTCGGAGAAATATGTATCTTTAGTAAGATTTCTGTAGTATTTGAGCAAGTTTTAGGGTCATAAAATAAACTTGTGCTACAAACTCACTTGACGACACTGTTTGTTGACACAGCTGAATTTCCTCATGAGATCAGTAAATGAAGGTTGAATATGATATTTATGTAATATGCATTCTTCCCTCTCTCGCTTCCCTGTCTCTCTTCCCACTGTCTCTCTTCCCACTGTCTCTCTTCCCTCTCTCTCTTCCCTGTCTCTCTTCCCTCTGTCTCTTCCCTCTGTCTCCCCTCCCTCTCTCTCTTCCCTGTCTCCCCTCCCTCTCTCTCTTCCCTCTGTCTCTCTTCCCTCTCTCTCTTCCCTCTCTTTCTTCCCTCTCTCTCTCTTCCCTCGGTCTCTTCCCTCTGTCTCCCCTCCCTCGCTCTCTTCCCTGTCTCTCTTCCCTCTGTCTCTCTTCCCTCTGTCTCTCTTCCCTCTCTCTCTTCCCTCTGTCTCTCTTCCCTTTGTCTCTCTTGCCTCTGTCTCTCTTCCCTCTGTCTCTCTTCCCTCTGTCTCCCCTCCCTCTGTCTCCCCTCCCTCTGTCTCCCCTCCCTCTGTCTCTCTTCCCTGTCTCTCTTCCCTCTGTCTCTCTTCCCTCTGTCTCTTCCCTCTCTCTCTTCCCTCTCTCTCCTCCCTCTGTCTCTCCTCCCTCTCTCTCTTCCCTCTGTCTCTCTTCCCTCTGTCTCTCTTCCCTCTGTCTCTCTTCCCTCTGTCTCTCTTCCCTCTCTCTCTTCCCTCTGTCTCCCCTCCCTCTGTCTCCCCTCCCTCTGTCTTTCTTCCCTGTCTCTCTTCCCTCTGTCTCTCTTTCCTGTCTCTCTTCCCTCTGTCTCTTCCCTCTCTCTATTCCCTCTCTCCCCTCCCTCTGTCTCTCCTCCCTCTCTCTCCTCCCTCTGTCTCTCCTCCCACTCCCACAGATATTGACGAATGTCGTATCTCTCCGGACCTGTGTGGCCACGGCACCTGTGTGAACACCCCCGGCAGCTTCGAGTGTGAATGCTTCGAGGGCTACGAGAGCGGCTTCATGATGATGAAGAACTGCATGGGTGAGTGGGGGAACACACATATAACTCTCCAGTTGACGGGAGAGTGGGAGAACTTCCTCCGAGATCATTATTGAATGTTGACCTTGTTGCACTCTCTCCCTCTCTCTCTTCTATCTTTCTCCTTTTTCGCTCTCCCTCCCTCCCCTCTTTCTCTCCTACCTTTCTTCCTCTCCCTCTCTCCCCTGCAGATATTGATGAGTGTGAGAGGAACACACTGCTGTGTCAAGGAGGCGCCTGTCTGAACACAGAGGGGAGTTACGAGTGTGAATGTCCCCCCGGACACCAGCTGAGCCCCGACGGCTCCTCCTGCGAAGGTAGTCAAACAGTATATCACTGCACAGTGCATAGTATACAGCACACACACACACACACACTTTACATCACCTAAACACACACCTTACACACCTTTTAAATCATCCTCAAGTCATCTGGGATACATGTTCAAGTTCACCAGACAGTAAACGTTATTCTCTCCTACATGATGTTGTCTACTGTGGTGGCTAATTCCTTTGATTGAAGCTGACTCTAACTGTCACTGTGTGTTTCCAGATGTGAACGAGTGCCAGCTGAGCAACAACCTGTGTAAGAACGGCCACTGTGTCAACATGGTGGGGAACTACCAGTGCTCCTGTGACACGGGCTACCAGGTTACACCAGACAGACAGGGCTGTGTGGGTGAGTGACCACCTGACTGAGACATGTCATCATTTGTCTCGTGGATGTTTGCACCGTGGTTGTTGACCATTTCTAAGCGTCAAGCACCGTTTGAGTGTCTGTTTGTGTGTGTCTATGCTTACCTGTAACCCGGCTGATTGCAGATATTGATGAATGTACCATCATGAACGGCGGCTGTGACACACACTGTACCAACTCAGAGGGCAGCTACGAGTGCAGCTGTAGTGAGGGCTACGCTCTCATGCCCGACCTCAGAACCTGCGCTGGTAAGTCACACAGTAACGCAATCCACCAGTGTGCTGTACATACACACGTAGTATAGTGTAGAAACACACAGTCACACTCGTTCTCTCCCCTGTCCAGACATCGATGAGTGCGAGGACAGCCCTGATATCTGTGACGGGGGTCAGTGTACCAACGTCCCCGGAGAGTACCGCTGTCTCTGCTACGACGGATTCATGGCCTCCATGGATATGAGGACCTGCATTGGTGAGATGTACACTGTGTTCTCTTCTCCTGCTCTCTCTCCTTCTCTCTCCTTCTCTCTCTCCATCTCTCTCCATCTCTCCTTCTCTCTCTCTCTCTCTCTCTTTCTCGCTCTCTCTCTCCATCTCTCTCTCTCCTTCTCTCTCTCTCGCTCTCTCTCTCTCTCTCTCTCTCTCTCTCTCCCTCTCTTCTCTCCCCTTCTCTTCTCTTCCCTCCCTCTCTCTCCCTATCCTATCCCTCTAATTTTACCCTTACCTGTTAGACATATATTTTACTCCTCTGTCCCCTCTCCAAGACCAGTTAACTCATTTCCTCTGTGTTCCTCTGTGTGTTTGTTCCTCTGTGTGTGTTCCTCTGTGTTGTGTGTTCCTCTGTGTTGTGTGTTCCTCTGTGTGTGTGTATCAGATGTGAACGAGTGTGAGCTGAACCCTAACATCTGTCTGCATGGGGACTGTGAGAACACCAAGGGATCCTTCATCTGTCACTGTCAGCTGGGATACTTTGTCAAGAAGGGCTCCACCGGCTGCACAGGTACAGTGTACACACACACACACACATACACCGTACAACACACAACACCATGGGCTACACACACATACACACCGTACAACACCATGGGCTACACACACACACACACACACATACACACCGTACAACACCATGGGCTACACACACGCTGGTCGTAACTGTAAGGCTATTTACTGTAAAACAATATCTTAGTTATGACGATGTCATGAAGCTTTGGTCATTTTTTACTCCTGTGGATAACGCCCGGTATAAGCCAGAGTACAGACAGAATGCGAGAGGCACGCGCATGTCTTGTCTCTACATTTATCTCTCTGCTGTTTTTCCTTCTCCTAGATATTGATGAGTGTGAGATTGGAGCCCATAACTGTGACATGCATGCTGCCTGCGTCAACGTCCCCGGAAGCTTCAAGTGTCGCTGTCGTGACGGCTGGGTGGGGGACGGCATCAAGTGTGTGGGTGAGTATACTAGTGCTGGGCTGGAACAAAAGCCTGTTAACCTTTCTGATCTCCCCATCCCGGATCCGGGATCGTGAATACAGACTCAAGCTCATTACCATAACGCAACGTTAACTATTCATGAAAATCGCAAATGAAATGAAATAAATATGCTAGCTCTCAAGCTTAGCCTTTTGTTAACAACACTGTCATCTCAGATTTTCAAAATATGCTTCTCAACCATTGCAAAACAAGCATTTGTGTAACAGTATTGATGGCTAACGTAGCATTTAGCATTAGCATTCAGCTGGCAACATTTACACAAAAAAACAGAAAAGCATTCAAATAAAATCATTTACCTTTGAAGAACTTCAGATGTTTTCAATGAGGAGACTCTCAGATAGCAAATGTTCAGTTTTTCCTGAAAGATTATTTGTTTAGGACAAATCGCTCCGTTTTCTGCGTCACGTTTAGCTATGAAAAAACCCCTGTATCCAGGATTGTGTAAATCTATCAGCAAGCTCATTAGCATAACACAACGTTAACTATTCATGAAAATCGCAAATGAAATGAAATAAATATGCCATCTCTCAAGCTTAGCCTTTTGTAAACAACACTGTCATCTCAGATTTTCAAAATATGCTTCTCAACCATAGGAAAACAATAATTTGTGTAAAAGTAGCTAGCTAGCGTTAGCATTTAGTGTTAGCATTTAGCGTTAGCATTAGCGTTAGCATCCAGCACGCAACATTAACAAAAACATAAAAGCCTTCAAATAAAATAATTTACCTTTGAAGAACTTCTGATGTTTTCAATGAGGATACTCTCAGTTAGATAGCAGATGCTCAGTTTTTCCAAAAAGATTCTTTGTGTATTAGAAATAGCTCCGTTTTATACATCACATTTGGCTACCAAAAAAAATCCGAAAATTCAGTCCTCAAAACACGAACTTTTTTCCAAATTAACTCCATAATATCGACTGAAAACACGGCAAACGTTGTTTAGAATCAATCATCAAGGTGTTTTTCACATATCTCTTCATTGATACATCGTTCTTGGACACATGGTTTCTCCCCTATATCAAATGGAAAAGTACTAGCAGCTGGCAATTGCGCACCGAATTCCACGCAGGACACCAGGCGGACACTTGGAAAATGTAGTCTCTTATGGTCAATCTTCCAATGATATGCCTACAAATACGTCACAATGCTGCTAAGACCTTGGGCGAACGACAGAAAGTGTAGGCTCATTCCTTGCGCAATCACAGCCATATAAGGAGACAATGGAAAACAGAGCTTCAGAAATTCTGCTAATTCCTGGTTGATGCATCATCTTGGTTTCGCCTGTAGAATGAGTTCTGGGGCACTTACAGACAAAATCTTTGCAGATTCTGAAACTTCAGAGTGTTTTCTTTCCAAAACTGTCAAGAATATGCATCGAGCATCTTTTCGTGACAAAATATCGCGCTTAAAACGGGAACGTTTTTTATCCAAAAATGAAATAGCGCCCCTAGAGATCTAACAGGTTAAATGAAATTTTAAAAATACGTAATTTAGCAGACACTTTTATCGAGAGCGACTTACAGTCACGCGTGTGTATATTTTTAGGTATGGATGGTCGTGGGAATCAAACCCACAACTTTGACATTGTAAGCACCACGCTCTACCAACTGAGCCATACGTTCGTTAACTCTCTAGAAACCGGAGATGTCTACAGTAGTTTATCTCTACAGTACTTCTCAGAATCGGTTCTTGAATTGTTATTGCGCGGCTGCCTCGTCTACGGACACCAAGTGAACTGATTATGTTTGACCCTCCTCTATCCCTGTAGACGTGGATGAGTGTTCCACTGAGGAGCACAACTGCAACCTCAACGCAGACTGTGTCAACACCCCAGGCTCCTACCGCTGTGCCTGCAAGGAGGGCTTCAATGGGGATGGCTTCTCCTGTTCTGATATGGATGAGTGTGCTGACAACGTGAACCTGTGTGAGAACGGCCAGTGTCTGAACGCTCCGGGTGGCTACCGCTGCGAGTGTGAGATGGGCTTCACCCCTACTGAGGACAGCAAGGCCTGCCAGGGTCAGAATAACACACAAACACAAACACACACACACACCATCGTTCTGACCATAGCCACTGACCGTATCTTTTTCTCCCTCTCCGGTAGACATCGACGAGTGTAACTTCCAGAACATCTGTGTGTTTGGAACGTGTCAGAACCTCCCGGGGATGTTCCGGTGTGTGTGTGACGACGGCTACGAGCTGGACCGCAGCGGAGGAAACTGCACTGGTGAGAAGCACACACCCTCTGCCATACTCTGATAACTCTGCCACGGCATCACGACCAAGACAATCTGGCAGCCCTCATATTTTGCCATCAATTTGGACTTTGTATTCCCTCGTTGTGCCACTCAATCTCTCTGTCATGTGCAGCCGCAGCAAGTCTGTGACTTTATCAAGGCTCTTTCTGCTTTCTCCAGTCCTCTCAGTCTAAGTGCATAGCTTTCACATAGTGCATGTGTGTGTGGATCTATGTGTGTTATTTAATGTTGGTCATAAAGTGTGTGTGTGCGTGTGCGTGTGTGTTCCAGACATTAACGAATGTGTGTGTGCGTGTGTTCCAGACATTAACGAATGTGCGGACCCTGTGAACTGCATCAACGGCTTGTGTGTGAACACACCAGGAAGCTACCTGTGTAACTGCCCTCCGGACTTCGAGCTCAATCCAACTGGAGTGGGCTGTGTGGGTGAGTACTGGACACCTGGCATCAGAGCAATGCTAATGTCTGGTAGCCATGGAGATGAAGACTCCTCAGCCAATGAGTGCGTGGCAGGAAGTGTTGATGGGTGTGTAACAATAATTCCTTTCCCTCATCTCAGACACACGAGTGGGCAACTGTTTCCTGGACACGTTGGCGCGTGGCGACGGCGGCATCTCCTGCAGCGCTGAGATCGGCGTGGGCGTCACACGCGCCTCCTGCTGCTGCTCCCTAGGGGGAGCCTGGGGAAACCCCTGTGAACTCTGCCCCCCCATCAACTCCAGTACGTACTATAAAGCTTATGTCGAACCAAATCATGACAGACATGCTCTTTTTGTAGACAAACAAAACATCTTGGCCAACTCCACTTATATATTTGAGGAAAATGTGGTAGGATCTTTTTGGGGTTGTTTTTTTTGTCTGTAGCGGAGTACAAGACACTGTGTCCCGGAGGAGAGGGCTTCAGACCTAACCCCATCACTGTCATCCTGGAAGGTAAACACTGTTCGTCCATATCTTATTATCCCGTTGTATTTATTAAGAGTATGTCCCAACAAACTAAACCGGACTCCTTCTCCCACTGCCCCCACCAGACATTGATGAGTGCCAGGAGCTGCCAGGCCTGTGCCAGGGTGGCAACTGTGTCAACACCTTCGGTAGCTTCCAGTGTGAGTGCCCCGCAGGCTACTACCTCAACGAGGAGACACGCATCTGCGAGGGTAAGAGGGAAAAGGTCACAGAAGGGTCAAATGAGGTCTTCCTCCGGACTTCCCCAGTATTCATCTGATCCAGTTGACCGCCTAAAGCCCAAAATAGTGGAAGATAATAAAAGACAGTACTGTGTGTAACCACGTGTATTCTGTGTTTGTGTGTGTAGATATTGATGAGTGCACAGCCCACATTGGAATCTGTGGCCCTGGTACCTGCTACAACACCTTGGGGAACTACACCTGCGTGTGTCCTCCTGAGTACATGCAGGTCAACGGAGGAAACAACTGCATGGGTGAGTCAGACCACACTGGGTGGTACTTACTAAATGATATATACAGTAAACAGTCAAAAGTTTAGACACACCTACTCATTCAAGGGTTTTTCTTTATTTTTACTATTTTAATAGTGAAGACATCAAAAACTATCAAATGACACATATGGAATCATGTAGTAACCAACAAAGTGTTAAACAAATCAAAATAGATTTTAGATTCGTCAAAGTAGCCACCCTTTGCCTTGATGACAGCTTTGCACACTCTTGGCATTCTCTCAACAAGCTTCATGAGGAATGCTTTTTTTGAAGGACTTCCCACATATGCTCAGCACTTGTTGGCTGATTTTCCTTCACTCTGCAGCCCAACTCATCCCAAACCATCTCAATTGGGTTGAGGTCAGATGATTGTGGAGGCCAGGTCATCTGATGCAGCACTCCATCACTATCCTTGGTCAAATAGGCCTTACACAGCCTGGAGGTGTGTTTTGGGTCCTTGCCCAGTTGAAAAACAAATGATAATCCCATAAAACGCAAATCAGATGGGGTGACGTATCACTGCAGAATGCTGTGGTAGCCATGCTGTTTAAGTGTTCCTTGAATTCTAAATAAGTCACAGACAGTGTCACCAGCAAAGCACCCCCACACCATCACACCTCCTCCTCCTTGCTTCACGATGGGAACCACACATGCGGAGATCATCTGTTCACCTACTCTGCGTCTCACAAAGGCACGCGGTTGGAACCAAAAATCTTACATTTGGACTCATCAGACCAAAGGACAGATTTCCCCTAGTCTCATGTCCATTGCTCTTGTTTCTTGGCCCAAGCAAGTCTCTTCTTCTTATTGGTGTCCTTTAGTAGTGGTTTCTTTGCAGCAATTCAACCACAAAGGCCTGATTCACACAGTCTCCTCTGAACAGTTGATGTTGAGATGTGTCTGTTACTTGAACTCTGTGAAGCATTTATTTGGGCTGCACTTTCTGAAGCTGGTAACTCTAATGGACTTATCCTCTGCAGCAGAGGTAACTCTGCATCTTCTTTTCCTGTGGCGCTCCACATGAGAGCCAGTTTCATCATAGCGCTTGATGGTCTTTGCGACTGCACTTGAAGAAACTTGAAAAGTTCTTGACATTTTCCACATTGACTGACCTTCATGTCTTACAGTAATGATGGACTGTCATTCCTCTTTGCTTATTTGAGATGTTATTGCCATAATATAGACTTGGTCTTTTACCAAATAGGGCTATCTTCTGTATACCACCCCTACCTTGTCACAACACAACTGATTGGCTCAGAATCATTAAGAAACAAAGAAAATGAACATGATAATTGAAGACTACCTCATGAAGCTGGTTTAGAGAATTCCAAAATTCTTTGAAGAATCTAAAATAGAAAATATATTTTGATTTGTATAACACTGTTTTGGTTGCTACATGATTCCATATGTGTTATTTCATAGTTGTGATGTCTTCAATATTATTATACAAAGAAAAACCCTTGAATGAGTAGGTGTGTCCAAACTTTTGACTGGTACTGTGTGTGTGTGTGTGTGTGTGTGTGTGTGTGTGTGTGTGTGTGTGTGTTTGTGTGTGTGTGTGTGTGTGTGTGTGTGTGTGTGTGTGTGTGTGTGTGTGTGTGTGTGTGTGTGTGTGTGTGTGTGTGTGTGTGTGTGTGTGTGTGTGTGTGTGTGTGTGTGAATAAACACACAAACAGTTTAGTAACGGTTTACAAACGACAAGCAATTTACACAGTTAATGAGTTGTGTATTTATGATGAGTCATTCTCAACCCCGTCTCTGCTGACATCACAGACATGAGGAAGAGCGTGTGTTACCGCAACTTCAACGACACGTGTGAGAACGAGCTGTCGTTCAACATGACCAAGAAGATGTGCTGCTGTGCCTACAACGTGGGCAAAGCCTGGAACAAGCCCTGTGAAGCCTGCCCTACCCCTGTCACCTGTGAGCTGGAACATAAGACACTCGCACACACACTCGCATAAACACACATAGACACACTCATAGACACACTACCTCCAACTCTTTCACGACAGCCTCTAAATACGGTGTGTTCTTGGTGCCTAAGTTCACGCTGTCGTTTTGTCCTCTCTGCCACAGCGGAGTACCAGGTACTGTGTGGGAACCAGGCTCCTGGGTTCATCATAGACATCCACACAGGCAAGCCCATCGGTAAGGTCATCAGTAGGTCAAATAGGTCATTCTGGCCTACTGCTTGTTCAGAACAGAAACTGCTGAACTGCCAAAACCGATAGATACTATAATCATTATGTTATTATGTGGTACTACTGTAGAACAATAATAATGAAATATGATACGGTGCTATTATATAGTGGCTTTATGGAGTAGCTTTGTGAGTGAATGACTTCTAACAGAGCTGTTGCTGTGTTGTTCGCTAGATATTGATGAGTGTCGAGAGATCCCGGGGATATGTGCACACGGAGCGTGTATCAACCAGATAGGAAGCTTCCGCTGTGAATGTCCCATGGGCTTCAGCTACAACAATATACTGCTCATCTGTGAAGGTAAGGCTCAGACACACACACACACACACACACAATCATCACCTTTTTCCTTCTCATAAAAAAAACCGATCGTAAACATTCCCTCATATACACATACCTACACACTTTATGTGGCCCTCAAACCAAATGTACCCGCACACAACACACACACACGCACATCCACACACTCACACTTAATAAGCAGTAAAGTTAATGCTGCCCCCTCTCTCTCTCACATGAATTGTGAAGACAGACAGCAGAGTATACTGGCCCTGTAGGGGCCTAATGCCAGGGTCTGCCAGTCCAGGGGACTTAAATCACGCTAAAGCACCGAGGAACTGAACCCCAGCCAGTCTGGCACTGTTCTGTTTGGCCCTCCTCAGCCTCTGCATTACCTCACACTGGGCTTTTACTAGACAGTTATGACCACTGTGACTGATGGTCGCTGCCCGCTCTTGTTTTTCATTCCCTCCAGATATTGACGAGTGTAACAGCGGAGACAACCTGTGCCAACGCAACGCCAACTGTATCAACTTCCCAGGGAGCTACCGCTGCGAGTGCTCACCAGGCTTCAAGCTGTCCCCAAGTGGGGCCTGCGTGGGTGAGTCCCAACTCTGTGCCCGGGGGCCGCGAGGATTTACCATCTCAGAACAAAAGGGGGGGTGGAGAGATGAGATTATGTTGATAGTTTATAAGTGAAATGTACTACGGTGTGTTACCCTGTTGAGAGAGAATTGTTTTGAGAGTTAGATGGTTTATTAGTCAATGGGAAAACACACTGAGATGATCAATATTAATGTATTTAATATCCCCTACTATCATACCCCGTTCAAAGGCACTTAAATATGTTGTCTTGCCCATTCACCCTCTGAATGGCACACACACACAATCCATGTCTCAATTGTCTCAAGGCTTAAAAAGCCTTCTTTAACTTGTCTCCTCCCCTTCATCTACTCTGAGTGGATTTAACAAGTGACATCAATAAGGGATCATAGCTTTCACCTGGATTCACCTGGTCAGCATGTCATGGAAATACTTTGTGTACTCAGTGTATATTTATGATCTCAATGGAACTTCCTGGTTTGATCATTTATTTTAAATAAACTAAAAAGGTGTGTATCTTCTCTCCCTGTGTGTGTGTAGACCGCAACGAGTGCCAGGAGATCCCTAACGTGTGTAGCCACGGAGAGTGTATCGACACCCAGGGCAGCTACCGCTGTCTCTGCCACAACGGCTTCAAGGCCACCGCCGACCAGACAATGTGCATGGGTGAGTAAAGAGTCCCATTAAACTCAATAGACTTACCATAGACTTACCACACAGTAGACACTCTACAGTTAGTTTTTCAATCATCTCACCTCTGTCTCACCCCCTGGTCTCGCTCCCGTCTCAGATATCGACGAGTGTGACAGACAGCCGTGTGGGAACGGAACCTGTAAGAACACAGTGGGCTCCTACAACTGTCTCTGCTTCCCTGGATTCGAGCTCACGCACAACAATGACTGCATGGGTACGTACGTATGACATCCCGAGGTATCGCATCCTGGAAAATAGCACTATGGCGACAGTTAAGGAGTAGTTCAGTCGAAATGTTAAAAGGGATTCTTTCGAGTAGCATATTTTGAATAAATATGAACTCTCTCCACTTCCCCGTCCCCCTCCAGACATTGATGAGTGCAGTGCGTTGGTGGGTCAGGTGTGTAGGAACGGCCAGTGTATCAACAGCCTGGGATCCTTCCAGTGTCTCTGTCAGGATGGCTACGAACTCACCCCAGACGGAAAAAACTGTGTCGGTAAGCAACGTCAACACCCTAGCAACTCTAAACCTGGGTCAAGTACATTTGTCGTATACTTTCAAATATTTGATTCATGCTTGATTTAGTTAGCCTGGTACAATGGAGCCAATGCAACGGTCCCCAAAGTGCAAACCCCAAGCTAAATCAAGTATTTGGAAGTGTTTGATGTATGTCTTGGGGTGTATAATGTGTTTTCATGGAGGCATACTGTATAATCACACAATGTTCTTCCTCAGATATCAATGAGTGTGTGAGTCTTCCTGGTACCTGCTCTCCTGGAACCTGTCAGAACCTGGACGGGTCGTTCCGCTGTATCTGCCCAACTGGATACGAGGTCCAGAACGACCAGTGTATAGGTAGGAGCCCTACACACACACACACACACACACACACACACACACACAAACACACACTCCGTCGCACGCTTAACTATTGGAGGTGAAAGAGACCATTAACTTTGACGCAAGTTCACACACACTGAATAGCTACCACAGAGAACATGACTTCATTACCTCTGCACATTCTGATCCCACCTGCTCACACAGATAGAGCCAGCACACACCCCCACCTACACATCAGGGTGTCAACGACCTGCAGTGACCCTGCCTTCTGGCCCAACACACACCCACACCACACGCTGTGTAACAGCCTTATAGCCTTGTTGCAGCAGCACCATCTGTCCTTACAGTTTGCCGTGATTTTGCACTCATTCCCTCTCCTCTCATCCCTATTGCCCTGTCGGTCGCTCACTTTCTCTTCCAGATATCAACGAGTGTGAGGTGGAGCCCAATATTTGCCAGTTTGGCACGTGCACCAACACCCCAGGAAGCTTCCAGTGTATCTGCCAGAATGGCTTTGTCCTGTCGGACAATGGGCGCCGCTGTTTTGGTGAGAGAGAGAGAGAACTGTACGTTACAGTAGTCATTAAATGGCCAAGTAACAGATGTGTTAGAAATCACAGCACCTCTGTCCTTCCCAGCAGACCCACTATTGGGAGTCTATTGTCTGCTATATCCACCTGACTGTGTTTTTCTCCCCCAACCCACTCTGTATGACAGATACCAGAGAGAGCTTCTGTTTCACCCGCTTCGAGTCAGGCAAGTGTTCTGTGCCCAAGGCCTTCAACACCACCAAGGCCAAGTGCTGCTGCAGCAAGATGCCAGGCGAGGGCTGGGGAGACCCGTGCGAGCTGTGCCCACACGATAGCGAGGGTGAGTCACGCGCACGACACACACGTTCCACACACACACATACACACACCTCACTTCCAGTACTTTTCCATTCAATGTTTGTTATGATAACATATTCTTCAACACAAGCCAGATGATGAGACCTAAACCTACTGGATCCTGTCCTGTCAGTGTGTGTACATTTAACGTCTCCTTGTGTCTCCAGCGTCCTTTAAAAGCCTGTGTCCCTACGGCCATGGATCCCTGCCTGGACTTGGGGAAACCCGTGAGGGTGAGTGACAAGTGGCACGACTGGGCCAACCCCAGACATACCAACCCCTGAACTGAATCAGCTCTCTGATGACCAGATGTCAAAAATGTCTGGACAATAAACTGTCCTCATCTGTCTTTCTGTAGATATGAACGAGTGTCTGGACAATAAACTGTCCTCATCTGTCTTTCTGTAGACATGAAGGAGTGTCTGGACAATAAACTGTCCTCATCTGTCTTTCTGTAGACATGAACGAGTGTCTGGACAATAAACTGTCCTCATCTGTCTTTCTGTAGACATGAAGGAGTGTCTGGTCAATAAACTGTCCTCATCTGTCTTTCTGTAGACATGAACGAGTGTCTGGACAATAAACTGTCCTCATCTGTCTTTCTGTAGACATGAAGGAGTGTCTGGACAATAAACTGTCCTCATCTGTCTTTCTGTAGATATGAACGAGTGTCTGGTCAATAAACTGTCCTCATCTGTCTTTCTGTAGACATGAACGAGTGTCTGGACAATAAACTGTCCTCATCTGTCTTTCTGTAGACATGAACGAGTGTCTGGTCAATAAACTGTCCTCATCTGTCTTTCTGTAGACATGAAGGAGTGTCTGGACAATAAACTGTCCTCATCTGTCTTTCTGTAGATATGAACGAGTGTCTGGTCAATAAACTGTCCTCATCTGTCTTTCTGTAGACATGAACGAGTGTCTGGTCAATAAACTGTCCTCATCTGTCTTTCTGTAGACATGAACGAGTGTCTGGACAATAAACTGTCCTCATCTGTCTTTCTGTAGACATGAACGAGTGTCTGGTCAATAAACTGTCCTCATCTGTCTTTCTGTAGACATGAACGAGTGTCTGGACAATAAACTGTCCTCATCTATCTTTCTGTAGACATGAACGAGTGTCTGGACAATAAACTGTCCTCATCTGTCTTTCTGTAGACATGAACGAGTGTCTGGACAACCCAGGCGTCTGTGTGAACGGTGTCTGTATCAACACGGACGGATCGTTCCGCTGCGAGTGTCCCTTTGGCTACAACCTGGACTATACCGGGGTCAACTGTGTTGGTGAGCTGACCTTTATTGGTGGTGATA